>NC_135481.1:77007322-77632322 GCF_052094955.1 Ictidomys tridecemlineatus | reverse complement strand
TTTGGTAACTCGGATGAAATGGCCAGACTTTCTGAAAAACACTAGTTCTTACTTTCTATTTCTTGTAAATTTTGACAAACTGTGTTTTCTTAAAGAATTTATGATTTTCCCAGGTTATAAGACTTTTTAAATTTAAAAAATAACTTGATAACCAAATTTTATGTTTTAAAAAAATTAAAAACCCAGTAAATTCAAACAATTTTGAAAAAATTGAAATTGGAAGGTTTATTCTGATTTTTTGGAGGAGAGAGAGAGAATTTTTAAGATTTATTTTTTAGTTTTCGGTGGACACAACATCTTTGTTTGTATGTGGTTCTGAGGATCAAACCTGGGCTGCAAGCATGCCAGGCGAGCACGCTACCACTTGAGTTACATCCCCAGCCCTATTCTCATTTTTTAACTCAAAAAAATAGGATTGTTGCTTATGCATACACAACTTCTTTCCAAATATCCCTCCAACATCCTTACACAATCACTAAGCTCTCTCCATAGATTTGTCTTTTCTGGATTTTATATAAATGGAGTGCTACAGTATGTGGTCTTTTGTGACTGGCTGCTTCATATTATGTTCGAAGTTTATCCATGTGGTAGCTTGTATTAATACTTTGATAGCTGTTTTAATGCTTTTACAATTACTGGTTAATACTTGTATGGACATACCTAATTTTGTTTATCCATTTATAAGATTATGGATATTTGAGTAGTTTTCACTGTTGACTATTATGAATAATGTTGCTAAAAGCATTCATGTGTATGTTTTGTTGGAAAATATTTTTATTCCTTTTAGGTTTATACCTGGCAGTGGAATTGCTGCAATAGAATGGTATCTTCATATTTAACATTTTAGTAAACTACCAAACTATTTTTCAAAGGGCTACCCCATTGTACATTTTCAGCAACAATGTGTGAGTGGTACAATTTCCCTACATTCTTCCCAGTGCCTATTACTGTTATTTTATAGCCATTAGTGCAAATGAAGTGATATATCATGGCTTTCATTTTTTGTATTATTAATATTTTTACTTTGTAATAAAATTTGCCAACTTAACTAATTTGAAGTGTACAGTTTAGTAGTGTGAAGTACATGCACATTGTTATGCAGTCATCACCAGTATCCATCTTCACAACAGTTTTCATGTTGTAAGATTGAAACTCTGTAGTCAATTAACAGTAACTCTTCCTTCTTTCCCCAGTTTTTGATAACCATATTACTTTATTTTTGTATGCATTTGACTAATCTAGGTACCTTATATAAGTGAAATCATATTGTATTTGCCATTTTATGACTGGCTTACTTTATTTAACATAATGTCCTTAATATTGATTCATATTTTAACATATATCAGAATTTCCTTCCTTTTTAATGCTGGACAGGTAAAAGGAAAATGAAGGGTGGTTACAACCAAAATACATTAAATGCATATGTGAAATTGTCAAGATTAATCTTATTAATTTGTAATTAATTTTGCAATTAATTATAATTTCAATTCTATAAGCACTGTAGGAATTAGTAAAGTATATTACATTAGTGTGAGTGGGAATTAGTATGAATCAACCAGAGCTGCATTTTTAGAAAGGGTTGTCTGAAATTTTTATTAGCCCTGAAGTGCAGCCTGAAAACCTCCATTTAAAATACACACACACACACACACATACACACACACACACACATAAACACACACATACACAGATTTTTTTTTTTTTTCAATCCTCCTGGTTGTTTTGTTTGGCAGCCAGCACTGGGAACTACTAGAATAGAAGAGAATTTGGAAGATCTTGAAACTGGGGGACATGACCCTTGCCAGTGATGAAAAATTTAGAGACTGAACCAAAGGTCTGATGGTTGGGGTAGAGGAGAAAGCATGCTGCAGGAATGGGATGCAGTCTCATTTTAGGATAAATTTAGGGAACTCTGGTGATTTTCAAATTTATCAGGGTTGTTTGGGAAATGCCATTCATAAACAGGCAATACAGTAAAGCAACAAGTACATATTTAATATATCCTATTTCAGGTATTTTGCTGGCTATTAGCAGTGAATAGACTCACTGATCTCTACTGTTTATACAAAGAAAAAATAAGTATGTTTGGTGTTAACGTGTTAAAATATAATGTCAGTTTTCTTCAATGAGTATGTGTGTTTATATAAGCATGCATATTGTGTAGATATATTGCAGTATTAACATGCAAGTATAAATGTGTGTGTATGTATACATACATATACATATATGTAGCTTTTATAAGAACTGTATTTAAAAGAAAGCACTTTCAACAGTAACAAAAGAATAGCCATTGTTTTGTTTTATATCCCTAAAAAGGGCATTTTGATTTGCTAACCTTATAATATGTAATTAAAAGGTAAGATATATTTGCTTAGGTGGATTTCATTAATTTAGCATAAACTTTTTGAGTATGAGTGAACTGAATTAAAAGCATTATAATTCTATGTACTAGCTTGTCCCATTCATTCTATATGTTGAGTATTTATTTTCTTGAAACAGATGTAAATGCTACTTGAAAAATTTTATCTATTGCCCAAATTTCTAGTTTTAAAATATTACCATTAACCTTTTCTGCATTTATAGCCATTTGCATTCCTTTTCTATTGCACATACCTGTATACACTACAAATTTTCTTGATAAACTGAATTATAAGGCTTGCATTTTAGTTATATGTACTATTTGTATATGTTTGAAGAAGTGATTTATTACTCTTTGCTTCCACTCATTATCCAAACTGGGATAATAGTATCTAACTCATAGAGTCTGTATGAAAATTAACTGATTAAATACAAGTAAAATGCTTGGAACAGGGCCTGACATATACTAAAAATACTCATTGGGAGTTTAATTGACTATTATAAAAATGAATTTAAGTTTTATTTTGGAAATAGATGGCAAATCACATTTTTTTTAAAAGAATGACTTTTTGAAACTATAACTAGTGTTATAATAAATTCAAATAGTATTATGATATGATATTTTAATAGCATAGCATACTAAATAAATGCTTTTTTACATCCTGGTACCTTCTTTAATGATTTTCCTTTTTACTAATTCTTTTACTTTACAATTTAAGGTGTTTCTTTATTCTTTCCTGAATAATAGTCTAAAATCTGAATATAAAAATTATTATCAAATCCCTAGTTATTTACTTTCATGTGATACTTTAGGAATATTTATATGTAGTTTGAAATATGTGTAATTATAAATACATATATGTATACACATATTTTTAGGTAGATAGATGTGTAGAAACACATACAAACACGTCCTTACCTGGGATATTGCCTGATGGGGACTGGTACATTGCCTACTGGATGCTCAATGAATATTTATTGAGTAATTTAATTAGGTTATATGTAAAGTATATGTACAAATATACATACATAAAACCTGCTGCATATGTGGTGTCAAGAGATTCACATTGCTTTTCTTTTTCTAATCTTTGTTATTTCTAAACTTCTTGCCATTATATAAGTACTCATCTAATCCACGTTGTCGATATTTTGCCAGGGTTTGAAGAAAACAGTTATCTTTTCAAATTTAAAAACTATTTTAGTAATTTTAATACTAGGAAAGTCATTGAAATTATTATTTTAAAATATAAAATGAAATTGTTTTAAATTATTCTTCTACATGAAAAGGAATAAAAGCCTATTTATACAATCCTAAGTGACCCAAACATCTGCAGTTCAAACTACATGATTCACACTGACACCAAAGTTTACTATCTGTTTTGGAAGAGTCTAATGTTATGTTTCTCTGCAAAGGACAGAACTGTATAGCATCCAAGTGGGAAGATGTTTGATAATAATGTGATTAAGATGATATATGACCAAAAGCAGGTTGTAGGGAAGGAGAAACAGCAGCTGTTAAAAACTTTGCAACTATCTTGGAACTTTTGGTTAGGAACTGAAGGCATGTTTATCTTTTAGAAGATAAAGAAAGCATAAAGTAATACGAAATCACAATGATGTGTCGTCTGCTTGATAGAGTTCTTTAGAATTCTCAATGATCAATGAAAGGAAATTACAGATCTTCTAATAAATACTAGATGAATTAATTTTGTAAAATGTCACCATGAATTGTGTTTATATGTTTAGTTTACTTGCATTGTAGAATTAATTTTTATTTGTTGTATTGGCAAATTTTAATCTTTTTTTAACCAGTGTGCTTAAAGAGTTAGTATCATGAATCCTGTGGTATTTTCATCCTGCTACAATTATTATTATTTTTAACTGTAATTTTAAGTATAAGAATATAGATATTCTTTATTTTGGCTCAGCGGTTGAGCGCTCGCCTAGCACATGCAAGACGCTGGGTTCAATCCTCAACACCACATAAATATTAATAAAATAAAGGTATTGTGTCCAACTACAACTAAAAAAAATTTAAAAAATAAAAATAAAAGTATATTTCTCTTATTATTTTAAAAGAAATCCCATATATAATATCCTTTTTCTCTATAATTTTATAGAGAAAAAAGTATGTAAACTCTTGTTTAAAACATAACCACAGTATCATCACATCCAAAAATATAATAATAATTTAATATTGGGAAACATTCAGTTTAATTTTCAAATTTCAGTAGCTTCATAAATATCTTAATTTTACCTCTTTCTTATAAAGCTGTATCTAAAAATTACACATTGCTAATGATTGAATTCCCTTTTTTAAAAAAATATGTATTTTTTATTGTAGGTGGACAAAATACCTTTATTTTATTTTTATGTGGTGCTGAGGATCAGACCTCATGCATGCCAGGCAAGCACTATATCACTGAGCCCCAGCCCTAGCCCCTGAAATGCCTTTTAATACTCTTTATTTATAGTGGATTCCCCTTGAGCTTTCCATTTTCTTCAGTTTTGCAGTTTTTTCACTGAGTTTTTGTAGTGTCATTTAACAAGTTCCACTCTGTTCTCCTCTTTGAATATGACAGTTTGGGCTAAAAGTTGATCATATTTAGGTTCATTCTTAACACATTATAGGTGAATTTTTTTCCTTTCATCTGGAGACACACAGTGAGTGGATTGGCTTTTTTCTACATTGTTAATAAACCATAGTGCCTTATTAATATCTTAATAATTTCAAAATTGTGATATTGTAACATTTCTATTTTCTTTGTTAGCTAGAATGCTTCCATGAGAGTTATCTTATTATCTACTCTTTTGATTTTACAGTGGTAAATTTTATATAAGAAAGAATACATAAGTGCTTGGTTTACTAGTTATTTATAGCAGTGACACTTTATTCTCATTATGAAATCAATAATGTAAACGTAGTTAATATTTTTCAGTGCAGTGTAGTTACTATTTTAATTGATACTCAAATTGTCTTTTCTTTAGCCAGTGCAGAGAATTTTCAAGTTCACTCCTGAGTCCTTTTTGAATCTGATAATTTGTTGTTGTCTGCTATGATTGGAGATTTCTAATCAGCACGCACATTCTTGGCCAAGATCTGGAATCAGCTATATATCAATAGGACCCTTTATTTTTAGCAGGAATTGGTTCTTGAGTAACTTAAGTCCAGGTGTCAGTTGTCCTCATTACTACTGGGTTTTCTCTTGTTTCTATCCTCTTTCCATGGTCTGAACTAGAAAATACACATAGTACACATTTTTAAAAGAAAAAAACTTGTGTGTCTCTATGCTGGTACTTTAAATTCTGAACTAAAGAGTTTTTATTTATTGTATGTTAAATCAGTTTCTTTTGACTTCCTATGGTGAGGATACCAGTTCTCAAGAATACTAAAATACTATTTCAATTTGAGAGATTAAAAGTTTTGGTATGAAAAATAAAAGAATATCTATGTCTTAATTTTTGCATTAGAACTTTTAAGAAGTTGATATTGGGCAGAATATGTACAGGAAAGACATTTGTCTTTTTTAGTTGAGGCAGTTCAAAAGAAAAAAATGTTTAAAACCATAGGAAAATTGTTTAATATGTAAATTGATTTAGGAACAAATCTTCCTTAACATTTGACTTAATTACTTTCAGACATTAAGGTAGGGAAACTCACATCATTGGTATAGCCCTTTGGTTCACTTACCACTTTGGGTGGCCCCTAGTCCTTATCTTCTGTCCCTTTTATATTGATTGGCCATAGAAACTAAGCCAAAAAATGCAATATAGATAAAAATCACAATGCAAAAACAGCTTTATTGTACTAATATTATTCTTACCTATTTGGTCACAGTTTTATATGAAAAAAATTGGTATGAGACTAACCCTCACCAAGTATACACAGATACCCTTTTTTCAGAAACAGTAAAAAAACAGAATGACTGTGAAAGTTAAATATTAAGAAGAAACCTAATTAGCTACAAGCATAGTAGTTAACTAGAGATATATGACTAGACATACATCCCAGGTACTAGAACTTGGATTTTATTGACCATTAAAGGACTTCTGATATGGCCACTTGAGATAGGGACTGAGTGGAAGTCCTAGCATATACCCAGACCTAGAAAGACTGTGCCTCTTCAGTGAAAGGGAATCTAGAAAAGTTTAAAGAAACAACAGAACAGCTTATCTCTGACCAAAACTATATATAGACCTGGAATTACCTGCCATAAAGAAAATCCACAAACTGGGACATTAACATACAAATATTACCTCAAGGACTAAACTTTTGTTCCCCCAAGAGAAACAATTGCAAAACCAACCTGGCAAGTCTTCCACATACAAGGTAATATAAAAAAATTCATTACTGATAAAGATGGGCACAGTAAAAATCTTACACACCACATTAAAAAAAAAACAATCCATCACAAAGGATAATTGAAACTATATGGTCATCAATATTTGAGGTCATAGAAAAACATGAAAGAGTATAAAATCTGTATTTAAACAGAAATAATTTAATAGCCATGTAAAAGGAATGTCATGAAAAATGATAGGTAGAATTGGAAAAGAATGTAAGAAAACATCTACAAATGAAAGTTATAGTAATTAAAATTTTAAAAATAAGAAAAGGCAAGGCATAATGGTGCATGCCTGTAATTCCAGCAACTCAAAAGGCTGAGGCAGGAGGATCACAGAAATTATTAAAACAACCATTGAGAAATTGTTAAAGCAACCATTGAGAAAAACCAGATCAACCTACAAAAGAATTGTTATTATACTAATAGTGACTTCGAATTAGCAACAATAGATGCCCACAGTTGCATAATATCTTCAAAGTGCTGAAGAACTAACATATATTATACTTCTTTCCAGTGAAGAGTATAAAAACAAAATAATCACGTGTTCAGGCCGAGACTATCTCACTAAAAAGAACTTCTATAACTATGTCTCAGAAAAGTTGAACCCCAGGGGAAAACTCAGATGGTTTGTTAAGAGATATCTACTAATTCTTCTAGGAGTAGACTATTATATAAAGTGTTCTAGAGAATTAAATAAGAAAACTCAGTTTTTACAAGTCAAGTTCACCATTGATAACAAAACTGAAAAGTATATCCCAAGAAGAAAAAAAGTCAACCACAGCAATCTGAAATGAAATATTTTTAAAACAAATTAAATAATCTTTATTTTGCCATATGCATATTACCACCAACCTAGTCACCTTATTTCTCTCCTGAGCTATCCAATAATCTGCCAACTAGACTTCCTGCTTCTTGCCCTGGCCTTCTTAGAGTCTGTTCTTAACTTAGCAGGACGCGTGAACATATATTAATGTAAGAGAAATCTTCTAGAAACTTTCCATTTCACTCATACTTCATATCTCATCTAGTGCTCATTATATCATTCCTGCAACAGGATTCTCCCTACTGCTATTTAAACACGCTTCTATCTTGGGGTCTTTACACTTACTGTGCCTTCTTCTTCAGTTACTCCTTCCAAAGATAAGCAAGATTTATTGTTTTATCATCTTAGGGTCTTCATTCACTTATCTTTTTCTTCATTATGTCTTTATTATTTTAAATTGTTAAGCATTTCCTTACCAACTCTTTAGACACTTCCTACTCTCTGTTCTGGCTTTGTC
The DNA here is from genome assembly GCF_052094955.1 of Ictidomys tridecemlineatus. Taxonomy (NCBI): domain Eukaryota; kingdom Metazoa; phylum Chordata; class Mammalia; order Rodentia; family Sciuridae; genus Ictidomys; species Ictidomys tridecemlineatus. The sequence continues at coordinate 77,624,338 of NC_135481.1, read as the reverse complement.
TGTAACATTTTTATCTTTATCGTACTATATATTTCATTTATTTATTTATTGTCTCTTTTTTCCCAACTAGAAGATGGGCTTCATGAGGACAGAAATTTTTATCAACTTTGTTGAATGCTGTATCCTCCATAATCCCATAATCTGAAACTGCCTGGCATGGAATAATTGCTTAATAAATATTGGCTGAATAAAAATGCACTGAATAGTAGGTGTTTCTTGAGGGAGAAAAGAAGAGCAAGATTCAAGGGGAGACATATGTTTTATAGTGTGTTATATCTCTTTCTCTCTTTTCTTTTTTTGATACTGTGGATAGAACCCAGGGCCTCATGCATATTAGGCAAGTGCTCTGTCACTGCGTTACATCCTCAACCCTCATGTTGATTTCACAAATCCGAAGGAATTGTGAAAGATTTATTTACATTTGTTAGATTTGATGATAGGTATAACAATTTCCATTCTATTATTACCTTCCCTCTTTATATGTGAAATGACAAATTTTTAAACAATTAAAACATGTATAAAGATCATACTGGTGGGATATTAAGTAAACTTCAGATATAAAGGGTAGATTTTGAATAGAGAAGAAACTATTTCTCTTCTATTGTCTACTTTTTAAATATTATATAAAATTATAAAATGACTACAATATAATAATTACTAGTGAATAAAGAGTTACATGTTCTGCATCAAAATACATAAGTTTCAAAATTAAAGATTATAGAAAAAAGCAAACTGGAAGAAATTATACATGAGTATATGATTGTAGGGAGGGTATTAGATTTTTTTAGTGTAAAAGTAAATGAATAAATCATATAGGATTAAATAAATCTAAATAAACCTTAATATGGTTAAATATAAATTTATATAAATACAAATCTCAAGAATGTATTTGACAAGAACATTTTTATATTTTGTGCGCTCTTCAAAGCTATTTGGTTCACATAATTTGAGTCTCAAATCAATGTTTAAATTTAAACAAAAGAAAATAAGTTCAACTTTTATTTTTTGAGCAAAATGAATGATTTTTTTTAATTTTTGCATTATGTAGATGGGGGAAAAACTTTCTTTTGAGGTTATTCCACATTTACTTGAAATAAAAATAGGTGGTCAGATAACTTGCCATGCTCCCTTACTTTTTTGATATATACCCCTGATGTTTTCACCTTCATTCCTTTTCTTTTATATTCTTTCTTTTTCCAGCTTTAGCTTAGAAAATCATGTATCCCAAACACACCCAACTCAACTGTCATCAGCTTCATGAAACATACTTCTTCCATTATCAAAATTATCCATTTTTCCTTTGAGCTGTCATGGGTTATATTTAGTCATTCCATTATAATACTTAATAATTTGGTGTTAAAATTTATTGAAAATATAGAGGATAATTCTGATACAGAAGATATCTACTGAACTATGATACTACTGTGCCTTATTCATTTTCATGGCTCACGAGTTTTGTCTTCACGACATAACCAACACTACATGCTATAGGCTAAAAAGGACAGGTGTTAGATTGAATGTAAATCTGTTACATGTTGTAAATTCAAATAAAAGCTAAGTGATACATGTCACAAAACTTTCACAGTAATTTTTTTTAAATGTGGTCAGTTAAGTTTTCATTTAGCACATGATGGAACTGAACATGGTAATGTAAAAGGATATACTACTGAATCAGTCAGTACTATATTTGTAGATTTTTTAGCTTCAACAAAACTATCTGCTAAATTAAATTAATATTAATTTGAAATGTCTTGATATTGTGGTTACTTTATTTCCTTTATAAAGGTGTTTGTGCTTTATACTTTATTTTGTATGCATGAGATGTGTATACTCACTGTTATATTTGTATACAAGTGTCATGTAATCTAAGTCAGTATCAGGAGTCTGGTTAGACTTTTTCATTTAAAAGCTTTATATATTGCTCAAAGTTAGGAAACATCAGTACAGACTGCTTAGTATTATAGAGGTCAGAGGCAGAAGAAATCAATATTAGGATAGTAAGAAACACCAATTTGATTGTATTATGAAACTAATTTTTTTATTCATTGTCAAATAATCTGGAAAGAACTTTGTTCAGATCTTGAATCAATATGTGTTCTTGGTACTTAAATATCCTAATTGAAAATAAAATAAGGAGTGATTTTTAACTTTTTTCTAAAACTTTGGTTTAGTAGTTTATTCCTTTAACCAATCTTCTAAATGTCTTTATACTGTCCTGATTGGCAATCTATCAGTTTATAACCTGTATGACTTTGTGTGAAATGGTTTAGATTTCTTTAAAAATCTGAAAAATCTCTTTTTTTTGGCGGGGGGGGGTATTTTAATCTCAAGTATAGCATAGGTTTGCTGGTTTTTATTTTGGCTATTTAAGACAGGATTGTTTCTCTGCAACATGAAATATCTCTTAATGTATATTTTATGGATTATTTTTATTTTAAAACATTAATAAAAATCAGTCATAGAATATAATATTGTGGTGTATTTTGAATCTAATGAGAATCTTAGAAGCATACTTCTATACAACCAGCACATTATAAAATCAGAACAATTAATGAAGAAAATAATTTTGAATATAGTTTGACCTTAATTATTTTTTAAAAATAAGTATTTTGTGATTTATGTCATAATATTTAGAATAAGAAGGCTAACTGAAAATTGTGATTTAATTACCAGAGTACTATATGTAATGTTATTTTGTTTGTATTCAGTATTACTTTTACTTACCATTCTTGTTACAAAACAAAACCTTGTCTTTTAGAGAATACAGTGGTATTATTTACATTAATTCATATGGCTTGGTGAAAAAAAATGCTATAACTCCTTTACTTAATGGGATTCTTCCCCTGTGGCAGTGCAAACGGCTAGAGCAGGAGCTTCATCATCTGAAAGAGCAGAACCAGACTTCAGCAAACAACATGAGACATCTGACTGCTGAAAACAATCAAGAACGTGCTCTGAAGGTAAATCTCCGTTCCTTCTTGCAGGCAAATTAAGGTTGTAAGCCTTTGGTGCCAGCTTTCTGTGCTGCATATATCAGTTGTGTACATTTCAGCAGAAGTGAGCTGTGGTGTTTGCCAACAACCCCTTCTTTAAACACAGATACAGCACCCTTCTGTTATGGTATTATTTTATTTCATGTATGTGTACGTGAAAACAACATATTTTCTGAATTTTGAGTAGTGTATTAATAACTTTTAGTACCTATTTATTCTTTTTTTTCTTCAGTTTTTTTATATTATTACCTTTTATAGTTAATTAAAAAAAGTAACTTCACTGAGAGGAAAAATTAAATCTTGGGCCCTTTCTATTAAAAATTATAATAATTTTTAAAATGAGTTGTCACAGGAGTATCCCACAGAATTGACACTCCTGAAGCATATGTGGAGTGAGTTTGGGAACTGAAAGAGTACTTAGAGTGTTACAACAAAAAAGAAAGAGTTGGGCTGGCTTTGTGGCTCAGCAGTAGAGTGCTCTCCTAGCATATACGGGGTGCTGGGTTCAATCCTCAGCACCACATAAAAATAAAATAAAGGTATTGTTTTTAACTATAACTAAAACATAATATTTAAAAAAATAAAGAGCTAATATATTCAACTAGAACCTGAAACAAGTGAGGAATATATTATATGATAAATTGTCATTGTCGTATAGATTCAGTAATTGTGAAAAAGCACGTTGTTTTGATTCTGGTAATTACATTTTTTTCTTCAGATGCTTGTGACTTTCTATTCTATCTTTTTGTTTTTCCCTGGATTCCTATTATAATGCATGTGACACAATAATGGCCTCTACCCTCAAGGTGCTTGCATTCTCAGGAACAGGTTAAAGAAAATCCATGGAAAACAAAAGATTTATCATTGTTTTATTGTATAGTAAGAAAAGATTTGCTACCAAGAGGATTATATTGTTCTTTCAAATTCACTTTTTGGTGCAGATTGCAAATACCATGGTATTAACAGGGTCATACACTAGGCCAGAATTAAGAATCTCACTAACAAAATTGAGAAAAGTATTTTTTAGTCTGTCAATAAAGTGGGAGGTTTAGTAGAAGTCAGATTTTTCTACAAAATATGTTTAACTTCATTTTGAAATTCTTAGTGCTAAGCTTATAATAACTTTGTTTTTTAGTACACGTATTTTCTCTTATCTCTGATTGAATTTTTAGTTAGACCAGAAAGATAAGTGAGAAAAGAGAGAATTATAGATTGCTATGATTGTTCTTATTTACTTCCAAGGAGTAGACTCTTTTATGAAAACTAAATACTACAATGTTTTAAATGTTACCTGCAAAATGGAAAACATTATTTTTAAGGCAGCTTCCAGAATGCATGCTAAATTATCACCATTAGGGGAGAGATTTCATATAATATGATTGTTTCCATTTAAAACAGGACCTCAATTTAAAAATTCTAGTTTGTTAAGTATATAGTTATTGCATGGCCTTTGTTCTGGTATTTTGAGTTGTATGTTTAGGTTAAATTTAATTAAATGGTGCTTCAATTATGAAAAGAAATAGATGCACAATTCTAAGAGATCATTAAAATTAGAAGAAAATAAGTACACCAAAAGAAACTCACAAGTTCAAAACAAAAACCAGACCACTATACAAGAGCAGTTTCTATAGAGCATAAAACTTAAAGTAATACATAAATATAGCTCGTTTTTACTCCTGAAAAATGTACCACATTAGTATTTTCTAGTTTCTCATCTTTTTATGCAAAAATTTCAGATTTTTGAGCTTTTTGTTAGTCCTTGATAACCTCATCCATTAGCTAAAGCCAGCTTAAATTCTTGGTAGAGTAAGGAAAGGAAGAAGAATTAGTTTTTGGAAACTCTCTCATCAACTCAGTCTTTCATAAGCCTCTGTATTCATTTAGGCTCTTTTAAAATGTCCATCTTATGTGACACCGACTTTGAATTATTTTTAGTCATTTTAAACCATATTTCATCATGAGAAACTCTAAATTTATTATGAAAATTGGATTGTTTATAATGTATCTGATTTTTTCTAAATCATATTTTAAAAGTTTTTCTTACCTTTCAGGAATTTTGTTGTTTGGTGCTTTTAAAAATATACTGCTCTATCTGTAAGTTATCCTAGAAGCTTTGAATAATAAACTCTGCTTTTTTGTATGCTTATCTTTTTCAACCCATGTACATATATCATTTTTGTTAACTGATTTAATATTTAGTTTATATCTAAATCAGCATTAAGAGCAATGTCAAAGTTTTCAGTCTACCAATAATATATTTATTATAAATAATATTGTTATGAATATTACTAATAGTGGTAGATTTGGATAGAGTAGGAATTGAAAAATTCAACTTGTTTACTGATCTCACTGAACTTTCTAAAAAAAAACAGTTCTTTGTGTGTGTGGAGAATTTTATTTGACAGATAACATACACATTGTTCTTGTCCAATTTAAAAAAATTTTTATTAGTATTTTTAGATACACATGACAATAGAGTATATTTTGACATTTATGTAAACATGGAGTATATTAGAATAAGGAAGAGTTCTAGGAATATGCTTGGGGAAGAAAAAATCTTAAGTTAATTGTCAACCATTCTTTCCAAATTGAAGATTTCAGCATAATCATAATTACTTACAAGGAAATACTTTTCAATAATCTAGTGTCATTCAAATAATAATGTCTTTGTTTATTCTAATAACTGGAAAATTCTTCCTAATTTTTTTATGGTAAAGCATACAAATACACTTGGTCATTTATAAACATTCTATTTGGAGTAGCAAGGAGTTATACTAAGTGAATTTATTAGATATGGCACGTTTTTCTCCTAGTTTTATATATTTAAAAAAAATTCCCTAATAAAAGGTAAAACAGAGAGGTACCTACAGTGTGAGGAACTGAATTATACCAATACTTGTATATATAGAGGTTTGAGGGTGGGTTTTTTTTGTTTGTTTGTTTTTACAAAAAAAAAAAAAAACCTTATTTATTTTCTCATTTAAAATAAATTGTATCCACTGACATTAAGAAATTGGATTCCTGGGACCGGGGTTGTGGCTCAGCGGTAGAGGGCTAGCCTAGCACGTGTAAGGCCCTGGGTTCAATCCTAAGCATCACATAAAAATAAATAAATGAATGAATGAATAAATAAATAAATAAAGGTATTGTGTCCAACTACAATTGAAAAAGAAATTGGATTCTTGAAAACACATTTGTGGTCATTTAATGGTTTAGAAATAAATTTAGATTAACCTTAAATATGTAGACATTGAACTTTTTTTAAAGATTTTTTTAAATTGGACATAATATCTTTATTTATTTTCATGTGGTGCTGAAGATTGAACCCAGTGCCTCACATGTGCAAAGCAAGCTCTCTGCTGCTGAGCTATAATACCAGCCCGACATTGAACTTAATAAGACAGTTTATGTACATTACCTTTCTTCTTTTTATTTTACCAATTGCCTTATCACACATCTTTAACCTCCTACAATTGGAGTTCTTTAATATAATTCTGTTAAAAGCCATTCTTTCTTAGATTATAAGTGACCTTTGATGGTAAATAAACCATTATCTATTCATTATTCATTATCATGTCCAACATCCTAATTAATGTAATGATAACAGATTTCAATGTTATTGGCTCTTCAAATACTCATTCCTAGTTCTCTTTTGCTGTGTCTTCATCATTTTTCTCTTCTTTGAAACTCAAAGTTTCACTGCCCCTAAAATTCTCTGTGTCCTCCCTATTCATCCCTTTCAATCCTCTGTTCCCTGACAACCACTGATGTTTTTACTCTCCATAGTTTATGTCTTTCAGAAATTACACAATACTTATAGTCCTTTCAACATTTGTTTTTTGAAGCCTTTATATCTAATTGCTTTTTAAGGCTAAATAATACTCCATTATTAAGTGTACCACAGTTTATTCATTCATCTACTGAAGGACCTCTTGGTTGCTTACAATCTTTGGCAGTTTTGAATAAAGCTCCTCTAAACAACTGTGTGCAGGTTTTTGTGTGAATGTAAGGTTTTCAGCTCATTTGAGTAAGTTCCAAGGAATGTAATTGCTGGGTCATATGGGAAAATTATGTTTAATTTATGTAAGAAATTGCCACTTTCTTCCAAAGTAACTGTACCATTTGCATTTCCACCACTGATGAATGAGAATTCCTGTTGCACCAAATTCTCACCAACAGGATGTTTCTTATCTCCAAACATAGTCTCCTTTGTATGCCTCTGCTATAGAACTGTTGAAAAGTTAAACACTTTCTCATCCTTTCTTTTTGCCAGTGAGACATTAAAGGGAGTGTACAACAGGGGTAGGGGAAGAGAGAGGGTGCCTTGGGAGTAGTTTTTGTTTTTCTAATGTAAGGCAGATGAAACAAGCAATATCACTCCTTCCCTTCTTACTATCGTGAACACTTACCTGCTCTCTGAAACTTTAGCAACCATTTTACAGTCATGAAGAGAAGGCTGAGAAAAGTCATTCAACATCCTTGAGCCCCTTAGCCAACGAGCACTTAGAGAACATTAAGCCCTTTGACTTTTGGGGGGGGAGGAAGAGAATATAAAACTATGTTTAATGTAATTCTTAATAGTTTTCTATTATTTACTCTCCACTTGATCCATCAATATCAGTTAATTAATGGTACTGCCATTCTCCTAGTAGACATGTAGGCCATAGTAAATGACGAGATCTTCATATCCTTCCACACTCTCACCCACCTTGAAAACAGTTTGTCTTTTAGTTCCATCAGCTATGTAGCAGTTTTTTCTTTCTGCCTTCATTTTCATTTTATCTTAAGTCAGGGTCATGACTAGACAATCACAGTACCATCCTAATTTATTTGTCTTCATTTTCTCACCTCTAGAGAGGTGCCATCAGCTATTCTTCTAAAACACAGGTAAATGACCCTTCTGGGCATTAAAAAAAAAAGAAAGAAAGAAAAAGGCCAGTTGTGTTGGTGCACGCCTATAATCCCAGCAGCTTGGGAGGCTGAGGCAGGAGGATTCCAAGTTAAAAGTCAGCTTCAGCAACTTAGTGAGATCCTAAGCAACTCAGTGAGACCCTATCTCTAAATACAAAAAAAAAATGGCTGGGGATGTGGCTCAGTGGTTAAGTGTTGTAGGGTTCAACCCATGGTACCAAAAAACAATGAAAAAAGATAATTTTTTAAATTTTAAGAATATTTTCAAAAATATTATTGAGATGACAATAAAAAAAGGAATCTGCCAAGACCCCAAACCAGTGATAATAATAATGGAAAAGGAGGAAAAAAAAAAAACCAAACTGGGCAATAAGTGCCTGGGCTCTTTTATTTCAATCTGAGTAGATTTGTTAAATCTTGGTGAATTTGAGCTTCTATTTTAATGGCCACAAGGGCAAGACAGAGCCTTTTTATGCTAGGGAACATAATAAGAGACCCTCTCCTAAAGCTGGTATCCTAGATGACCTCACCATTAGTATTAATGTTATTAGTATTTAGGTGAAGAGGAAGCAAGCCCTTTATACAAAATAAGACATTAGGGGAACTTGACTTTCTTAACTGAAGAGAGGGAAAAAATTCTTCTCTGAGAATTTGTCATTCATCACCAGCTTTCAGGCAGGTTTAGTACCACACAGGTAGCCTGATTTTTGCTGCACATAATGTTATAAAAGCTGAGGATTTAATTTGGTCCTGCCCTGCAGAGGCTCATAGACAACAAACTAAAGCAAACTGTCATCACAATTTGTCTTTAACAATTCCTGAAGATAAAGTTTCAAAGACTCTGAGCTAACAGAAAAAGAAATTGGAAAATGCATAAGAGAAAAAGATACTTCTAATGAAAGTCAGAAAATAAAGGCAACAGAATCTCATAGTTCACAAATAATTTTGGCATTTTAATTAGTCACAGAATACAGTGAAAGTGTGTTTTTATATCTTTGAGGAAAAAGAGGTTTGAGAAATAATTGACTGGATTGGGGGAAACTACATTGAACTTACAAAAACTAAAAATAAAATTAGATAATGAATAGGTTGAACAGCAAACTATACACAGTTTCAGAAAGTATTAGTAAACTAAAAGGTGGATTTGAAGCAAGTATGGAGATTGAAACCAGAAAAAATAAGAAATTAAAAACATAGAAGAGATGTTAAAAAGACAAAATTTAAAGATCTAAAGCAGATCTTTTCATAAATCCAGAGGATATATGCAGAGAAGCAGGCAGGGGATTCAAAATACAAAGAAATTATGATGAAAAAATTTACCAGAATTTTCAAATTATGGAAACCTCAGATCTAAGAATCCCAAATGAATTCCAATCATGATATATTTTTTAAAATCATGCAGAACACTGAAGTGGAAAAAAAAACCAGTTCTTGAAAAAATCCATTAGAGAACACATTTATAAAGGAATGGCAGACACATTAAATTTACAACAACAATCATCGAATATTATATATACATTAAAAATAGCTGGATACAGAGGTGCACACCTACAATCCTAGTGACTGGGGAGGCTGAGGCAGTAAGATTTAAGTTTGAGGCCAGCCTGGGAAACTTTAAGGAGATCTGTCTCAAAAAAAAAAAAAAATGAAAAGAAAAGAAAAGAAATAAAGAGAAGAAGAAAAAAGAAAATATCAGAGATGTATCTCAGTGGTAAAGTGCTCCTGGATTCAATTCCAAGTACCACCAAAAAAAAAAGAAGAAGAAGAAGAAGAAAGAAAGACTGAAAATGAGGAATAATATTTTAAGTATTTCAGACTGAAATTAACTATCAAGGGCAAGAGTAAATAATGATTGTATAAATAAAAATCTTCACTTGCTTCCTATTACTTATGGAGTGAAATCCAAGCCTTTCTCTGAATATGGAATTTAGGACTCCATACTATTGTTTTATCCTACTTAATCCCTGCCTGCTTGATTTGTTTTTGTTTTGTTTTTAAGATTGTTTCTCTAGTTTTGCTAAACTCATGACATTACCTACTCCTTGTTTTTTCCTAAATATGTCACATTCTTTTATTCTGGATTTTGCTTTTGTTATGACTTTATTTTTAATCCTGTCTCCTATTTTAGTTGATTTTTACCTCCAGTAAATCAGAAATTTGTTAAGCATAAAGGATCATGGGTTTTTTTTAATGTTACTATCTGCTTAAAATTTAATTTAGCATATTGTTTAAATCACGAAATTTTTAAGTACAATTATTTTTAATCTGTTCCAGTTGATGTTAATATTTTATTGTCTAATATGTTCAAGACATGGATGACATGGAGTTTTTCTGGTATTATAGTGTTTTAATAATCACTACCTGTGCCCAAGTATAACTCTTCAGAAAGATTTCTATTTTGTGCTAAAGTTTCTTGGTCCATGAATTGAACAATGTATTTTAAGCATTCCAGTTTTTACTACTGACTTAAAAATATTGATGGAAGAACCTTTAACTTGTTCATTTTGTCCTTTGCTATTTGGAGTTCACTGCAGAATAAACTCTTTTAAGAAGATGAGTAAATAACAAATGCTATTCACTGCATGGAATAATAAATAATAACAGCTTCTTAAGATGAAATCGTGTATTAAGATGAGCTTTTAGTCCTTTTCCTGCAGCAGCCATATTGCTGTGCTGTCTTTGATGATAGCAGCCTCTATACAGTGGGGTGTGGTTTTGAATTATTTTCTAGTAGATAACCCTGGTAATAGATTTTGAATTTTAAAATACCATATTCCCCTTTATCAGCTGTACGGCATTGGGAAATGCAGTTAACTTCTTTGAGTATTGGGTCCCATATTTGCAAGATGAGGGCTGCGGATGGGATGTGGCTCAAGCGGTAGCGCGCTCGCCTGGGATGCGTGCGGCCCGGGTTCGATCCTCAGCACCACATACAAACAAAGAAGTTTACAAAAGTGTCATTAAATCACATCTAATTTTAAAGAGGAAAAAAAATTGCAAGATGAGAGAATAGAGATATAGCCAGGTGTGATGGCACATGCCTGTAATTCCAGTGACTTGGGAGATTGAAGCAAGAGGATCACAAGTTCAAGACCAGACTTAACAAGGTCCTCAGCAAACTTAGTAAGACCCTATCTCCAAATTTTAAATTTTTTTTCCAAAGGTTTGGGAATGTAGCTCAGTGGTAAAGCAACCTGGGTTTAATCCCCAGTATCAATAAAATAAATAAATGAAAAGAGATATTATTGCAGTTGATAAAATATATGTGCAATCTGTTTATAAAGTATGATACATTATGCCAATGATTCATGTATACTAGTAGAAAGAATATTAGTGTAACTGTCAAAGACGTGTTTTCTTATCCTTGCTCTGCGATTAACCGTGTGATCTTTGTTAAATTATTTTGTGTCTTCAAAATGGGAAGTGGATAACATTTCAAGTCATTTCAATTAGAAAATAATGTGAATTTACAAATTTGTGATGTTGTGTCATAGCTCGTTTATTCAATAGTATAAGTGAGATAAACTGGTTTAAGGCACACCTGTATTCTGGATTAAGGGAAGAGCAGTCAATTTCAAATAAGTTTTATTATAGGTAGGATAACCACATAATTTATCTTTAAGGCATTTTAAGTATTATTTTTTAGTTATATGTGGACACAATATCTTTATTTTTATGTGGTGCTAAGGATCGAACCTAGTGGCTCACACATGCTAGGTGAGTGCTCTCTCTCTGAGCCACAACCCCAGCCCTCTTTAAGACATTTTTAAAAATGGTTTATGATTAGTAATTATACCAAGATAATAGGGTTATGGCTACAGAGAGATAGCATAAGAGGTTCCAGAATGGGACAGTTCTGAAATTTTGTTGTGATTGTGGTTACATCAATTTCCAAATTATTAAATTATATTGAACTATACACATAGACTTTCATGAGTGCATATAAAACTGGTGAAATCAGAATAAACTGTGGGTTGTGCCACCGTGTCAGCTTGATAATTTAGGTATTTTATCATGGTTTTGCAAGATGTTAACCATTGGGGTATATCAGATGGAAAGTACATGGGACCTCCCCATACTTTTTCTTCTGCTGCCTATAAATTTGTAATTACTTCAAAATATATTTTTTAAAATTGAGCCATTAAATCCAGCTCATACTCCAGGGCAGGAAGTTATACAAGGGCATGAATAGGAGGAGGCAAGAATCTGGGGGCCATATTAAAGTTTGCCTGTCATAACTTGGATACAAATAAACATTGCAAACTTAATATGCCAGAAACCAGACTCCTCATCTGATCCCCCAAAGTTATTGATTCTCCATACTCTATCTGAATAAAGAACATCCTTTTATTCCACCAGTTGCTTAGGCCAAAATCTTCGGAGTCATTTTTGACTCCTCTCCTCTTTCACTCTACATCCTATCTGTAAACAAATTCTCTTGAACTGTACTTTTAGTAAATATCAGTTTTTCAGCTACATCTTACCACTTCCACTGCTACTGTCTTTAAAGCTTTAACATTTCTTGCCTATATTATTGCAAAAGCCTCTAAATGATCTCCTGCTTCTATCCTTGACTTCCTCCATTCTCAGCACAGCATGAAGAATGATCCTGTTAAAATACAAATTAGGTGTTATGTTAATCCTCTGTAAAGAACTTCCTAATAGCTGGTCAGTTCACTCAGAGGACAAGCCTCCAAGACCTCTTGATCTGGCCATTAGGACTTCCCTGATGTCATATTTCACCTCAGGTATACTAGCCTCTTGATGGTCCTCCAACACACCAGGCATGCTTGCGTGTCAAAGTCTTGAACTTCCTGTTTCTATTTCCAAAGAACATTTTCCCAAATGTTCAAAAAGCTCATTTTTATCTTTTTGAAATTGTTTTAAATGCTGTCTACTCAGCAAGGAATATCTCAACTCATTTCCCCTTCAGTGTTTTCTCTGTCCCTTCTTGTTTTTTTCTAATGTGACTTGTTATCATCTTAGGATATTTTTCTTTATCATTTGTACAGTCTGTTTTCCTAGCAGGAGTGAATTTTCATGAGGTCAGAGATTTGTGCACCTCTGTATCTACTGATGGTATTAAAAATACTGGGCATTCAGGACATCAAAGATACTGACCAATCAGAACACGTAGCAGCTTTTAACAATTTGACCTCACCTGTGCACCACCTGAAAACTGTCCTGGCTACATTTTCTGCACAAGTGTCTGGTACATAATATTCATTGTCTAGATGCTATAAATGTTTAGTGAATTAATGCCATACATGCAATTCACTTCATACAATTCACTTCATACTTCAGTGACTTAAATACTCTTATAATTATTCCCTTAAATGCTGCATAATTTGCAGTGCATTGATATGCCATAATTTTATTGCTTTTTTAAAAATTGAATATTTAGGTTGTTGCAGTTTTGTTTTTAATACTGCTATGAAAAATATTTTGTGTGTAAATACTTAGCTATATTTAGTAATGTTTTTCAACTTTTTGTTTTTAATGAAACATTTGTAAGTCTAATGATTCTATAAGTATTGTAATTAAAAAAAACAATCTTCTCCCTCATCATCGTTTCCTGATTTCAGCTCCACAAACAAGATCACTTTTGACGTATTTAGTTCTTTATTCCATGTCTATACTATATGTCTAGAGGAAATACTTTAGCTATTTTTTTATTTTTTATTTTTAGTTATTATTAACTAGCTTCCCTCTGTGAAGTTGAGGATTTAGCTTTCACACCTTTTTGTTAGTTCAGTGTTTAGTATTTACATTATTATAAATAAATATTTATGGATAACCAGATAGTAAAGTATGTTTCAGGCATCTCAGCATGAATTATAGTTTATTGTCACAACTCAGTAAATAAACAAACACATATAAATATACAACTAAAGAAAAAAATGTGAGGAAAGGAAAGGATATATACACTAATAAAATATATATATACTTAAGACACTTTATTCTACTAAATTTTTAAAAAACTAATACTGGTTGTGACCCTCTAAAATAATCGTATTGGGAAATAGTTCTCCCATGGAGGTGGGGGTGTAGTTGTACATTTGTTTTTATATACTTGCAGGGACAGCCTTTGTTCCACACTATGTTTTAAAGAATATTTAGTATATAGCCTTGTAAAGGTAGTTATGTCCCTTGAAGGTAGGCACTTTGAAAGTGGAGGGTATAGAAGTTTCCTGACCAATACAATAAGAATAATGTTTCCCATTGCGGCAAAGATGGGAAGGTATTCTTGTAGCATATTACAAACAATTGAGGTTCCTTAAGCTCAGGGTTCTTCAGATGTGATATTAATCCACTGCATGTGCAGTATTGACCTGAGTCCCTGTATGTTGTTCACACAGAACTTGAGGAACAAAAGAACTTGGCATAAAGCTTATACTGTTCATGACTCTTAATTCTTTGGGGACTATACATATACATTCCATCATTGTATAATATTCTCCTTTAAACTGCTTTAAGTTTGTCTTATATATGTTATCTCCTTCCTATTTCCCTCTTTTTTCCTTTCCCTCTTTTCTTCTTTCCTCCCTCTCTCCCTTCCTTCTTTTCTCTCCTTTTACATTTATCCAATATAGTGGCGCTGCAGAGCCATAGCTTTGCTATTCAGAGTTAATTTAGCGTGCACCTTATTTTTATAACCATGATTCTTCTCAGATGAAATTTGGTGGAAGGTACTACTACTGTAGGTCTCACTCCTGACCAATAAGATTATCAGATTCTTTTGCCACGGTAATTGTTTCAAAAATGGGTGCATATGTCAATTAAAGCCATGTTTTCAGCATTTTTTCTCAATATCCTTATGAGTATATTTTAAACAAAAAATGGAGTCACTTACTAATATGTCCTGAAGATCTCTCAGTATCTATAAATGCAGATCTACATGATCCTTTTTTATTTTGTTTTCTAGATCTTGATTCCTTGATACATAATGTTTAATTTTCTCAGTTCTCTATTTTAGAACATTTTAATTTTTTTCCACTTCTTATTATCATAAGCAAATTATAAGTACTCGTGCATATATCCTTCATTTAGTGGTTAAGTAATCATACGGTGGGAAGTATAGTGCTCAGGTCATAGGTGAAGAAGGAGAGAATTATACCAGATCTTCGATAGGTTGTATTCATACCTGAAGTGTATGGGAATGCTCAGAGATCAGAGTGAGAAGAAGAGAAATAAAAAGATGGAACAGTAGTGATTCCAGCACTAAAGTAGTGTACAAAAATAAGTGGTTCACCAGGGAGGCAGAGAAGGAATAGTCTGAAAGATAGTGGGATGATCAAGATAGTATATTTTCACAAAATTCAGAATTGAATTAAATTTTATGAAGGGAGAGTTCACAGTGTAATTTGCCGCAGCAACATCAAGTTAAGACCAAAAGTACCCATTTGATTTGGTATTTAGGGTGGCAGTGACTTTATCATTGCACTATCAGCTCTGTGATGATGCTGGAAGCCTTAATTCCAGTTAAATGGAAAGTTTAAAAGAAAAAATGTAAAGTATTTTTTTGAGGAGCTCAGTTATTAAATGGGAATGTTATTTATTTTACAGACTAGAATGTAACAAGCCTTTTTTGTTATCTACTCAAATTCATTTAGCTATCCTCCAACCATTCTTTCTCTATTAGAAATCTGATGCATTTTCTGTCTAACCCAGAGTTAGCTAGTGGCCTTGATCCATGTGGTCTGGTTTGAAAACATAGGTAGGTCATATTCCTTCTTCAATAAATTGGAATTGGGAAACTGAAAGGGAATGAGCCAGTTGGCTTTGAAGACTGAGCCAAGTGATCATGAGGTAGGCTTGGGGCCAAGGAGGCTGCTGTAGGCCATGTGCAGTCTGAGGTTATTAAAGGATCCAGTTAGCAAAAAGGAGAGGAATGAGATAATATATAGCAAAACACAAATTTCTGAGCAAGGGGAATGGAGGGAGTGTCTGTGCCCTGTTTACTAACAGCATACTATTCCCATGCCAGGCTTTGTTTTCCACACAATAACTTTTTTATCAAGAGAGTATCTTTCTTTATAAGCAGTACTCCCAACGAGACCAAGTTTACCATCTTTTCATACCAAGTAGGGAAGTACTGAAATAACATTCATTATGGGATCCCTGAAATGAACAATTCATTGAAGCATGGCTCTATGGATTACAGCATCAAGCATAAGCCAAACTACTAAAACCCATGTAGGTTCATCAAGTCTATAAATATGCAATAAAAACTGATGAAGTGCAGATAAAACAACTGTGAACTATAACTCTGCCATGAAAGTAAAATGAATTACTATGGGAAACTTCTGTAGAGATTATTAATAGCAAACACAAACATAAAACTTGTGATACTTGCATTTAATTTCTTTTTACATTTGGTTACTAATGATTTTTTCTAGAATTGAATTTCATGGTCATTATTATATAATGAATTTGTTTTGTTTTGTTTGTTTTTTTTGGTATTAGGGATTGATCTCAGGGGTGCCTGACCATTTTGTATTTTATTTAGAGACAAGGTCTCACTGAAGTGCTTAGCACCTTGCTGTCGCTGACTTTGAACTTGCTATTCTCCTGTCACAGCCTCCCAAGCTGCTGGGATTACAGGCATGTGCCACCATGCCTGGCTGAATTTGGTATTTTATTTTGATAAATAACAATGAAAATACAAAATTAGATTGTAAATTTTCCTACAATAACTATTTATACCTTTTTAATATATAAAAATGTATTATAAACATGAATAAAGGCATAAATTTCGAGTATACCATGTGGAATTACTATTGTGTGAATTATTTTTGGATAGATTCTGGAACCTTTTTCCAGGCTTTGGTCTTTGGACCTGGGTTTTTCCTCTGACTGAAAAGCCCTATGTCACCTAAGCCTCTTGCCCAACTTCCTATGTCCCTCATAATAGCTACTCATTCTGTTTTCAGTTTGGCCACAGCCCTCTTGTCTTAAGCACACTGGAAGGGAATTTGGATGATAGAATGAATTTCTTTCTGTAAGAACATGAGTGCTGACTTGAAAAGAAATGGAATGTGTGAGAAACTGCCTTTGTCCTCCCAGGTCTGTCTGCTCTCTATTCATTTCAACCATTCCTTTATCACTAGCTTTATCTTTTCCCCTGATGTCACCTTATTATCTCCTCCTCTTTTTCTTGACATATAGACTTCTAGTATTACAAAGGCCAATAAGATGTAGAAGAGCAGTTCATAGTGCACTGTTAAGAAGAATGCCCTGGATAGCTTTGAAGCAATACCTTGTAGAGATCCGGCTGATTGTTAGGTAACTAGTACAGGTCAATCATTCTTTAAAGAGATACATATTATTATTATCAAGAGTGTTTTCAAAATGATAGATCTAGACCTGACCCAGAGCTTACCCATTCTTTGCATTTGAAATCTAGCCCAAGACAGACTTTGTGTTTACAAAGTAGGGAAAAAATGTTTTCCAATTTTCTTGTAGGCCTATGAATTTTCTGTTTTTATAAAAATACCAACTATGCTCTTTAATTTTAGTCCAACTATGCTTTTTAATTTTACTTCTGCTTAATTTTCCACTTGGTTTCTACATTAGGTTGATACCAAGATTTTTGTGGCATTGTCCATTTTATGTCTCATTGTATTGCTTTTTTAGTATTTTAGGGATAAGTTGGTTGAGGCAACATGGAGACTGCTGGTCACATGAAATATTTGCTCTTATATTTTTACTTGTTTCCAGTAACCAAATTCTACAGAAAGTTGTGCCTAAGAGTTATTTGGTAAAAATGATTATTTAAATTGTCTTATGAACTACAATACAATGTACTAATGCTCTGAAAGTTGTAGTACAAAAAAACCCAGATATTTATTTAAAATACTATGAAATTTAATTTTGTAGATTTTTTATAAGTTTTTAGTCTTCTCAACTAAAAATATATTTTGAAAAACAAATTTTAGGGCTGAGGTTGTAGCTCAATGGTAGAGCGCTCGCCTAGCATTCATGAGGCCCTGGGTTCTATCCTCAGCACCATATAAAAATGAAATAAAGATATATTTTTAAAAAACCAAATTTTAGATTGCCAAATACAATTAACTTATTTTAGCTACTAAATAAAAACATGTCTGGTTTGAAAAATTATATGGAAAGTAGTTGAGTTCTTCATTAGTGATTACATAAAATTCTCAAAAATAATTGCATTTACCAATGTAGTTTTCAGTACCAAACAGATCCTTGTTCTTTTAGTATATTTTACATGAATGTTGATTTTCAGACACACAGTTCTTAGCAGTGCACTTACAGAAGTTTAGTATATATATGTATATTCCAAAATTACTAACATTCATAAACTGATATGGCTATAGTCTTTCCTCCATTACAAAATGACTTTATTATGTTGCTCAGTGTTGGTTAGTTTTTCTGTTATGTTGATGCATTAAAACAGATATTAAATTTTATCATTAATTCAGTGCCTGGTCTCTCATCAAATCCCCTTAATTACAAATTGACTCCAAGGATTAGACAGCATGGATTTTAATTTTAACTGAAACAAAAAAGGCATCGTGGAAAATCACTCTTGCCTACTGACTCAGACACACTTTTAAAGATCCTATAATTTATTGCTTAGTATGTAAAATTCAATATAAAAAGCATATTGCCAACATTTTGGGGGTTTTATATTAATATGAAATATATTTCTTAGTGTATAAAGCACAGTCTTGAAAAAAATTCTATGTATTTTCAGATGAATATCATCAACCTCTAGGAATTTTGGTAACTTGTAGCCTTTTCTTTAGAAAAATGTTAACTTTAAATCTTATACAACTATGACATATCTGAATGGCATTTATGTTATCTTATATTTCTACATTCTTAATAATTTCACAAAATGATGCAGTAAAGTTTTATATTCCTGGGAAATATTTCCAATATAATTCAGTATCTTACTTCTTGTGTTGTTTATCATTTATGATTATATAGTTAAATCTTCACTGCCTTTTGATACTTGCTCTATTTGTCCAGAATCATTTTCTATGCATTTCGTTTCCAAGATATATTGGCACTTCTGTCCTTCTTCCTAAAAGTGAGTTTTTAATTGAATTTTATTACATAAATTATGCATTTTAAATACTAGAGTGACTATTAATTTTTAATAGAACATGAGGATAATGAAATTAATTTATGCTCACAATGATCTGAAAAAAGCACATTTGTCTATTTTTTTTGTTATATGATATTTATCTTTTAACTTCAAAATGCCTCTAAAAATTCACTCATTCTAATAGTTTCTGGAATCTACTTTGTTTTTGTCACTTATATTGATTTATATCTAGATCTGTGTTTCCAGGTGATTACTTTTAGACCAAGATGAATTACTAATAAGCCCTGAGCATTCTAAGATAAACCTTTTGTATTTAATAAATTTTTATCAACCTTCACCTTTTGAGAGATTATAAAAATGTAAGTACTGGTGATCCTTCTAGTTAAGCAAATGGTATATATCTTATTATGTAAATTTTTAAAAATAGCGTTCCTTTGCCAGATTTTGTTGCTATTAAACTGTATTTTTAGACACAAAAAGATATTTAGTGTACAAATGAACTCAGTTCATCATGGCAGAAGAAAAAAATAAACTGCCTAGAAACGGACTGTTTACGTAATATTAGATGGTAATATAAACCAACAAAAGCAAGGAAATTAACTTCTAAGGCTGACACACTGCCCTTTCCTTGCTCCTTTGTGCCTGGAGGTATCATGTGTGTTATAATACTGAAGAACAGTGGACTCAGTCAAGAACTGTCAAACTTAATTCTAAATTTCTTTACTTTGTTGGTTTATGTCACAACTTAACATTATTATTTTGTCTCTTAATGCTATATAAATGTCTCTCACATGTGAGATGAAGCAAGACATGGGTGGATCTGAACAAGATGGTAAAAGTTTATTTGCTTTTCTCTCATTTATAGTTGATTGCCTCCGATTAGCCAAATATCACGCAGGTCTGATATTAGTTCTTAACATTTTTTTAGAAAGTAATATAAGAGGAACTTATAAAATATCCAAGGAAATTGTTGAAAAAGGTGTTGATACTGATTAAAATTTTTATTTAGCCTTATATTTCTGCTTATTTTTATTTTATCATTTTAAAAGGTAGATCTTTTTGTTAGAAGCTTAGCACAATGACAAATTTCTAGTAATTTATTATGAATAATCAAATACACAAGTGTGATTTCACAGAGCAATTCTAGTATGAATTGCATGAAAGAATTATTTATGGAATTCTGATTGTAAGACTAAAATAAGCTCCAAGATTAATCTGAAAACTGATAAATACATGGCCATTCTCTTTAACAGCACTTGCTTCTTGATGTTCACGGTAAAATGTGAAGAATTCATGTACTTTAGTTTTTATATTCACCAGTTAGGAAGCAATTCATCAATTCCTAACGAACTTAATGCCTACTTTTGGGGAGACTATTTTATACAATTACTAGAGATTAAGTTGAAAATTGATTCCCTTTATGAATGTGAGTCCCGTGTTTTGTCATCACTTATTTTACCTTCTCTTTTCTGTTTTTGTAAGTAACAATTTTTGTTTTGATTTATTTATCTGTTAGGATGCAGTTTCCCAGAAGAATTATGTATTTTAATTAAAGTTCTAAATATTTAAAATTCTTCTTTGTTCAGTTGGGTATTAAACCTCAGGAAAAAATCCGATGTTTTCAATTTTTAAAAATGCCAGAATAAACATTTAAGTGTGGTTGAATAAAATATTATGCTTTGGAAAAGTAAAGAACCTACTAAAAATGTGGTGGAAAATGAGATATAAGGTTGGGGGTTGTGATAAATCTTTTAAGATCTTGTACTTTTTATTGTATGTAATTAATATTTAATTGGCTACATTTAAAAGTAGTGAAAAAATGATCTATTTGCAAGAGATTTGTGCAACAATACTCTAAGCTCTTACTTATTCTGAAGTGTTGAAAGGTGAAACATTTGACATTTTCTTTTCGGGCATTGCTTTAAAAAATAGAGGGCGGGAAAGAGGCGTTGCCACATCAGAGTTGAGGGTGTTTGTGGTTGTCCATGACAGCAGCTCTAGTTTTAAAACACCTGTGTTTACTTTTCAGCTTTTCAGAATCTGCCTGAAAGTGGCCTAAGAATGGCACAGGCCTTCGTGATGGCTGGGTTTTTATAGTAGAGGAAATGCATACACACAGTCAACTTTACACTTTTGTTTTCTGTTTTAGTTCCCTTCTCTTATTTTATACATTTTTCTCTACATATATATGTGTATAAAGTAATGCATCATTTATATAATCTACACATTATACTAGAACATACCCATTTACTTTTTTAAAGATATCTGCTCATAATTTTGCCTTTTGTTCACTGACTAGAAAAAAATGGCTGAGAGCTTGTTATGTATTACTGTATAGATGTATTTTCTTTCATAATCAAAAGGAATTTGTGATAAACGAAAATTCATATTTTGGGGGGGACAAATGAAAGGAAATTACATGAGCCAAATGTGGCTTAATGTGTATTTTATTGTAAATGTTTTTATCCTCTAGTAGGAATTCCTCAATTTTTGCTTTGATACTGGTATTTTTTTTTTTTTTTTTTTGCTTTATAGGAATTAGTTTTGTGGGGTTTGTTTTGCTTTGCTTTGTTTTGTTTTTTAGTTGTAGATGGACACAATACCTTTATTTTGTTTACTTATTTTTATGTGGTACTAAGGATCAAACTCAGTGCCTCACACTTACTAGGTGAGCACTGTACTATTGAGACACAACCCCAGCCCTATTGAAATTATTTTTTTAAACATTTTTGACAATTTCAAGGTATAATTTTCTCCTTTAGTATATTTCTTATTATATTTTTTACATTCACATGATACCTACATGTTATATAAACTTTATTCTCAATTTAAAATGTTTCTAGCTATGACATTTTAGCTGGATAAACTTGAGGATCTTCTGGCTCATTCAAGTATTTTTTTCTATTTTTTATATATGACGACAGAATGCATTTCAATTCATATTACATATATAGAGCACAATTTTCATATATCTACTTGCATACAAAGTATATTCACATCATTCATGTCTTCTTCATACATGTACCTAGGATAGTGATGTCCATCTCATTTCACCATCTTTTTTTATCCCCTTGCCTCCTCCCTCCCTCTCCCCCTTCTTTGCCCTAATCTTCCCATGTATTTTTTATTTTTAATTCTCCTATTTCTTTAATACATTGGAAACAGATGTCATATATTCTGTGATGCCCTCTTTCTATATTCACATTATTGACTATAGTAGCAAGATACGTGCACAATTACAGCTACTGTCAAGCCTGTTGGATGTACAAAAGGAATAGTTCTATCTTTTGATAAATGATAGATTTTTATCTATATACTTGAATTTTTAAATAAAAAATTTTGTGTATCAGAAACATTTTTTTCTCATTATTTTTTTGATGGACCTTTATTTATTTATGTGTTTATATGTGGTGCTGAGAATCAAATCTAGTGCCTCACACATGCTAGGCAAGCGCTCTACCACTGAGCCATAACCCCAGCCCATTTATCTGAAATCTTTTACAGTAGCAAATGCAAAATTTGGGTCTTCTCCCTAAAAATAAAAACCAAACATACACAGAAATTTACATATAGCTTGAAGGAGTTTATTTCTTTCCAACCTTTCTGTGAGCCCTAGTATATGAACCTTTGTTCTAGGTCGTCGTCTTCTTTTTTTTTTTTTAAGAATTGTTAGTTTTTTAGACAATTGTTTATATAGTATATCACAGAGAAATCAGAATCAAATTCTAGGTTGATTAGGGCATAGTTAGTACAAGACACCATGTTAGGTATTAAATATCATAAAGCAATAATTTCATATTAAACATAAATAGTATTTTAACAATATAGTTCTTCTCCATGATGGCTATATATGTATGTGTCCTAATCCCAACATCTAAATGGGCTTGAAATACAAATTATAGTTTTCTCCTTTTCCAGACACCATTGAAGGTACTAAACATTCAATTAAAAAAGTAAATTATATTATTTAAAAGTAAATTCAATTAGTGTCATTGCATAAAATTTGCAAAAAAATAGTATTTCTATTCAAAAATTGAATGATTTTGATGGAGGTGTCCATCTAGCAAAGAATACTTAGCTATAGATAGTATCCTAAAGGGATTACATATAATAATAATATCACCTCAAAAATAATGTAATCTTGAAGAAAATAGCTAACATTTGAGTTTTTAAAATGTAAAAGCATTTAGGGAAAAACAAAAAGTTTTTTTAATATAGTAAAAGAAGTAAATGATTTTAAGTGGAACAAATTTTATAACAAGTAACATATTACCAAGGATTTATAATAGTACTATATTTATAGCTTAGAACTGTTTTAGGAAGGATAAAACTACTAAGAAAAAGAATGATTTTAAGTCTTCCATTTTTATTCTTTTCTGTGACTCCTGATGAGGAAGTAAAAGGGATAAAGATTCTTTTAGGGCAGTCAGTACATTTGTTTCCAGAAACTCAAATTGCTTAACTTAAATCCAGAAATCTGATACAGTATTTCCACTGGGTGTGTCAGTTTTACCCTGGTGACAATTCCCATTAGATATATGTATCTATGTCCTATTTTTCAGCCTCATTCATGTGTAATCTTTTTGTTGTGTTATTTAAGATTTATAATTCCCTAATGAAAATGTAATATGTGCATCTGTCTTAAGCACATTTTCAACTTCCTTGTATAAAACTGTAGTTCTTTATGAATCTAGGGCAATTTTTCTCAATCTTGAAGCTATTATTGTGTTTGGAATATAGTTTTTTTTAGTCTCTTGGGTCTTTTATAATTCATATTTCTTTACAACTAATGTTTTTCAATGTACCTTTAAAGGGCACATGGGAAAACTTAAAGATACTCTAAAGTAATTAAAAATAAATAATAAAGACTTGAGGTAAAAAGTAAGATCATTGACCATAAAGAAAGCCAAATTATGTGACTTATAGCTAAATATTTGATAATGTTATTTGGAGAATTATATACTTTTTCTTGTCCAATTAAAAGTAAGTGCCTATAAACTTGCTTTTATTTTAATCATAATTTACTTTCAACAATATATTAATACATTTGCATGTCAGTAAATTTTGTAAACCAAGGATAATTGTATCAGATAGTATATGCTTGTTTCAGGGATCAAAAAAAAAACACACCCCAAATTGTTTAAGTAAAAATGAAATGTATTATTCATACAGCTGAAAATTCCAAAGATAAGGCTAACTTTCAAACATTACAATTAACCCTTCTGACCATAGGTTCCATATCTGTGAATTCATCCAACTGCAGATCGAAAATGTAGTTAAGTTAGGCCTGAAATGGCTGTGTTAATAATGACCATGTAAAAAAAATTGTCATTATTCCCTAAACCATACTCTACAACAATTTTATACTATACAAATACTTTGCCATTTTGAGACTTGAGCATCCATGATTTTGGTATCACAAGTGGTTTGGAACCAATCCCCTGTTGATACCAAGAGATGAGTGTACTTTTTGTTTGTTTGTTTTTAAACTTTTGATCCAGTCAACCTTATAGAGGTATAATGTGCATACAATAAATTACATCCATT
Organism: Ictidomys tridecemlineatus; assembly: GCF_052094955.1. Lineage (NCBI taxonomy): Eukaryota > Metazoa > Chordata > Mammalia > Rodentia > Sciuridae > Ictidomys > Ictidomys tridecemlineatus. The sequence goes on along the minus strand of NC_135481.1, from coordinate 77,599,807 downwards.
TAAGATATATAGTTCAGTGCATTTTGGCAGATCTCTGTCCACCATAATGAAGACACAGAGAACTTTTCTCACCCCACCAAGATTGATTGAGCCTGTTTCCAGTTTATCTGTGACCACAGGCAACCCCTCATATGTTTTTTGTCATTATAAATTTATTTGCACTTTCTAAGATGCTATATAAATGGAATCATATAATACTTATTCTTTTGTATCTGACTTGATGAGCTTGAGATTCACCTATATTTTGTGTTACAGTAGTTTATTCCTCTTTTAACTTCAGGGGAGTCTTAATTAGGACCAAAAAAGCTTTGTTCTATTCCTGGGTTTTGTTTGCTATTTCCTATGTATTGTCCTAATTTTCAGGTTATATGGAAGTAGAAGCTTCAAACTTCCTGTATCCCAGATGAAATTTAGAATTAAAAAAAGTTATTGATCAAAATTTAAAAAGCAAATCCTAGAATTGGGTCTTGTTATTAACTTGGATGGGATTGCTAGAGGTCATGTGCTTGTTTACTTATCTCAAAAATAACTGTTGTGTCCAAAGGAATGAAATATAAGCAGAGGAATGATTTTCTAAAAGAAATGTGAAATACCCTTTAACCAGAGGAACTAAGAAGGAAGATGGAAAAACCAATGGAACAAAAGTCAGATTTCCACTGTAGTATATGTCTTCTTTATTTAACTAAAAAATACATACTGTTATACAATTAAGTTGAAGTTAGTTTGTTTTCCTTACCTTTTCAGCTCTTAACAAAAGATAATCACAGATTTAAGGTATGTATGTTTTTAATATTTACATGTGTTTACATGTATATACACTGTGCTTAATTACATGGTTTATATGGAGATCTGTTGTTTTCCAACTGAATTCCTAGATAGTGTGATAATCTGAATCTTTATTCTCTCTTATGTCAATTTTTATATTATATAGTCTATGTCCTACCTTCTGAGTCTTGATTTTTCATTCTAGAAAATCTTTCATTCAGAACAAAAAGTGTGAATTTTCACTTTTTAAAGTGAAAAGCTTTAGCTTTGTTTCTGGATAGGACAGAATAATTTACAACCGACAAACAATCCTTTTGAAAATAACTTTAAAAATCTTTCCTTAAGAGATCAGAGTGCTAGGGTAATGCTAACTTCTAAGACAGTAGAAGTGAAGAACCTGAAAAGAAAGCTGATTTCTACAGCTACTTTTCTTGTTTAGGCACTTTTGATTATCTACAGGCAGAATTCTGAAATTTCCACCCTATTCTTGGAGAGCCACTGCCAGGATATAAAAGAACTAGCAAATTTCCCATTTATGATGAGTGTAGAGAGCATTAAGCCCACATCCAATAGCCCATTCAGGCCATCTGTCGTTGTTCAGGTAGAAGATTATAAGCATAAACAGAAAGTCTCTGAAAAGTATGATGGAGTTTGCAGCTTTTATGTGTAAACTGGGGGCCATACCTGGCATCTGTACTGCACAGTTCTTTATAGAATTAAAGCCATCAGCTCTTACTCCATCTCCCTGGTAAAGCCGAAAATTCTAGGTGAAATAATGAACTCTCTACCTTTATCTTACACACACAATGGGAGATACTTAATTGAAAATTACCTGACACCAAAAGGACAATACCACAGAATCAAAATAAAACATAAACTGACTCAAAATTGGTCTAATGTTGCAGTTTGATGACAAGACTTTATATTACTATGATTTAAATGTTCAAAAATGAAGAAATAGCTGAAAATATTAACATTTTGTGGGAAAATTTGACTCCCCATAAAATAATCAACTAGAGATTATAATACTGACAAACAGAATAACAAAATTGCAAATGTATTAGTTGAGTTTAGTGCAGAACACAGGATTAGTAAACTAATTAACAAGGGAACAGTTAATTTTTAAATTAAAACAGAGGTAAAAAAGGAATTGGGGAGGGTGAGCATAGCTTAGAAACAGAGCCAATATGTATGTAAGTGGAGTCTCTGAAGGACATGCAGTGACAATGAAATGGAACAGAAGTTGAAATGTAGTAGCCAAGATTTCTCCAAATAAGGAATGTTTCATACCTTAAATTCATGAAGCTCTAAAAACCCCAAGTGGAAAAGAAAGAAATTACCCATGGACACAACATGACCTTCAGAGATAAGGAGAAAAATCTTGAAAGCAAACTGAAGGGAAAAAAACTTGTTCAAACGACAACAATACTGACTGCTAAATTCTCAATAGAGATAGTAGAAGACAGAAGAAAGTACGTATACATCATTAAAGCTCTGAAAAGATTGCCAGTGTAGAAGTATATATTCATTTAAATATCTTTCAAAGTGGAAAGTTATGTATAAACATATTTCAGAGAAACAACAGCAGAGATTAGATACTTGAGGATGTGCATTGAGAAAAAATAGCAAATAAAGTTCCTCAGTCAAATGGAAAATGATATGAGCATAAACTCAAAAGATGTAGAAAATAATGAAGAGTGGCCAAAAGGATAAATGTGTTGGCAAATATTAAAATACTGACTAAATGTAGCATATTCAGAGTAGTCAATAATGCCTTCTAGTGATTCAAATGCATGTATGATCAAGTACACGAGAAAAAATAACCTAAGGTTATAAGGCATTACCAAAACAGTTATACAAATAACTATTCATATTATATTGTTATAAGTCAGGTGAACAGTTAGAATTTCCAAGATGATCATGAAAAGAATATTAAAGAATTTATACTTAACTTATAATATGAAGGGGGAAGTTATTTTTTAAAAGTTAGAGCATTATAATTATACATAGTAGCTGGATTTATTCCAGCAAAATCATACATGCATACACTCCATTTCATTCCCTATTTCTCCTTCCTCCTCCCACCCTCCCTTCACTCCACTGATCTCCCCATGCCCATTAATTTATCCATCCTTGATTGGTGCTTTCCATACACACATAAACATGATATTCCCCGTGGTGTCTTTATATATGCACATAGTTATTTTGTTAAATTCATTTCCCATTTCCTCCCCTTTCCCTTCCATCTTCCCTTCTCCATCTTCCTCCATTGATCTTCCCTATATCTTTATGATATTCTATCCCCCTTCTTTCTTTTATTTTGCTCTAATTTCTACATATAAGAGAAAACACTAAAATGTGATTTAATGAATACATTTGAATAATCCAAATTAAATTATAATAGTAATCATAATTCCAAAAATTAAAAGTAATTTATTAATTCAAATGGATGTTCCAACAGGAAAGCAATGATTTTGAGACTACATAATAAAGCAAAACCCAACTATGTACTGCTTACCCAAAATACACAAAAGGTTAAAAGTCACAAGATACAAGCAGATTGGCACATAAATGTTAAACCTGACATATTTATATTCATATCAAAAATAAATCAATTTTCTGTCAGGAAGCTTTATTATAACAACTAATACTAATAAATACCAAGAAGGTATAGCTTTACTAAATCTGTATGCAACCACTAGTAGCTTCAGAATCTTTAAAGCAAAAATAGTTGGAATTGAATGAGAAATTGACATTTACAACCATTTGGTAGGTAGATTTTAACATATCCTTCTTGGTAATTGATAGAACAAACAAATCAAAACCAGAAGGGGTACAGAAGATTTGAACAGTACAGCTAACAAATTTGACCTAATTAATACATACAGAACTTTGTACTCAGCATTCAAGTGCAAATGACACTTTACTAAAATAAAATATATGTTGGGCTATAACACAAGCCTTAATAGACTTTGGAAAACTGACACAATTTAGAATATGTTCCCCAACTACAGTATGATTAAGGTAGTAATTCCCCAGTGCTTGGAAAATAAATAGTTACAGGTAATCCATACATCAATGAAGAAATTACAATGAAAATTATAAAATATTGTGAAATAAATGATAATTTTATTTTGATGTAATATTCTGTGGAACTTTGTTCAAAGAAGCAGTCCATATAGGAAAAAGCATATTCTTAAAATGTATGTATTAGAAGAGGAGAAAGATGAAAATCAGTATTCTAAGATTCTACCTCAAGAAGCCAGAATAGGAATAGCTGAATGACAATAAAGAGCCTGGCAGATAGGGACCTATGGAAAGAGTATGTCAGGGAGGGAAGATAAGTAAACACTCTGGGTCATGAATGTGTATGGTATGTTTAGCAAATAGAAATCCAGGATGACTGAATCATAGTGAATGAGCAGAAACAAATATATAAAATTAGGTCTAAAGGGTAAGCAAGGACATTGTTGTGTTTATATAGTATCCTCTGCAATGATAAAGCTTAGATTTTATGATAAATATAAATCAGTGATGGTTAATAGCAAATGCGTAGCCGTATTCAAAGATTAAGAAGATCACTGGCTACTGGGTGTAGTAGAATTTCTAGAGAAATAAGAGTAGAAATAGAGAAAAGTGTTCAGAGCCTATTATAATAGTTTAGGCAACAGGTAACAGTAGCTTCAGTTTGGATTCTTTATCAGCAGCAGAAAGTACTTGTGGATATATTGTGTTTGCATTGCGTGGAGAGGTATGATAGCAATAGTGAAAGTGTTTTTTGAAGGGTTTTGGAGGGTAACTAAAAGGAAAGAAGAATCAAGAATGAATGTTAAGACTTTAGATTGGGAAAATGGTAGTTCTATAAGGTAGGGATGTTAAAAGGAAATAGAGTAGAATTCAAATTTTTGAGGGCTATGTTAGTTTTATCATCGTATATCTAAGTGATCCTATCGTGGTGGTAGTTAGATACACAAGTTTAGTGTTCTCACAGAAGATCCCAAGGCGGGGACATAAATTTTTTTATTCATATGAGGCATGAGGCTAGTTTATAGTATTCAAAAGAAGAATATATATTGAGAAGAGACAGAAGTTGGAGCTCTGTCATTCCAACATGTTGAGATCAAGGAGAGGAGGGGCCCCTGCAAAGGAGAGGTAGGAAGAAACACAGGGGAATGGAGTACTGCAGAAACCAAGAAAAGCTTCAAGTCACCTAAGAAAATAAAGACAAAATATTTTTTGTTGATTTTGAACTATGTGGTGGTTTGTGGTGACTTCAATAGGAGCACTAACAGTGAAAACATAATAGATATTCTTGTAGAGTAAGCTGAAGACAAAATGTGTAGTGAGGAAGTTGAAATAATACAAATTTTAAGGACTCTTACTGCATAGGTAATTAGAAAAATGGGATGGTAGTAAAAGAAGACATTAGTCAAGGATAAATCTAAGAAATATAAAGTAATGAGGGGTATGCATTCATATATGTAACTATTTTAAATATTTTTTTCAACTTAGCTATTCAAATACCAGTTTATTGAATGAATGAGTGAATGAAAAGCAAAATAACAAAGACAACATTGAGGGCTATTTTTTCATCCTCTTACTTTAAGATATAGGTTATATATAATTCATTCTGCATGGTGAGGTTATGCCAGATCACTTTAAACAAATTTTTAAAAAAGTTTTCCTAGCTCTGTGCCTCAACATAGTAAGATTTCACCTCCAAGCCTCAAGTAAAATGAGCATGCAGGATACTGATCTCAGCCACTTTCATTTCCCTCAAACATTGCCAAAAAGAATAATCTGCAGTATCTTTTTCCTCATCTATTTCTTTTCTTTAACTGTTATCTATTAAAAATAGAGCAATAAAATTCATATGAAATGGATTGTGATAGACTTGCTTTTATATCACAATCTGCAGTTGAACTTTGATTGTAATTCTTTGTAATAAAAAAAGAGTTTGATGTTTTTCTATTCTATGAATTTGTAACTTAAGGAACAATAACATTTTAGTGATCCAGAATATCTTGGTGCTTAGTCCAATATTATTTTAAGACATAACATTTAAAATCTAAATAAATGCATAATTTTTAGTTAATTATAAATGTTTTCTACCTAGTGAGTGATTTGTGGATATTTGATATCTTTTGTAAACTTGGAAATTTTTGCAAATTTTCATCTAGTAGACCAAGGATAATGCTGTAAGTAGGCATTTTGTTTGTAGTTTCTAAAAATTAGAGAATCTCCATAAATATGTTGAGAAAGTTCCTTGAAAATGAGTTTGCATGCATAAAAAATAAAATAAGCTTCTTATGTGGGACTTCTCAAAGTCTACGATAGTCTAATGTTATTTGTGAATCTCTAAGTGAGCTTTAAAGTATAACAGGAACACTTGTATGACCAAGGGACTCTTTCTTCCCTTAATAAATGTGAACATCTGTTACTAGTTTCCTGTAATTCAGTTTGGGGGATTGCAACATAGGGGATATTCAAATGTTGCCTGAATTATAATCCCATGCTAGTTTATCAACACTGTGTTACTGAGGTGACTTCAAGGTACAGATTGAAAATCTGAAATGCTCCAAATCTGAAAGTTTTTGAGTATCACTGAACAATTAAATTCTACTCAAGTATTTCAAAATCTAAACACACACATATACACACACCACCCAAATTAAATTTGAAATACTTCTAGTTCTAGGTATTTCTGATAAGGGATATTCAACCAGGTTATGTAATACTTCTGCTTCTCCACTTATTAAATCTAAACTTCCATTAAAAAAATAATAATCAAGCCTGGTGCTGTGGCACATGCCTGTAATGCCAGGGACTCCAGAGGCTGAGGTACAAGGATAGCAAGTTCAAAGCCAGCCTCAGCAAAAGCCAGGCACTATGCAACTCAGTGAGACCCTGTCTCTAAAAAAAATACAAAATAGGTCTGGGATGTGGCTTAGTGGTTGAGTGACCCTGAGTTCAATCCATGGTACTCCAAATCATCATCATCATCACCATCATCATCACAAAAATTGGGCCAATTTATATTATTATGGATTTAATTTCAGCCTCAATTTTGGCCATTCTTTCAGCATGCTTTCTACAGCAGCCATCTCTAACTTATGCTGGGTTTTTTTTTTTTTTTGGAGCTTCTACCCTAGTAATCTTCATATATCTCTCTGAAAACATTTATATCTTAATTAAAGAAAATAAGTATGAACTCTCAACTCTCATCTTCATGTCCTTTCCTACATACAGTCTCAGAAGAAATATCCCTGCTCCAAATGGGGGCTATTCCATCTGTTCCTGTTCTCATTCTTGTAGGAGATTATTTGTTATGACAGCCATATCCAAATGACAGTTCATAGATCAGCTGTCTACCAGAAACACCTGTAGAGTTATTTAAAAATACAAATTCTGAATCCCTCCTTTGAGAGTCTGATTTGGTAGTTCTATGAAGGGACAAAGAGTCTATTTTTTAAAAGTTAATTCCCATTAATTCCATTTTTTTAAAGCCCCACTGATTTGAGGGATTTTGTTCTATTATTTTTTAAATGTTTTTTTGGCAGGGGACATGTTTTTAATTTTGATAAATTTGAATAAATCTACTCTTTCTTTATGGATTGTACTTTTGGAACTCTGTCTAACCCTGAATCATGAATTTAGATCTATTTTGAGTTAATTTTTGTACAACATATAAGACACGTTGAAGGATACTTTTGTTTTGTTTGTTTGTTTTTGGTTTTTGGCATATACATGCCCCATTATTCGTACACTATTTGTTTAAAGAGTTAACTTTCTCAATTGAATGGTTTTCATATCTTTATCAATACACAATTGCCATATTTGTATGGGTTTATTTGTGGACTTGCAAATCTGTGATCTAGGTGTTTCTCCCTTCAACAATGCCAATTAAATGTCTTGATTACTATAGCTTTGTAGTAAATATTTAAATTGTATAATGAGATTATTCCAGTTTTTTTATTTTCAAAATTATTTTGTCTATTCCACATTCTTCATGGATTTAGAATCAGCCACTTCTACTTCTACATAATATTCATAGAAGCTTTTGATAGAATAATTGAAATTCTTACTATTTTTTTTTCTGTTCTATAAGCACAATATGTTTCTCCAGTCAACTAGGTATTTATTTTCAATACATATTCTATAATTTCAATTACACAGATGTGGAAAACGTATTTTGTTATCTTTACACATAAATAGTTGATGTTTTAGCAGGATCACAAATAGTAATGTAATTTTTAATGTAGGTCTCCAATCATACATTGCTAGTATATGGAAATACAGAGTTTTGGTATATTGTGTATTCTTCATATTTGAGGGACTCACTTATTAGTTCTGTGATTGCTTCCCCCCATCCCCATGATTGCTTTTCTAAAGATTCCTTGGAATTTTTATAGATAATCATGTAATCTACAAGAGACCTTTTAGTTTCTTCCTTTTGTATGCCTTTTATTTGCTTTTCTTTCCATATTGTTCTAGGTGGAACAAGAGCAGACATCATTGCCTTGTTTCCAGATTTGAGGGAAAGTATTTGTCCTATCACCCTTAAATATGAGGCAAGCTCTGGTCTTGGTAGATGCCTTTTATCACAATGAGTAAGTTCTATTCTCTCACTAATTTGCTAAAATATTTTATCATGAATGGATGTTGAATTCAGTTAAAGGCATTTCCAGCATCAATTGAGCAGAGAAGTAATTTGAATTTATGAAATTGAAATTGGATTCTAAGTATTTTCTAGTTTACTTAAGAAATTGAGAAAGCTTTCTTCAACTTGATTGCATGTAATGGATAGAATTATGTCCCCCAAAAACATATGTTCAAGTCTTAATCCCTGTACCTATGAAGTGACTGTGTTTGGAAATAGGGTCTTTGCAGGTGTATGTCGTCACTTTAATGTGAGATTATTCTGGATTAGGCTGAGTTGCAATTAAGTGAATGATGTTCTTAAAAGAGGGCCATTAGTACACAGACACAGAAGGCACAGGAAAGAAAACCATGGGACAATGAATACAGAGACTGAAGTGATATGTCCAAGGAATGCCAAGAGTTATTGGCAACTGCGAAAAGCCAGGAAAGAGCCATGGAACAGATTTTTCTCTCAGAGATTCCAGATTGTCTTAAGCCACTCAATTTCTAGTATTTTGTTCCAGCAGCCCTAGGAAACCAATATACTGTACTTTTTGGGTAGCATTTCTTTGAGTTCTTAAATAGCCTTACTTTTAAAAAAAGACAAAAAAAGTTATTTTATTTTTATTTTATTTACTGTTTGGGTATTTATTGCAGGCTACAACTCAAGCAAATCATTCTTTTTTTTGCATCTATGTTCCTTATGGTTTTATCAATGATCATCATCATTATGCAGACTTAGAAAAAAAAGCATATAAATTTCTTTCCTTTGATGTGTTTCCAATTTCAAGGATATTCTTTTTTTCCTCTGTACTTTGAAAATGATTTTCTTTCAGGCTAAACTTTTAATATCTTTCATGGTGAACATATTTAAGGAGGCTATCTTCTTTTATTTCTAAAAAGTAAAAAATATCATTAATTTTGCACATTTTCTAGAAATTGAAAAGTGACCAAAAACTTTCATTGTTGAAACCTCAATATTATAGGTAAGAAAATCACACCCTTTCTTAAAGGACAGTGTACAAAATGTGCAAGATATTGAGTATATATGTAAGATCTTATAATTTTCTTTGAGAAGGAATTTTTAGATTGAATGGATACTGCCAAAACTTTGCTTTGGGGGCTGGTGTTGCGGCTCAGTGGTAGAGCGCTCGCCTAGCACATGTGAGGCCCTGGGTTCGATCCTCAGTACCACATAAAAATAAATAAATAAATAAAATAAAGGTATTATGTCCAACTACAACTAAAAAAATAAATATAAAAATAAACTTTGCTTTTGTCTTCCAAAACTCCACAGAAATGAGTAGAGTCTACTTTGGATTTGAAAAAGATATCAACAGTTATTTTTTGTCTTCTACAATTTTATTAAAACTTAAATAGAAATCAACAAGGTTATTTAAAACCCCATTTTTTATATTGGTAGGTAGAAGGTACACTTTTTGTTGTTATAATTCTTTTTGTAGCTGTAGATGGATAGCATGCCTTTATTTTATTTGGTTAGTTTTATGTAGTACTGAGGATCGAAGCCAGTGCCTCACACATGCTAGGCAAGAACTCTGCTACTAACCTATGGCCCCATGCCTTGTTGCTATAATTTGACACATCACTTGACGTATAATGAAAATCAGGATTGCTATTTAGTATTAACATAATCAGTTGTACAGTGTTAAGTGCCAGTATATCTCCCATCAAGATTTCCTTTGTTGTTGTTTATCTAGGAAGACATTTTAGTTGCAACCTGAGTAAGATACTATATCTTTACTCAGTTTGGTAGAACAGTCAAGGGAATTATATAACAATGCTTTTTTTCCTTGTGGAATGCCCTAACTAATTCAGCAGCTCCAATAATTGTGTCATTTTGAGAGAGAAAACAAAACTATACCACCAAAAAAAAAAAAAAGAAAAAAGAAAAACAGACCTTGATTGATTTAGAAATACTTTCCTGTCTCATTATAAACCCAAAGATTCAATCTTTGTACATGTTTTTACATATCCGTTTCCATATTCCCAGTCCCAAATTCTTTTTGTCATTGTTTGTAGGATATTTTGTTCTGGTTATTTATCTCCCTAAATCACTTGCATGTGTCCTTTCATCTTGCCTTCATTTTTGGTGATGTCTGAGTTATGCTGGACATCTTGTTGTCATCATTCTCATTTTTATTATCTGGACACTTAGAAAGCACATCATGGTATTCACAATGTTAAAAATTAAACCAGTACAAAGCACAGCAGTTCATCCACAGAGAAATTCAAAGATAAAATTTTACATTTACAATGTACTTAAGGTGACACTAGGAGTGATGCAACAATGAGTGACCCATTATCGTGAACCATAAATTGTGGATGCTGACATCAGTGCTCAGGGGGAAAAGTGGCACTGCAGAAAGTTGATAAATATACTATATCCAGAGACACTAAAACCAGTGTGTTTTTTTTTTGACTCTATGATTTTGACTGTCATACAGACTTAGACTTTTTCCCCCCAACATCTGCCTCCGTTGCCAAAAACTGGGACTCTACATCCCATGAAGGTATTTCCAAGAATGATTTGTCACCCTATGAACAACTGATGTTGAAAAGTACAGTGAGCTTTTGAAAAAGAGACAAAGATTACCATTGGTGAAATGGAGAGTAGATATGCTCTGAAGATTTGTGTAGGAAGGAGTGGCAATATATATGATTTGATAATATGAAATGGAGAAAGTAATCTAATGGGTTTTAATGAAATTACTCAGGCATAGGAAGGCAGGAAAGACTGACTTGAAGCCTATTATTCTATGAATGAAGTAAAGAAGATTGGGACTTTCTTGAGTAAAAATAGTAGGAATAGAGAATAAGGTAAGATATTTTGAGATAAGTAGCAAGACTTCACTTACTGGATATGAGAAAGGAAGGGGAAGTTTAAAATAACTTCAGGGGAAATGATGACACTGACAGAGTGACATTGAGAAATTTATTTGGTTTGTGGAAACAAATGAGTTTAATTTAGAAAATTTCAACTTCAAAGCATAACATATACGCTTAGTATTTGAAGATACTGGTACTGCAGCTCATGATACAGATAGTACAAAGCTCCTTAATCACTTTATGCTACCAGTACTAATGTCCTATGGAGTCAGTATTGTGATACAAATGGTGGAGTACTTGATACTTGTACAGACGTAAAACAAAATAGAACTTTTGAAAGTTTCAATGAATAACATAGATAGAGACAATGGAATAAAAGCCGTTTTTCCCATTAGTCCCTAAGCTTTGGAAGGTCCTATTAGAACCTGGAAAAAGTTAAAACTGTCCAGCTAATGAATGTGCCTTAGAGAAATTTGCCAGTCTGCCTAATGAAGAAACTGCTTACTACTCACTGTTTCTCATCATCACTATCCCAAATATGACTATTTTCAAATATGCTGAAAGAATCTATACCATCTGATATGAATAGACATGAGAAATAGAGAATAAACATAGACATAGTTCATAATTTAGAGAAACGATTGCTTCATGGAAAAAAGCACATTTCTTCCATCTTTATTTATGTTATATGAGTTTATTGATTTAATTAACTCATGAAAATGCATGGAGTCTAACTATAGCTATGATGCAATTAAATGTGACCACATACTTAAAATCACCAATATATGATGTTGTCACTAAAATTTTACCTCTTAAAAATTTTTATTAGTGTGTTACAGTTATACATAATATTGGGGTTTGACATAATTATACAAGAATGGAATATAATTTGTTCCAATTTATTACCTTCCCTTTTTCTCCCCTTCTCACTCTCCCTGTGCCCTTTCCTTTACTGGTGAAAGATGACAATTTCAATTGAATATGTTTTATTGAAAGGAGAGGAAATTTTCAAAACAAGGAAAATCAAATATATTTTGAAGGAGTAATCAAAAAAGACAAAAATACAATAGGTAAAAAAATATAGCATGTGATTTGAATAACAAAATGATCAGGAAAAATCTAATTAGTGATTTAGAACAGCAAAGGGAAAAACATTAAGAAGAAATTCAAGAAAATGGAGTGAAATGAAAACCTAATATGTAGAAGACAGGTCTCAGTTTAGAAGCAAATTAAAAGGAACAATACTCAAAGAAGCAATAGAAGAAAACTCACTTGCACTGAAGAAAACTGAATTATTAGAACAAACTGAGTAAATTTTTTAATTACCTATTGCTTATGCAATTTTATATAAACATGCTAAATTTATAGGCATAGCTAAGTAAATGGCATTATGCTAATAATAAAGAGAAAATGTTATATCTTTATTACATTTGTTATGAAATTGCATAAAACTGATTATTTGCAAAAGAATAGCTTTACACTGGTATCACATTTTTACCTGCAATACTGGAAAGCAAAATAGTGCAACTATGTGAATTTCAGAGGAAAATACTTAAATCTAAGCTCCTATACCTGGACAAAATAGCATGTATACAGGAGAACAAAACAAAGACTTGTTTTTTAACAAGTAAAAGTTAAAAAGAACCTATTTATTTTCTGGGAATTACTTAGAGAAACATAACAGCCAAAAGAAAATTGAAACAAATCTCCAAAGAAAGAGGGACATTGTATAAAAATAAGTGAAAGGTAGTTGTCTTAGTCCATTTTGTGTTGGTTAAGTAAAAATTCACATAGTTGAAATTCACATAGTTGAAACACAAAATTCACATAGTTGAAATTCACATAGTTGCACTATTTTGCAGTATTGCAGGTAAAAATGTGATAGCAGTGTAAAGCTATTCTTTTGCAAATAATCAGTTTTATGCAATTTCATAACAAATGTATAAAGAAAAGAGATTTATTTGGCCCACAATTCTGGTTGTTGGAAATTCCAAACAACGTGGCACCTGCGTTTAGCAAGGGCCTCCCAGGCTGTATCACCACATGGCTGAGAAGCAGAAAGGGAACTAGCTATTCAGTACTTGAAGGGGTCAACATCATAAGGAGGCCTTGCTTTATAATAACCCACTTCACAGGAACTAAGTCAGTCTGGTGAGAAGTACGTTAATCTCTTCTGAGATAACACCCCCACATCTCTTAGTGGCCCACTACTTCAGGACTTTTACATAGGGGACCAAGCTTTAAGCACATGAAACTGTGAGGAACACACTCAACCCATAGCAAAACCATAGTGGTAGCATGTCTCAAAATTTATAAATATAAACAATGATCATTTTAACTGTGATGTTTAAGAAAAAGTATTCAAAATACAGTACATATAATTAGAAAAGTCCAAAAGATGGCATGGAACTACATTTTTAAAGTATTCCAAATAAATTTAAGAGATAGGTGATATGGGTGGAGGATGTTTTTTAAAAATCTTGTTTTTGCTTTCAAAGTTTTTCCTTTATTTATTGGATACATCAATTATAAGATGCTTTTAAACTGGAATTAGTGTCTTGAATATGAGACTGAGTAAAGTCATGTTGTTTATTTCAATTAAAAAAAACAGATTTTCCTATTCATAGGGACATAGATGCTGTTGTAACCTACCTTAAGAAGTCTTGTCTTTATAATATGTGATATTACACACTTATAACTTATAAAATTTTATTTTTATAATCATAGTAATGTGAACTTTTTTTCAAGAATTTTGATATAGTTAGACAGGCATCCTAAATTGAGACAATAAAGGTAGGAAGAAAAATCAGGAGGAGTTGATTAAAAAGAGCTAAGCCCTCAGATATCATAACCAAAAGCCAATTCTACAATTCATGATTCTGATTATAAGGATATAAGCAGATTATATAGACATACAGAAGCAATACCCAAAGAAAAAGCTGATAAGTATAAACAATTATTTCTGGGAGCTCGACTTGGTTGATGGAGATGATAGGAAGAAGAACTAATCTATATCACCATAGTTATTTTAGGATTTTTAAAAAATTATTATTAGTGCATTATGATTACACATAATAAGATTCATTCATACATGCACATACCATGATTTAATCAATTTCAATCCCCCTATCCCTACCCTCTTCCTCCCCCTGATCCCCATTGTCCACTCTCCATTTTATATTTATGAGGTCCCTTCTTAAAGTATTTTTTTCTCTCTAACTTACACATATGAGAGAATATACAACCCTTGACTTTTTGAGTCCACCTTTGCGCTACATGATGGTCTCTAGTTCCATCCATAATTTTTTTTTCCCCCTGCGATTCTGGGGACCAAACCCAGGGCCTCTCACATGCTATGCAAGTACAGTGCCACTGAGCTTCATTCACAACCCTGAACAATTTTTAGACAAAGCTTTCTTCCTGATTTAAAAGTATCTATTTATTTAAAATGTTTAATTAGATCTTATATACTACATTCTGTAAATACAAAAAGGGGATAAGAAATTTGACATCTACTGAGGAGATACATATACCAAAAAATTCAGATAAAATTAGATGAATGCTATAATAGATTTATTGCATAAGGTAAAATGAAGCATAGGAAAACAGTGCAAAAGACTTAACCATGAGAATGTTTATGAGTCTGTCATGATCAAGACTGAAGAGACATGATGAACAGTTGGCACATATTTTATAGATGAGAAAATGCAGGTGTTTATACCAGGTAATTAAGCCATCTTATGAAGTTCTTAATTTGAAATGTATTGAAATTGGTGTGAAAAGGGTATATCTCAGGTACTGCCTATTGAAAGCACCTCTGAATATTTGAGTCCTAATCTAGGTTAGGCCCAAGTATTTTTAAACTTCAGAAAAAAACAGCAGTGCTTTTAAAGCAACTGAGTACAACAGTCAGATAGATGTTCACTACATATTGGTAAATTTTTTTGCAGAAGGGAGAATATGTAAATTTCTTGGCTTATTTTTAAACAGCAACGAATTTAGGAACTGTGGCTTCAAAACAGATTTGACTTCTGCCTTATCTCCACATTGGATACAATGATGAGAGGGCAGCAGCCCTCTTGCTTCAGTAGTAACCATGCCTGCCTGCACAATTATGACATGGTGGGCTTGTAAGATGGTAACTACAACCTGTTCCATTCCACAGAGAAGAGAAAAGTATGACCCACTGCCATGTTGCTTGTGTACTTCTCAGATACGTTTTGTGATGAAGGAAAGGACAGCTGCCCAGTGTCAGGGCAGAAGATATTTGCCTTGCCCTTGCTGTTGTTATCCTGAGAAACTAGGTCTCAGAACTGAGAAATCAGAATATTTCTGTAGCCTAATAGAGACTTTCAAACCTCAAGACTAACAGATTTTTCCTCTATTTACACATTTTGTTAGCTCCCATACATCAGGGGATTCCCTGTAAATTACAGAATCTTAGATATTACAGATTCTCATGGGAAGTTTTATTCATAGAAATGAATAACTTTTGGCAGGGGGTGGGGGGTGACGATGTACTTATCACTCTTGTTTTATAATTATATAAATGTTGAAATTCCTGCTTTAGAAACCACAATTACATAGAATGAGATGAGAGGGTTTCTAACTGATATTTTTATATCAGACATTCATATTTCCCAAATGGCAACCTAAATAATATTGCTTTAGAAAGTTCATCTTTGTTCACTATTTTTTATTACAGCCTCTTGTGGTGAAATGTTTTATTTACATGTTATTTAAAGTTTCTGTTCCTATTAATTGTCCTATTGCCTAACTGAGGCACTCAGAACTAATAATCAGTAGACTTTTCTATTTAATGTTGAAAGAACAAGCTGCTTATGATGACCCAACAGAGACTTGAGGAAGGTTTGTGAAAGGGGTGTATTCATCCAGCTCTAATCCTTGTTTTCAGAAAGGCAGTGTCTTTAAGTGTTCTCTAATTAGTGAATAGATATGGTTGTAAATTCTTGTAGATACCTCTTTCATAGACAGAGATGATTTACCATGTCTGTTTAAATCTTTATTTTAATGTACATTCATGTAAATGATTATAGTTATATGTAATAGTGGGATTCATTGTGAAATACTGACATACCTGCTTCTCTCTAGTTATGCTTCTTATATCATGCACATGATTTGATCAGTTTTCATTCCCCAATTCCTCCCCTTTCTGTTGCATAAATGAAGTTTTAATATGAATATTTAAAAATAGGAAATAGTAAGTGATTTTAGAATATAATCATTGCTATTTTCTTTGTATGGTTTATTATGATATTTCTTTCTTTATCATAATTAGAAACTTAAATGTTATATTTCATAAAGTAGTTCTACAAAATAAAATGTTTTTCTTTCTTGTTTTCCTGCTTGTTTATTTGTTTTGCTGATCTCTTTGTATACATGAAATGTTTACTGCTCAGAGGTAAATTATTTTGGGGTTTGGTAAAATTGCTTCTACCTGTCACCTAGGAAATATAAGCTAGGGAACAAGACACTGATATTTAGGCATACCAAGAGAAAATATATTGCTTCATTGAACTGAATATAAAACACGATCAGTGAAAACACCTGGAAATCAAAAAGAACAGATTTTAGTTATGCTTCTCTCTTTCAAAGAACTTAAGTGCTTAGCTATTATTGTTAGTTCTAGAGAAGTGAGTTGGCAGTGACATTTGAAATATGATAAATAAAAGCATACAGAATGTCTGCTTCTACTTTTAGCACTTGTCTGATTCTTTCTCCAGAAATTGCATAATGGAAACTACCCTAAAGTTAATGCGACTCTAATACATCAACCTTACTTGTTGTAATAAATGTATTCTGTATTACCGTGTAATGATAAAGCCATACTTATTGAAACTGCCAAAGTTATTGAAAGAGACATAGGAGCTTTTTGCTGTTATCACCTGTATTATTAATTGGAGATAATTACTGCAGAGCAGCTGGCTGTTGGTTTTAGGGAGCATCAATTGTTCTTCTCACCCAGCTGTTAACTAATAAGGATAGTCAACACATCTGTTTCAACAGCTGGTAATTAACAAAAGCCTAATTGCTGCAACTCTTTTAACATCCAATCTGTGAAAAAGAAGGGATGTAGAAGAATATTATTTACTTTGTGCTTTGCACTTTCTGAGACCAGTTTCTCTTTTCTCTCTCTCCCCCCACTTTTTTTTTCTTTGAACACCACTGCCTTTGTATGAAGCATTGAATGGCAGGAGAACACAATATGGTAATCCAGAGCTTAACTTTTTCAGATCTTTGTTGGTGTTTCTTATTGCAACATTTCTTTGCTAACTTGCAAGATAAAATGGATCAAAAGCATTTTGAGTAGTTCCATACAACTGTTAAAATCCGCAGCAGTGTGCCCTAGGCTGTGTTGCTGTTGTCTCAAGCATCCAAAAGGAAACGGAATTCTTTTTTCTTATGCTTTTCACATGCTTAGGCACAACTCCCAAATAATTTCCACATTCAGATGCATAATTTTTGTTTAAATTTCTGCATATGTTGATTAACATGAATGAAGTCAGGTGTAGCAAGTCCTCTTCCTTTGGTTAAAACTATTTAAGCTATCCATCTCTGTAAGAATTTAGCTCACTTATTTAATATCAACTTACAAGTATTTAAGAAAACTTTTGGCATATTTATGAAATCTTGCTTAGTCTGTTTTTCTTTATAATGTGATTTGATCTTTTTAAAAAGTTGCCTTTAATTCAGATATCTTTGCTTCTTTTTGCTTTTATAATAAATGAATAAGAAATTTATGGGTTTGCACTTAAGACACCTGAATAAAACTTATTTCACAGATGAAAGACTTAAAAATTAATAGTTCTTTTATTTGAATACTTTCAGTATACTTAATTATGAGCAGTTTCAGTCAAATATATTTCATACAGCTTTGCTTATTGAGCTTTATGTTTATGCTTTTTATACTTCTGAGTTTGCTAGTTACATATTAATATGTACATGTCAAATTGCTTATTTGTCTATTTTAAAAATTGGCATGTAAAATAAAATTGATTGAAATGTTTTCCTTTAAGAATATACTTTTTCAGTTATGTCTAAGTTTGTTCAGTAGTTGTTTTCATAATCATGTTTTTTAAAGCCTATATGCATAAAATATTTTTTATGGATGAAAAATTTGCTCATTAATTAATGATCACATTATCATACTGATTTTGCTTTCATCACATTCAGAAAAAAATTTAGAATAATGTTATGGTTAATTTGATAGACGTTGATTTTGGTACTTATTTAATATGAGCATCTGAGAAGTTCTTAGCTAAAATGATAGTCAGATTTACTTGATTAAACTTGCTTCACTAACTTTTCACTTGGCAATATTTCTATGCAAGCAGTGCTTAAATTGATGTTGAAAGGTATAGAAGAAATTCTACCCAAGTGCTTGCCATGGACTGAATTGCAGATTGCATAATTTCAAAATTTTTTGCTGGCAAGACAAGTTTAGTTCAGCAGGTGTTCAGGTGATGAAGTGTACTATAGATGTAATGAAAAAACATACATGATCCTGAACAAATAAACAAAATACTGCTGGCTAAAATTCTAACTAAATACAAGGGCACTGGCATGTAGAGAAATGTTTACGACTCAAGTGAAAAGGAGGGGAATATTGTCATTTTGGGAAATGTTTGCTTCTTGAGTTTAAATAAGAATTTAATTTTCTCTGTGTGCTCATGTTCTTAGGTAGTACCAGAGAGCTTAGTGAAAGGAATGTACTCTGCCATGAGAAAGGAGAGTGGTTTTTTTTTGAGGAAGCCACATGGTAAGCAACACTTCTCTACCACTCAGCTGTACCCCCCAGCCTAGGAACCCATGTTCTGACTGAAATGTTTAGTGTTTTCCTGCATATATTTTTTTTTCTTGAGGAAATGACCTCAGGAACAGGTAGTATGGCATGGGAGATGAAAATTTAATAATTTAATATATGTTTCTGGAGACCATAAATACTACACAATTAATCTTTTTTTCTAGATATTAAAAAGCAAGTCTTATCAAGTGAAGAATAGAGTTTTAGTGAAGCCACTATGGTAGTCAGTGGTTTTGCATATATTAGAAAGTGACTTTCAAAGTGTAGAAAATGGCTGGGGTTGTGGCTCAGGGGTAGAGCTCTTGCCTTGCATATGTGAGGTACTTGGTTTGATCCTCAGAACCACATAAAAATAAATTTTAAAAAAGGCATTTTGTTCTTCTACAACTAAATATATATGTATAAAAGTGTAGGGGCTGGGGTTGTAGCTCAGTGGTAGCACTCTTGCCTAGCATGTGTGAGGCACTGGGTTTGATTCTCAGTACCACAAATAAATAAAAACAATAAAGGTCCATCAACAACTAATATATATATATATGTTTTTTTTAAAGGTGTAGAAAAGAAGTCTTTGGGGCTAGACATCTTAACACCTAACTAGCAACAAACTTAAGGCCATGGTAGCATTTTTTGAGATAGAGTACATCCAACTTAGAAGTAAAAGGAAAAGAAACCCTCCACAGTCTAAATTCATGCACAAAGAAGTGGTTCAAGACAAACATTTCACATTATGGCTTAACAAGTAAGTTACATTGGACACTAAAAGTCAAAAGCAAACTATACATCTGAGGAGGTCGATATCTACAATATTTAAGGGCTCCAAAACTCAATAGCAAAAAAAAATAAATAAATAACTGAATTTAAAATGGGCAATAGACAGTTCTCAAAAGAAGACACACAAATGGCCTGGAGGTATATAAAAAAAAAATTACTAATCATCAGAAAAATGCAAATTAAAAACAACAATTAGAGCTTACCGTACCCCACTAAAATTGGCTATTATCCAGGGAAATGGAGAAAATCAAATTCCATGTATGTATAATTTTGCCAAAATGAACTCAAATATTATATATAACTATAATGCACTAATAAAATAAAAAAATTAATAAATAAATACCGAAAAAGTGGCTATTATCCAAAATACTAAAGATAACAAGTGCTGGCAAGGATGTGGGGTGTTTTCTTTCATCACATTGGATTTGCTATTCGATTGCCCCTGGCTTTCATATTTTCTTATATGAAATCTGCTGTTAATCTTATTGAGGATTCCTTTTATATGATGTGCCCTTTATCTTTTGCTGCTTTCAAAGTTTCATCTTTGTCTTTGCCTGCTAATATAGAAACTTATATTTTAGGATTTAGTGTCTTGAAAAAGCCAAAGAGTTGCTTTGGGTGGGAATAAGTTCTGTAATATATAAACTGTTATTAGTAGCTTGTGTGGATTAAACAGTATCCAAGGGACCACATTCAGGAGTTGTGGTCAAATAGGTTGTGTGCACAATTACAACTGGGAAGACTTATAGATTTAGAAATGGAACATTAAAATAGTGATGTCAGAATTTAGAGCATTAAGTCAGAGAACACAAAACTGAATAATTAAGCCTGTGTTTTTTTCTGGCAGTAAATCACAGAAGCCTAGTTAAAGTGAACATATCAAAGCTTAATGTTCATGGATTCACAGAGAATAGAATGAGCCAGGCAGAAACTGAAAGCAAGTAAAAATACATGTGTGTCTGGATTGAAAATTAAATGAAGAACTAGGAAATAAGCATAGAATGGAATTCAGGTTAGCACTGAAACTGGTGTTTTGAAAGCTAGAGGAAACTTTCAAATGCACAACATGGTTGTTGATTCTTAGGTAGATCCAGTAGGGAAATTTTTTTTCTCTCTACCTTTCCTAATTTATGGGTAAGTAGATAAATGCTTAGAGTCTTGTGCAATCCCCTAAGCCCCCAAATGGCAGGATTCTTTGGGAGAGACAGTTACTGTAGTAGAGAAAAATCCTCACCATTATCCTTAAAATTAAGTTATATGCAATTACTGATGTATCCAAAAAGCTGTAACATTACCTTTTTACCAACAGTCTACAAAATTAAGGGAACACTGATGTGGCCTTTTGTCGCTAAAGGGACTAACATTCCAAAACCATATAAATGCCTCCAAGAAAGATCTGGGTGCCATATGAAAATAAATCATTTGAGTTTAAAAAAACAATTCTTAAAGCAAGTTCTTTATATAAAATTACATACTACAATTATTGATAATAATTAACATTCAGATTTTAAAAGTCCCAAATTTTGCCTAGTGTTTATAGCATAGTAGTTAAGAGGAAGGTTTCTGGAGCAGATTAAATTCAAATCCTTCCTCTATCATTTAATAACTGACTGACATTTAGTAAGTTACTTAGCATTTTCCTCTTCTGTAAAATGGGAATAGTAATAACAACTTTTAACAAAGATATGTTATGAAAAATAAGTAAATGAATATATCTAATGTACTTAGAAAAGTACCTAGCTAATGTGTGTATATAATATAAAATATATTATATACACACATATACATATATGTGTGTATGTGTGATTTAATGAATATATATGTGTATATATATAACAGTTATTATATATATAACATATATAACATTATAAATTTATAATATAAACTGTAGTACTATATTGTACTTAGACAAAGACCAGGTTTATTTATAGGTTCTGCTTTTTGTTAATGGACAATCTGTGTAATTAATAATCTCTTATTTTCCTCTCTGCTTAAATGATACAAATAGGATTATTCATATAACAAAATTTTTCAAGCTCCTAATCTCTCAAATAACGTGTTCCATAAACATCATATAAGCATACAAATTCTAAGTATTACTATAAGTGGTAGTATTGATATTAATGATAAACAGCCTCCAACTTAAATGACACATGATGAATTATAGCCCCTAAAATCAAGTTTCAAAAACATTTTCTATTTTTAAAGATGATCAATGAAATTCCATAACTTATGTTTAAAGATGTTTCTTGAAAAAATATTGCATTTTGCATACTCTTTTCTGGAAAGAAAATTACATGATATATGACCAATAATGAAAAACATGTACTTTTTACCTTGGTCAACACAGGGGGTTTTTTGGTAAAGATACATAGAATCATGAGGAAAACCATAAACACCAAGACCTCACAGGGACTCAGACCCCGTTCTGTGAGTAAAAAGGTTTTGAGAATGCAAGCCATATCTACACTGAATCCTTATTTTCTGCACATGTTGTGCCAGAGTTCTTGACTGGTTCCTCATCTGCTGGGTCAAGTTGGTAATTACGCTATTTTTTTGTTTTCTTGTTATTTACTGTATAGTCACATATTGGAGTAATAACTGTGTGCCAGGCACCATTTTAAATATTTTACAGATTTCATCTGATTTTTTCCTACTATCAGCCCTCTAAGGTATAGAGCACCATTATTCCACTTTTGTAGGTGAAGATAAAGGCACATAAAGCTTTAGTAACTTGCCAAAATGGACGGTTTCAGGATGGTATCTCACCCATTCTGGTTTCAGAGATAGCTGTGTTTCTTGTGCACCTCTCTCTGCTCTCCATTTCTGTGTTCCATGGCTTCTGTTCACTGCTTCTCAGTCAGTTTCTGTCTATTAATTAATGTTTTGATTTTTGGTTCTCCCATAGCTCTCATTATCCCTCTGTCGTGTCAAACCATTTGATAGGTCACTAGATAGTGTATGTATGACTATTTTTGAGTGAAGAACCTGATCAGCTCTGGTTGGATAAACTGAAAGTCATGATGCAAGCATAAAATGTAACACCCTCTAAGGAATCACCTCTAGGGAACATTATGCTGTGTCAGTATGCTATGGTGAGCAATCCAAGTCTTCTTTGAAAAAGGTATATAAGTGAAATCTGGTAATTTTTACCCTTTTGAATAATAGTTTTTAATTTTTTAAGGGAGAGATGGATTTATTTTTCTGATCCTCAGGAATTTTTTTAATTAAATTACTTATTTATCTCTAATTTTGTTATACATGATGGCAGAATGCAGTTCATTTCATATTACACATATAGAGCACAATCATATTTTTCAATGATGAACATTTTTCCCATAATATGGCAAATGTAAAAGTTAACACATACAAATTGACTTTTTATATATATTTTTTAATTTGTTTATTTTTTCTAAGTTGTTATACATGACAGCAGAATACATTTTGATTCATAATACACAAATGTAACACAATTTTTCATCTCTGGTTGTACACAAGGTAGAGTCACACCATTCATTTCTTCATCTTTGTACCTAGGGTAATGATATCCATCTTATTCCACTATCTTTTCTGTCCCCATGTCTCCTCCCATCCACTCCCTCCCCTTTGCCCTATCCAAAGTTCATCCATTCCTTCCATGTTCCCCCTTTCCCATTGTGGATCAGCATCCACTTATCAGAGAACACATTTGGCCTTTGTGTTTTAGGGATTGTCTTATTTTACTTAGCATGATATTCTCTAACTCCATCCATTTACCTGCAAATGCCATGATTTTATTCTCTTTTAATGCTGAGTAATACTCCATTGTATATTTATACAACATTTTCTTTATCCATTCATCTACTGAAGGGCATCTAGGTTGGTTCCACAATTTAGCTATTTTGAACTGTGCTGCTATAAACACTGATGTGGCTGCGTCCGGTAGTATGCTGTTTTTAAGTCCTTTGGGTATAAACTGGGGAGTGGGATAGCAGGGTCAAATGGAGGTTCCAATCCAGGTTTTTTAATGAATCTCCATACTGCTTTCCAGATTGGCTACACCAATTTGCAGTCCCACCAGCAATGTAAGAGTGTGCCTTTCCCCCTACATCCTCACCAATGCTATTGTTGCTTATCTTCTTGATAACTGCCATTCTGACTGGAGTAAGATGAAATCTTAGATTTGATTTGCATTTCTCTAATTGCTAGAGATGTTGAACATTTTTTCATATATTTGTTGATTGACTGTATATATTCTTCTGAGAAGTGTCTGTTCAGTTCCTTGGCCCATTTATTGATTGAGTTGTTTGTTTTTTTGGTATTAAATTTTTTGAGTTCTTTATATATCCTGGACATCAGTGCTCTATCCGATTTTCTACTAGGTCCCTAGATTGCTTATGAGGTTAAAAACTAAAATTCTATGATGACTCTAGTTGTATTGCTTGAGCAATTGTTTAACTAGACATATTTTTATAAAAATATCTAACTAGATCTCTTACAGATATGTTTAGTAGTATACCACAGTCATGTATACTCATGGCTACCCTGGAAAATAATCCCGTTAAAACTGTTAACATAATATTAAATTATAGTGTATTGAAATGTGGTGCATATGGCAAAATATGCAGTGTTTTCTGGATACTTATATTCTAGTTCCAACTTTCTTTCTTATTGGCTTTCTTTCTAATTATCCCTGGATAATTTACAGATGTTTTTCTGTACATGTTGTATTAGCAACAATCTCCTCATCTATAAAGTAAGGGACTAAATTACCTCTAAAATCCTTTCCAAGTCTAAAATTGTCTGGTTCTGTGATTTAATTTGTACTGTGTGCTTCTTTACTTAGCAGATATCACGCATACAATCAGTTACTTCTGTTCTATCATAAAAATAGATTTCCATTAATGGTCTTGGAGTTACCAAAGGAAGGCTTAACTGTATCAGATTATAACTATTAAAAACACATTCAAACCAAACATAATAAGATCAGAACATAGGATAATAATAATTTATCCATAATACCTATAACCTGTAGTGTTCAATATTGTAAACAGTGTAATCTTTTCTTTTTCTGTCATCCTAAACTACTAGATAAAACTCTAAGGAAACAATGTACTTCATTTCTAATATAATACCAGTACAAATGGCTGTCATATTTAGATGACTACTCAAGATAGGCATACAATGGGGCAATTAACTATATGAGACTAACCTAATAGTTAACCAATATTTTTTCAATCACTTTAAGAATATTCAAAGTATAATAAAGATGGAAAACACATTCTCATTATTCTGTGAACCTCCATATTGTCAATAACTCTGTTACCAATTGATGATTTGATTCCATTGTTTTACCTGGATATAGAGATATGGTTATCATAGAATATTATACGGTGGTATAAAGGGAAATTATGTGTTCGGGGGTCAAACAGACCTGAATTTGCATTTTAGTCCACCAGTCATTAGCTCTGTTATATTTATAAGTTACTTAAGTATAAACTTAGATTTTGTAAGTTACTTAAGTTCATATCCATGAACCTGTTTTATCACTTGTAAAATAGCAATAATTGGAATTGTCTAATAGGTTGTTGCAAGATAGGTTATAAAAACATATTTCAAGTACTTGATACATTTTTAACCTATATAGATAGGCATTTAATAAGAAGTATTGGTATCAGTTAAGCATAGATGCTTTAAAGTTATTTCAACATATGCAGCAAGTTCAGTGATTTTTTATAAAGTATATAAACACACACTTACCATAGGACTCATCATTTCTACTTCTAGAGATATTTACTCAAAAGAAATGGAGGTAAATGTCTACAAAGTGACCTATATGCAGATATTTAGAGCCCCATTATTAATAATTGCCAAAAATGAGAGAAATCCAATATCACTTAGTACCTTCACAGAAAGTAATATTGCTCAGTGACATAAGGAATCACTTACTGATACATGCAATAATATAGATGAATCTCAAAAGTATTATATTAAATAAAAGAAGCCAGACTCAAAGACTGCATCATATTTATGTATATAACTTTCTAGGAAACAGAAAAACTGTAGGGACAAAAATCATATCAGTTGTTGTGTATAAAAAGCTATATACTGAAAATGGGTGAATTGTTGCTTTATGCAAATTATGATTTAATTATCCTGACTTTAAAAATCCATGTGCATACTTATATGATATTGCATACATGTTTTGTTTTGATAAAACAAAAACTTTACCTAAAAAAATGAGTATAAGCATAAAAACTTTACCTAAAAAAAGAGTATAAGCATAAAACTTGTATTAGCATGTTCACTTAAAATAACAATTTTCTATAGAAATCCTGACTCACTGTAGACTGCTCAAAAATATATTTTCAGTAATTTTATCAAAATTTTCAATTAGAGCCGGACGCGGTGGCACACTCCTATAATTTCAGAGTCTCGGGAGGCTGAGATAGGAGAATCTCAAGTTCAAAGCTAGCCTCAGCAAAAGCTAGGTGCTAAGTAACTCAGTGAGACTCTATCTCTAAATAAAATTCAAAATAGGGCTGGGGAGGTAGCTCAGTGGTTAAGTACCCCTAAGTTCAGTCCCCAGTACCAAAAAAAAAAAAAATGTTTTTTTCAATTAGCATATATAGAGAATGTGAAGAGTATAGTATAAGGGAAATATAGAAAATTTATTCCAACATAAGTCTAAGGGGAAAGAAAACAAAGTATGCTTACTGTGAAATATGAGGTAATGTGTAAAAACAAGTCCAAATATATCAATAATCACAGTGTATGTATAAAAAACGCTATAGGAAAAGATACATGTATCAATATGAATAACTGACCAAAAAAATTGTCCATGAATACATAAAGATACAATATCTATAAGGATATAACTCTGTAGTAAAGTATAAAATATTCTTGAAAATGATGAACCCCAACTCACAGAGATGTTTTACTTTATGTCTGTGAGGGAAGGAAGTAGGTATGACTGGTGATGTGATTTTGTGGGATGTGATGATTGATTTTTTTAATTTAAAGCAAAATAGAAAATTTCTAAAAAATTTAAAGCAAGATAATACCAAAAATGGCATTATCTATGCTGTCAATTTTTCAGTTTTATAAATGGATGTATTTATTTGCAAAAACACAAATATGGCAGTTTCTGTTTGTAAATGCATAGAATATCTCTTGAAGGAAACACAACAAAAAGGTAACTGGCAATCTCACTAGAGGGGATATGTAGTACTGAAGATTGGAAGTGGGAGACTTACTTTATATCGAACATTCTCTTACCCTAAGTTTCATTAGTTTTATTTACTGTATGCATTTAATTATGTGAGTATGTACCTAGATGATAGCATGCAGTTTTTATAGAAGAAACTGCCAGAAAATGGGAATGGTATGCTCAAAAAAAAAAAAAAAACAGGAAAAATATCATTTGCTAATTTCCTTAATACTTTGAAATAAAATTCATTTTTTTTACTTATAGTGTGATGGAATTATGTTAATGAAGACTCTAGGAAATACAATAGAAGTAAACAGCACTTTAAAATTAGTTTTTAATGCTCCATGTAACAAACATTCAATTCAAACTTCACTAACACAATGCCCCGCTCTGAAACAAAAAGGATTTACTTACCCAGGAAGTCTAAGAAGTAGATCTGCGTCTGTCTTCTGGCATATATAGCTCTAAGAGTACAAATGATGTCATCAGGAATCAGTTTTCATCTGGGATAGTGGGATGGAGTACTCTGATGAGACAACCTGGATCTTGTATCTGAGGTGATAGAGAATGAAGTTCATCCTAGCTGCTAGGTCTGAAGTAGTAGCCCTGTGCCATTGGGTAAGGAGATTTTCCCTCAAAGACAGCATGACCAGATGAAGTAAGGAGATTTAAAGCCAGAAAGTTTATAATAACCTTGACATAGTCACCAGATTATAGAGAGAAAATTAGACATTGAGAATAAGAAATTGAATTGTTTATGAAGCAACACTGCATCTTCATTACCATTTAAATGTGGGAGTAAAAGGGAAATGTTCAATATTTCCTTAAGCATGAGAAATTTAAGTTCTCACAATCCATTTTCATTATGGAAGTTTCTAAGCAAAGATCTACATTTTGGTATTTTCCTACAAGAACATTGCTTTTTTTGTTTGGTTTTAGTTTTTTGTGTTTATTCTTTGCAGAACTATCAGTTTAAAAAAATCAGAATAATCACCTAAAGTATTTAGCACTGGCATATTTTTCAAAGTTTCTGTTACCTGACTATTACTGATGTATTTTAAATACAAGCAACAGGATATTTGAAGTTTTATTGAACTGAATGCAACGTGATCTTTTTTGTGTGATTCTTTTTAAGTTGCTGTTAGTCATAGTGAGTATCTGTGCCTTCCAAAGTACCATTACAGTCCATACTTTAGGGTACAGTGAAAATTGGGGAAGTGGTTAATTATTGATGTCAAAAACAACTACTTGGGTTGGGGTTGTAGGTCAGCAGTAGAGTGCTTGTCTTGCATGTGTGAGGCACTGAGTCCAATCTCTGCACCACATAAAAATAAACTTAAAAAAATAAAGGTATTGTGTCCATGTACAATTTAAAAAATCCTACTCTTTTATTTTAAAAGATTTTTCCTTATTTGTTAGAGTGTTTCATCTATAATTATGGAATACACCATGTTAAAATAAGCATTCAAACATCTTAAGTTTAATTACAAAGAGAACCCTTTGTTAGAATTTATTAGCCCAGATAGAGAACAAATTAATATCTTGTGCCTAAACTTTATATGCAAATATCAAAACTGCTGCACATTTTTATAATTCTCCGTTATTAAAATAGAAAAATGGCATTATCTATTGTTCACTTTCATTACACTAATTAATTTTTCTGTAATTGGGATTTTTTATTTTTCTTATGACTGCATTCTTATGCAAGAAAATAATCCCACCAAAATCACAATGGATTCAGCAACATTTTATAACTCCACTTGAAACTTTCAATTATTTTTAAGTATTGGCATTGATGTAGTTTGTGAGGTTTGTGACAATAAGATTGCTTTGTGTTATCTATCAAACAACATTTCGGGTAAAAAACAATCTTTTCATGCAAATTTAATCTCAAATTAATAATACTAAAATCTGCTTACTGGTGCTATATTTAAAAAACTATGCTGAAAACCCTTTTGGAATTTCTTAAAATCTAGTGTGAAAGATGGTGAAAAGACAACAAAAGGTTTTGAAATTACTGTTTTTAACCCTATCAAAAACATTATTGATAACAATACATTTCTAAAAAACTAAAAAAATATATATCCGAAGTTTTCACCATAAGGAAATGATAACTGTTTGAGGAGTTAGAGTTTAACCTGATTTAAACATCATAAAATATACACATGTGTTTAAACATCACATTACTTAATTAGAATAATTTTTATGTTTTCAAGTTATCAGTTAAAATAAATTTAATTTGAAATCTCTAGCATTCAAAGTTGCTAACATTTGCCTTTTAGGGATTTTTTTTCACCTAACAAAAAGGAATCGAAAAGGTTAAATCATTTCTGTAAGAATCAGATATGTCAGGTATTTTTTTTCACATTAAATATCAAAGATGGCTTGGCAACATATTTAGAATTTTCTGAGCTTTACTATTAATAAAGTTAAAAGAAAATCTAATGTGATTAGGCAGTGAAGCCACATTCAATTTGTATGTGAAACACCCATTGTGCTTATCTCTACCCTAGATATTGCTCTGAACCCATGTACAACATTTTGAATTCTGTGTATAAAGTTAAACATTGCAGAAGGGCATATATCTGATGATACAGATAAAATAAGGTAGAAGTTTAGTAATGAGCAAAGTTCATAATTTACTGTTCATGTCTTTGGTATTTCTATTATTAATACATTTTAATCATTTTCTGTGAAATTAAGACACTAATAAAAATATTGATAAGTTTTTCAGCTCCCAGAAATGTAAGACCTCTATTCATACTGTACTACTATATTTTAACACCACAAAATTAATACTGAAATTTTAAAAATGTTAACTACTTACAGGCAAAGTTGTTATCAATGCAAGAAGCCAGAGAAGCTGCCGTTGAACAGTACAAAAAATTGGAAGAAGAAATCCAGACACTACGAGTTTACTACAGGTAAAATTCTTTTTAGCTTGGGCTTAAATAAATATTGTTTGGGAAATGTTTCTACCTAATTTCACAATAGTGAATGAGGAGATACTTAAGTAAAATTAAAAATTACACAGTCAAAGCATTTTTGTAACTTTAAAAATATTTAGCCAAAAATATTCATCATTCTACCTCTTTTCCTTCCTGCATTTGGTAAAATTTAAACTCCCACCAAAATCATAAAATTTACATAACTCATTACTAGATGTCTAAATGAAACCTTGTTGGCTATTGAACTAAATGCCACCCCTAAGGTGATACATGTTTTTTAAATACTATGTCAGTAGCAGTCATAGTAACTTTTCAAGTATTATAGTATACTTATGAGAAGTTTCTAAAGAAATGTCTCTAAAGGATTTTTGACTGACTTAATTAAGTTTATGTTCCAGTATTTGTGAAATTAATTCAAAAAGTCAAAACTGGCTTTTCTTCTTAAATTTATTTATATGTGGTGCTGAGAATCAAACCCAATGCCTCATACATGCTAGGCAAGTGCACTACCGATGATCCATAGCATTTTTAATGAAAAGAAATAGAACAGAAAATGTCAGATTGTATCCTGTATAGTAAGAATAAATACTGTTTTATTTTTGTGTCAGTTTTCTGATGTGTATGTGAAGAGAGGGATAAGATTATATATTGGGTTATATGCAAAATATGTGTGCTCACAGTAAATCATGGTTTAGAAAAAAAGTTTGAAAACACTGATGCCCTACAGATTTTTCAACTACTAATATTAAAAATAACCTCAAGTCTGAAATGTGAATTCACTAACTGAAGTTGTACTGAAAGTTGTTTTTGTTATTAATTTGAACCTCTTCTTAATATAATGTTGATAAATGCAACTAAATCAAAATCAATTTTACTGGAATACAATTATGAAGTTTTTACAATACAATATTGCTAAATGTCATCATTACAAATGCATTAAATAGTCACTTCTAGTAGCATATCTAATGACTGTGAATGGTATTTTTATATAACTGCAAATACTTAAGTATATGACATGAAAAGTATATGACAGCTTTGAAGGTGTCAATGACATCTGCAGCAGTTGGTTGTTATGGATTGAATGTGTCACCTCCAAAACAGGTATGCTGAACTCTAACCTCCAGTACTCAGAATGTTTTGAAAATTCATTTTGAAATAGGGTCATTTACAGAGCAGTCAAATTAAAAAGGGGTAATTAGGATGAATCCTAATCTGACTGGCGTGCTTTTTTAAAAAAGCAGGGGCTGGCCAGGGGAGCAATCTGGCTCTGCATGATAGTTATCACCTAAAATCCCATTGATTCTGGAGGCTGAGGCAGGACGATCTCAAATTTAAGGCCAGACTCAGCAATTTATTGAGACCCTATCTCAAAATAAAATTTAAAAAGGGCTCAGTGGTAGAATGCCCCATGTTCAATCCACAGTAGCAAAAGAGAAAAAGACAAGAGAGAAAGACAATATTAAGTAACACAGAGCTAGGGGTGGTGGCACATCCCTGTAAATACAGCAGCTTGGAAGGCTGAGGCAAGAGGTTCTAGAGTTCAAAGCCAGCCTCAGCAACTTAGCAAGGGCCTACACAACTCAGGGAGGCTCTGTCTCTAAAAAAAAAAAAAAAAATTTTAAAGGGCTGGGAATGTGGCTCAGTATTTAAGCATCCCTGGGTTCAATCTCTGGTAACAAGAGAGAGAGAGAGAGAGAGAGAGAGAGAGAGAGAAGATGGCCATGTGTTCCTCTAAACACTAGGAAAGGCAAAGAAGGATTCCCTTTTAGAGCCAACAGAGAGAGTATAGTCCTGCTGACACCTGATTTTAGACCAGTTTGTCCAGAACTGTGTCACATTAAATTTCAGTTGTTTTAAGCCATTTAGTTTGTCACTGAATGTGGGAAATCATTTGTTTTTGCAGTTACCATCAGTGGCCATAGATGAGTATTCAGGTGGGCAGGTAGGCAAACTCCAATAATGAATGAATATATTTATTCCTTTTTTTAACTGTTAAATGAATATTATAGTCTTTTCTCTCTTTATACCAGTGATTCTCAACTGTTAACTACTGTTAGAATCACCTGAGGAACCTCTAAAAATCCTGATCCTGATGCCCTCCCTATACAACCTGGGCTTATTACATCAGGTATAGGTGTGTTTTAAAGCTCCGAGAAATTTTCATGTGCAGCCAAGTTTTAGAGCTAGTGTTTCAAATGCATGTTTGTTAGCTGTATTAAATTAGGGTCTCAGTAAAATATTAAAAGGATACATGATTAACCCTTTATTAAGACTTATGAGCCAGGCCTGGTGGTGCACACCTATAATCCTATTCAGGAGCTTGAGGCCAGCCTACATTGCAAGACTCTGTCTCAAAATAAATAAAGAGTTAGGGACATGGTTCAGTGATTGAGGACCCCTGGGTTTTATCCCCAGTACTACACACACACACACACACACACACACACACACACACACAGGCTTATATCAACATCATATGATTGTTGCCTATTGGTGTTACAGTGTGGGAGGTAGCAGATTTACTCCATTTATATGAATAATTTTTATGGAAACTTCTCTGCTACCCTTGTGAGATAGGACAGCAGGTGCTCTGTTGATAAAATGACAGTGTCTAAGAATTTTAACAGATGTATGATAATCTTACATGAACTGACATTACTTCCTCAAAAAAAAAAAAAACTAAGATGCCAGTTCTTAAGGCTTCTTCTCATTGCTGAGTTGCAGATCCTCAATTATTTTGAAAAGTATGAAGCTAAAATATTTGTTTTCAGAGG
Organism: Ictidomys tridecemlineatus; assembly: GCF_052094955.1. Classification (NCBI taxonomy): domain Eukaryota; kingdom Metazoa; phylum Chordata; class Mammalia; order Rodentia; family Sciuridae; genus Ictidomys; species Ictidomys tridecemlineatus. Next base: position 77,567,047 of record NC_135481.1, on the reverse strand, counting down.
CCTTTTTTTCTATTTACATTCAACATGATTTCTTCTAAACAATTCAGTAGGAGAATTAATGAGTGTAAAATTACTAAAACTAGGGGCTGGGGATGTGGCTCAAGCGGTAGCACGTTCGCCTGGCATGTATGCGGCTCAGGTTCAATCCTCAGCACCACATATAAAGATGTTGTGTCTGCTGATAACTTAAAAAATAAAATATATTAAAAAAATTACTAAAACTAAGGGGAGATTTCCAAAAAGAAAAAAAAAAGCAAAATACTACTAAATAGTTGTTTTGGATAAGAATTAAAAGTATCCTTTGTGTTTGATATTTGGTGGTCATTAGTGACTTCCACAAAAAAAAAGTTTCATTAGAGAATTAAATATAAAAGAAACAGTTCTCAGTAAATTGAAGAGAAACAATAGGTAAAGAAGTATGGCAATTTGGACAATGGCATAATCCTTTAAGAAACTTGAATAAAAAATATAATAATGACAGTTGAGAAGAAAGGAAGGAAGGTTAATGATTTTCTTTTTTTGGTTTTGAAAAGTGGCAAATTCTTGAATTTGTATGGTTGATTGGAAGGAGCCCATAAGAGTATTATTGAACAGACTCTGGAGAAGGTAGAAAGAAAGAGAGTATTTGCAGAAGAGTTTATGTTGAACAGGAAGATGGCCAACTTGTAATCATAGATAGGAGTAAAAGAGGTAAAAGAATAACAGAGTGTAAATAAATTTGAGGCTTCAAAAAAATAGAGATTGATGTGAGCTTCTGAAGATGAGCGGTCAGGAGGCCCTGCCAGGAATGATAGGGTTAGAATAACCACTCAAGTTCAGAATGGGAGAGAGAACTGAATATGGGCAAAAAAAAAAATCAAGTCAAGGGCTGGGGATGTAATGTAGTCCAGTGGTAGAACACTTGCCTAGTGTGTACAGGCTCTGGGTTCAATCCCCAGTACCACAAAAGGTCAGCAGGGAGAAAAAGGAGCCAAGTCAAACAATCCTGAGGACTCAGCTAGGGATGGATGCTACATTCAAGTACCCTTGTATAACAGTAAAAAAGGCAAAGGATTGAACTGTCTTAGGATTCCAAATTATAAGAGGAAAATGGTAGAGAATAGAGAAGATTGGAGGGTACTAGCAAAAAATGTTGTTGGAATGATAAATGATTTTCTAAGCTAAATAGGTAAGAAAATAAAGTTGAAGGGACATGTATACTGAGGAAAAAAAAGGAAGTATCAAGAAACCATAAATCTTAAGGAGATTACAGAATAAATATAATAGGACTAAGAAAATTCAAGACCTGAAGGGATAGGAGGTTATAGTCAGGTCAAGAACATTGCTATTTAAAATCTCAGAAGTGGCCAGGTGTGGTGGTACACACCTGTAATCCCAGCAATTCAAGAGCCTGAGGCCAGAGGATTGAAAGTTTGAGGCCAGTCTAAGGCTCAAGAAACTAAGGCTTTGTCTCAAAATAAAAATGAATGAAAAGGGCTGGGATGGAGCTCAGTGGTATCTCTGGGTTCAGTAAGCCTGGGTACAAAAAAAAAAAAATCTCAGAAGTAAAACACTCAGTTCTGAGCAATGATGATGTTTAAGGCATTGCTTTGGAAGTGGATAATTAATATGAGAAGAGGTGAGGGTCACAAGATGTAAAACGTTGAATATTCACTTAGGTATCATCTCTAAAAATACTGATATATGTGAGTTGCTCCTTATTAAGGGTGAAAATAGAAAATGACCTAAAAATAAATAAAATCTTCATATTGAAATACAAGAATGACAGATAGATAGATGATAGATAGATAGATAGATGTATCAGAGAAAATCTGACAATGTGGATGCACAGAAGAATGTATGATAGACACCCAAGAAAAATGTGGGTACCATAAGTTCATCTTCCAGAAAAATTCATGTGTCTTATCAAAACAAAAAGGTACAGAGAACTGTTGTGGCTTGTTGGTGGGAATGTAAAATGATGCAATTGCTATAGAAAACAATTTGATGGTTTCTCAAAGTTCAAAAACAGAATTATCACATGATCCAGCAATTCTGCTTCTAAGGATATACTCAAAAGAATTTAAAACAAAGATTCAAGCAGATGTTCACAGGAGCATTATTCACAGTAGCCAAAAGTTAGAAGCAACCCACGTGTTCATTAACAAATAAATGGGTAAACAAAATGTGGTGTAAATGGGTGTGTATGTAAATTGAAATATTCAGACTAAAAAATGAAATTCTGCCCTAATCTTCATCATGTGGGATTAGGCCCCAATTTCCTTAATAAGACTCCTATAGCACAAGAATTACACACAAGAATCAATAAATGAGATGGTTTCAAACTAAAAAGTTTTTTCTCAGCAAAAGAAACAATCTGTGAGGTGAACAAAGAGCCTACGTCCTGGGAGCAAATTTTTACCCCTCACACATCAGATAGACCACTAATCTCTAGGGTATATAAAGAACTCAAGAAGCTAAGCACCAAAAAAACCCAAATAACCCAATCAATAAATGGGCCAAGGTCCTGAACAGACACTTCTCAGAAGAGGGTATAAAATCAATCAACAAATATATGAAAAAAATGCTCATCATCTCTAGCAATCAGAATTGCAAATCAGAACTACTCTAAGATATTATCTCACTCCAATCAGAATGGCAGCTATTATGAAGACAAACAACAAGTGTTGGCGAGGATGTGGGGAAAAACGTACATTCATACATTGTTGGTGGGACTGCAAATTGGTGCAGCCAATTTGGAAAGCAGTATGGAGTTTCCTTGCAAATCTGGGAATGGAACCACCCACCGTTTGACCCAGCTATTCCACTTTCTGGACTATACCCAAAGGACTTAAAAACAGCATACTACCAGGACACAGCCACATCAATGTTTATAGCGGCACAGTTCACAATAGCTAAACTGTGGAGCCAACCTAGATGTCCTTCAGTGTATGAATGGATTAAAAAAATGTGGCATTTATACACAATAGAATATTACTCAGCATTAAAAAAGAACAAAATCATGGTATTTGCAGGTAAATGGATGGCGTTGGAAAAGATAATACTATGTGAAGTTAGCCAATCCCCAAAAAACAAATGTTTTCTCTGATATAAGGGGGGTGACTCATAGTGGGGTAGGGAGTAAGAGCATGGGAGGATTAGATTAATTCTAGATATGGAAGAGGGGTGGGCGGAAACGGAAGGGAAAGGGGATTAGAAGGATAGTGGAATGTGATAGTCATCATTATACAAAGTACATGTATGAAGACTTGAATTGCGTGTCAACATATCTTATATACAAACAGAGATATGAGTGGTATAAATGTTTATTAAGAATTGTAATGAAAAAAAGTTAAATAAAATAAATGTCAAAAAAAATTAAAAATGAAATTCTGCTACAGCATTCATGAATCCTAGAAAGCTATGCTAAGTGAAATAAGTATGATCAAAAAGACAAATATGCTATGATTTCATGTATATAAAGTACCCTAATAGACTAATTCATATATATAAAAAGAATGATAGAGGTTACCAGGAACTAGGGGAAGAGGAAGGTAGGGAATTGTGTAAATTGTTTACTATGATGAAAACATTCTGGAAACAAATAGTGGTGATAGTTGGGCAACATTGTGAATGTATGTACAGCTACTGAAATATACACTTAAAAATGATTAAAATGATAAATTGTATGTTATTAGTTTACCATGTGTACAACTCTAGCAAGGGGAGGAAGTTTCCAAAAATAACTGTGCTTAAATTTCCTGGAAGCTCAGATTCTGATTTAATTTTATTTAAAAGAAAGTAAACTATTTACATACTTGAACAATTGATGCTTACAAATCCCTATATGAGATGCATTTCACATATACAGATATTAGTTTTTTCCTCAAAGCTTCCTAGTTTATAGGAAAATAAAAAATTCCATTTTTATGTAAAGAAAGCCAAGGTTGAAACTGTAATTTCAGAAAAATAGAGATAGATCAATTTCATAGATAATAGCTTATGCCTAGTAAAGCTTGGAAAAAATACTTTCAGCTATTTAAATCAGTTTCAACTATTGTGTGTGGACACATGCTTTTTCTTATATGAGCATACATATATAAGTATATATGAGCATGTGTATTGTCATTAAATAAAGTTATTTATCGATAATTAAGAAAAATGAGGTATGAAAAACACAGTACTAGAACAGTTAGTTGGAGCCAGGAGTGAGTCAGTATACAGCTCACATGTGAATACCAGCAAGTAAGAGTAACCTTCAGCTCTTGAGTTTCACCTTTCTATAGACAAAGCAGAGGAGAATATATGCCCAGTTGTTAGTTTTAGAAGAAGATTAAAATATGCTGATGACTTTCATTCTACTTTGCCTTTCATTTTATCAACTAGTAATATTGATTTTACTTTTTTAAATCTTTTTTTGTCAAAAATGTTTGTTTTTACTGGAATTAAGTAAGAGCTATGGTTGCTATAAGCATTCCATTTCATTTTATGGAAATATGGGAATGTATTTTTTAGTTTTTTTTGTTTCTTTTGGTTTAGAATATTTTAAGTGCTAAAAAAAGGAAATATTAGAGTTAAGTGCTAGTGAGTGAGTGGTGGGTTACCAAACTTACCATCATAACCAATTATTCTCATAAAGAACTAGCAGGAGGGAAATAACAATAGGAAGGTTTAACATAAATTTTATTTGTTGTAAAAGGACTATCAGTAAGTATTAGAATCTTCTTATTGCTGTGACAAATGCCAAATCTATTTGCAATAGCTTCATTAGTATAAATGTACACAGCTTCATCAGGGAATAATCTTACCCATTAAGTCTCAGGTTTTATTTTTTATTTTTTTAGACTCTTTTTTTATTGTTGGTTGTTCAAAACATTACATAGTTCTTGATATATCATATTTCACACTTTGATGAACTCCCATTTTTACCCTGTATACAGATTGTAGAATCACATCAGTTACACTTCCATTGCTTTACATATTGCCATACTCCTGTCTGTTGTATTCTGCTGCCTTTCCTATCCTCTACTATCCCCCCTCCCTTTCCTCCCCTCCCCTCTTCTCTCTCTACCCCCTCTACTGTAATTCATTTCTCCCCCTTGTATTATTTTTCCCTTTCCCCTCACTTCCTCTTATATGTAATTTTATATAACCCTGAGGGTCTCCTTCCATTTCCATGCAATTTCCCTTCTCTCTCCCTTTCCCTCCCACCTCTCATCCCTGTTTAATGTTAATCTTCTTCTCATGCTCTTCGTCCCTACTCTGTTCTTAGTTACTCTCCTTATATCAAAGAAGACATTTGGCATTTGTTTTTTAGGGATTGGCTAGCCTCACTTAGCATAATCTGCTCTAATGCCATCCATTTCCCTCCAAATTCTATGATTTTGTCATTTTATAATGCAGAGTAATACTCCATTGTGTATAAATGCCACATTTTTTTTTATTCATTCATCTATTGAAGGACATCTAGGTTGGTTCCACAGTCTTGCTATTGTGAATTGTGCTGCTATGAACATCGATGTAGAGTGTCCCTGTAGCATGCTCTTTTTAGGTCTTCAGGGAATAGACTGAGAAGGGGAATAGCTGGGTCAAATGGTGGTTCTATTCCCAGCTTTCCAAGAAATCTCCATACTGCTTTCCAAATTGGCTGCACCAATTTGCAGTCCCACCAGCAATGTACAAGTGTACCCTTTTCCCCACATCCTCGCCAGCACTTGTTGTTGTTTGACTTCAGAATGGCTGCCAATCTTACTGGAGTGGGATGGTATCTTAGGGTGGTTTTGATTTGCATTTCTCTGACTGCTAGAGATGGTGAGCATTTTTTCATGTACTTGTTGATTGATTGTATGTCCTCCTCTGAGAAATGTCTGTTCAGGTCCTTGGCCCATTTGTTGATTGGGTTATTTGTTATCTTATTGTCTAATTTTTTGAGTTCTTTGTATACTCTGGATATTAGGGCTCCATCTGAAGTGTGAGGAGTAAAGATTTGTTCCCAGGATGTAGGCTCCCTATTTACCTCTCTTGTTGTTTCTTTTGCTGAGAAAAAACTTTTTAGTTTGAGTAAGTCCCATTTGTTGATTCTAGTTATTAACTCTTGTGCTATGGGTATTCTATTGAGGAATTTGGAGCCTGACCCCACAGTATGTAGGTCATAGCCAACTTTTTCTTCTATCAGATGCCGTGTCTCTGATTTGATATCAAGCTCCTTGATCCATTTTGAGTTAACTTTTGTGGATGGCGAGAGAAAGGGATTCAGTTTCATTTTGTTGCATATGGATTTCCAGTTTTCCCAGCACCATTTGTTGAAGATGTTATCCTTCCTCCATTGCATGCTTTTAGCCCCTTTATCAAATATAAAATATTTGTAGTTTTGTGGATTGGTTACTGTGTCCTCTATTCTGTACCATTGGTCCACCCACCTGTTTTGGTACCAGTACCATGCTGTTTTTGTTTCTATTGCTCTGTAGTATAGTTTGAAGTCTGGTATCGCTATACCACCTGATTCACACTTCCTGCTTAGCATTGTTTTTGCTATTCTGGGTATTTTATTTTTCCACATGAATTTCATGATTGCTTTATCTATTTCTACAAGAAATGTCTTTGGGATTTTGATTGGCATTGCATTAAACCTATAGAGAACTTTTGGTAATATCGCCATTTTGATGATGTTAGTTCTGCCTATTCATGAACAGGGCATATTTTTCCATCTTCTAAGATCTTCTTCTATTTCTCTCTTTAGGGTTCTGTAGTTTTCATTGTATAAGTCTTTCACCTCTTTTGTTAGGTTGATTCCCAAGTATTTTTTTTTTTTTGAGGATATTGCGAATGGAGTGGTTGTCCTCATTTCCATTTCAGAGGATTTGTTGCTGATATACAGGAATGCCTTTGATTTATGTGTGTTGATTTTATATCCTGCCACTTTGCTGAGTTCATTTATTAGCTCTAATAGTTTATTTGTAGACCCTTTTGGGTCTGCTAGGTATAGAATCATGTCATCTGCAAATAGTGATAATTTAAGTTCTTCTTTTCCTGTTTTTATGCCTTTAATTTCTTTCGTCTGTCTAATTGCTCTGGCCAGTGTTTCGAGAACTATGTTGAACAGAAGTGGTGAGAGAGGGCATCCCTGTCTTGTTCCAGATTTTAGAGGGAATGCCTTCAATTTTTCTCCATTCAGAATGATGCTAGCCTGAGGCTTAGCATAAATTGCTTTTACAATGTTGAGGTATGTTCCTGTTATCCCTACTTTTTCTAGAGTTTTGAACATAAAGGGATGCTGTACTTTGTGGAATGCTTTTTCCACATCTATTGAGATGATCATATGGTTCTTATTTTTAAGTCTATTGATGTGGTGAATAACATTTATTGATTTCTGTATATTGAACCACTCTTACATCCCAGGGATGAATCCTACTTGATCATGGTGCACAATTTTTTTGATATATTTTTGAATCCGATTCGCCAGAATTTTATTGAGGATTTTTGCATCTAGGTTCATTAGAGATATTGGTCTGTAGTTTTCTTTCTTTGAAGTGTCTTTGTCTGGTTTCGGAATCAGGGTGATGTTCGCCTCGTAGAATGAATTTGGAAGTTCTCCCTCTTTTTCTATTTCCTGAAATAGCTTGAAAAGTATTGGTATTAGTTCCTCTTTAAAGGTTTTGTAAAACTCTGCTGTATACCCATCCGGTTCTGGGTTTTCTTAGTTGGTAGTCTTTTGATGGTTTCTTCTATTTCCTCCATTGATATTGGTCTGTTTAGGTTGTCTATATCCTCCTGACTCAATCTGGGCAGATCATATGACTTAGGAAATTTATCGATGCCTTCACTATGTTCTATTTTATTGGAGTATAAGGATTCAAAATAATTTCTGATTATCTTCTGTATTTCTGAAGTGTCTGTTGTGATATTGCCTTTTTCATCCTGTATGCTAGTAATTTGAGTTCTGTCTCTTCTTCTCTTCGTTAGCATGACTAAGGGTCTATCGATTTTATTTATTTTTTCAAAGAACCAACTTTTAGTTTTGTCAATTTTTTCAATTGTTTCGATTTCATTAATTTCAGCTGTGATTTTAATTATTCTTGTCTTCTACTTCTTTTGCTGTTGTTTTGCTCTTTTTTTTCTAGGATTTTGAGATGAAGTATGAGGTCATTTATTTGTTGGGTTTTTTCTTTTTTTAAGGAATGAACTCCAAGCAATGAATTTTCCTCTTAGAACTGCTTTCAATGTGTCCCATAGATTCTGATATGTTGTGTCTGTGTTTTCATTTATCTCTAAGAATTTTTTAATTTCCTCCTTGATGTCTTCTATAACCCATTGATCATTCAGTAACCTATTTTTCATTCTCCAAGTGATGCATGATTTTTCCTTCCTTCTTTTATCATTGATTTTCAGTTTCATTCCATTATGATCAGATAAGTTGCATGGTATTATCTCTACTCCTTTATATTGTTTAAGAGTTGCCCTGTGACATAATATATGATCTATTTCTGAGAAGGATCCATGTGCTGCTGAGAAAAAAAGTATAACTGCTTGATGTTGGGTGGTATATTCTATATATGTCAATTAAGTCTAGGTTATTAATTGTGTTATTGAGTTGTATAATTTCCTTATTCAACTTTTGTTTGGAAGATCTGTCCAGTGGTGAGATAGGTGTGTTGAAGTCTCCCATGATTATTGTATGGTGGTCTATTAGACTCTTGAACTTGAGAAGAGTTTGCTTGATGAACATAGCTGCACCATTGTTTGGGGCATATATATTTATGATTGTTATGTCTTGTTGGTGTATGGTTCCCTTGAGCAGTATGTAGTGTCCCTCTTTATCCCTTTTGATTAACTTTGGCTTGAAATCTATTTTATTTGATATGAGTATGGCCACTCCTGCTTGTTTCCGAAGTCCATATGAGTGATATGATGTTTCCCAACCTTTTACCTTCAGTCTGTGTATGTCTTTTCCTATCAAATGCATCTCCTTTAGGCAGCATATTGTTAGGTCTCCTTTTGTGATCCATTCTACTAACCTGTGTCTCTTAATTGGTGAGTTTAAGCCATTAACATTTAGGGTTATTATTGAGATATGGGTTGTTCTTCCAGTCATATTTGTTTATTTATGTTACTAAACATGGTTTGTTTTCCTCTTTGATTATTTTTCCCCCCTTTACTTTCCTACCTCCCATGTTGGTTTTCATTGTTATTTTCCATTTCCTCTTCCTGTAATGTTTTGCCGAGGATGTTTTAAAGAGATGGTTTTCTAGCTGAAATTCTTTTAACTTTTGTTTATCGTGGAAGGTTTTAATTTCATCTTCCATCCTGAAGCTTAATTTCGCTGGATACACGATTCTTGGTTGGAACCCATTTTCTTTCAGTGTTTGAAATATGTTATTCCAGGATCTTTTAGCTTTCAGAGTCTGTGTTGAAAGATCAGCTGTTATCCTGATTGGTTTACCCCTAAATGTAATCTGCTTCCTTTCTCTTGTAGCTTTTAAAATTCCCTCCTTATTCTGTATATTGGGCATCTTCATTATAATGTGTCTAGGTGTGGTTCTCTTATGATTTTGCATATTCGGCGTCCTATAGGCTTCTAGAATTTGGGATTCTGTCTCATTCTTCAAGTCTGGGAAGTTTTCTCGTATTATTTCATTGAATAGATTGCTCATTCCTTTGGTTTGGACCTCTATACCTTCCTGTATCCCAATGACTCTTAAGTTTGGTCTCTTTATGTTATCCCATATTTCTTGGATATTCTGCTCATGGTTTCTTAACAATCTTGCTGAGCTGTCTATGTTCTTTTTAAGTTGAAATACTTTGTCTTCATTGTCTGATGTTCTATCTTCTAAGTGTTCTACTCTGCTGGTAGTATTCTCAATTGAGTTTTTAAGTTGCTTTATTGCTTCCTGCTTTTCTAGGATTTCTGTTTGTTTGTTTTTTATAACCTCTATCTCCCTGTATAGTTGATCTTGTGCTTCTTGGATTTGTTTATGTAATTTATTGTCGAAATGATATTTCGTTGTCTGATTTTGCTGTCTAATGTCTTCCTTGAGACTCCAGATCATCTGAAGCATGTATATCCTGAATTTTTTATCTGATATTCTATCTCCTGCAGCTATTACCTCTTCTAAAGTTGAGTTGACCTGCATTGCTTGTGGTCCTTTCTTTCCTTGTCTTTTCATACTGCTCACGTTTCTTTCTGCTTGGTAAAACTGTTGTTTTTTTGAAATTTTCCCCCTATATATTTATATTGCTCTTGTATAGTTGAAAAGTCTCCCTTGCAGGGGCAGGCGGCGGCTGTGCTCCTTCTCCAATTGGGGTGATCTGTCTACCACAGTGACGGGCCTCTGGGCCTGTTCTGCTAGTTGGTCGCAGGTCTGCCTACCTTGCAGGCGCAGGAAGAGGCTCTACTCTGCCCTTACTCCAATTGGGGTGACGTGTCTACCACGCCGGCAGGTTGCTGGGCCTCTTACGGGCACGGGAGGCGGCTCTGTTCTGCCCCTACTTTAATTGGGGTGACGTGACTACCACCCCGGCGGGCCGCTGGGCCTGTTCAGGGTATGGGCTGCAGCTCTGCTCTGCCCCTACTCCAGTTGGGGTGACGTGTCTACCATGCCGGCAGGCCACTGGGCCTGTTCCTCCAGTAGGTCACAGGCCTGCCTACCTTGCGGGCACGGGTGGCGGCTCTGCTCTGCCCCTACTCCAATTGGGGTGATGTTACTGCTACGCCGGCGGGTCACTGGGCCTGTTCTGGGTGTGAGCGGCGGCTCTGCTCTGTCCCTACTCCAAATGGGGTGACGTGATACCACGCCGGCGGGTCGCTGGGCCTGTTCCGAATGCGGGCATCGGCTCTGCTTGGCCCCTACTCCAATTGGGGTGACGTGATACCATGCCAGCGGGTCGCTGGGCCTGTTCCGGGCGCAAGCAGCAGCTTTGCTCTGCCCCTACTCCAATTGGGGTGATGTGAGTACCACGCCTGCAGGTCGCTGGGCCTTTTTCTGGTGCAGGTGGCGGCTCTGCTCTGCCCCTCTGGCTTGATGTCAAAGTGAGAGAGACTCAGGTGTATGTGACTCACTTTCTTTACCAGGAGACCAACTAAGTCTCAGGTTTTAATTCTGCAAATATTTCAACAAAATCAATAGAGGTACATTAAAATATGTTGGAAATTATAATCTATAGCTTATACATATTATTATATTAGTCAATATTATAATCACCAATATTTTATAATTAACATAATGTAATCAATAATATAATTACTGAATGTGATTATATATTTGGTATCATATATATGTTGTATGTTATATACTGTACTTAATTTTTTATGTATTTTCTATTTAAATTTTTATAGGTGTTCCACATCTGTGATGATGGGGAAAAATGGGTTAAATTTGTAGAGATTAGTTTGTATTTAGTAATGATTTTTTCCTGTTGTTGTAAACCTGTAGCACTACATTCCTAAGTTCAAGAGGCATAATAATAACAAACTCTTTTCTAATTGAGGGAATGACTGTGTTTCAGTGTTTGCTGATTACAGTGCTTCCTTATTTTTTCTTTTACTTAAAGAAAGTGCAAATTAAAATGTTTAGACAAGAATTATATCCTGTTGTTTGGTGCCAGTAGTAGGATTTAATGTGCTTATTTATCATAATAGCAAGTAATATGTTTTAAATTTTTATTCTATTTTGTCTGATTCTACATATGAATCTGTAATACTATTCAGAACTGGTAAATTACACATTTCAGTGCAAAAAAATATTAAATAGATTATACATATTTTTAAATTACTATGTTTTCCATGATTGTACTAGAATTTTTTGAAGTTAACTACAATACTTAGGTGTTTGATGTAAAAAGTGGGCTAAACATGAACCTACTTACTTTGTTTATACATTTCAAAGTCATAAAACCATAAAGATAGAGGCTATATAAAATATACTTGAAAAGAGTGAAATTCTAAATTTTTTCTATACCTTTGTCAGTCTATTTTATATGGGCTACTATATATATATATATATATATATATATGTACATATATATATGTTTGTACATACACATATGTATTTTATAACAGAATACCACAGACTGGGCAATTTGTAATGCATAGAAATTTGTTTGGCTTATGACTTTGAGAGTGGGGAAGTCCGAGAGCATGGCTCTGGCATCTGGTGGGGGCCTTTGTGCTGCATCATCCCATAGCAAAAATAGAAGGGCAAGAAAGGGTGACAAGGATAGAGGAAGAGGCTTAAATTGGATTTATAATACAGCCACTCTTGTTATAATTAACCCACTCCTACAGTAACCATGTTAATCCATTTGTCCTCATGACCTGCCACCACCTCTCATTAGGCATCATCTCCCAAGGTGGTTGCGTTGTAGTCTAAGTTTCAAACACATGAACTTTAGGAATACATTCAAACTATGTCAATTCTTTTAATAAATTTTATTTACTATGAGCCTTTTTCTTCTTACATGCATACTGTCTACATATATGATAACATTAATAATAGAAATATTAGGATTATCACAAGGATCTGATGTTTGTTTTTATGGTGGTGATAGTTTTTTATTGAACCATATGCTCTTCAGAACTATGCATTGGTAACACAGTCAAGAGTGCTCATACCATGCAGATGCTAACCATGAAGCAGTATTTTTCTCATTACAAATTGTTCATTAAGAGTGGAATTGAACACTCAATTCTCACCTCGTTAGTTCTGTTCTAATTGCTTATGCCTATTGGCCTATCCAGTGACATAAAAGTTTTATTGTATGTATATCTTCTGCAGAAACTCACTGTCCATAGTGCTACATTTGCTACCATATAGTAAAAGAAGTGATAAAAGGAATGCAAAAGACTTAAATTACATTTACATGTAATCATAGTTTTATCTTAGATAAATTCTATCTAAGGTGACATAATTGATATTCAGAAGTAGGGTAACTTATCAAATGCCAAATTCTACTGATTGAGAGGGGAAAAGAGAGAATTTTCAATTTTGACATTATAGGCTTGTTGTAGCTCCAAAACATTAAGGAAGTTATTACCCCTCAAAGAAGGTAGATTCCATTTGTTTAGTACTGCTTAGGATCAAAACTGCCCTCTCATGCCATTAAATTGGACCTATTCTAAGGCCTTTTTAATGTACAGTTGACTTCAGCTTTATTATTCAGATCACATGTATATTTATTGGTGGCTCTGGATTGCTAAACTGAAAGAACATTAAAGCAGTTTTAAAAAATTGAAATTTGTATTTGCTATATGTCCAGTTACTTTGGAATATATTTAAAGATTCTTCCCTTATTCCTCAACTTACAGAATGTTGCAGTTAATTAATTACTTAACTTTCTAGTGTTAATTCACCTGTAAACAAAAATAATATGTGGCGGGTTTATTATGAAAATCAATGAATCTCTTTTGAAAACTTTAAAACACTATGCAAAGGAAACCTATTAATAATAATATTTATAAAAGTACTTAATTTTTCACTTTATTGAAACATAAAACAACAAAGTAGTAAAAAGGCTACTGCTATAGAAATAATTTACATCTTCTGTGACTTTTGTATCCAGAAAAACACATTTTGTATTATCAGTTTGCATTGTTATCTTTGCCTTGTTCTACATAGTAAGTTATAAAAATAAGTCTGAATTTCAATATGTATAGCTCTCAGCTGCTATTTGTTATTCTACAAAATAACTCAACCTCCTCTTAAGACAATTTTACAAAATATTTTGTCATCTAGTGATTGTGCCTAGCAAATCAGTGGGTTTGCTAGTTATAGGTCAAGGACTTTGACATTTGTAAACATTATTTCTATCAGCTTGATAGAATTTATTTTCCTATTTTATTAGATAAAAAAGTAGGCTTTCTCTTGGTTTTGGCACCTATGATCATTGTCATTAAAGTTCTACAGGTGTTACTTAACTCCTACATATGTAATCTTTACTTGTCCCTTTAACTTATAACCCCATTTTTCTAGATTTTTTTCCTGATAATCACTGTCACTTTTGCCTCTCCTACCTTGGACCATACTTGAATAATTTCATGCCCAAGCATTTTTTGTTACTTATCAGATTGTTTTCATTACTTATTTCCCTTCAAATTCCTAAAACATTATTTATTTTTAACCATTCAGTCAGGCATTGGCAGTATTTAACAATGCAGGATTACCTATACAATAAATTCCAAACTCTAACCTAACAGATGTGAATTTCCTTAATAATGCCATCACTTCTTTTTCTGCTTTAATAATTCTTCAGTCATCTTGTTGCCTCTCAGTTTTGTTTGTTTTTATTTCACTGGAACACTGCCTTCCACACAGTAGGCATTCAATAAATATTTGTTGCATTGAATTGACTATTACATGAATTCCCAAACTCATGAACACAACCAACATTTTCCCACTTCAGTTCCTTATGTAACCCATCTTTGCCTCCTGTAGCAGTCCCCTCTGCTTATTCTGTTCTTACTGAGCTTTCACAATACAGTTTAAATACCAACTATTCCATTTATCTTGTTCTGATCTTCTCCATCAGAAGTGATCTCATTCCACTGAAAATTTCTACCATATTTACTTACTGTGCATCCCTGTGCAATAATTGTATAAATATGTGTCTTAATTCCCTTCCGAAGGCTTCTGGGAATTCCAGTTTTTTTACCTGAAATCCTATCCATATTATGGAGGGTAATCTGCTTTACTCAAAGTCTACTGATTTAAATGTTATCCACATCAGACTTTCAGTAAATAAATGCAAAAGATAAAACACAAACAATCAAATTTAACACCAAATTGAAAGTTTCTTTGGATTTAAAGTTTCTTCTGCATAGTAGTTATTTGTGCAGTGCATATAATAACTCAATGATAAATGAATTGGATGAATGAATTGACTGGATATAACATGAACCTAATTCAGCATCTAGACTTCTAGGAATGTGGGGCAAAATGGGTTCTCTATATAAAAGACTTATAGGAATGTGGGGCAATATGGGATCTTTATATAATAAAACAAGTATATCACTTATCTACAAAGTTTCTTTTTTTCCAAGCCATAGTATACAAATTTGTAATCTATCATCAGAAACATTTATTTGGATTTTATCTCTTTTGAAATTTAGAATTTTTAAAAAATTTAGGAAACAAGATTATTATCTATTGTTCCATTGCAACATTGTTTATTATAGTGAAAAAATAAATTAGAATCTTTCCCGTGAATGTTCTTTTCATTCTGTATATTATTGGAAAATGTTAAACTGATTACTAAAATTTAAAAATGGGAGGTGTGACAATGTGGGACCCTTAAGTTTATGTCATGTATGTTTGTTAGGTCCCTTCAGAGAAATAGAACCAATAGCCAATACATATACAGGGAAAGGGATTTGTTTGAAGGTATCGGCTCAGGCAATTCAGGGAGCCAGCAAATCTGTAATCTTCAGGGAAGCCAGCAAACTGGACAGTGAGAGAAAAGTTAATGTTGCAGTCATGAATCTCAGGGTGCAGAATTTCTTCTTCCCCAGGGAATTCCAGTCTTTTTACCTGAAGGCCTACCCATATTATGGAGGGTAATCTGCTTTACTCAAAAAGTCTACTGATTTAAATGTTAACCACATCTAAAAAAGGTACCTTCAGAGGAACATCTAGACTGGTGTTTAACCAAATATGTGGGTAACATGGCCTAGCTAAGTTGACACCCAAAATTATCCTTCACACATGTGCATTTCAACAATTGGCAAAGACTGAGTAAAAGTTACCCTTCCTATGAAGAGCATATATTCTCCATTCAACCAAATTGCCCAATCTGCCTACTACATGCATTTAAAGCCATCTGCCTGAACCCTTTCAGCATTCAAGTCTGTGTGCCCAGGTTTGTGTTGTGATCTTATTTATTTACAAAAGAGATATTTGTATGCATATACATATACATATACTCCAGACCCTGACTTCTTCTCTGACCTCACTTCTTAACATCGTTCTACTCTTGGTTCACTCCAGCCACACTAGCTCCCATGCTATCTCAGACATTCTAAGCATGTTCCCATCTCACAACCTTGATGTTTGGTTCTGCCTGAAGTGTTCCACCGTGAGAATTTCACGAGTCTTCTTTATTCAACTTTCTGTTTAGATGTCCCTGACCACACTATCTAAAATAGACTACCTACTCATTACCTCGTATTTGTTACCCTCAAGTTGTTTTCATAATAGACATGTCTGTTGATGCTATACTACACTATATGTATGGATTATCCTCTAAAATATAAGTTCATCAAGGAGAAGAATTTGTTTTGTCTGCTACTGTATCTTATACTTGAAATCAGTGCTTTTTGGCACATCTTTGGTGTCCAATAAATATTTTTGAATTAATACATAAGTATACAAATGTATATTCTTAAACATTGACATACATCAGGAACTTAACAGAGGTTATCTGGGAAGAGAGACTGAGTTAGCTTTCTTACAGAATGAATGGTGGATGAAAGGAGGGAAAGTTGTAACTTTCATACTCTATAAGAGTGAATTTATAATTTTTAAATGACCCTTAGCCATAGTAGCCTGTGGAAATTTATTCTTTTTCATAACATACCTGGAAATATAGTCATCTATGAAAAATACATTTTAAAAGTGTTATATTTTATAATGAGACAAAATATATAAAAGAGTTAAAATCCAAAGTACATTTATTCACCTACAATATGAAAAATATACATATAAATCACAACCTTGCTTATGTTTCAGGTTTGCCAAAAATTTTAAGTGTTTTTGAAAGTACATTGAAGAATTCAAGCACTTTAAAAAATAAAATAAAATGTTTAGAAAACCATTACCAACTCTGTGTGTGTGTATGTTTGTGTGTGTGTGTGTGTGTGTGTGTGTGTGTGTGTGTGTGTGTGTGTCTGTGTTACTGGGGATTGAACACAGTTCTTCACACATGTGAGGCAAGCATTACCACTGAGCTATATCTTCTACTAACTTTAAAATAAATATTAACATGATACTTTCACTTAATAGAAGTGGTGGCTCATGACAGACTGGTGTGAAAGAGGGTTCCTTTTTGAAAAATTCAATTCTATAAACATTAGCTATGAAAGAAGAAAATTCCCCTTGTGTTTTAATAAATTTCACTCAGTACAATTAGATTTTTAAAACACTTATTTTTGAATGGTTTTATTAGTGCCCGTATAATTAATTATACATAATAGTAGGGTTTATTTTGACATAATTATACATGAATGGAATATAGTTTGCTCCATTTCAGTTCCCAGTACTTCCTCTTTCCCACCCCTCCTCCCCCTCCTTCTTCCCCTTCTACTTTGCTGGTCTTTTTTATATTTAATATTGTTTTTTTTTAAATTGGTGCGTTACAAATACACATAAAGGTAAAATTCATTGTGGCGTGCTCATATATGTACATAGCAAAGTCTGGTCAGTTTCATTCCACAGTTCCTCATTTTTCCTGTCCCTCTCCTTCCCCCAAAATCAACTTCCTCTGCTCCACTGGTCTCCCTTCTATTTTCATGAGATCCTGCCCCTCCTTTTTTCCTTATTTTACTGTAGCATATTTGAATTAGAAGTGTTTTCTCTCTCCTTTCCTTATAGGACATATGTTTGTTATTAAATCCACTAAAGATTGTGGTGAATCTAACTAGTTAAAAATATTTAAATGAAAAAAAATATATTTAAATGAAAATAATAGCTAATGACTAGAGAACTTTGTTCAGGAAAATTCTGATTATTAAATGCAAAAACAGTAAATAACTTTGGTAACATATAGTACAAGGCATAACTGAGACCTTCAAGCTACTCTTGATTTCTATAAACTTTCTAATGCCACTGCTGTCATAAAGAGCTTAGTAAATATTGACTGAGGATGAGGATGATGATCCAGCAATCTTTTAAGACTGCACTGCACTGGCAGAACAGTCAGATATCCGGGATTTAACATTGTTATTTTGCCATGGGCCCTTCTACCTGGGACTCTCCCAAAAGGATAAATGTTTACCTGCAGTTAGGTACTTGCAGTTAAGCATTTGAATGTGTAAATATTCCAGATTCAATTATTTGTGAAATAACTAGAGTGTTCACTCTTAAAATCATGAAATAGTTATTCCCTAAAATTTATGTTGATGTTACAAAAGCTTGTAAGAGTCAAAAGAAACTTGATTGAATGTTTTTCCCATAATTTCAAACAAAAAAGTTGTTTTATAAATTCAGTATAAAAATAATGTGCTCCACTTACTATTACAAACATAATATATTTTTAAATAAAACTTTTTAGTTTATTGAGGTTTAATTTGCTATTCTGTTATTGTTTTAAATTTTGGTTTACAGTATGTCTTACTCCTTTGGGGTTTGTAAGGGTTTTGTGACTATCATTATTTATTAATTAGTTTCAGTCATTTTCTCAAATATCTGCTAAAACTTCCTGGTTCTGATTGAATCAGAAATAAACAGTATTTAGTTACTCTGTGACACAATCAGAAAGTTCAAGGATAGAGGTCATTTTTAGTTTAGTTTTATTAGATATTATTAATCTGATAAATATTTTAATGTACTTTAGTCTGTGGAAAGTCTATAGTTTTTCTATAAAGCTTAATTAGGTGTTTTGAATTATAAAAAATATTAAAATTGTCTAAAACATCAGTTACGTGAAAAATATGAGAATCAAGATTTTGTTCTAGAAAGCTGGATACATTGTTGACTTACATTAAATGGAGAAAACTTCATATGCTTCTAAGTCTGCTGCACTCATATCTGTTCATCCTTTTATTTGAAAAAAATATTTGTTTTGCATTCATTTCTTTGACCTAATTTTTAATTCAAACCTAATGCTGTATAAAACAGATGGTGCAGACTCAGACTTTTGAGCTGAATGGCCTTTGACAGGTAATTAACCTCTCAAATCCTCAATTTCCTGATCTGTAAAATAGGAATTGTAATTATACCTGCCTCATATCATTGTTAGAATAATCAGATGAAATCATGCATTTACAATATTTTATATGAGCATGATTACAGACATAGATATTTAACAAAGGTGAATCCCTATGTTAAGTTTATATTATTTCATCATCTTTTCTTTTAGAGTCTATTAATACATATCAAGTTTTTGTTTTGGTTTGTTTTTGGAGCTTTTTTGTTTGTTGTTTATTGTATTTTAGGCTCTATTTGCAATATTGTGACATAGATATGGAATCTTTCTATATTTCTTTGGGAACAAGATTTTACTAGAGTCATGGGGGTTTCTTCTTTTACTTGTTGTAAGGCACTTTTTAAAAAAAAAAGTACTTAGTCAAAATGAGGTGCTTGAACTTAGATTTGGCCCTTTTTGATTTACAATTTATTTTCAACAGTTGTTTATTTACACAGGAACATTTTAATATTCAGAAATATGTTGAAAGTTAGAAGTTTAATAATAATTTTCATCACTTTTCTTCTAACCTGTTATAGACATATTTTTTCCTTGAGTACATTTAAAATGCACCATTTCTGCCAAAGTTTACTTTTAAAGTTTTTATTTCAGAAAATAACGAGGACATAATTTTATAAAGCCACATTTCTAATTCTGTCTTATACCTTGGAGTTTGGTACATACATTTTCTCCTTTAATCCCTTTCATGTCCTTGTGAGACATTATCCCTTTTACAAATGGGGAAATTGAATCACGGAAATGAACTCACATGCCCTAGGTCACATTAGGGCCAGTGATAGAAGCATAAACATCACCTAAGTCTTCTGATACCTGCGCCTTGTTCTCTACCGGTTAGACAGCTTCTCCCACCCCCACCTCCCTTAGAAATACTCCTGAGGCAGAACTGAGATATTGCCATTATTTTTCTGACTTGGATATCATTGGTATGTTTATTGCACAAAACATACCACTGAGAACATGTTAAAGACAGGTTAAAACTGTAAAAGGATCTGACCTGCCTTGGAGTTTAGCAGTCTTTGTCTGTGTTCAGCCAAACTATACACATTACAACCGCAGTCAGTGTCTGGATTTATAAATAGACTACCTTTGAGAGAAAATTTTTTTGGGGGGAACCTTTAAGCTCTAGCATTATATCATATGTCAGGCTACAAAAGGTAAATACTATGCCTGACAGTAATTTTATCCACATAATCATAATACTTTATTTTTATTAGTATGTATAGTATTACTTTGTTATTTTATCAATACTCTAAGACAATCACTAACATAACAATAACCATATTTATAAGTAATCATTAACCAGATAGCCATTTTCCATTCTGTGTTGATTTATTAAGAGCTTAGTATAGACTAAGGACTTTATTGACTCCTATGGAAAATATAGTAACAGGATAAAGTACAATTGCTATGCTAAAATAAATAATAATTAAGTGGAGAGAAAATATATACTCAAAATAAGCATATGATACCATTTGCCACTAAATGAAAAAATTGGGCATTTTTATAGAAAGTCACAGAAGGGAGAGATTATTGTAGGCTGCAATAGAGAAGATTTATGGCATTCTTGAGAACTGAGGTATGAACAATTAGGATTCTCATAGAAAAAGGGGAAGAGGAAGAGGAAGAGAAGGAAGAAAAGAAGGAAGGGCCTTCTACTCTGGAAGAACAGTTAGAGAAAAAGTAAAGAAGTTTTAAGGAGCATATTGTATTACATTATGGAATAGAGAAATTTTCAGGAATTTTAATTCCAATGTACATTTAATTTTGATTCTGTATTTCCTGCGGAGCCTTGGGAATCGAGAACATATTCTTTTTTATATAACTTATTTATTTATTCATTCATTCATTCATTTATATGTGGTGCTGAGGATCAAACCCAGTGTCTCACACATGCTAGGCAAATGCTTTACTACTGAGCCACAATCTCAGACCTTTTAAGAACTTATTCTTAAAAACATTAATAGTATAACTTATACTCAAATATTTCTATAATTTATATAAAATTTAAAGCATTTTAAAAACCTAAAAGAAATTTTCAAAAGCTTATGGAAGATTTTGAGCATGTATGAAAGCAAACAGAATTAACCTGTGTTCATCACTTGCTCCCAAAACCATCAACTCTTCTGAGGCACATACCTCCATTCTCTGGTATTATTTTAAAGTAATTCCTATGGTGTCACTTCATTTATAAATATGTCTATATTTATAATAGTATATATCACTGAAATGTGAACACAATGCCATTAATATACTTGAAAACAATTTAAAACTTCTTCATATAATCAAATATCCAGTCAGTGTTGAAACTTTCAATTTTCTCACTAATGTCATAATGTTTTATTAATTTTTAAATCAGATTTAAAATAAAATCCACACATTGCAATTGATAGATTCATACTTTTTAAATATGAAATTTTCTTCTCCATCTTTAGTTTTGTTTTATAATTTGTTTGTTGAAAAAACAGTTTCTATGTTCTTTCAAGAGTCCACAGTCATGCTAATTGCATCCTCAAGATATAATAAACATTGAATGATCTAGTCAAGAATATTTATTTTATACTTCTGATATTTAAGGAAGGGGATCAGGAACCTTATGCAGAATCTCAGTTTTATTAGAATATGTTTCATTCATTTTAGTCTTCATCCATTCTTTTATTTTCACAGTAAAAATATTTAATTATTTTCTTTTTTAATTTTTTATTTGTTTTTAATTAGTTACACATGACAGTACAGTGACCTTGACATATCATACATTAGAATCAGATGGGATATAATTTCTCATTTTTCTGAGTGTACAGGTTGTAGAATCACATTGGTTATGCACTCACATATATACACACAGCAATAATAATGTCTATTTCATTCTACTATCCTTCTTTCCCCCCCCCCTCCCCTACCATCACTTTTCTCTATTCCAATATAAGGTGACACTATTCTTTTTCTTTTCTCACATCTTCATACATGTATTTTGTATAACCATGAGAGTCTCCTTCCATCTTCCATGCAATTCCCCTTCTCCCTCCCTTTCCCCTCGCCTCTCTTCCCTATCTAGAGGTAATCTTCTTCCCATGCTCTTCCTCCCTACCCCATTTTGAGTCACCCCCCTTATATCAGAGAAGACATTTGGCATTTGTTTTTTTGGGATTGGCTAACTTCACTTAGCATAATCTGCTCTAATGCCATCCATTTTCCTGCAAATGCCATGATCTTGTTATTATTTATTATATGTCATCTATCTTAATATTGTGAAATTGAAAATGGGTTAGAAGTCAACATATGAAAGAAAAAACAATATATGTTTTGTTCAAAGAAGTGTTTTATACCATTTTTGTCATTTAAGCAATACTTTTATTAAAGATTCATAATAGAAAAATGCAAGATAAGAAAAGCTTTAGTTCCATCACTCTTTTTCAAATTTAGAAATATATATATGTTTTTACCATATGTTTATTTATATGCTACTTTTTATTTTCAAAAGTGTTTAGTTACTACTTATACCCTCTTTTTTTTTTTTTCAGTGTGGGATCAAGTCTGTGGCCTTGTGCATGCTAAGCAAATGCTCTACCACTGAGTTATATCCCCAACCCTATACTCTCATTTCTTAAACCATATTTTGTGCTTTAATTCCTACATTATTCTTTCCTTAATAGTTCCTGATCTGTATATTAAAATTAATTTTTAGCTTTTTTCATATTTCTCACAGCTAATGATAAGTTAAAGTTGAAACATATATTAGGCCTATATTTATTCACTACAAATTAAAATTAGAGTGTAGAATTCCATAATAGTGGCATCTTGAGTTCCTTTATAAGACTATATAATACAGATTTGCTGTAATATGGTCTTATGGCATTGCTTTCATAACTAGTCCCCGATACAACCTTAAAAGAGAAATATGGTGAATTCACTTGAACCATCACTTCAAACATCAAAGTATTGTGAAAGGTCCTGCGAGTTTACTGAACCACAAAGCTATGTCTTCTGCTAAACTAACTTAGAATAAGCAAAACTTCAATTCTCATTAAAGTTAATATTTATATCCACTAGGATAACTATTTTTTAAGGGAAGATAACAAGGATTATGGAGGATTTACCAGAATACTAGAAGATTACTGGTAGAAATATAAAATGGTGCAGTTATTGTGGAAAACAATTTAACAATTACATACTAAGTTAAACATAGAATTAGCATATGACCCAGCAGTTCCATTCCTGGGTGTATATCCAAAAGAATTAAATATAGGTGTTCAAATAAAACCTTGTACACTGTTGGTGTCACAGCACTGTCCACAATATCTAAAGGGTGAAAACAATCAAAATGTCCATTGGTGAAAGAATTATAGTGATATGAATGTGAATGATATGATATGTGACATGTGTATGAATATAATGTACTCATACAGTGGAATATTCTTCAGCCATAAAAGGAAATTACATACCAATACATGCTACAACATGAATGAGCATGGTAAGTCAAAGAAACCAGATGCTGAGGAATAATTGCATGATTTTTTTTAATATGATTCCAGAATCAGCAAATACATAGAAACAGAAAGCAGATTAATGGTTGCCAGGGAATAGGGATTATGGGGATTTTGGAGTGACTGCTTATTGGTTTATAGGATCTCCTTTTGAGATGAAGAAAATATTCTGGAACTAAATAATGGAGATTGTGGTATAAAAATGCAGATGTACTCTCAATTATGCTAAATTTTACATTATATGTTTTCTATCTAATTTTTTTTAAGCTAGCAAACTGAAGCCATTCAAAAGGAATTATACACATGATCAGAAGGATCTATCTCAGCAATTCAAAGTTGACTTACCATTGGGAAATCAATAAGTGTATTATACTTTTTTAGTTTGCTAGGGCAGCCATAACAAAATACCACAGACTGGGTGGCTTAAACAGCAGAAATTAATTTTCCCACAGTTCTGGAGACAGTAAGTCCAAGATCAAACTGTTGGATGTGTGATTTCCCTGAGGCCCTTCTCCTTGGCTTGCTTTTGGCCACCTTCTTGCTGTGTCCTCACATGGCCTTTTCTGTATGCACTTACACCCCTTGTGTCTCTCTTGTTGTACATCCTAATGTTAAGGCACCACCTTAACATCCTTATTTTACCTTAACTGCCTTTTTAAAGGCCTTATCTCAGAATATAGTTATATTCTGAGATATCAGGGTTAAAACTTCAACATGAATTTTGAAGTACAGTTTTGTCAGTAGCACTGTACCCTATAAGCCTCTAAAATTTATAGCCTTCTCACATGCAAAATATAGTCATACCCCTTATCCTCAACAGCCCAAAAGTTAATCCATTCCATCAACTCTTAAGTACTAAATCACTTAAATGTTATGTAAATCAACTGGGTGAGACTTCTGGTATATTTTTTCCTTGGGCAGTATTCCTCATCACCGAAAACCAGTAAGTTATTTCTACAGTATGGTGGTAGGACCCATATAGGATAGCCATCTCCATTTCAAAAGGGAAGAACTAGAAAGAAAAAGGAAGTCACTGATCCCAGTCAAGTTCAAAAAATAGAAGAACAGATTCCATTCTATTTTAAGGCTAGAGAATAATCCTCTTTGTCAAATGCTCAGCCCTAGAGGCTCTCTGAGGTGGTGCTCCAACTTGAGTGGCCACTGCAGCGGCAGCATTGCCCTGTTGGCCCTTAGCAGCAGTATTGCTCCGTACCCCTGAGTGTCAGGCCTGCCCTGAGAGCTGGGTTAGTAGCTTGGCCTAGTAACCCCAAGGAGAAGACAGCTTCACCTTCTAGGCCTACTGTGGGAGTGGTAACTCTGGTGATCTCTGAATGGTCTTCAGGATTGTTTTTCCTTCTTCTTGAAACATAACATTTTTGTAGCTTGATATATCTTGTAGAATACCCCGTGTCCAACAGGCTTCCTTCATTTTGTCCTGTCTTCATCCCCTTTTGTCCAAACTGGCAGCATTCTTGCTGTTTTCACTTGATATCCATTCCTGTCTTGGTGGCTGATTAGATCTATGAGTCACACCCATAATTTCTTTGAGCAGCTAACCCACCTTGATGTTCTCTTCAGAACAGACTTTCTCTTTTTTGCAGTATGGATAGGCTGATCATTTCCCAAATCAGATTTTCTTCAAGTTCTGGTTTTCTTCTAGATTAATAATTCCTTTGCATCTTTTTCTTCTCACACATTAACATAACAAATAGTGAGAAACTTGGATATCCTTTCAATGTTTTGCTTAGAAATCTCCTAAATTAAATATCCAAGTTCATCACTTATAATTTCTAATTTCCATGAAACAGTAGAATACAATTTGGCCAAATTCATTGTAGCCTTGTAACAAAGACAGTCTTTCTTCCCATACCCATTAACATTTTCCCATTCACATTTTCATTTGAGATCTCACTAGAATTACCATTAACATTCATATTTCTTCTGGTCATCTCTTCAAGGCAATCTAGTTTTTTTCTAACATGCACTTTAAAACTCTTTCAACCTCTATGCATACCCATTTTCAAAGCCACTTCCATATTTGTTAGATATTTCTTACAGCGACACATTTATTTATATTAATGTTCTCCAGAGAAGCAGAATCAATAGGGTATGTGTGTGCATGTGTGTGCATGCATGTGTGTTCACACACGTAGAAGAAGAGAAAGAGATTGGGATTTAATTTAAGGAATCAGTTCAAATGAGTCTAGCAAGTTCAAAATCTGTAGGATGGGCTAGAATGGAGATTCAAAGAACAGCTGACATTGAAGTTCAATGGTGAAGACTGTCAGGCTGGAGATCCAGAGTACAGCCAGAGTTTCAGATTGGTTCTAAGGCCATAAATACTGGCAAAATTCTTTCTTGCTCCAGGGAGATCAGTCTTTGTCCTGTTGAGGACTTCAACTTAAAAGATTGGCTGGGGCCCACCCTTATTATAGAGAACAAAAACTGACAATGCAAACCCAACTCCCATAAAGGGAATGCTGCATCATGACCAGATAGCAATGGTTTAATACTTGAAAGTCAATGTAATTCACAATGTTAACAGAGAAAGGAAGAAGAAGAAACAGTAATTTCAATAGGTGCAGAGAAAGCACATGGTAAACTTCAATACCTATTTAGTTGTTCAACCTGACAAAGAACATCTAGGAAAAAACTTATAGCTATGATATTTAATGATAAAGGCTTCATGACTTTTATTTAGAAAGCAAGCAGGGATGTTTATATCCAACTCACTACTTCAACATTCTATAGGAAATCATGATTGTTGCAAAGTGGAAGAAATAAATCTGCCTTTATTCACAAACAATATGATTGCATACATAAACAATCATAAGGGATTTTTTTTTAAAGAACTGATACAAATAACTGCATTCAGGTCAGAATACAGAATTCAGTTGTATTTTCATCTCTTAGCAATGGGCAATTAAAAGGCAAATTTTAAAACTCAATTCCTTTTGAGGTCACATCAAAATTGCTTATCACCCTGATTTGATTATTTCACATTGTATGCATGTATCAAATTATGATAATATACCCCATAAAATGTACAAATAGTATGACTCAATTTAAGAAGATTAATTTTAAAATCAAAAATTATGAAAAATTTGAGTATGAACTTAACACTGTACTTGTAAACTATAGGAAATTGCTGAAATTGTTTATTAAAAAACTAAGTAAATAGAGAAATACACAGTGTTTATACATGAAGGACTCCGTACTGCTAAAATGTCAATTTTATGCAAGTTGATCTGTAGACTCCGCATTATCCTAATACAAATTCCATCAGTCCTAATTGTAGTTATTGACAAACTAGTTTTAAAATTTATATGAAAGTGCAGATGATTGAGAACTGCCAAAATAACTTTATAAAAGAAACAGTTGAGGGTATTATACTACCTGATTTTAAGACATGTCCCATAAAGTCTCACAAGATACTGGTTTTGTTGAAAGGATAGACATACATATGGACCACAGGAAGAGAACAGAGTCCCACAGATATGATCAATTTATTTTCAAAAATGAAATAAGGGAATGCATAGGGAAAAGTTTACAATATAAGAAATAATGATAGAACAACTGGATAAATATATATAAAAAATAAAATGAAAGTAATATTAAACCTTACCTCACATCCTTCACAAAAATCTTTTGACATAAACTTTATTCAACTTTTCATTCCCATACATGATATTCTGATTATAGTACTAAGTAGTAATTTTTTGTATGAAGAATAAATAACTACACTCTAGTTCCCCTGGTTTCTGACTCTGATCTCAAAGAGGGGTGCCCCTCACAGTTTGAGGGGAGCTCCACAGAGTATCTTTTAGGTTTTTAAAGATATTCCCTCATTAGACAGGTTCTAGTTCCCTCATTTTACTGTGTCAGTCTGAGTAGCTTTTCCAGTCACAGCTTCTAGATGCTCCCACCTGCTCTGAAATACTTAACAGTTTCACAGATAATTCTTTGTGTTGCTGCATTTGTATGTATTACAAGCTACAAGAATGAGAACATGTTAAACTTAAATAAAGAAACAAGAAGCAGAACAATGATATGTGCCTGTGGATAATTCAATACTATTTGTTGATGCTGCTGATTTGCATTTTACTCCCACTGGCAGCTAGAGTCAACATGACTTGTTCGTTTATTCTAATACTTTAATTCCAGTGAGCTCTCTGTTTTTTTAATAATATAGATATAATATGACTTTATTTTGCTCAAAGAACTTAAAGAATATTGGTACCTATCTTTTCAATATATGGATGGAGAGGCAATGATTAATGTTGGCAGATTAACTAAAGAGGTCAAATGACTTGGCCATTCACACAGAAAAGCAAGATTTTAGCCAAAGTTCAGGACTCCTGATGGTTGATTTTATTAAACAATTATTAACAAAGCCCCGTACTTTCAAACATATTCCTTACAGAGAGATGGATACACTCTTAAATTAAAAACAAAAACAAAAATTTTGACCTAACCAAAACTGAAATGTTTCTCTTCAAAACCATTTCATAATATTACTTCAATTACTGCACCAGAGAGAAAATCCCAGTTAGATGCTAATAGTCCTTTAAACTCTGCAGTACTTACTTGCTTTCCTTTAAAAGGAGACAGACCCTGCACCTACCAATAGCAGCCACAGCCAGTGTGGGTTGATACAAGACTGAGGAAGCATTATTGCAGAAGGCAGCATATATTCTAAGACAAGAAATGTGAATCAGGGTATCCTTATATGTTGCTTGGTTGAAATTGATCTTTGTAGTAGTTGATTTATACAGTGCCGACAGTATCCCTGGTGGAAATGGTGTTTGTTTTAATTTATGTTATTATAAGTAAATTCTAATATATGACAAAACTCTTTACTTGCCAAACTATATTTATTATGTTTCCTTATTTTAAAAGGATGGTTTTTGCCAATAACTATTAATCACAGATAGCAATATCAGCTTTCAAAATCTCAGCAAATCACTTTATTCCTTAGCATTTTAAATAGTTTTAAAATTTTTACAAGGAAGTTAATGTCAATATTTTCTGTGCTTTACCCTTTTAATCAGAATACGGGGCATAGTCATCAAGATGGTGCACAAGAAGATCAAGATTTCTTAAAGGGATCTTAGAGAACTAAAAGCCTTTTGCATGATTAATTATACAAAAACAATAGTATCTTAAGTTTCAAAATCAGTATTCTGCTTCCTCTTTTATGTATATGGACATTGTTCATAGTTTTACATACCGTGTTCAAATTTTATGAAGATACTTTATGTCTTCAAGTTTAAGTTCTTCTAGTATTTATTTTTACATAATTCTGCAGGTTTTTCTAATTCATTTTTTACTCCATAGACATTCTCAAGAACCACCTTAAAATAATTTCTGGTTTATGCCAACAAAAAAAAGGAATGGCAGCAAGATTACATTCTTCTCCTGTCACCTGAGGAGTATTTTTCACATTCCATACATGGTACTTGATCAGACAGGCTGCTGCAATTTTTGCCATGTCAAAGTCATTGTGAGAATCAATAGCTTCTTCCCTTTACTTTTAATCTTCCTATTAGTAGCTTCTACAATAGATTTTACCAATAAGAAAGTGGAAGAAATATTTTAACAGTGATAATCTACAAATAATTGACAACACTCAAGAAAGGCATACAAACAGACCATGCTTTAAATAGTTAGGTTTATCAGTATAAAATTGACAAAATGTAGACATGTAGAAAACATTGAAATAGTAAAGATACAAATCTGTAAAGAATTTTTATTGTTTCAAATTGTCCTTAAAAATATTTTAACAAATTGAATGAAAGTAAAGAATTTAAATTTTATTTTCCTTATTTTCTCTACCTGTACTTTAATGGTCTTAGTAATGAAATTATTCATTACTTTATGTATGTCAATATTTTGATTTGAAAAAGTCAGAAACAACATTCCTGACTGTGTTAGCCAAGTGATATTTTAGAATTATAGTTTAGTTTTTTTTTTTTCCTTTGGGTTGGATTTTCAACCCCATGCTGAACACGGGGATCAAGACAAAAGGATTTTTTAAAGTACTTCATCAAGTACTGAAAGTCATACTGTATTTCATGTTCCTTTCTTACTTCAGCCCTGCTTTAATATAAGTTTTTTCATCCTGCCTGAAATTTCTAATTGCCTTTCATTTTCTTGGATCTTGTACTTTATTGTTTCAGCTTTTTCCATGCTATCATCCTGCTATGTCCTGGACCTGCTGCTTGTTCTCTGCATGGCTACATAGTATCCTAGGATTTCTCTTATCTTCCTCTCTGGGTTGGTTTCTAGGCTACTAGGACTGTTGCTAGGATTCTAGGTCTTCTTTCTTGCTTTATTCCCTCTTCAGGTACCTTCTAATCAGAGAATTTTTCTGACTTTAGAATTCAGATTTGAGCATTACATCCTTTTAAAACGTTTAAGATTTTTTTTCTTTCTTAAAATTTGTTTTGTTTAGATGTACATGACAGTAGAATGTATTTTGACATATTACACATGCATGGAGTATAACTTATTCTAATTATGATCCCATTCTTGTGATTGAACATGATGTGGAGTTTCACTGCTTGTGTATTCATATATGAATACAGGAAAGTTATGTCTGATTCATTCTACTGTCTTTCCCATTCTCATCCCCCTCCCTTCCCTTTATTCCCCTTTGTCTAATCCATTGAACTTCTGTTCTCCCCCTGCCATCCTTATTGTGTGTTAGCCTCCACATTTCAGAGAGAACATTTGGCCTTTGGTTTTGGCAGGATTGGCTTATTTCACTTCATATGATAGTCTCTCCAGTTCCATCACTTACTGGCAAATGCCATAATTTCATTCCTTCTTTATGGCTAAGTAATATTCCATTGTGTATGTATACCACGTTTTCTTTATCCATTCATCTGTTGAAGAGCATAATAGGAAAGAAAAAGAAGTTGTCTAGAAATGGATCATCTCTGTATTTTTGGATCTATATTTATAGATACTTCCAATCTGAAGATTCTTGTCTTTCATTCTAAAGATTGATAGTTTCATTCCTTTTTTCACTCCTTATTTCTTATTTCCTAATTGCCAGATGCTGTGCTTTCTGGATTAATTCATATTTTTCTTTCTATTTTCTTAATCTTTAAATTTGTGATGCATGAAATTGCCTTATTTCAAATATTTTTCCAATGCATTTTAAATACTATTTGCAAAAATATAAAAACATATGTACTTACTTGTTTTAAAGTAGAATTCCATTTCCTCACATAGAAATAAGAGAAATAAGCTCTCTGTAGATGGGAAAGGTCTGTCACATATCGTTGGCTAAAAAGGATTTTATGAGAAATGCTTTCCCAATTACCAAACTGGGTACAAGTTTACACATACATATATGTTTTAATGTACACACATACCTATAAACAAAGTTTATCATTTTAACCATTTTTAAGTGTGCAGTTTAGTGATACTAAGTATATTAAGTACTCCTATTCACTTTTAATTTTGTAAATAGTATTTTTGTTCTCCAGAAACACTTTTTTTTTTTGTACTAGGGATTGAAACCAGGGGTGCTTTACCACTGAACTATATTTTCAGTCTTTTTTTTTTTTACCATACGATTTATTTTTTTTAGTCATACATGACAGCAGAATGTATTTTGACATATAATACATACATGGAATGTACATACATCAATCATAATGTCTATTCTATTCTGCTGCCCTTCCTATCCCCCCTGTTACTCCCCTCCTCTCCCATCCTTTCTCTCTATCCAATCTAAAGTGGCACATTTTTTTTCTTTTTCTCATCACAAAATCATATATGTATTCTATATAACAATGAGGTTCTCCTTCCATCTTCTGTGCAACTCCCCTTCTCCCTCTCTTTCCCTCTCGGTCTTTTTTTATTATTAATTTTATATTTGAGACAGAGTCTCACTAAATTGCTGAGGCTGATCTAGAATTTGAGATCCTTTTACCTCCACCTTCTGAGTCACTGGGATTATAGACCTGCACCCTCACACTTGTCTACTTTCTTATTTTTAATTCCTTTTTATAGCACACTAATTTTTTTATTTTTTATTCTTTTAGGTTTACATGACAGTAGAGTATAATTTTACTTATTTATACAAACATGGACTATATCTTATATTAATTAGGATCCCAGTTTTGTGGTTGCATATGATGTAGAAATTCACTGTGGAGTATTTATATATATATATACACACATACACACACATAGAATGTTATATCAGAATCATTCCACTGTCATTCCTATTCCTATTCCCATTCCCTTCCCCTCATTCCCCTTTGTCTAATCTACTGAACTTATATTCCCACCCTTATTGCATGCTAGTAACCATATATCAGAATATTTGCAAATTGGTGCGAGCAGTCTGGAAAGCAGAATGGAGATTCCTCAGAAAACCTGGAATGGAACCACCATTTGACCCAGTTATCCCACTTCTAGGGATACCCAAAGGAATTAAAAACAGCATATTGGGCTGGGGCTGGAGCTCAGTAGTAGAGCACTTGCCTAGCATGCGTGAGGCACTGGGTTCAATCCTTAGCACCACATACAAATAAACAAATAAAATAAAGACATTCTGTCCATCTACAACTACAAAAAAAATTAAAAACAGTATATTATACTGATGCAATCACAAAAGTATTTATAACAGTTAAATTCATAATAGCTAAGACATGTAATCAACCTAGATGTCCTACAACAGATGAATGCATAAAGAAAATGTGATATATAGAGAGAGTCAAATACTCCTATTCACTTTTAATTTTGTAAATGGTATTTTTGTTCTCAATATAATATTATATACAATAATATTCTATTGTATATAAATATACAATATTATATTGATTTTAACATATACAATAGAATATACACTGTATATTGTATATATATAAAATATATAATAGAATATTATTCAGCCATAAAATTCAGCCATAAAAAAGAATGACTTTTTGGCATTTGCCAGAAAATGGATGGATCTGGAGACTACTATACTAAGCAAATAGGCCAATCCCAATAGCACCCTAACCTTATATCATCAATATAATATCTTTTCATATCTGTCTTTATTATTTTTCTTATTTTTGTCTGAACTGTCTGATTCTTTGTGGATCTTTAGGAATCTTTCTGTTTATCTTGTTTCTCTTTCAACCTGTGGTCCTCAACATTGGTCTTTTCATTAAAGGAGAAGGGCCAAGTGTCCAGTGTAGACTTCATTTGCTATAATAATTTAAATAGGTCTGTTACTCTCCTGTGTGGAAATTCTGTTAGAGAATGTACTATGTGGGATGGGAGAAGGAACATAGACTGGTGGGATTCACTTTAATTTTAAGCTTGTGGGTAAGTAATACCACAAATGCCAAAACGGGGAGTGTTTGGCTTGGGAATGTTTATCCAAACCAACCTCCTCCAGGTAATTCATTTCCCTAACAATTCAGTGAATTTCTGTAAAGTAAGAATGGCAGGCTCTTTGCCTGTTGATCAATATCAAGGTGCCAGCCTTCTGTGCTCAGGTGAAAGGTCTCCTATGAGATATCCCATTAGTCCACTGCTTTAGAGACATTCAATTAGTCCTCTGCTTTAAGGCCCTTGTTTAGCTGTGCCCAGTAACCTGCTAGCCCAGAGCTATAGCACCTTCCCTTACAAAGTTTCCATGTTGAATATTCTAGGATACATTTTTATCTTCTTGTTAGTTTGTTTATTTATTTATTCATTTTGGTTTGACACAGTCATCAACTTTTTGTCTTTGAGAATATATTGAAATTCCTTATCAAAGGTAATCACCATCTCCAATTCCCAGCTGTCCTCTATTTTCATGAGTTTATTTATTTTTAACTGTGATGCCTTTATTTCAGTGTGACCTCAAAAGGAATAGGAGACAAATGCATGGGATAATATATGTATGACTTAGTCCACAGAATTAAACAAATGACTTGGAGAAGTAATTCATTTTCTTTGCACAATTAAATTGCAAAGTACTTCTGTGAGTGCAGAATTTTTAAGGTTTTTCTGCACTATGTAGCTTCTATAACTTAAAAATAATTTTAAAAGGCAAAAAAGAAAATAAAGATCACCCATAACCCAACTACCTTTAAAATCAAAAATACATATATTTTCCACTCCTTAATCATTTGAATATACTATATGATTTGAACATGAGTTTTTGCTGTATCTAAATTTATTAAGAAACTTCAGGGCTGGGGATGTAGCTCAAGTGGTAGCATGCTCCCCTAGCATGCATGAAGCACTGGGTTCGATTCTCAGCACCATGTAAAAATAAAATAAAGATATTGTATCCAACTAAAAAAACTAAAAATAAATATAAAACAAGAAACTTCATAGTCTAATACGTTAAAAAAAATTGTGTCCACACAATCTTAAATGAAGCAACTTTACAACTGTATTATAAAGTTAATCCAGTAATAATATTGTTTTAAATAGGAATATAATATTTCCTCTACTGAAATTCTAATTTTTTTGTTTTTAAAGTCTACAGTACATTTATTCATTAGGATAAATATTTTCTACGGAGTTCTTCTTGTCATCCCTTCCTCAAGGTAACATTAGCTACTTTATACATAAGCAACTTCAGATATCCTTGTAAGTGTCTTAGATGCCAGAGTTTCTTCTACATAGGGATATTTGTGAATTTTTAAAAATTATTTTTAAATGAGTGATATTTTCAAATATGATGAGGCTTATTTGGTTTAGAAAAGGTTGTACATTAGAAATTTTCTATATCATCATTGTGGGCAACAAATTCCCGTCTTTTGGGGTAGTTCTGTCATTCCCAAACAATGAGCTTTACTACGTAGACTCTTGTTCTTGTACATGGATTTGAGTATTCAATGCTTGGGATAATCTAGAATTATTTAATGAAAAAATACATTCATGGCAGCAAAAGAATTGATGTCCACTACACTTTGAAAATCAAAACATGACTTAAGATAAATTATACAAGTTAATTTTTAAAGGGAAAACTGCATAAAATAAGTGTGCTCCTGAGTTATATTTGTCAAAGCATTTCAAACATGTCATTATGAACCTTGAGTTCTTTTGTCTATTCTCTTTGCCTAGCACTTGACCATTAAGGACTTGAGATGAAAAGAAAAAGATATGCCTACTAACAGTCGCTCTTTTCAATGCAGTTAGAATAACAAAGTATGAAATCTGGAATTCAGCCAAGTGTTATTTATGATAATCTCAAAATTATGTTTAAATGTGGATTTTTCATTTATTAAAATTTAATATAAAAGCATAAATTACAGAAATAGTTTTATAAGCATGAACAGCAAATGAAAACTTGATTAAAGGTAGCCATATCAAGCATTCCTCACTTGAAATATCTTGCCAGCTTCTGAGTAATGCTTTGATTTAGTTTGAATCTTTTGTGTGTAACAATTTTTAGTGCAAGTTACTACAGTTCTTTCTGAATAACATAGGTCATGAGAAGTTCATTTGTAGGTGGGGCAGGTGTACAACTTTGGGGGACTGTCTAATAGATCCATTTCATTAATTGTCATGAATTTTTTTATTAACAAAACCAGTACATCAGGTTTAGCCAGCTAAAAACTGTTCTCATAGTTGTTATCTTTATTGTCAGAAAGAATATTGTGAAAATAGGGAATTACTGTACATGCTTTAACTCTTGATTAAACAGAGGAATGGCACCATCCATGAACAATAACTTAGGGGCATATTATCAGGTTGACATGGAGTATTTCAGTTGTGCAACTCCCATTAACTTTAAAGCCCTGTGCTTTAATTTCTGTGTCTTCCAGTTAGGAGTAATGCCAGAGCCGTCTGTTAGGTACTCTGAGTTTAATGTGATTAATGTCAAGTAGCAGGATGTTCATTCTCTCTTCCTTAAGCTTTAGTCCTTAGGTATTTTTGGTTAAAAGGCCTTCTAAGGAATTGCCTTTTAGAAACCAAGCAGTGGTATTAAGAAGCAGCAGTAATGGCTTAGAAAATAAATGATGTTAGCATGGGCATTTTATTTACCAATGAAAGAAGTTTCCTTCAGTTCTTATCTGATGATCTTTATTATTAAGTCATGCATAGAGCATTAAAACTATGTTTCTTCAACTTTAAGAAATTTCAAAAGCATTTCTTGGACATGTAATAGGTGATTATATTATTATCTATATTCTTTGTCTCTTCCATTTCATAAACATTTTTTTATTTCCTACCTCTTGTGAGATAATTGATAGCATAAACTATCTTCATTTAAAAAGTTTAAAAGTGAAAAAAGGAGAGACTTAGTGGTTTTCTCAAGATCCTATAACAAATCTTTGATATAGTACATAATATATTTAGAATTTGTACTTGGACTGTCTGTACTTGATAAAACATTGGCCTTAAAATTTTAAGGCTGAAAGAGTCTTGAGCAATCAATATTTTGAAAAACAAAAATGATATGCATTATCTTTGGAAAAAGGCATATCATGGTTGGCATCCTGGCTCAACCATTTACTTGCTTGACACTGGGTAAATTAGTCAGTCTCTTTTGCTCCTTTTTCCCGCCCCCACCATTTTAAATGGAATGTGAACTACTTTGGGGGTTTATTTTACAGTTTACATATAGTATATGAAAGTGCCCAAAGAAGCCTCTAAAAAAGGTATCATTTTTATTATTACCTACAGATTTAGAATAAGACTTAGGGCTGAGGGTATAGCTTAGTGGTAGAATACTTGCCTAGCATGGATGAGGACTTAGGTTAGGAAGAAAAGAGAAGATAAGAGAAGAGAAGAGAAGAGAAGAGAAGAGAAGAGAAGAGAAGAGAAGAGAAGAGAAGAGAAGAGAAGAGAAGAGAAGGAAGGAAAGAGAGAGAGAAAGAGAGGGAGAAGGAGAGGGAGAGGGAGAGAAAGAAAAGTTAGACTAAGAGGAAACAAAAGAGAGTTAGTTAATTAGGACCCAATGTATCCTAATCCAAACCACTGTTCTTTGCAGGTACAGTGTAGTCTTGCAGTTATTGAAATTGTCTAGGCTGTTTTTTCTGTTTCCCACTAGTTCACACTATTCAATAGTATTTTCACTTTTTTAAATGCTTTTATGTTTTTATTTATTTGTTTATTTATTTTACAATTTCATGCATTTGAGGTTTAATGTGGTATATGCAGTGTGGCCTATATATACAGCTTTTCACTCTCCAAATCTCTACATAGCTGTCTGAGTTCTATTTATTGATATGCTATCTAACCTTATCACATACTAAATACCTATATGCATCTTGATTTATGGCTGGGCTTTCAGTTCTGTTCTACTGATCTACTTATTCATGTCACACATACTTTAATTATTGTGATGTTAATATCATTTATTTAATAGGGCAATTTTATGTTTCTTTCTTTTCTTTTTTAATTTTTTAATTGATTTTTTAAAAATAAATGACACCGGAATGCATTACAATTCTTATTACACATATACAGTACAATTTTTCATATCTGGTTGTATATAAAGTATGTTCACACCAACTCGTGTCTTCATACATGTACTTTGGATAATGATGTCCATCACATTCCACCATCATTGCTGACCCCCTGCCCACTCCCTTCTCTCCTTAAATTTTAAGATTTCAGTGTCTGTCATCCAGACCAGAATCCCAATTTTTTTTTATAAGTATTATCCAAGAACCTGTGGGTTTAAGGGTTACTCTCAAGCTCAAACTCAATCTCAGCAGAGGTTTGTCAATAGCCATTTTTCAGAATCTGCAACATGTGTCTGGTTAGTCATGACCTAGAATAAATAACATAAGATTTTTTTCACAGTATGTCATACATCTGGTGCAGGATCAATATCTGCTTATCCACTGAAACTCATGATCTGTCTACAGACTCTGCTCATGACCCCATGTATCCTCTGGCCTTAACTATGGTCATGACTCCAGTCCCTTACACCAGGATTACAGACAGTAGTGTGCTCTACATACTAGGCCTTTTCTGGGGCCAATCTTCATTGCAGCCTTAATGTGGTTCTTCCAGGCCTTACTTCACATGCTATCTGGGTAGCACACCACAGTAAGTGTAACAATAGTGTTAGCCAACACTTATATAAAGCTTTATTTTGGGGCAGAGTTTTTTCATATTTATAATCTGTCGATCCTTGTATCAACTGTGTGAACTTAAGTAAGCCATACTGTCTTACAGTTGAAGAATCTAATGTCCAATTAAGTAATTTGCCCAAAGTCACAAAGACATTAAATGGAAGAACCTGGGTTTTGACTGAAAATCTCATACTCTTCATCTCTCAGTCACAGTTGTGATCCTAATTTGGGCAATTGATAACAGAAGTGTCCTATGTAGAAAACAGAAGAAAAAAATATAAAGTGCTGTGTTGCACTGAGATCTATCATCATATGAAACATCTCTGTGTAAAGAAGCATTCATATAAGTCCACATGAGAAATAAAAAGGCTCGCATCACTCAACAACAGGAACATGTTCTGAGAAAGGCATTGTTAAGGAGATTTCATCATTGTGTGAACATCACAGAGAATAATTACACAAACCCAGATGGTATAGGTCAATCACTTGAAGTGGCTACTTGATGCAATCAAGAGACAAAGTAATCACTATATACATGAGGCTGCTGCCAGTATAACACAGCATACTGTGTTTACAGTGAAAGTTTTATAAGTAGGAGTATATGCTAAATTTATTTTTAAAAATGTAGTACAGTATAGTAAATACATACACCAATAACATAGCCATTTGTTATAATTACCAGGTATTATGTACTATATATAGTCACATATGCTATACTTTTATATGACTAGAGTATGGTAGGTTTGTTTATACCAACACCACCATGAATATGTGAGTAATGCATTGCATTGTGTTGTTACATCACTAATTAATAAGAATTTTTCACCTCCATTATAATTCTATGGGATCACTTTCATGTCTCTCATTGATGAAACATCACTATGCAGTGTATGTTTGTATTGTCAAAGTGTTAACAAGGGAATAAGTCTTCTAGTACTGAGCACATTGGAGGTAGTTCTAAATGTTTCTGATTGTTTATTTCATTTAGAATACCTATTTGAGTGCTGGGGCTGTAGCTCGATGGCAAAGTGTTTGCCTAGCATGGGTAAGGAACTAGGTTCTATCTTTAGCACCACATAAAAATAAATAAACTAAAGGCATTCTGTCTATCTACAATTACAAATTTTTTAATAATACCTCTTTGAAAAAAGTCTTAGTGTGATTTTATTATAACTTTTAGCAATTTTTCATTGTTTGTAATAATGATTATTCTATAAAGTCTTTCCATGGACTTCTCTCACTTACTCCTCTGGTTTTAACCCCCACCTATATGCTGGTGATTCCCAAATGTAGGAGCTATTCAGGCCAGTTTTCTCTTTAAGTTTCACTTTATATATCAAAACAATCTGCTAGAGATTTCCAGTTGATATTTCATAAGAACTCCAATTCAAAATGTCTAAAACTGAAAGTAACAAAGTAACTTTCTTTATAAAACCTCTTTTCTTTTTGAATGTAAGTCAACAAATTCCATCAATTTCACTTCTTAAATATTTATGAGTCTATTGTATTCTCTTTTCTACAATATTACCGGTATCCCCTCAAGACCATTATTATATATCACTTGAAGTAATTTCTCTATAAATAATCTTATCTTTCCCTATCATGGCCTTGAGGCCATACCAATAGCAAACTGCATGTAGTAATCCTCTTACTCTTCTTTTTTCAGCGATATGCCTCTATTCATGTTGTCTCATGCTTTCTTTTTTTAGGAATTGTTCTCTCCTAAAAAACCTACTGCCTGCCATTCTTCTCTTCCCTTCACCAGCCAAATTATGTGTGCATATCTGCTTCCAAATTGTATTATAATTAATGTCTTCTTAACTGCACTCTAAATTTCCTAAGGCAGGGATACTCTTATTCACTGTATAACACAAGGACTACTAATTTGTTTGTTAAATTATAAGCATGTACTTTTTTTAAACGACATGCCCTTTTAGAAATTTAGTGTCATTGCATGAAGATGACATGTTTGATTGAATTGTATTTCCATATCATTCCAATAACCATAATAATCAATTTGTGTTTAGCAAATTGGATTTATTTTATGTACATGTCATTTTCCCATTAAAATAACCATTTGTTATAAATTGTGTTGTTAAAGGTATTTCAGTAAATTATGAAACATTTTCTTCTACAAAATGTTAATATTAATATTTCTTTTGTGAATTTTTCACTCCCATTGTAGGAACAAGTAAAAAAATTAAAAGAAATACACCAGTTTTCAGCTCTTTACCTATCCAAATCCATCTTCTTTAAGTTATTTCCATATTGAATCTGTCTTTCAAAAAACAGATATTTCTTCAGTAGTGAACAAAACTGTGTACATTTTCCCCAGCCTAAATAACTGTTACTGAATGTTACCTGTCCATAGTATATTCCTCTGGGGAAGAACAAATTTTGGCTTGGGACCATCTTGTATTATTAAACTTGTATTATGGATAAATTTAATAACCACCATAGGAACTTACCAAGCATATTGCAGCTATAGATTTCCAGATAAAAGAAATATAGTATTATTTATTGAAAAGACTCTAACATTCTTTGTTACAATAAGCTCAGCCACAATGCCATCTTGCCCTAATTCATTATCTCAATCTAAGGGTAGCTAAAGACTATAAAGGAAATAAAAAATTTCTTTGCTGAATTTAAGTTAAATAAAAATTTATCTTTACATTACATTGATTTTATGATTTACTACTTCAAAAAGATGTAGTATTTGTTTTTATGGCTCCCAAACATAAACCTCCAGGCAGATACAGATGTTGGAGTATAAAATCTAATGTTTTGATTTCAGACCCAATACCAAAACTTTGAGGTCATCCTAATGTTTTCTTTAAAAAAAAATTATATATGTGTATATATCATATACACACATACACACACACACACACATACATGCTCTTGGAACATAGGTTTGACATATGAAAACAAACTTTACAGATAACCTTCAAGAAATTGTTTTTATAATTTAATGTTTTTTGAACATTGTAACATATTCTTTTTGATACTTATATAATATTTGGGTATGTCTTTATAAATTACAAAGGATATATTAAGGCAAAATGCACTTTGTTGACAGAAAATTTATATCAGAGATACAAATAAAATAAAAGATGACTAATCGTGAAAATATCAAATTTCAAATAAAGCTTTAGTTTTAAAAACTAAAAAATTGTTATTATGAAACCTTGATATAGTGTGTAAAACAGAAAATTGACAAGATGTAAGAGCCTCTTGGACAAGGGCTTTAGGTGAGATGCCCAGAAAGGGACCTTATCTGCCAGGTGGACCTAACTAAAATTAGATGAACTTTGTTCTGAAAGTTCCACAGGAGTTTTTGATCTGTTTTATTCATTGCTCTATTCCTAGTGCCTATAACAATGTCTGGCACAAAGTAGATGCTCGCTCTGTGAAGATTTGTTGAATGAATGAGAATGGGTATCAACCAGATACAAGTATTTCCCCACAGTGACTTCCCAGCAATCAAAAAATGGGTGATGTTTTTTCTTGGTTTCAGAAAATAACTGGAAATAGAGAAATGAGGATGCTGTCTTTCCCTTTTTAAGAAGTCTTTCCCTCACCCATTTTATAAAGATCTGAAGTTTTCTGTTTAAAAGTAGCTGTATTTGCAAATGCACAGTAATTCAATATTTTTAGCAAAGGTTTTCTCATACAAATATGCTAATCCACATGACCACCTCCTCTAGATTTTATACCCTTTATTTTTCTTTATGTGATAAATTTTTATTTTTTCAAGACTCAGCTTTAAACATCCAGTCTTTTAAGGCATCCTCTCTGATCCCTGACTCTGTCTGAGCTAAATGCCCTACTATGTACTCTTCATAGGTCTTTGTGCTTCTATTTGCAATTTTACAAACCAGACAATTTCTGATAAAACAGATTAAAAGGTTTGGAAATAAATCACCTATAGCATCACAACCACATATTATCTGGTTTCACAAGTTAACAGGCTGGTTAAAGTTAGTTGATAGACTTTGTTTTTGCACATATGTGCAGTTGTGTATGAGAGCCAAGAAAAAAAAATCATTTCCTGTTAAGGTGTTCATCTATTTCAGCAGCAGTATACCAATTTACACTTTTCTATTTACATGGGTAATTGATTACCTATGCAACCTGAGTTTAAGTAATCATATTTTCAATTTTCTCCATTGAGGTTTCTGTGGTCATTTTAGATTGAAGCCCTAGACAGGCACCAGCTGGCTTACCCCTCGTTTTGTTCTGACCTGTGTTCCTGGAAAAAAATTGAGAAATAGAATATCTTTATATTGTATAACATTTCAGAGATCAAAATCAATATAGACATGAGTTTAAGGAACACAAACCAGAAATACCAGTTTTAAATTTATATCCTAAGCCATCTTTCCAAACTTTGATATAGTAAGATCACCAATGTACAAAATGAAAACTCCTTCTAAAGTTGAAACATGGTGCCTTCAAAGTGTATGATATAATATTATTAAATAATCCTTTCACAGGGTTTTATGTAAAATGCATAGCATTTGGACCATCAATAACATCTTTAAAATTAACTTCATATATCACTGACAATAAGAAGCTATTTCTCTTCCATATATCAGCTATATCAAGGGAAAAAATATAAATATAAACATTCCTTTCAGCCCACCACAAAGTAAAATATACAGATCCTCCCAGCATTGCTAAATTCAACACTAGCACCTCAAATCTGGAACATTTGTAATATTTTTCCATTCTGAAAACTTACCTTTTTACTGTAATAATTAATTCCGTCCAATACTTTGAGTCCCCAGCTCTTATTTGATACTTAGGAAAATACTTTGTAACTTTCTATGATTGGATATTAAAATTCATACTCCAGTAAGTTAGTATTTATTAAGTGTATTAAATTGTTATTCTGAAGTACATGAAAACTATTTGTCCTCCCAGAAAAAAAAAATGTAGCAACTTCCCTTAAAATCTGTAAGCATGAAATAAGTATAAGCTTAAAGTAATCAGTCTCATTTCTAGAAAGTAAGTGAGCAATTATCAAGTATTCTATTCAAATTTAAGTCTGGTGAGATTTCTTACTATTTAAAAAGTAAAACTGATAAATATTCTGCCTACCTAAGAGTTACAATAGATAAAACAAATGGGCCCAAAACTCAATAGATAATTTGAAAGATAAATACATAAAACTCAGCCTTTACAGTGTTGAATAAAAAACAAAACTCCAAATGTCTTCTGATTTTACAGACTATGTTGCAACTCTGAAGCAACAGAAATTTTATAACATTTCCTTATGAGAGCAGCTGTACAACAGGTTTTGAACAAGTCTAGTGTGGTGTTCAGTATGGTGAAAGGGGGTGAGTTATTTTATAATTTAAGTTGGCATTTTACCAAGGAGAAAAGTTTAATGGTTGCTTTTTCTCTCTTGTGTTTAAGTGATATAGTACTTAATTAAAAAGAAAACTATTTTATATTAATTTTCCTTTGGTCTTTTTCTAAATAAGATACTCTATAAGATGAAATAATCCAAATTCTTTTACACCTATAAACTATGTTACTGGGAAAATTATTTATGGAAGGGAAGGAAGATAAAGTTGCTTTTAAGAGTCCTTTAGCATATCAGTTTGATAACTAGCAAAACACCTTTACAGCCATTAAATATTTACCAAGACTTGGCTTTGGGCAAGGGAGTAGTTTAGTGCACCAAATTTGACTCTATGCACTGCCATTGATTAGTTATCAGAAGGACAGAGTTAATAAGTAACTTTTAAGTATTACAGAGCACTCTACATTCTTGTCAAATCTTTTCTCTGAGGATGGCCTTAAAAAAAAAGTCAGTTACAACCAGCATTCACCCTACCAATGATTGCACAAGCACAACTTTGAAAGAAATAAAGGCCAGGCAAATCAGTTGAGCGGTACTTAAGCAATCTTTCCTAGTGACTGTTGTCATTGCTGCTGGACTTTAGAACTGAACATGTTTACATTTAATTAGAAAGGACACACAGTTTACAGCACAGTAGCTATCAATATCGGATCAGAATTGATTTCCGCTTTCTCCCCAGTGATTGCTTCCTTCAAGCTAATTAAAAAAAGGCATATAACCAAATGACTCACATAAATTTTAAAGCAAAGTAAACAGTATTCCCTGGATACCCAAACAAAAGGAAATGACATTTGTCCTGATTATTAGCTACACTTTTGAAAAGAATTCTGATGCTTATAAATGTGTTATAAAGTATGTTTTAGTGTTATCAGACTATTGATATACCAAGTATTCACTTTGAAGAAACCTCTGTGAATGCTTTCCTGAGTGCTATAGCTCTAAATTAAAACAAAAACAAAAACCTTACCTTACTTTTATCTTTATAATCCCTAAAACATGT
The DNA here is from genome assembly GCF_052094955.1 of Ictidomys tridecemlineatus. Taxonomy (NCBI): domain Eukaryota; kingdom Metazoa; phylum Chordata; class Mammalia; order Rodentia; family Sciuridae; genus Ictidomys; species Ictidomys tridecemlineatus. The sequence continues at coordinate 77,523,271 of NC_135481.1, read as the reverse complement.
AGATTAAAGCAGTCTGATAGAAGGTTGACTTCATTTTGTTAGGTTCTCGGTTTCTATATAGTGTACAGAGAAACTACTGAAAGATGTAGTAAATAACAAGTTGATTTTCTTTTAAATAAAGTGCATAGAACACATGTGTTATTCACTAAAATTAGAGGGATCATCCTGGTGTGCATGAATTTCTTTGTAATTACCACAGGCAAAAATCATTGACAAAATTAGGATAAAAGATAAAGTTTCTTACAACTCCCATAACTCTCTACTATAAAAAGATCTGCTTTAAATTCACTGGCAATATTTTGGTGATTATACTGATTTTTATACTCATACTTTATTGTGAATTGAGTTTTAAATCAGAAAAACTAAAGGAAAATAAAAAATAGAGGCCAACTTCAGGAGAGTCTGTCTCAGCCCTCCTTCCTTATCTATGGGATCTGCCTTACAATACCACATGGAGAATGGAAGACCATCAAGAGATAAAGATCAGAATGAATATGTCTTAAATATTATTTGGTTAATTCACAGATATTTAATAAGCATTCTTCCAGGCACTAGATAAAATGGTGAATAAAACCTCTATAAGATTGGAGGTGGGGGTGAGGCTCAGGAGTATACCACATGCTTAGCATGCACAAGGCCCTGGATTTGATCCCTAGGAGGGAAAATAAAACAGCAACAACTTTATATAATAGATTAGAGATTTTTATGTACTTTGGTTACTATCGTATCCCCAAGCACTCACTTTGTACTTTGTATATGGGATGTGTATGTACACTGGATTGCTCAATAAATATCTAGTGAATGAACGACCCCTTTCACAAAGTTATTTCACTACAAGCAAATGTTCACTCGGCCACAAGGTGGGGCCTCCAGTAGCACTTGTTTCCAGTATTCCAGGAAAACTACTGAAATCCACAATCTATAGTAACAAGAGTCCATTTAAAATCTACCTATAGGATAGAGTAATTCATGGAAGTTTGTATGCTTACTTTTTATTTCATTTCCTTTTTAAATCTTAGCCTTTTATTACTCTTAGTATTTACAAAGCAACCAATCCGTAATCCATCTTAGTCACTGAATATCCATAGTTTATGTTCTGCCGGGCACATATAAATCACAAAGATTATTGTCAGCTCGTCAAACATAACAATTAAGAACTACCTGACCAGCTATAAGGAACCAATAATTAATTCTTCCATTTCACAAATATTTAACTGCTTTCTAGGTATTAGATAAAGGTCACATGGTTAAAAAGGTTTTTCCTGGTGTTTACTCTCTATTCAATGTGAAAGCAAATGAGAGAATCACCAAACTGGACATCAAGTTTTATTTCTGAAGAAACTCATGTAAAAGGATGAGTAGGAGGGACTTAAGTAAAGGAGAATGGGGTCAGTGTTCTAGAGGATGTGAAAGTTATCTGTACTGACTGTAGTTTAGGGACAAATAGGTGAATGATGAGAAATGAGCTAGAAAGAAAAGAACTTCATAAATGATGTTTAAGGAATTTGGACATTATTCTAGAAAAAATGTAGGGTCATTAAAGAGTTTCAATCTAAGGAGTAATAATATCTGTGCTTTAGAAAGCTCACTAAGGGAAAGGAATAAGTAAGAATACTATTGCAATAATCCATTAAAGAAAATAATAGAAGACATTCTAAATGAGATATAATAATAGATCTGAAGAGATATTGAAAGATGCATGGGAGACTTATTAGTAAATCGCAGAAGTGACTAGATTGTGAGGTAAGAGATAGAGATGGGGCTTGCTGTTTACATTTAGGACTTGGACAACTGAGTGGTGTCCAGGGAAAAGGGGAGGAAGAAAAAAACCAAATTGGGAAGGAGTAAAAAATGAGCTCATGAATTCAGTTTCAGACATTGAGTTGTGTGCATTTGCAGAATGGTCAATTGGAGATGTCCACAAGGTGGGTATGTAGATCTGGTACCCAGGACAGATATCTGAGCTATAGAAAAATTATGTATATAGATGATTAAGTGAAGCCATGAGAGGGTATTGAAATCAAGGGAGAATTCGGAGAAAGAGAAGACACAACAAGTGAAAGTTGAATAAAGGAAAAAGAAGCCACCAGAGGAGATTGAGAAACACCAAGAACACTAAGCAGAGGAGGGCTGGGTTGTAGTTCAGTGGTAGAGCGCTTGCCTAGCATGTGTGAGGCATGGGGTTCGATTCTCAGCACTGCATACAAATAAGTGAAATAAAGGTCCATTGACAACTAAAAAAATATTTTTTAAAAAAAAGTAGAAACCCACAAAGTATTGCCAAGGAAAGGAGATATTTTCAGAAATAATTGGCTCCAGATAAGTCAAGTAGATAATGATTGAAAAGTGTATTTTATGTTTAGCAGCATCACTGGCATCATTGGGGAATTTAAATTCTTTCAGTGGTTTCTCATTTATCTTAGCTAAAGACCAAAATCCATCTCATATTCCAAAAAGACTCTATGTGACTTAGTCCCAACAATTTTCAAAGGTTCCTTAACATAAGCCTACCTGTGCTTCATCCATTCTTCAGACTTTCTTTCCTTTAAGGCCTTTGTACACACTTGTCTATGCCTAAAATTCTTCCTCCAACCTCCTTCTCATTAATACCTATTTTTATCTTCAAACCTCAATTGTCATAATTTGACAAATCCTTATAACATTTGTAATAATTTGGAATATGTGTAGCCAATGCTCTATCTCTAGCCTGACCAACACATGGTAGTCCTTTTCTGTAACCTGAGACATCATAATGCAGCCACCCAGTTCTAAGTACTATAAAACAAAACATGCTCATAATATGTGTATGCCAACTGAACCCTATATACTTCACATTTCAATTTATATAGTCCAAAACATCTTATTTTTTAAGGCATCAGTAGTGTATTGTACATTAGAATTATACAATTCTAATCAGTGAGGCCCAAACCAAGCTGGAATTTATTACCCTCTGAAGTAATACAGAACACAATAAACTGCTTCAAATTCTTAAAGATATTTATAATAGTTCTATAATTTTTCTCATGTCCTGTCCATATGGTTCTCTAATCATTTTTTTATAAACCACAATAAGTTTTACAGCATATTCACCTTTTTGATAATTCCTCTTTGAAAGTGCTTCAATTAAACACTTACAAATTAAGTACAGACATAACTGAATTCTAGTGTGATCAGTAATGTGGACCCTATACTGACCATATTCAACTGTTTCTTTATACTTCGTCAAATTTGATTGCTAATGAATTTGATTAGTCTCTCCCACTCCATGTGGTAGGGCAGAGCTGGGATTCTATTTATAGACTTTATTTATTAGAATAGTTTACAGTAAAGTTGGAGTAGCACAGAGTTCTCACATAAGCTGTCCTCCCTCCCCAATTTCCCTTATCATTAACATCTATTATTGGTATGGTACATTTGCTAAAATTAATGAAACCATATTGATAAATTATCATTACCAAAAGCCCACAGTTAACATTGATGTGTTTGTACAGTTCTATGAGTTTTGAAAAATGTGTAACATCATCCATACCACTACGGTATTATATGGAATTGTTCCACCACACTAAAGAACCAGAGTGCTGTAATTTTTTATTTCTCCTTCCTTTCCTCTAGCAATTATTTATTGATTTTTTGACTGTCTCTATAGTTTTCCACATGTCATAGAGTTGAAACCATGCAGTATGTAGTCTTTTCACACTGGCTACTTTCACTAAGCAATAAGCACTTAAGAGTCTTCCATGTATGTTCATGGCTTGATAACTGATTTTGTATCATGAAATATATTCTGTTGTATTAATTATCCATGGTTTGTTTATTCATTTACCTATTAAAAGACATTGTTTAGTTCCAGTTTTGAAAAATTATTAATAAAGCAACAGTAAACATTCATGAGCAGGATTTTTTGTGGATATGTTTTCAACTATATTAGGTAAATACGTAGGAGCATGATTACTGGATTATACATTGATAAACTGTGACTGCTTTCCAATGTGGTTATACCATTTTACACTCCCACTAGCAATGAATGTTCATTTCTCTTGTCCTATTATCTTCACTAGCAATTGTTATTGTAAGGTTTTTTGATTTTAGTTCTTCTTACAGGTGTGTGGTGATATCTCATTGCTATCTTAATTTGCACTTCCCTGATGACATATCATGTTAAGTATCTTTTCATGTGCTTACTTGTTGCCTATATTATCTTTTTTGCTAAAATGTCTATTCAGATCTTTTGTTATTTTCTTGTTGTCAAGTTCTAAGAATTTTTTGGAATGTTTTCCTTTCTTGTAATATCTTTGTCTGGTTTGGTTGTTGGGGTTATGTTGTCCTCATTAATTGAGTTAGGAAGTGTTGCCACTGCTTCTATTTTCTGAATGCAATGATAGAGAATTAATATCATTTATTCCTTAACTATTTGGTTGAATTCACCCCTGAAACCGTTTGAGCCTGATTCTTTCTTTGTTTCTGTATTTATTGTTGTTGTTTATTCATTTTGAGGGGATTTTGTTTGGGGGATGTTATTGACTCTTGAATCACTTTCTTTAATAAATGAAGGCTTTTTCTGACTTTCTTTTGTGGGTTTTTGATAGTTTGTGTCTTGCAAGGAATCCGTCCACTTCATCTGAGGCATTGAATTTGTGGACATAGTTGTAAAAACATTATTTTATTATCCCTTTAATATTTATGGTCTCAGTATTGATGAACCCTTTTTCACTTCCACTTTGTAATTTTTTCTTCTCCCTTTTTTTCTTGGTTAGCCTAGATGGAAGTTTCTCAGTTGTATTGAATATGGTACACTGAAAAGTGGCCAGAGAAGATATCCACATTAAGTGTTAATAAGTTAAGGAACTTGAAAGAAAGGGCTTATCCCAAATTCTCCTACATATAATCGTATGTGTCTTAATAAGAGAGGGAGGAGGGAGTTTTGAAACAGGCATAGATAGGAGAAAGCCATGTAAACTTGAAACCAAAGATCTGAGTGATAGAATTGGAGTGAGTGAGGAAATGCCAGCAGTCACCAGAGGCTGAAGAGGCAAAGGAAGGAATTTCCCCTGGAGTGACCCTGCCAACTCCTTGATTTCAGACTTCTAACTACACTTGAGAAAATAAATTTCTGTTGTTTTAAGCCACGAGGTTGTGGAAATTTGTTAAAGTGGCCTAAGAAATTAATACATAGATCTTTTCAAAACACTGGCTTCTGATTTTATTGTTTTTGTCTGTTGATTTCTGGTTTTCAATTTTATTGGTTTCGGCTCTAAATTTTATTATTTCTTTTTATTAGCTTGCTTTAGGTTTATGTTGCTCTTGTTTGTCTAGCTTCCTAAGGTTGAAGCATATGTTATTTTAAATCTTTCTTCTTTTCTAATATTTGCATTCAGTTCTATAAATTTCCCTCTAAGTGTTTCTTTTGCTTCATCCCACAAATTTGATAAGTTATGTTTATATTTTCACTTACTTCAAAATATATTTTACTTTCTCTTGAAACTTCATGTTTGTCCCATATATAATTTGTAAGAACATTCTTTAATCTCCAAGTACATTTGGATTTTTCACAGTGGTTTGAGAGTGTGTCTTTATGATTTCTACTCCTTTAAGATTGTTTATGGCCCATAATGTGACATATCTTGGTGAATGCTTCAGCATGAGAAGAATGTGTACTCTACTGTTTGTTGTTAAATGAAATATTCTGTAAATGTCATCTAGAATTGTATCAAAGGATGGTTAAGATGGCTATTACCAAAAGACAAGAAAAAACATAACAAATGTTGGTGAGTATGGGGAGAAAGGAAACCCTTATTTGGTGGGAATTAAATTAGTGTGGTCATCATGGAGGACAGTATGGAGGTTCCTCAAAAAAAATGAAAATAAAACTATCACATGATTCAAAAGTCCAACTTCTGTATATGTATCCAAAGGAAATGAAATAAGTATGTTGACAAGATATCAGCGCTACCATGTTCATTGCAGTATTATTTGCAGTAACCAAACAGTGGAAGTAACCCAAATGCCTATCATTGGGCAAATGAATAAAGAAAATGTGTTATACATACACAATAGAATATTAATCAACCTCTTAAAAAAGGAAGTCTTATTATTGATGACAAACATGAGTGATCCCAGGAGACATTATGCTAGGTGAAATAAACTAGACACAAAAAGACAAATGCTGTGATCTCAATATGTGTGGAATCTAAAAAGAAATGAACTCAGAAGCAGAGAATAGAATGGTAGATCGGAAATGGAGAAATGTTAGTCAAATGGTGGATAGCTGAGGGAAATGGAGAAATGTTAGTCAAAGGATACACAGTTTTAGACATTCAGGATTAAAAAATTCTAGATATCTGTCATATAGCATGGCAACTATAGTTAACAGTATTGTATTACACACTCGAAAATTCCTAAGAAAGTAGATCTAAATGTCCTCACACAAAAAAAGGTAACTCCACAAAAGTAATATTAGTATATTTTTAAGGTTATTTAATTAATTTATTTATTTGGAGGAGGGGACAGCCAATTCTTTAATTTGTCCTAATTAAGAAGTAGCATAATAACTCTACAGCAACAATAAGAATCCTGTGTGGAAGGGTTTAAGAGAACACCTTTGCTGCTCTAAGATTTTAGGAAATGATCTTTAATCAAATGATCTATTTGAAACATGTTTCTTTAGATGCATCAAAGGTTTCATTATATATATTTAAACAGCAGAATGCATTACAACATTTGTTACATATATAGAGCTCAATTTTTCATATCTCTGGTTGTATACACAGTATACTCGCACCAATTCGTGTCCTCATACATGTACTTTGGGTAAGAATGATCATCACATTCAACCATCATTAAGTACCCCATGCACCTTCTCCTCCTCTCCCACCTCTCTGTCCTATTTAGAGTTCGTCTATTCCTCACATGCTCCCCCTCCCTATCCCACTATGAATCAGCTTCTTTATACCAAAGAAAACATTCAGCATTTGGTATTTTGGGATTGGCTAAATTCACTTAGCATTATCTTCTCTAACTCTATCCATTTGCCTGCAAATGCCATGATTTTATTCTCTTTATTGCTGAGTAATATTCCATTGTGTATATATGCCACATTTTTTTTTATCCATTCAACTGTTGAAGGGCATCTAGGTTGGCTCCACAATTTAGCTATTGTAAATTGTCTGCTATAAACATTGATGTGTCTGTGTCCTTGTAGTACACTGTTTTTTTTAAGTCCTTTGGGTATAGACCAAGGAGAGGGATTGCTGAGTCAAATGGTGGTTCCATTCCCAATTTTCTAAGAAATCTCCATACTGTTTTCCATATTGGCTGCACCAATTTTTAATCCCACCAGCACTGTATGAGTGTACTTTTTTCCCCACATCCTCACCAACACTTATTGTTGTTTATATGCTTAATAGCTGCCATTCTGACTGGAGTGAGACGAAATCTTAGAATGGTTTTGATTTGTATTTCTCTAATTGCTAGTGATAATGAACATTTTTTCATGTTGATTGTACATCATCTTCTGAGAAGTGTCTCTTCAGGTCCTTGGCCCATTTATTGATTGAGTTATTTGTTTTTTTGGTGTTTAGTTTTTTTAGTTCTTTATATACCTTAGTGATTAGTACTCTATCTGATGTGTGAGGGGTAAAGATTTGCTCCCAAGATGTAGGCTCTCTATTCACCTCACAGATTGTTTCTTTTGCTGAGAAGAAACTTTTTAGTTTGAGTCCATCCCAGTATATTTTAAAGAAATGGTTTATTTCTTCTAAGTTGTTGTATTTATGTAGTGTGAGCAATCCCTTATCTTTTTATGTCTATAAAATTGTTAGGGATATTTCTTATTTGTTTCTGGAAATAAATTATTGGTAATATGTTTCTTCTTGTTGCTCTTTTGTGCATCTATCTGCTCTTTATTATTTTCTTCACTCTTGCTCTATAGTTATTTAGCTAATTCATTGAAAGGTTGTTGAGGTAGAAGCTTAGAATATTGATTTGATACATTTCCTGTTTTACTAATGTATACATTTAGTACTATAAATTTCTCGGCACTACGTTAGCTGTATCCTACAAATTTCTGTATATTGTATTTTTATTGTCATTCACTTCTGTGTATTTTTTTAAATTCTTTTTAATAATTCTTCTTCACTCATGGATTATTTAGAAATATGTTGTCCTGTTCCATGTTTTTGGTGATTTTTCTGTTCCTGTAATACCTAGAGCAACATTAACTTTCTGTTATTGAGCTCTGATTTTATTATATTGTCATCAGAGAATGATTTCAGTTCTTTGGAGTTGATTGAAGTTTGTTTATGGCCCAGGATATAACCTATCTTGGTGTGTATACTGTGGGCATTGGAAAATAATGTGTGTTCTGCTGTTATCTGGAATATCTGTGAATCCTGATTGAATGCTAGTTAGTGTTTGATGGTGGTGTTGAGTTGTTCAGTATCTTTTGGTATTTTGGGATTTTTTTTGTTTTTTCTGGTTGAGAGGTATTGAAATCTTCAATTATATTTGTATATTCTATTAGTTTTTACTCCTCTTATCTTCAGTCCTGTTATTTGATACAAACACACTTAAAGTTACTGTGTCTCCATGGTGGATTGTCTCTTTTAGCATAATATAATACCCTTCCTTCATATCTTTCTTGGCTTTGCAGTTTATCTAATATTAGTATAGCCACTCCTACTTTCCTATAATCTACTCATATACATTATGTTTGTAACAGATTTCTTATGCACAGAATATAGTTGTGGGGTTTTTGTTGTTGTTGTTTTGTTTTGTTTTTTTAGTTTGATTTGGTTTGGTACCATGGATTGAACCCAGGGGCACTCAACCACTAAGCCACATACCTAGCCCATTTTTATTTTTTTTTATTTTGAGATATGATCTTACTAAGTTGCTTACAGCCTCACTAAATTACTGAGACTGGCTTTGAACTTGCAATCCTCCCACCTTAGCCTCAAGGGCCACTGGGTTTACAGGCATACACCCAGGTGTCCCACATGGGTCATGTTTTATAATCCTATTAATCTCATTTAATTGTTGTATTTAGACTGTTTACATTTAGATTAGTATTTGTCTACTATTTTATTGTTTTCTGTTGGTTCATTCTGAAGTTTTTTATTAATTTTTCTCTTTTGTTGTTTTTTTGTTTGGGTTTTTTTTTTCTTGTTTTATTTCTGTTTTTCCTGCCTTCCTGTGGGTTACTTAAACATATTTTGGAATTCCTTTTTCTGTATGTACAGTGTTTTCCGTATTTCTCTTTTATATATCTTTTTAAATTGTTGCCATGGATATAACATTATATATAAATATTATTACAGTTTTTTATGTCATTTTACCATTTCCAGTGGAACATAGAAACTTTACCAACTTAATTTTCTTTATCCTTCCTTGTTTATAATGTGTTTTAAATATATCTTCTACATACATTTAGAACCACATTAGACAGTGTTATAATTTTCTTCAATCATCAAACATAATTTTTAAAATTCAAGTAGACCTATTGTATTTCTCCATATTTTATACATAGTGTTCTTTCTTTCTTCACAGAATTCCAAGATTTGTTCTTTTAACATTTCCTTTATGTTCAGATTACTTCTACTTCTTTTAAGATAGATCTGCTTGGTACAAATGCTCCTGGTTTTCCTTCATCTGAGAATATCTTGATTTTTGCCTTATTCTTAAAGCATATTTCTCAAGGCCTAGAATAATAGGTTGACAGTTCTTTCCCTTCAACCTTTGAAAAGTAATGTGCCACTTTCTTCTGTCATCAGTAGTATCTTATTAGAATCTGCTTTAAATTGTTTCCCCCCTATATGTAAGGGCCCACTCACTGAGTACTTTCAAAATTTTGTCTTTGTTTTTAGCTTTCAGAAGTTTAATTATAATTTATCTTTTCATGTACTTATGTGGATCTTCTCCATTTGGAGTCTGTCAACCTCTTGTAGGTTTATATCCCTTGGAAAGCTTTTGGTCATTATTTCTTTAGTACTTTTTCAGTTCTTTCCTCTTTCATTTTCCCTTCTCTGTCTTTGAGAACATGAATGTTAGTGCTTTTATTATGAGTTCATTAGTTCCTGAAGCTCTGATTTTTTTTTTTCAGTCTTTATCTCTTTCTTATATCCAATGTGTATATTGTTCATATTGGATCATTTTTTGTGTTCTCTCCTCCAGTTCAGTGATTCTTTTCTTTGTCCTCTCATTCCTCTTGTTAGGCCCATCCACTGGGCTTTTTGTTTCAGTTATTGTAGTTTTCAGTTTAAAAACTTTCACGTCTTCATTATATATTCTGTGTTTTCCATCTTTTCAGAAGCAGAAGTTTCCCTCTTTTGTTACCAGTTATATCTGCTATTCTATAGTTTTAGTAATGGCCATAAAATGACATTTGTTACATGATAAATTTTATGATAGATTCTGTTCCCTATTCATCTATACGGTGATATGTAAATGGATTTGTGAACATAATACTCTGTCACTCAATTCAAGAATCCACTATTGGATAATCAGTAATCTATAACTAGCCCTACATCAATTCCAAGTGCTGTTGTATGTTTTAATAGTGTTTTAAAATAGTTTAATAGATTTTTCAGTGAATCCTTGCAATTAGTTTTATAAATCATTACCTTTCTTTTCTGCTCAATGAATTCAACAAATATTTAGTAACTACTAGTTTATATCACAAAATGTAGTATCCATAAGCCTTTCAGTAAATAGTAATAAACATGTTGACCAGCATATCTACTTTAAAATTCTTAAAAACTTAAGTTGTCTCACTGTATAACAAAGAAATTGTTATTCTCTCTGAAATAATTCAACAAGTTATCTCTTTGAACTAAATCAACTGCCATAGCAGAGGAAGCAAATCAATGGAATCATTAGACTGATTTATCATTCTCCTCACTCACACTCTTAACCATTCTGAATATATTTTCTTCTCTCTGTACATCAGTCAGAATTTAAACCTATTGCATCATAAGCTGATTTTCTCAAAAATAAGCAAGGAGGTCAACTATTATTTTCTTGAAAAGATCTTAGCAAATTAATTGATGCAGTAAATTAGGAAGTAAGAACAAACACTGTCCTCAGTAAAGAGAGCACATACTTTTGCTTTTCATATTTGCTTTGATTTTATTTATTTAATTCAGTAAAACAAGCCAAACCTGCCCTTTTTTTTTAAAGAATGATTTAAGAATGTTATCAGTAAGTGAATAAAGGTTGAGAAACTAGTTTAATTCTTTTAATTCATGAAAAACCTGTGGAAACAGGCAACTGTTTTTCAGCAAAGTATTTATAAAATGTCTGAGTGTTGTGTAAGATTATGTACAAGGTCAACTAGATACAAATCACTTCTTTTAAAACTTATACAGGTACGAATGCCTATGCCTACCCAGTTATTGTGCTAGATATTTTTCCACATAATAGATCACTTTATCTCTTTCTTATATGAACTCCATGAGTTTGTTCTCAGTGTTTTAGAGTAAAAGAAATTAATATTCAGGGAGTAAAGTATTTTCCTAAGGTCACACAGAGTGAATGACAAGACTGAAATTTGAACCTACATTTTCTAAATCCAACCCAACATCATTTCATCAATACCAAGGTCAGCATTCTTGACATATTAGACTGAGTAATTCTTTGTTGTGAAAGTGTGTCCTCTCCATTAGAGGATGTTTAGCAGGCCCTCCAACCTTCACCCACTAAATGATAGTAGTAATATCCCTGTGATTGGAACAATTGAAAATGTTCTCTGATGGATGGAAGTACTGCCAGCTAAGAACTACTTGTCTGCATTTCTGAAATCTCACTTCTAAATTCTAATCTAAAATTTTCTATCCAATTAAAATAAATAGCTTACATAGGATACACAATTGATTGAGCAAATACTATTAAATAAATGAAATATAAGCAATAGAGTATGTATAAATTTTAGGATGGTAAATAAAATGATATCATGTAAGACTTGATTAATACTTGGTCATAGGGGACAAGACAGGAAGTCAGGAAAAGTAGCAAAACTTGGTATTAATAGGAAAGTATCAAGTGCAAGAATAAGCTAAAACCACATGAGACATGACATAAAAACTGAGAATGAGTTCAAAAACCAGGTAAGCAGTGAGGTTGAGGAGAACATAAATATTTACAAGGAAAATATGTAAGCAGGTCATAAATCTGATAGTTTCCCAATATTTGAAGCTAAAGCAGTATAGAGAGTCAGGGGCCAGGAATATAATCAAAGCCACAGACTTGAGACAATAGATTCATGTTTCAGAATTAAGAAACACTGAAACTGACACAGAATCCACTACAGAAAGGAATCTGTTACATGTCACTTACTGGAGTAGTGTCCATTGGAGGGCATTTTCTACCTTGACCTTCCTTTGGATTTATTATAGTGAGCAGCATAGTAGATGATTTAGTCTTAATTGGTATGAATTATAATAATATGAACTATTACAAAGTAAAAGTATTTTAAAGCCTTACTTTCTGTACTAAATTAGAAATATTAAATTCATTAAGATCATATAATTTTAAAACTGGAAGTGAAAATTGAAACTTTGTTTATATTACTCCAAAAATTTTGTGATAAATAAAAATATTATGAATATTGTATGAGCCAATTATTAGACATGCTTTGAACTTCTGAGAGTAACTAAATGATTTTTCTGCTGTTTTATCATTTTCTTACTATAACTTAAAATATATTCCAACATGATTTAAGTGCTGGTAAGTTAGAATGCTATTGCTGTGATAAAAAATGCATGGGGGGGTGGTTGGGATTGTGACTTAGCATTAGAGCGCTCTCCTAGCATGGGCAGTTCGATCCTCAGCACCACATAAAAATAAAGGCATTGGGTTGTATCCATCTACACCAAAAAAATAAATATTTTTTAAAAATGCATCTGAAAATAAGTAACTTTGGAAAGAGATTAAATGTTATAAGAAAATGTTATAGGACTTACTGAATAAGGCTAACCAGTGGGTCCCTAATGTCAGTTTAAGAAAAGCTCTCTGAGGGAAAAATAGCACTAAAGCAAAAATGTGCTTCAATTGTTATAGATTTATATATACTGGAAACATATTCTTTCTACTTTACCTTTATTTCTATAGGGAAATGTCCTTGGAATTATAAACATCCTAATTTATTATAGTTCTTAAGAAATGCATTCTTCCTATAAAATAAATTTAGCCTATATAAATGGAATATTAATATGTTTGCACTGGGAAGTATATCACAACAAGAAATTGAAAAAAAAAGTTGACAATTATTACAAATTCTGAGGAGGAAAAGACTATGATCCAAGAGAAACTAACAAAGAGGAAATATCAAAATTTAGATTTGAAGAATCACAGTGGCTTCTGAGGAAGTGGTGTTTATGCTGCAATTTAATAGATGAATAGGAGTTTGTTCTATTTTGCATTTTCTTCTCTGCCAGAAGGGTTAGGGCTGATTCAATTGCTTGCCTTTCTTTGTTTCAGTTTTTTTCATCAAGAAATTAGAAATATTATTGAGACTCTTCACACAGGTGTTATCAAGTTTAGTGAGTTAAAAATATATAATTTATTATTTTAGAATTTTTTTTCTGAGTGCAATGAGATGCTATTGCAGAATTTTACTTTATCTTTTTGAAAAAAAAAATCATTCCAACTATTGCTTCTGTCCAAGAAAGTTTTGGTGAAAATTTAAAGGTTCCCAAGGCATTGTGAATGATGAGTAGCTCTTTTTTTTTTTTTTTTTTTTTTTTTTTTACAGCTTGAGAGTAAAGGATCTAATCACATGTCCATCTGCAAATCATTCTAGTTTTATATGTACTAGCCAAGTGACCAGAGTTTAGCAACAGTCTCTCTTCTTCGGGACTAATTTGAATCTTGAAATGATTTCTTTTGATATGCCAACTGTCCTGGTTTCATGTCCATTTTATTTCTGTGTGACACCTACTCCAAAGTGAGACCACTATAAAGGCTCATGGGTAACTTAAAAGAAGAAATTTATAATCACTTCAGTTTGAAGAGTTTTAAATATAAGACTGTATATTAAGTCAGTGCTAAAGTTCACTGACTAGCTTTTTGCAGATTTAAGAATTATATTGCTTTCTTTCACGTTATCAACCTGTATTATATAGTTAGGTTGTTGTAGTTCAAGTCTCCAATTGACAGTTCCTTTGTATGCATATACTGAAATGATTTTATTTAATAAAAAAAGAACATCTCCTGTGTGGATTTTAAATTTCCCTTATTAAATATTTATATTTTCAAAATGTCTTTATTTAATTGAGTGAGGTGCTTGGTGCCATTTCAAAATAACCTCAGGTGGTAGGTGTAATGACATATCAAAGATTTGACCTTTAGCATTTTAGGATTCTATTTATCTGCATTTTCTTCTGCATTCATTTAGTCTTAATTTATATGCTATTCCTCTGGATGATTTAATGAGTGAATGTATTTGGCCCAAGATTCATTAATCATAAAAATATATATCTGAATACATATTATTTCTGTGCCTTCATTTATATCTCAACTGTGACAAGTAGAAAATTCTGTGTATAAGGTTGATCAGTATTTGCACAAACCTCATTCATTCTCATTAAGTGCTTAGCAGAATAGACCCTGATCCCCTAAACTGATGCCCATTCTCCTACTTCTCACTTCTTTGCAGTCAGCTTATTATATTCCTTTATTTACCTAGAGATACTTTATTTTCCAATTCTCTGCTATTCCTTTTAAAGAAAATTGAATGTAATATTTACACTGATATAATTAAATTAACATCTTCCAGCATCTTTCTGTGTGCTTTGCTAGCGTAGATAATCATTTACTGGGTAGCTTGCAGTGTAGAAGCAGAGTTATAGAATAATTATTAATTATTTTATATCACAATAATATAGTGATATAAAAGTTATTTTCATTTGTGCATGTTTTTCTGTATTGATTTTGAGAAGTAAAGATTCTAAGTGGAGTTAAGGAAATGGATCATTGATCAGTTAGCCTATGTTACTTATATTTAAATTATTTTTGTATTTTCTCAGTTTACACAAATCTTTATCTCAAGAAGAAAACCTGAAGGATCAATTTAACCATACACTTAGTACTTATGAAGAAGCTTTAAAAAACAGAGAGAACATTGTTTCCATCACTCAACAACAGAATGAGGAACTTGCTACCCAACTGCAGCAAGCTCTGACAGAGCGAGCAAACATGGAATTACAGCTTCAGCGTGCCGTAGAGGACTCCCAAGTGGCCAGTGAAAAGGTTCAGAAGTAAGTAAAATGTTCTTTTAGTATTTTAAAAACATAAAAAAACTTTCTTCTGAAAATAAGCAATATATAATTATTGTTCATGCCATTAGTAGTTCAAGTCAAAAGTAGAACCAAATGATCTATTTCACATTGTATATCATAAACATGTTTAGGGTCAAAAAGTCACTTGCTTGGCAATAGTTGTTACTATTTAGGACAAACCATTTATTTTTGATAACTGATCTACATTAGTTTGTGGAGGCCAAGTTGATAGGCAAAGTTATTTGCAAGAGGAAGAGGCAGTCAAGTTACTACCTGCACTCATTTGGCTTCACAATAATCCTGCTGGAGTTGAGATCATCTGTGACCTTGCAATTTGAGACCTCTAGATGCAGTGAATCCAGTACAGTGAAATTAATTTTCTTGTGTTGTTCTTCTGAAGTATTCAATGCTACTATTCACAGCGCATAATTACATTTGTTTATTTTGAGTGATCTTTCCATTTTTTATTAAAATTTAAATAAAGCTGCATAATCAGTCAGTCTTTATGACAGCTAGCAGAATGTTAACAACTTACCAAGCAAAGAAGTCACTTGTTAATTTATGGGACTTGAATGTTGTAGCAGAATTTTCTGAGGAAGCTTTAATGTAATAAAACTTGTCATTTTAACCTTCTTTGTGTGTTGTTAACAACATAACATCATTCACATACCTAATCACCTTCAGTTTCTAACACATACCTTTTCCTTAATCTTTTTTTCAGTTTTATAGTATGAAGTAATGCTTACTTGCTTTAAGGTTTCTTACTTTCTGTGACTTCTTATTTGAAAATTAGTCATTTCAACTACTTCCTTAACATCTCTGAAGTTATATTTCAATTAAAGAGCCCAAAGTCAGGTGAATCTGTAGTCAAGACCATTTTCAAACAGTTTAGGGATTATGCATATTAATATTTACTACCTATGTACCTTGTAGCTTTTGATTTATATAAGCATTATATTTTGTAAGTTTAAAGATTAGGTTTATATTTGATCAGAAACTATCTAGTTTTTTACAATGTGCACTAAAAGTCTAAGAACACTGATGTGTAGATGGATCTCACTTCATCATATATTGCAATTAGTAACTGGACTATCAGGATCTGATTTAGTTCTGTTAGCTAAAAGTCTATAAATAATACAAATTTCAAAGTTTTCTTTACATATAATCTTTTAATATCTATCCATGACTAAAATTCCTTGAAATAGTTTGCAGAGACCAATTCAGTTCTCAAAAAAACTTTGGAAATATTGCTAACTTTTAATTTTTTAGAACCTATCAACTATCATTATCATTAACTTTTTGCACACCAAGAAGTAGAACATTATTTTAGATAAGGCTTGAATTATAATAAATGTAACTGTTGAACGGACTCATTATATCATCCTATTTTGCATACGTAGTCACAGAAAGAAAAACTGTATTTTGGAATGGCACCAGTCCATGGATCAAAGTCTAAGTACAACAGCCATGTCATTCACAAGTGTTAAATGTTAAATCTTTTATTCTGATTTCCAACAAGACATAGGAGAAATATTATCACACTTTCCTTTTTATATTCAATTCATTGTACTTCATTTTAGTTTGCATCAATTAAACAAAGTATATTTTTATCCCAGTTAATGTGGCCATCAGTCTTTTATTGTTTAAAAAGGAAGTTATCCTCTAAAAAGAAACTATAATAAGATTTTTGGGGCTGGGGATGTGAGCTCAGTGTTATAATGCTTGCCTAGCACGTGTGAGGCCTTGGGCTTGATCCCCCGCACTGAGAAAGAGAGAGAGAGAGACAGAGACAGAGACAGACAGACACTGACTTTATAAGAAAGTATTCTCCATACAATCAAAAATTACTACTGTTAGCATACATTTTTTGGACATTCCCTTGAAAATATGTAATATTCCAGAAAATTTCAAATTTAAACTAAAGAGGTCCATATTTCCTCTTTTCCCTTCACAACCAAATTTTTTGACCTAATCTATCTCTAATTTTTTTAATTCCCATTTATTCCTCTTCTGTTCATTACTCTGGCTAACTTTTATGCTAAAATTGTTCTTTCAGTATCACTAATAGTTTCCTAACTCCTAAATCAAGGACCCATTTTAAACCACATTTTTATCATACAACTAATACATGATTATGGTAAAAATAAATGAAGTTCTTTTATCTTCAGCAGTATTAAATCCTGCCTTTGATTCCAAATGTGTATGTTTGAACTTGGATATTTTATTTTTAAATGCTGTGTTAATTTGGATAGTTACACAACTGTCACATAACATTACTGTAAGCATTAGCTGAAATAATATAAGCAACACTTTTAGAACAATGTGTGCTATATATCCTCTCCTTCTTTTGCATATCTCCTCCTTCTCTTGTCATCTCCCTCCATGCTACACTCATTGCTCAGAGAGGATGTACATTTTCAAGATTAAATGTCTTTGCATGTGTTGATCTCTTTGCTCAGAGTCTTTTACTTTCTCCCCAATGAGAACCTTATTCATTTTGTGAAAGTTCACCATACAGGACAGAAAACAGGCTTTGTTGTCAAGTCTGAAAGTCCTGGCTTTGAATCTCTACTCTCCTACTTATTACATGTGAAATTTTTACTTAAGTAAAAGTTCCTCAGATAAACTCAGTAATTCTGCCTTCACAGGAAGGGTTCTCGTGAGGAAGAAATTGAATAGCATATGCAATGCCTAGTGCAATGCCAGTAATTATTAAAAGCAGTCTATAAGTGACATTATTTGTATTGTGATATTCATCAAAAAAGCAAAACCAGTTCAATTACATCTTTTCTGCTAAGTCTTTTCCAACTTCCTAGAAAGTAAATTCACTCCCTTCCAATGTGTTGTCATAGTATTGGAGCAGGGGGCATTAGTGTATTATTAGAAGCCATTCCAGTCAACAGTACACTCATTTAGTTGGACCTTATAACTTGTTGCCATGCCCAAAGATAGTTACTGTACTTTATTATTTATAAGTTTATATGTCTTCCTACTAGATTGTGCATCCCTTGAGAGTAGATAACATCCTAAAATTTTACATGATGAATGCTTTCTGAATATTGTTTGGAAATACAGAAAGCTTATGTTCTAAAGTCTAGGGATTACATCAATGTTAAGACATGTTAAGACCATGTAATATGATCACAGAATATTACTTTAAGACTTTTATTTTACTACTTTTCTGTCCATTTCTATTCCATTTCTTTTAAGGAATATATCTGCGAGCTATCCCAAAGTAATGATTCTTTTTTTTTTTAATGGAACTGAGGATTGCACCCAGAGTAATCTACCACTGAGGCACATCCCCAGCTCTTTCTATTTTATTTTAAGACAGGATTCCACCAAGTTGCCCAGGCTGGCCTTGAATTTGTGATCTCCTTGCCTTATCCTGCAGTCATGGGTATTGCAGTCATCTGCCACTGTGCCTGGCCCTACATGATTTCTCTAAAGATTATTGCTACATAATTCTTAGGAAATGTTATCCATTTCCATAAGCTTAACCCACTACCTATTAGCCAAATAACTTCCAAATCTTCTTCTTATAGTACTCACCTCTCTGCTAAGATCTAGTCTCATGTTCCCAAAACTCTTTACTTTGCCCTCCCCTGAAAATAAAGTTCTCCAGTATTTTCTGTCTCAGTTAATGAACTTCAACACACTATTTTTTACCTTTCACATTTACTTTGGCACCAATTTCTGCTGTGTCTACTGCCTAAATGTCTTGATTCCGTTCGTCCCATCCTTACTAGTTAGCTCTATTACACCAAGTCCTCATCATGCCTCATCTGGACTATCTCAATAATTATAACACTATTCTATCTGGCTTTATTTCTCCTGAGTTTGTCTTTCCTAACTGCCATCAGACCTAAAATGAATCAAACATGAAACATAAATATTACTTCCTCATATAAAATCTCTCATATGAGGCCTATCCCTGGCCCTCTCCCACTGTTCTAGTATCATTTCCTCACACAGTCCTTCTTCTTTGAACATGTTCCTGCCTTTTAGTGCACTGCCAAGCTTTTGTTAATTCCTGAAGTCCAGTCTAAACATTACCCCCATTATAAAGCTTGAACTGGCTTCTTTCTTCCATTGTTTCTTTATTTTCTCCTTCTATTTGGTTTTCATAGTACTTAATCCATACCTTTGTTAGAGTTCTTAACCATCTAGGTGTTATAATTGTTTCATAAGTTTATTTTCTACCTCCTCTCTGTCCTCTCTCCCAAATTTCCTAAGATATAGATAGTGTCTTGTTCATCTTCATATCCTCATCTCTTCCATAAACTCACACAGATGTCTGCTATAAAGTAAGTTCTCCATAAATATTTAGGGAAAATGAGCTGAAGCAATTTAATAGATTGATAAAATAATAGGAATAAAGTAAAAGCTGGTCTGGTCTGGTCAGGAATGTACAGGAAAAAATCTAGATATACCCTCATCTACTTTAAGCCCTAGATAAAAAGCGTTTCTCCTAATCCAGTACCAAATCTAACCAGTTTCATAGCAAATGATGGCCCTCATGATGGATCCTGCCCTCCTCCTCTCACTGGCACCACCTTCTCCTCTCCTGGAATCTCATTACCAAACTCTAACCTTTGCTCTAAAAACCCACTTCCCTCAAGTTTAATTACAATTAAGACTGAAAATCTTTAGTGATGGTAGAAAGAGAACGTATACTATTGCTAATTGTAGAATTTTAAATTCATGTTCTATCATTCTAGTCATAAGAATTATCATTCATAAGCTGGCCTACAAATATATACAGGATAAAAATCAATGAATACAAGAAACTCATTGCCCAAAA
This sequence comes from Ictidomys tridecemlineatus, assembly GCF_052094955.1. Taxonomy (NCBI): domain Eukaryota; kingdom Metazoa; phylum Chordata; class Mammalia; order Rodentia; family Sciuridae; genus Ictidomys; species Ictidomys tridecemlineatus. The sequence continues at coordinate 77,503,198 of NC_135481.1, read as the reverse complement.
ATAGTTTTTTGCCCAGCTGTCATAAAACCTAAAATTTCACTGATGAAGATTTATCGCTTTGGGTTAAGCACTATGTACTTCTATTATTTATAGGACAAACTTCTCTCAATAGTTTCACCAAGGACCATTTCCATTCTCCATTTATTCAAGCAAAAACTGACATACCGATCCATCTGATGAATGTTTTTAATTATGAAATTTAAAATTTGATACTTCTTGCTGTATTTTATTTTCCACCTATAGGTATGCTTATTGTGTTCTGAAACAAAACTTCCAAAGAATTTTAAGAATACATGTTGCAATATTTAACATGCCTAAGCTGACATAATTGCTTAAAATAAAAGTAATTACAATCATGTTTATAATTTTTGAAGATCTCTCAAAGATTTAGATTTTTACATTGAAACAGTTTTTGTCACATATTATCTGTACTGTGGGCCCAACTTACAGTGATAAAATTCAAATGCTCTCCTAAACTATAGCTATATAGTTAATAAACCAAACAAACAAATGTACAAAAATTTAACTTTAAACATATTTTCAAGAAAAGATTTGTCAACTTTCAGAACTAACTTTCTGTCCACATACTTTTCTATAAGAAAAATAGAGTCAGATGCTTAAATGTTACATGAATTCTTGTCATTTAAATTTTTTGTAAGATAATTAAAATATCAATGGTCAGGATGAAGCAGTTTAATTGATAGATTTTTACAGATAGATTTTTACAAAATTGCCTTTTGAAACATAGAGCACCCTGCATCTTTTGAGCAATATGGATAAGAAAAAACAACACAGAACAATAATAGTCTTTCCTGCCCTTCAGCCAAATGCTGATTTCTATGAAAAAGTTGATCTTACAAAGAAATCATGAATTCTCGGCCTGGTTTCCTGGATGATGAGTAAGAACTAACTGTAGTTCCCTTGGAAGTTCAGGGGAGTCACCATAGTGTTACACAAGGGTTCTTAGCGTAGAGCAAACATACTTCCCACAAACTCCACTGCTTAATCTGTTTGCAGGTTGAATTATAAAACAGGATAGAGACTCTGGGTGCTGGGAAGGAGAACAGAGCATTTCCAAAGTCCTTGATTAAAAAAATAAAAAATAAAAAAGCCTACTATTTTCATCAAAAGACTTAAATAGAATTTTCAGTTTTGTCACTAGCTTTAGAATCCAATTTTAACCATAAGGAAAAATAATTATACTAAAATATTCCCAAGTAGCTAATATGAAAAGCCTCTGTAACTTTTTTTCTAGAATTGCATGGTCTTTTCAATAAAATTATTCTGCTTCTTGTCAATTTTACCTGTGATGCTTCTCCTATAAAATCTTGTATGGGCTATAAGTTAGTTCTAGGGCAGCATTGCACATATGTGAATACTGTAAATATTTATGGAGTTAATTGAAGAATACACTTCAGAAATTCTCAACTGAACACGAGATATAAATCAATTTTTAATGTAATGTTTAAAGTGGACTTTGATTCATTAGTATTGTTAATAAATGGGAAGACTTAAAATTTCTCTGGAAATTGCTCTTTAAAATGTTTTTTTGTGTGTGTGTTTGAGATTTAAAATGTCTGTGAAATGTGACACATACCTCAGCAAATAATAGGTCAAATAGCTAATTTATTTGTGATAGTTTATCTACAAATGCCTTCCCTAATCGGCTTTTGAAGATATTTTCTAAATCTAGAAAATTAGATAATAGCTTTATTGTGATTTACATGTGGAAGATGTACTCAGATAACTCCTGAGCAATCACTGTAAGATGTACAGCATTTAAACATGCTTCTTTTCTACTCCTGGACATGTGATAGGCTTTTCTTTTTTTATAGGCTTTTAAAGAATTTAGTATTCCAGACTTGTGAATCACAGACCTGTTTTTAAATTACATGATTATGTACTTAATTTATGAAATATAAATCTTATATTCTGTCAAAAACTAATGTGTAGTTTATTAAAAGTATTGATTATATTATATATTTATATATATATAGTGGATTGCCTTTTTCATTCACCTAATACCTCAAGTAGATTTCTTTAGAACTACTTTTATTATACCCAGAGATACATACCATGTTTGACAGATATATAATGCATTCATTTATTTATAAAAACTAAGAAATTCAGGATTACATCTTAACATTTAGGAAATGTATCACTTTGACATTAAGAAACAGTTTCAATTGTCTGGTTTATTCCTTTATACCAGGGAAGGATTAATGTAGGATTACTAGGATTGGAGCCTAACCCAGAATTTGAGAGATTCCCAAAGGAGTAGAAAGTGAAGGCTTTGTGCTAAAGAAGAAAAGGAGCTCTCTAAACCTAAGGTTCTACACTTTCCATGATAAGCTAGATCTCTTTTACAGTAAACTATATGGAAAGAATAAAAATTTGAATAAATGTAAGAACTAAAAAATTAAATTGTAATAAGACTTCTTGCATTTGATCTACTTCTGCATTTCATACTCTCTCTTCAAATAAATGAACTAGAGTTGGGCTACTGTACATTTTTACATACTAAGATAGATAAACAGGTTTTATACAAGCAAACAGAGTAATGAAAGAAAATGAACAAAAGACTATGAGAGATACACACTTTTTCCCTTCAGGACTAAATAAAATAAGGGAGTTTTTTGTTGTTTTTCATCAATCCCTCTTCTACAGTGATTAGAAGTCAGAGATGGAGTTCCTGTCATTTTAGAGAAATTATAGAATACACTTACAATTTTCAGGTATGTGATAGGCTAAAAACCCAGTACCAAAGGAGTTCTTATACCTCAGAGAAATTCAGATGTGATTTTCACATCTTATTTATCTGTGAAGATAAAATTCATGTATGATCTAATAAGTACATTTTTCCTTGATTCTAAGCTGCAGTCAAATCCTTGTTATTATTTAACTTTTAACAGGCTATGTAGCTCCTGTATACTTATATAAAGTTAGAATTCATTCATCTTATTTGAGAAAGTAGTTAAAAATTTGGTAAAAATAAGATGTATAAAATGATTTAAACTCCCTATAAGAAGGTTTCTTAGTGGATCTCCTGCTAGTATAATTTAAAATGTTTTATAGGAGTAAAGGAAAAGGAATCTACTGTAAAAATTAGAATTTTAGATTTTTATCATCCCTGCTTGGATGTTGCTCAACCTCATTATATTTGATATAATATGCTTGTTATAATGTATCATACACTTTATACTCCATAAAATTCAGCTTAGAATTTCCCCATTCACTTTCTCTATTCTTAAATATATAGATTGGATATAATATATCTACTTGTCAGTTTAGAAAATTTACAATATAATCATCTAAAATCTATGCACAAAGTTGTACAATTTAAATGGTAATTTTAAGCTTTCTTATAAAGTATAGATCATATTCTCAAAATATAATTGGAAAAAACTCAAATGAACCTGAGATTAAATAGAAGTACAAATTTTATTTGGATTCTAAGATTCTATGATTAATTCTATTAGGTCAGGAATTTGCCCTCATGTATATTTTGGTCCCTGATAAATTTATAGAATTAAAAAAAATCATTTTCTTGTTTCAATGTAATTTAGCCTGATGGTAAAATCATAAATACTGCCCATATGTAAACTTGATTCTGGAAAAAACTCTGTAACAATATTGTATATAGTAGTAGCTAAAGTATATCCTTTATTCCTTACATTGTTATGTATTCTTGAACAACTAACTCAACAGAGGCAGTCTTTCTCATCAGTTTTTAACTTAAGTACAATATAATGAAAAAAATTTTTATACTATTGTATAACTTTGTCAGGTGTTCAGAAAGACTAACTAGATGTAAAAAAAATAATAATAATAAGACTCCCCAAATAGTAAATACCACTGAGAACTCACTAATTTTAACATCCTAGTTGCTTTGGCATTTATACCATGCAAACTAATAGAACATCATTAATTTACTTTTTTCTTTGCCACATACAGCAGTATCCTAAAAACATGTATATGCTTATGTTCTTTCTCTTTATTTTACCATTTGTCATAGAACAAGCTACATAATGACAAAAATAACAAAAACATAATTCTATCTTGAAACATTTTCCTTAAACTAATCTGCCTCCTGGGCTGAGTTATGTGTACTTCACATCAGTCTTCCAAGTTCCCCACAACTGACTCTCAGAGGGCCTAATCTTTCCCAGAATGATGGGAGTAGCACAGTTCAAGAACAAGAATGAATTTCTGTATAATCACACCACAATGTGAGGTGACCCTAAGACAGAGAACTGACCAGATACACATATGGGTTTTAGGAAGACTTTCTGATGCTCTTTTTTAACACAGCTGTGAGAAGAATGTGACTAAGACCCAATAGTCATTCTTGAGTAGAGCTGGCAAAGGAAACCATGAGGAGAAGAGAATTTAACACATGGGTGTAAGAGAGTACGGCTTCATTGATGCGATCTGAGGGGAATGCCTAATGACTGGAAGAATCAAACTTGGCAATGAAAACACAAAGCTCTTTTCATCAATTCAAACGCAGACTCTAAAGCTGCAGATGGTCACCTCCAGCCTTGTCTATTCAGTGTGGGGTTTTATAAAATGGCACTTTGGTGAATACTAATAGATCAAAACAAAGATTTAATAATGTAAAGATGTGGTGTTCATTTTTAAATGAGTATACAGGTCAGTGTCTCAGAAAAGGATAAAAAGAGTACCTCTTATATGTGGGTCTTAAATCTTTTTGTTATTTTTCAACTTTAAAAATAAATGACATCTTTAATATACAGATTGTGCTTTATGGTGAACAGTTTACATTATGAATAAGAGACCAAAATTGGGCTTTATATGCTCATTCATTGATTTCATTGCTTCTGTGTGAAGACTGTCAATATATAATGATGGCTAATGTCATTCTTTAATGTTTTCTTGAAGCTCACTTAATATGATAATTATATGTTGCTAAAAGTTAGAAAATCATGACAATTATTTTGCATACTAAAGGAAAATTCACTATATTCAACTTGTTAACTTATATTTATATCACTGTCTTAATTTAAGTTAGATTATGGCATGTTTTTTCAAAATATTCTTTATTATTAGACTTGGTTAGATAGTTTATAAAATTCTTAAGCTAAATCCAAACAAATGAAGCTTTATTCAAGAAAAACCTTAAAATATAAACTTAATAATACCTTTCTTTATTCACTATTTGTGAAGTAAATATGATGACTAATTTTGTATTCCTAAAGCTTTTATCTAGCAAGTTACACTAACATAAAAATGGAAACACTAAAATTGTATGTTTTAAAGGGGAGGAAACTTAGTGTCTAGTAGAAATATATCAGTGAACTAGCAGGACCCTCAGTTGTAGCTAGTTATGTACAAATAATTAAATTCTTTATTTAAATAATTAAATTTTGTTTCCTCTCAATATGCTGGTCTGGAAGATACAGCTTATATACTTGCTCTCTTCACTTCAAAATATAGCTATAAAAATCAAATTAAATGCTTGTGCATAAAAGTGCTTTGAAAGGTATAAGGTACTATATAGAGGTAATATATAGTCATTTCATTATATACATTTTAGATTTTGGAATTATTACTATCTCCTTGGAACCATAAATAGTAAGGGGAAAAATATTTTAGCTTCAGAGACAACATAAGTACTATCTGACTTCTGAAAAAGTGTTTTGGTTTTTTTTTTTTTTTTTTTTTTTTGGCCATAGGTCTTAGAACCTGGAAGTAAATGGGTTCAATGCATTCTTATACATTACTGGTGGGAAGGCAAAATGATAAAACTCCAAAGAATTTGGAGTTTTATCTAACAAAATAACAGGCATTTACTCTTTGAGGATAAACCTCTATGAATCCATCCTGAATATATACCCCTGCAAATATGAAATAACATAAGAATTAAAACATTATTTTTAACTGCAAATAAAAAACACCCAAATAGTAGAGTAGCTAAATAAACTGTGGTGCATCCATATAGGAGAATACAGTGCAGCTATAAAAAATATAATAAGGAATATATGTGTAAAACGAGTTGAGTGGTTCCCCAAGTACATTGTTAACTGAAAGAAACCCAAGTATTTATACTACTTTTTAATGTGAAAAGTAAGAACAAAAGGAACAGAAAAGATAAACCAAAAACTAATGAAAAGTATTACCTCTGGAGGTAAAAAGGAAAGGATGGAAAAACAACTTTTCTAATTATGCCAATTTGTAAAGTTTTAACTTTTGAACCATGTAAATGTTTCCAATATTCCAAAATTAAATCAGATTTAAAAATGAAAATAAAAGACCTAAAAGTATTTGAATACAAGTAGAAATAAATATATCTGTGTATCAAATTGATAAGAGATTAGTAAAAAAGAAAATAACCAAAGTGTCTTCTGGTTGTCATACCTTGCGGCAGATTATTCTAAGGATAAAAGAAATGCCTAGGAATCTTGTTTTGCAGTATTGTTCATAGTTCATAGTACTATTGGTATCAGCACTTTTTGGCTCTTTTGAGGTGCTAGGAATCAAACCCAGGGCCTCACATGTACCAGGCAGCAAGCACTCAACCCCTAAGCCACAGCTCCAGGCCTGGTATCAGCATTTTGAAACATGTTTATGTATATCATTGGATTGAATAAATAAATATTATTAGGAAACTAGGTGTTCACTATTAAATAAATGGCATTAGGAAAAAGAAACTTCACTATTAAATTTGGGCTGAAAATATCAATATGAACTTCTGAAACTGTTCTTAGCTCTATCCACTGAAAAGGCCTATAGCAGTGGATACACACAGCACCCAGATTTGTTCATACCATGCCCCATTGAAAGAATCCAAAGCTCCTTGATCTGGGTCAGGGAAAATATAAAGTGAATCTCTGGTATCCTTTTGTGCCAAAAAGCAAGAAAGTGCTCAAAGTATTTGTACTGAAATTTGAAAAAGACAAAGGAGCCAGGCTGAAGAGGTCATGACCACTGACCAAATTTGGGACAATTTGTGTATCAACAAAAGAACTCTATTTGATTATAGACTATTGAACTCTTACATCTTTGAAGAAAGATGTTTTGAAACAAAGATACTTTTAAAAAGACAGAGATGAAGGGCTGGGGTTGTGGCTCAGTGATAGAGCACTTGCCTAGCATTCATGAGGCACTGGGTTCAATCCCCAGCACCACATTAAAAAAAAAAAAAAAACTAACTAAATAAACAAAGTAATGTATATATGTTGTTTAAAAATGACAGTGATGGAGGATGGGGGGTGGAAATTTTTTACAGAAGAATTTTAGTATTAAATGTAGATAGAATGATAGAGTTAGAAATTTACCACCTTGTAACTCCAAGTATAATTAATTGAAATGAATACCAGCAATCAACCTTATAATTAGTTAAAAGACACTACTTTGGCACTAGAATAAGTTAGTCTAAGTAGTGTGGGAAAACTTACTTCACATATGCTAAGGAGTTTAGAGCTTAAAAATTAGGGGCCTAAACATAGAGATTTAGGATGTCAAGTACCTTTGAACGATATTTAGGGATTTATTACTAAAATTTACTTTGGAAAATTCTCTGACTCAAGTATACTGTGCTTATGTAAATGATAGTAGAGATATAAACCTCTTGTCAAAATTTATTTTTATGGGCTGGGGCTGGGGCTCAGTGATAGAGCACTTGCCTCGCATGTGCAAGACCCTGGGTTCAATCCTCAGCTCCACATAAAAATAAATAAGTGAAATAAAGGTATTAAAATATATATATATATATTAAATGTTCTTAAAATTTATTTTTAAGCAAACTTTTTGCCTTAGAAACTTTAAAATTTTGATATTGTTTGTCATGAAGTTTTCAATGAATTTTGATTTTGTGAAGACTACTTGGGATTAAATCCAGGTGTGCTTTACCATTAAGTTACATCACCAGACCATTTCTTTTGAGGCAGGGTCTCCCTAAGTTACTTAGGGCCTCATTCAGTTGCTGAGGTTGGCCTGGAACTTATGATCCTCTTGCCTCAGCTTCCTGAGTCACTGGGATTACAGGCATTCACTACTGTGTCCAGACAGTTGATTTTTATTTTAAAAAATATTTCATTAGAATATTATCTTGATCTCTGAGGGGTTTTTTGCAGCCCTGAAATAAGTGCTTTTAACTTGAGATGAGTGCTTCATTCATCTCACACTAGTTCTAACCCTAAATACTCTATAAAAGATGAAAAGGACATTGCTAGGAAGAAAAAAGACATTCCTAATTTATCTTTATTGAAAATAATAATTAATGATAACTTGCTAAGTTATCCTAACTCATATGATTTCTTTTTTTAAGAGAGAGAGAGAGAATTTTTTAATATTTATTTTTCAGTTATTGGCAGACACAACATCTTTGTTTGTATGTGGTGCTGAGGATCGAACCCAGGCCGCACGCATGCCAGGCGAGCACGCTACCGCTTAAGCCACATCCCCAGCCCACTCATATGATTTCTAATGAATGATATTTTATGTTCAGGAATATAGTGTGAATCTTAAAAATTATGGTTCTTTGCAGTCTATGAAATTTGGCCAGGTTTTTAATTTTATGCCATCCAGAAATCTACTACTATCTAAATTTCTCTTTATTACTTTATGTTCAGTTCACTGAACTTTTGGCAGCTATTTCTTTGTTGTTATTATGATTCATTTTCTGTCTAGATCAAGTATCATATATATCAACAGAAGGGTCCTAATTGCATTCTAGACCCTAAATGTTGATTTTAATTTGATAATATATGGTTTTTATGAATCAGAGTTAAGTCACATAAAGAAAATGACTATCATCATGCCAGCTTAATAAGTTGAATATTACTTTTACTTTGTAGGCCCATGGCTTAGTCTGAAATTTGAAGTTGCATTGATATATTATCTCTACTAGTCTCCCAAAGGATGTTGCCAGTCTTTTGAATTAAACTTGAATAAGGTTGATTTGTATTCCCTGTTAATCAAAATTTGAAATGTTGACTTTAGAAAATTTCATTCAGTGCTAATTATATATGACTTTTATGAAAGTTAGGAAGGAAAGAATCCTACATTTTAAAGTTTAGTATCAGCCTAAAACCCTATGAAAACAATAGTGAGTAGCTTAATAAGCCATCTTAATAAGATACCTTAATAAAACTAACCAGTTATTCTAGCTTGCTGCATTTCACTTGGCAGTATAAAATCAGTGATTCACTTTCTCCATCAGTAATTGAAACTTTTCTGGGTTTAAAATGATCTAAAACCTTAGCAACGTCATAGCAACACTTCTCAGCCTATCAACTCTTGAATCTTTCTAATAGCAATATATATACTCTCTAGGTAGTGTTTTAAACATTCTTTTGGCATTAGTATAAGAATAGAAGTTAATTTACATCAATTGCTTTATAAACTTTATTTAAACACAGTCTTTAATATTCATAATAATATCACATGGTGTTTGTCTTCAGCTATGGAAGAAAAAGCAATAATTTGTTAAATTTTATAATGGAATATTAAGTTTGATTTAGGGACTGAATATAAATAAGAAAGTAGATTAAAATTTAGTAACAAGTTATGGCATTAAATAACTCCTTATAAGATGATATTTGGAATTCTTAACATTTTACTTTTAAAATGTAATAGTAGAAGATTTTTAGCCTCCATTTGCTAGAATATTTCTTCAAACAGCACATTATGGGCATTTTGGTCTTTATTCCAATATATGAAAAACTAAATTAAATATTATTATTCCATTATTTTCTCTCTTTAACTTTGTATTTTAAATAACAGCTATTTGATAGGCAATGTGCGTAGTTTGATCTAATGGATACAATTTATAGATCTGGTGAAGAGACTCTTTGGATGAATTTACTGATTTATTTTTATGCCCCTATTGTATTCAACATCAGTGTACTTTCTGCTTCCTCTGAGTGTTCAGTGGTCCATTAGGAATGGAAATTAAGCAATTTACAAATGAAAAGAAAAATTAGGCTTAAAAAATAACATGTTGGCAAGCTCTGTTTTGCTGAGTAGTAGAGAAACCAGTTGAGAGATAAGATTCATGAATGCTCTGACTTTTGCTTAGGTTCCACTTTGCTCATTTGTGTGCACTCAGAAGTTCTCAAAACCATTCCATTTTCAAAGGAAAAACAGATTTAATGATAATTGTATTCTTTCACTTTAAAAATAGAACTCTGAAAAAACAGCATTATCACCTTTGACTATTTGATCTCCTATGAATTTTTAAATTACATACATTTAAAATTTTGCTTTAGAGAAGCATAATTTAGTTTTGCACAATGTTTTTATGTTTTTTGTCAGTTTTAACATATTTTTAAAACACATTGATTGAGGGCTGTAGATGTAGCTCAGTAGTAGAGCACTTGCCTAGCATGTGCTAAATCCCTAGTAACAACAACAATAACAACAAAAATTGCTTGAAAATATCATTTTAAAACACTTAAAAATATATTTTGAAATATTTTTATTCATTATTAACAAAAAAGCCCATAAATGCATATGAAAGTCAAATAAATTATCTAAATTTATTAAGATTTGTTAATAAAAGAAATGGTTTGCTGGAAAAAGTATTGCTATATCATACTAAATAAATGTTAAAGATTTCTTTACACATCTCCAAGTAAGAAAACATTTTTCAAAAAATTTAAAACATTGTTATAGAGTAATTGACCATATGCCTAAAATATGAAGTAAATATTTTTATCATCATGGACAAAGCATACAACTCTAGAACCTAGAATTTGATTTCCTGGACTTACAAAATATTAGTCTATCCTAGTCCAATTTACACCATTTGTCTTTTTTATGCCAGCTTTCTGATTTGGCTCTGAAGTATTCTATCATTTGCTGTTATATGATACTAGCTGCAAAGCTAGCTCTTCCAGTTTACTGAATATGCTTAGTATATTCTGTGACTGATAAATCAATAAAACCTTATTTTAATGTACAAACTTCCATTTCTGTAAACCAGTTATAATCAAATTGTAAGTGAACACATGAGTTCAAAAAACGTATATGTTGTGATTATGTTGACTCTGAAAACATTTGACTTTCTTAGAGGATATCAATTATTGTGTAGTTTGGTTGTAGTGCTGCTCATAACTTTTGGAATGATGAATTCAGTGAATAGAAAACAATAAAAAATGTTTATATTCTACAAATGCATTTTAAGTAGTTATTCTGAAAAGCTACATGTTAGTGTCAAATTAATAGATATGAATCACATTTCTTATTTGGGAATGAAACTGGGGCCTGTTAATAAAATTTTTATTCTTAGTAATTGAATTTGAAATTGGCTTCAGATATTTGCAAAATCATTAGGATAGCAAAAATAACCTTTAAAATTTTTAAATATCATTAAGTAAAAAATGTAAACACAATCAACTCTGTGCTGATTAAGTAAATGTGTTTAGAAAGGAGTAAGATGAATGCATCAAAGGATTTGTTTTAGCAGTAATGTCATTTGCTCATTTTAAAAATAATTTGTACTTGGGCTGGGGTTGTGGCTCAGAGGTAGAGTGTTCACCTAGCAATTCGAGGCCCTGGTTCGATTCTCACCACCACATATAAATAAATAAAATAAAGGTATTGTGTCTAACTACAGCTAAAGAGTAAATATTAAAAATAATAATTATAATAATAATTTGTACCTAATGAAAATTTTTGTTATTCATTAGAATTTGGCCCAGTCTTAAACAACTAATACGCCTGGCTGATCAGTTCTTTAATGGTATCATTTTTCTGATAGATTTTATCATTTTCATAAATACCCCCTTTGATTACTACTACAAAGTGATTATTTTATAATTTGTTGCTATAGGTGTTGTAATTAGTTATTACGAAGTGAAAATCTTAAGAAAAAGTTATTGCTTCTAGGAAGCAATAAACATCTTGTTTAAAGAAGTAAGTGTGTTATTATAACTATACCAAATATAAATATTGGAAATTTTTTCAAATCTAAAGAACAAATGTATTTTATTCTAAATATAAAAGAGAGAGAGAGCCAGGCATAGTATCACACGCCTGTAATCCCAGTGGTTTGGGAGGCCAAGGAGGATCATGAGTTCAAAGTTAGCCTCAGCAATTTAGCAAGGCCCTAAATAACTCAGTGAGACCCTGTCTCTAAATAAAATGTAAAAAAGGGCTGGGAATGTGGCTCAGTGGTTAAGCACCTCTGGGGTTCCACAAAAAAAAAAAAAAAAAAAAAAAAGGTGAAAGAAAATCCCTGGTGGGTGAATGAAGAAAGATTGTTGCACGTTTAACAAAGGCCATGATTTAAGTATTTTCCTAATTATACAATATACAATAGTAGCATTTTCATCAGTTGTATTCTTGATTTTACTCAGTAAACACTTTTTAAACATCAACTGTGTCAAGCATGAGGCTAGTCACTGGTGAACAAACTCAGAGTACACCTTGACCTCATGAAAAAATAATCTTTTAGGATAGATTAAGTATTAAAAATCCATATAAGACTATATGGATAAATATATTTATCTTTATACTTATATTGATATGTTTAATGTGATGAGGAAAAATGCCAGAGAAGTCTAATTTACATTTATGGTAGGAGAAGAGGCTTCTACCTTTGCTGGGACCAGTAGTATAAATAGGAATTAATTTAATTAGCAAAAACAGCCTTCCACATGGAAGCCAAATCAAAGAACTTGGCTTACTGGAGAAATTACAAGATCTTTACAACTAAGTGAGGGCAGCTCAGAATAATAAGGATGGTATCGTATGCAGATCTTGGCAGATCTCTTAGAACACTTTATCCTATGTTAAGTGGATATGTCTGTTAGTTTCTACTATTAACTTTATCTTCCTAAAAGTGGAAGTTTTGATGGATTTTCATCACGGACATGTACTGATTTACATTTTGGAAAGATTAACACCGTGTTGAAGATAATTAGTATAGGACAAGTATACAGGCAAAGAGACTTTCTAGGAAGCAATAGCACTGTTGAGAAATCACGATGACTTAAATTTGTGGTGTCAGTGCAGAGGGAAAGAAGTAGGGAGATTTGAGACTTCTTAGATGGATGTAGGGTCAAGAAGAGCTCCCAGATACCTGCTTCATAATCTGATAGATAGAAATACAATTTACTGAGGTGAGGAAGACTACAGGAAGAACAGTAGAAATGGGATAATGTGTTTAACAGGTTGAATTTGAGTGGTATGTGAGACATCCCAGTGGTTATACCCTTCCTGATTTCTTAGTTTCTCAAGAAAACTAAGGATTTAAATTTATAATAGTTAATCATTCAAAATTCTTTCTTTTTTATTATTTTTACTTGCTGCATTATAGTTTATACATAAAAGTAGAATTCATTGTGATATATTCATACATACACACAGTACAGTTTGGTCTACTTCATTCTGCAATTATTCATTATTCTTTTTTAAAATTAATTCTTAATAGGTCCATTAAGAAAAATATTTGGATTTAGGGTGGGGTTGTGGCTTAGTTGTGGAGCACTTGCCTAGCACATCTGAGGCACTGGGTTTAATCCTTAGCACCACATAAAAATAAATGAATATAATAAAGATATTGTGTCCATCTACAACTAAAAATATTTTTAAAAAGAAAATAAAGTATTTGGATTTATATTGCTGAATATTTATGACAAAGTTTTCTAATGCAAAGAGGATAATCTACAGTTCTCTTGCCTGAGAAAGAACCTTATCATTAGGTTGTGTTAGGAGGTCAGATAACATCCAGTGGTGTATTTGATGTCTAAAGTACCAGGCATGGTCTCAGAACACTATTAGTTCATGTATTTTTCCTTCTAATAGATTATTTTTATTCAAAAGGTTTTATTGAACCATTGTGCCAGAAATTGGTTTAGATTTTAAAATTGTCACTCACACTTATATGTCATTTGTTTTATGCCAGACTCTTCTTTGCTATATGTATTTCCTGCTGATCATGAACTTGTAATAAAACATAGTGGATAGATTTTATTTTATTTTTTTTAATTCAATAATATTTTATTGTCAATAGCACAGAAAAATGCAATATTGAACCATCAGATGAGGAAAAACCTATTTACAAGGAACAGATAGAAGGAAGGCTGTCACAAAATCTGCAGTAAATATATCCTTTTGGTAGTGAATTAATACATGAGCCTGCAACATAAATAGCCAATTAGAAACACTTTACAATTACTATCAATGTAAATTACAAAGTCACAATCTAAATTAACTATAGTCATATGGTGAAAAAATGTGTCAAAACATTGCAAGTATTTTAATAGCTTTACTTCTAAAGGTTTTAGGTTCCTTTCCTCTTCCACTATTTATCACATTAGACAAAGAGACAAGTTCTTTTAACATTCATAAAATGATTTTGTTGACTATTTATGAATCCCTGTGTATTCCAAGCCCATGGTGTCCAACATCCAAACCATTCTGAGCCAGCTAGAAGACCCTGCCACCAGCCCAGCAGCAACCAAATGACCAGGTGGGACAGCTCTCAAAAAGGAAAGTCAAATTTTTTTTAATAAAACTGAGCTTCTCCTTGGGGTCTCATATTTCAGCTACTTTATCTAACATTTCACTATAAAAGTTCTGCAAACTGTTTTCATAAGCTAGTGACATATTCATTTGTCAGCAAAATTTGACCACTTATGGGCTGGAGTCTTGATTTGTCTATTTTATGTGAATATTTTATATTTTGTTGCAGAAATAATATTAGGGTGTTGATTTACAGAGTACTGTTTCAGACCCTGTTGATGGAGCTCCATAACATACCAAAAATGCTAGACCCGATGTGCAATATGTTTCTAAAAATCCCAAATTTTCAGAGTTTGAAAATACATGTATCTCTCAAGGCTTAACATAAGGACTTCTGTGCCTACAGTAGAGAAAACAGGTGTCCAAGTTTTGTAGGTCCTATGCACTATAGTTTCTTTAGACTTTCAGGAAGTGAGAGTATCTAGAGTATTCTATATCCCTGTGAAGAAAGGCAAAGTTCTGGCAATAAGATCCTACAGACCTTCCTTATAGGAATTTCTGTATGGAACACTGTATGTCTCTCCAGAATCCTGGACAGTTTGACAAATAATGAATAAATATTTTTCCTCTAAGGCAATTCCTTTTCATTAAAAGCATATGTCCTTTTTTTATGGGGGAAAAAAAGGAAACAAAAGAAAGAATTAGAAAAGAAGGGCCTGTTGTGTGAGGGCTACACATGACAAGGACCAGCTGCTTCCTGATCTAGCAACAGTAACAATTTATTGTTTTTAGGAAATGAATCTCTGGATGCAGAGTTTATAGAAATCTGCATCCAGAGACAAGTCAAGTGGGTCTTAACTTGGGCTAAGCCACTTCAGGAGTACAGAACTTGCCAAAGAAAATGATGTTTCGGGTTTTGTTGTGCCTGATGATGTAAATAAATGGGTGGTCGGCGTTAAATTCATCCTTGTGTTGCAGGATCCGGGATCCTGGCACCTCAATGGACTCCCCACCATCTTCATTTATTTCTAGGCACGCTCTGTGAATGACATTCGACAGGGCCACTCCCTTGGTCTCTGACATTCCAGAGAAATCAGATGTATCTTCGTTAAAGGTATTTTTCAGCCCTAGGTTTTCCAGACTAGACTTTGGGTCAATGATCTTTTCCACCTTAAACTTGGGAATGGAGAGTTTGACTTTGGCATTGGCCATGGTGCTGGGATTGGTCCACTGCAACAGCGTCTCTGAGTTGAGTTGTTTTTCAATCTTCTCCAAGCCCATCGACTCATCCTCCACATCCTTGGGTAGCAGGATGAGCATGCTGAGGTGCTTATTTTGGAAAGGAAGCTCAATGATCTTGCAATTGATGTCATCAATGTTGCCCATACAGAATGTGGCCTCCATGTTCATCATCTGCACAGGCTTGGCGTCTGTCTTGCTGACTCTGAAAGGGCATTCTTTTGTTTCTGATTCAGGGAATTTCTTCATCCACTTTCCAACAAAGTAGGCAGCATTAATCACGAGGATTTTGGTCTGGTCATTTACACTGTTGTCAGACAAAATGTTCTCAAAGTGGCCGTCAGTGAGATCCTTAATGGAGCTGTTGATCTGACCTTTCGTTTCTTCCAGTTTATCCTTGAAGTCCACGGTTTCCAATTCTTTTGCATATGGTCTCTTTGTAGAGCTGATGAACTCTGTAGAAGGGTTCAGTGATTTGTCTACGTAGAGCCGCTTGATTGGTTTCAAAGAGTAAAAGGAACTGAGTTTATTTACATCCGAGGTGACTGTTTGAAATCCGAAGGGCACATCTTTGACATTGTCAAAATGAAGGACCTGTCCAATTTCATTTGCTGTGTCACCTTTGGTGCCTACTTGAGCAAGTGACAGAGAAGTGGAGAGACAGATTGGGGAGAAGAGGACATTGCCCACTGGCTCCTTTTCACACAGTTGTTTGAACAGGTCAACAGCAAAAGCCGAATTTGCCAGTCGCAAGGCATCCATCCTGGGCCTGGAGTTGCAGTTATCCTGGGGAAAGAGCGGCGAGGGAAAAGGCAAGCGGGGAGCTCAGAGGCCTGGATGTCAGTGGATAGATTTTAACCAGACATGTATATAATTTCAAATCATAAGTCTAGGTTATATTTTGTATCAGGGCGTTAAAAAATGTTTTGCTTGGAGGTTAATATTGGTTTAACTATTGCTATATAACAAATTATTGTGAAACTTATTGGTTTAAAACAACATGAATTATTTCAGTTTCTGTGGGTTAGGCATCTCAGTGAGCTAGACCCTCTGGCTCTTGAGTCTTTTACAAGGTTGCATCTATTCTAAAGACCTGCCTGGGGAGGATCTATTTCCTTAAAAAAAAACTTATGAAACTGTTGTCAGTATTCCGTTCTTTGTAGACTATTGGATTAAGGCTTTGGTTCCTCATGTACTCAAGGCCTCTTTTGATGATTTGCTGTGTGGTCTTATAACATGGCAACTGGATTCATCATAATGAACTAGCAAGAGAGTAAGAGAAAAAGAATAAGCAAGTAGAATGTTGTCTGTCTTTTGTAACCTAATCAGACATGACATCTCATCAGTTTCACCATGTTTTGATCATTAGAAGCTAGAGTCACTAGGTTCAGTCTGCACCAAAGGGAAGGGAGTTACACAATGGTATGACTACCAGGCAACAGTCATTGGATGCCATGTCAGAAACTGCCTCCTATGAAGTTCATAAAAAGTTTAGTTACTTTTATTGGTCCTTGGGTAACTGAAATTGGTAGTCTGTAAGACATACAATTAATCATATTGTTTCATGAGCAGTGAAAGTTGTGGGCAAATGCATAATCACAATCTGACCTTGGGATACTATTCCAATCCTCTGAAAGTCTACAACATCCTGTCTAAAGAAACCAAAGGTCATGGCAGAGTCAAAACTTCTAAACAAAACAAGCTTGAGCCAGAAAGTAAGTACCAAGAATCATGCATATTCAGATACTAATAGATTGTGAACAGGGCAATTAGCAGAGTACCTCTGTGGTGTTGTCAGTCTAACCAGCCTCCTATTTATGTATTTGAATTTTAAGATTAAAAGTGCCACAGGTAGTGTAAAAAAGCAATACAGAAAGGATTAATTCTTATCCCTTTCAAATCAACATTAACACAGAGAAGAATATGAGTCCAAATTAATCCAACTTTTCTAGTAAAAATTAGAAAAATTAAATAATAGAGAAGGGGCATTTATTAGTGTTGAATATACAAAGTAAGTCTGTTATTTGAATGCATGCTGAGGTGTGGCAATTTCATTGGTACTTGAGATCTGTTTGTTGTTGATAATTGATGCAAGGCAGTAGAAATGGAAACTCAATAAAAAATTTGAGTAAACAGGGACTGAGGTTATGGCTCAGCCTAACATGTATAAGGCCCAGGGTTTGATTTTCATCACCACATATAAATAAATAAAATAAAGGTCCATCAACAACTAAAAAAAATATTTTAAAAAAATTTTTTGAGTAATCAAATACAAGTATCTAAACACTGAAGCTTATTTTTAAAAAAAGTATAATCATTAACATGAAAGGTTACCAAAAAATAATTTGAAATAAGATGAGCATTATTATTGCCACAATAGAAATGTCAGTGCATGGACAGCTGTTAAAATATTTGGTGAAATAAGGAAGAAGAATTTCAAGTAGTAAAAGGATAGAAGTTGAATAAGAATGATGCCTGCCCTTTTCATGTACATTGAATTATTGGAATGGACTTCCAATAATAGAAAATTCCCATAAGCTTATTTCTTTCACTATCCAATTTGATTATTAATCAAGTAGGTACTATATAATATAGCAAGCACTGAGATAGATACCAGGAAGTACAGGTAAATAAAATTCAAGGCAGCAACACCTAGAGTCTAACAAGGGATAACAACAAATAGAGCAATCACACAGAAGTGTGTATACTGAGGAGACACTTAGGAAGGACTCCTATCTCAGACTTGGATGAATTAGGAAAGGTTTTCTAGTTGTGGAAAACTTTGTTCCATTAAATATCCCAGTTATGTTAATAGAAGTTTTTATTACCTATCAGTGTGTGCAATAGAAAAGGAATATAAGGGCTGAGATTGAGGCTCAGTGGTAGAGCACTTGCCTAGCACATGCAAGGACCTGGGTTCGATCCTCAGTGCCATATAAAAATAAATAAAATAAAGATATTGTGTCCCACAGCAACTAAGGAATGCTATCAGTGAATAGCCTTCTCCAAACTTGTGTTTATGTAGTTCCTTTCATCTGTAGGTTAAGAAATGAAATGAAGTGAAATTTTAAGTTTTGAAAAATAACAAAAATTTTGTTAAATATTGCTGTTTGAGTCAATATTTTCACTACTGTGACTGAAAGACCTGACAAGAAAACAGAGGAGGAACTATTGATTTGGAACTCAAGGTTTCAGAGGTCTCAGTCTGTAGGCAGCCAACTTCTTTGCTCTAAGCCAAGGATGAGGCAGAACATCATGGTGGAAGGATGTGGACGAGGAAAGCAGCTTAGGACATGGCAACATGAACAAGGAAGCAGAGAAAGAAAGAGAGTTCCACTCACCAAGGACAAAGGCATATCCCCAGCGACCCACTTCCTCCAGCCACACCCTACCAGCCTGTAGTTACTGTCCAGTTAACCCATTCAAGTGTATTAGTGCATTGACTAGGTTAGAGCTATCCTAACCCAATCATTTCACCTCTAAGCTATCTTGCATTTCCTCACACATGAGCTTTTGGAAGACACCTAATATCTAAACCATCACAATTGCCAAATATTGTTCTTTTAAAAACTTGTACTCAAACTATTACTATTTGCTGATGGCATGATTCTACATTTAGAAGATCAAAAAAATTCCACCAGAAAACTTCTAGAACTAATAAATGAATTCAGCAAAGTAACAGGATATAAAATCAATACCCATAAATCAAATGCATTTCTTTTTTAAATATATTTTAATCGATGACTATAGTTAATAATGACATATTATTCATTTGAAAATTGCTGAAAGTGTAGATTTTAAGCATTCTCACTACAAAAGATGATAAGTATGTGAAAGTATATATTTTAATTAGCTAAATTAATTAAAATTTTAATTAATCAAATGCGTTTCTATACATAAGTGGTGAATCCACTGTAAGAGAAATTAGGAAAACTACCCCATTCAAAATAGCCTCAAAAATTCATAAAATACTTGCGAATCAATCTAACCAAAGAGGTGGAAGACCTCTACAATGAGAACTACAGAACACTAAAGAAGGAAATTGAGGAAGACCTTAGAAGATGGAAAGATCACCCATGCCCTTGGATAGGCAGAATTAACATTGTCAAAATGGGCATACCACCAAAAGCATTTAGTAGATGTAATGCAATTTCTATTAAAATCCCAATGACATTCTTCATAGAACTGGAAATAGCAGTTATGAAGTTCTTCTGGAAAAATGAGACCCAGAATAGCCAAAGCAATCCTTAGCAATAATGAAGTAGGAGGCATCACAATACCAGACCTTAAACTATACTACAGAGTCATACATAGTAACAAAGACTGCATGGTATTGGCACCAAAACAGACATGTAGACCCATCATACAGAATAGAAGACACAGAGATAAACCACATAAATACAGTTATCTCATACTAGACAAAGGTACCAAAAACATTCACTGGAGAAAAGATAGCCTCTTCAACAAACGGTCCTGGGGAAACTGAAAATCCATATATAACAAAATGAAGTTAAACCCTATTTCTCATCATGCAAGAAACTCAACTCAAAGTAGATCAAAGACTTAGGCACTAGAACAGAGACCGTGCACTAACAGAAGTAAAACTAGGCCCAAATCTTTACCATGTCAGCTTAGGATTTAACAAGACTCTTAAAGTGCAAGAAGTAAAATCAAGAATCAATAAATGAGATGGATTCAAACTAAAAAGCTTCTCAGCAAAGGAAACAATAACATGAAGAGAGTGCCTACAGAGTGGGAGAAAATCTTTAGCACATGCATATCAGATAGAGTACTAATCTCCAGGATATATAAAGAACTCAAAAAACTTAACCCAATCAATAAATGGACTAAGGAACTTAACAGACCACTTTACAGAATAAGAAATACAATCAATCAATACGTATATGAAAAAATGTTCAACATCTCTAACAATTAAAGAAATGCAGATCAAAACTACTATAAGATCTCATCTCCTGTCAGAATGGCAATTATCAAGAATACAAACAATAATTAATGTTGTTTATTGTTTTTTTTAACTGTTTAAATTTGTTTAAATTTTTGGGGAAAAGTAAACCCATACATTGCTTGTAGGGCTGCAAATTGGTACTACAACCATTATGGAAAGTGGTATAGATTCCTCAGAAAATCTGGAATGGAACCACCATTTGACCCAGCTACCCCACTCCTCAGTTTATATCCAGACGACTTAAAATCAGCAGACTACAGTTGTGACCACTTCAATGTTTATAGTAGCTCAACTCATAATAGCTAAACTATGGAACCAATCTAGGTGTCCTTCAACTAATGAGTGTATGAAGAGAATGTGGTATATATACATAATGGAATATTATTTGACCTCAAAGAAGAATGAAATTATGACATTTGTAAGTAGAGAATATCATGCTAAGTGAAATAAGCCAAGCCCAAGAAAACAAAGGCCAAATGTTTTCTATGATATGCAGATGCCAAGTCACAATAAGTTGTGTGTGGTGAGGACATAGGGAAGAATAGAATTACTTTGGATTAGGCAGAGGGGAGTGTAGGGAGGGGAGGAGGTGTGGGAGGTAGGAAAGATAGTAGAATGAATTGGAAACTTTATTATCCTATGTGCATATATGACTACATAACCAGTGTGATTCTACATCATGTATAACCAGAAGAATGAGAAATAACTCCATTTATGTATGATGTGTCAAAATACATTCTACTGGGCTGGGGATGTGGCTCAAGCGGTAGCGCGCTCGCCTGGCATGCGTGCGGCCCGGGTTCCATCCTCAGTACCACATACCAACAAAGATGTTGTGTCTGCCGAGAACTGAAAAATAAATTAAAAAAAAATTCTCTCTCTCTCTCTCCTCTCTCACTCTCTCTTTAAAAAAAAAAATACATTCTACTGTCATGTATAACTAATCAAAACAAATTTAAACAGTTAAAAAAAACTCATACACAGTAAACAATCTATGAGAATGCTCACTTCCCCAAGTCTTCACTGTATAGTAATTTGTTAACCTTCCCATTTGAGAGGTAAAAAAATTGTGCCTTATTTTAACATGCGTCTCTTCATGAATAGGGTTAAAGATTTTTATATTAACAATATATTTTTATATGAACTGCCTATTAATGACCTGTTTGCATTTTCATATTGGACAGTGAATCAGTTTTTATTTATTTCTAAGGACACTTTGACTAGTAGGTAAATTAGTTTTTTATTGTATATACTGTAAGCATTTTTCCATGCTTAAATTTGCGTAGGTTACTTTTTTTTTCAACAGAGAATTTCTATTTTTCTTTTACTCTGTCAGGTTTATTTGATAGATTGTGGTGTTTTATGACAACTGAGGCAGCTGGCCTTCTTTTGAGTTGCTTATTTAAGGTTTATTTTTATAACTATTTATGATTACCACAAAAAAAAAGCATTAGAAGGCTGAGGGTGTGGCTCTGTGGTAGGGCACCTGTCTGGCATGCACAGGCCCTGGATTCAACCCCCAGCAAAACACACACACACACACACACACACACACACACACACACACACACATCTACACATGAAAAAAAAAACAACACTAGAATCATTTGTCAATGTGATCTTTGTGTACTTTTTGTTTTCTTTTATTAAGGAGTTTTTATTAATTAGTTCAGTAGATAATAGTTTTAATACTTTAATGCCAATTCAGATTGGTTTATCTTAGCAAATAAACTATTTAGTCATAGTCCTTCAGCCATAAATCTCTTCTTCCAAAACAAATATCCTTCAAGGATAAAACAAACAGGATCAAAACGTAATGAGAGGTCTGAACTCTTAGATGCTAGATTGACTTCATTTGGGTGTGGGAGATTAAAGGAAAGCACCTGAGATAGCCCTGACTGTAAAGGAAATCTTTCTTTAGGTTCAAATAGTCTTTTTAAATATTGTAAATACTTAATTAGGAAAATTGTAGGGCCTTGATTTATGTTGTTTAAAAACAATGAAGTAAGTAGTTCTTCCATCTTTGTGAACCATGGGTCCCTTAGTTTATCTTTCTGGGAAACTTATAGCTACTATGAAGTAAAATTATAAAATACACATAGTATATACTATTTCTGAATATAAATATTACAGCTACTTTTAAGCTTAATTCTCTCTGTCAGGCTTATAAATATCCAAACCTGTGGAAAGTTCAGCAAAAATTGAGAATGAGAAAAAAAAAATAGGTTACATTTTTCTCTCTTAAATACCCACTTGTTATCTTTAGTAGTTATGTTCATGTATTTATCTTGGTTTAAAGAAATATTAAATATCTTGATAGGCTAAACATTTGGAGAATGCTTACTTACCCATAATATTCATAACTTGGCATTTTTATAAAATGTTTTATGTAATACTTACAATTTTATAAACTAAATGTATCACTTAACATTTTGACACATTTATGAAATAACATCTTTCATTCATATATAATCTTAAGTGCCTTTAAATCTCTTGTATGTTTGTACCATAAATCATTTAAGTAGACATCTGTAGATATACCATTGAAGAAGTACAGATTTTAACTCCCTTTTAATTGATGGAAAAGAAAAATAGGGCGCAGGTTTTTCATAACCTTCAAAGACACTGGTACATAACAAAGCAAAATTAGGCTTTGGAAGATGGAAAAGGCAGAATGTCCCATCAAAGATCTGCCTGCCATCATTTGAGTATATTGAGAGAAAAGTTTAGAAAAGGGTAATAGTTTGTTTTAAAGATATAAGTCACTCTCTGTTCTTGGTAAGCACATCAACATAGTGGACCAGCACTTTTGACAGGTTAAAGTGAATGATTAAAGTCTTTGTGTGTATGAACTTAATGTTACAAGCACTACACATTTGGAAATTTTTGGCACAAAGGTGACAATTAAGCATAAGAAAGCCAGGCATAATGGCACATGCTTGTAATTGTGGTAGCTTGGAAGGCTGAGGCAAGAGAATCACAAATTCAAGACCAGCCTTGGCAACTTAGGGAGACTCTCAGCAACTTAGCAAAATAAAATAAAAAATATCTCAAAATAAAAAGGACTGGATATGTAATTGAATGGTAGAACATCCCTGGGTTCAATCTCCAGTACCAAAAAAATTAAATAAACTCCTTCCACGTGTTCTTTCAAGTTTCCATCATCTTTTTTTCTTGCCATTTCATGGTAACATAAAAATTGTTTTTTATTACTCAATTTAGTATTCAAATTTTATCTTATCTTATTTTGGAAAGAGATAGAATTTTAGTGAAAAACATGGACCAAGTTGAGGGAAAAGAAAAGCAGTAAATTGGGGTTTATTTTTATCTCTTACTGTTACTACAAGATAAAGAGAAAGACAACTAATCAAAATACTGTGTCATGTATTAGCACTGTTTTGAATTTGGTGAGATATATTGAAAGTGTGTCATTCATCTATTGTCCACAAGATGTTTATAGCATTAGTAGTTAGTTTCAGTTTTTGTTTTTTCTTTTTCAAAATACTGCTACATTTAAAGTACTTATAGCTAAATAATTTGAAGAATGCACAGATTTGTACAAGTGACATCATTGAGTTAAAAACAATCTTGTCATAATATATTTTCTGCATCATTTATTTTTTATTTCATAGGATAGACTGGTACTAAGTAATCTGTTCATTGTTCAGTGCAGGTAATACCATTTGAGAAGGAAGGTTTCAGCCATGGAGAATGGGTAGGATATGAATAAGCAGAAAGGAAAGAGAGGTTAACAGAGAGGAGAAAAGCAGCATAAATAAAGCACAGAGAGGTCCAGAAGTCAGTCTTGCAGGAATAGAAGTTCCTGTGGGATGACATCAAATAGGTGATGCAAGTCTGAATTACTGAGAGCCCTCAAGATATGCAAAGACATCTAGATTCCATGTGATAGGCAATTAGAACCCATTTAGAGTTTTTAACATCAGCAATGATAACTGGATGAAAATATCATGTTAGGAACATCACTTTCTGTCTCAGCTTTGGAGGATTAATTGAAGTAGTTGGTGTTAGAGGCCAAAGTATCAGCTAAGTAACAATCATAATAACATAGTATAATAATAAGACAAATGGTGTGCTGGTGTGGACTGGTAGCAGTTAGAACAGAATGAAGAGATTCATGTCAGAAACACTATTGAGAAAATAAGATTTGGTGAAGAGATGTGAAAGGTAAAGAAGTCAGTGTTTTAAGGTTTTCTGCCTGATAGGGACAACACAGTGCCATTAATAGAATGTCTTTAGTTCAATACTGAGAACTAATTTCACTTTCTTTTTGTGTATCCCTAACTTAAAAACTTATAAGAAAAAATATTAAGTTGAGTTTGGGAACAGTACTGCCAGATGGCAGATATAAAACTCATCAAAATTGGCTTCCAGAAACTGAACAGCCAAAGAAGGGGAAGGCTTCTTCGGATTCTTCTCTGAGAGTAATAGAAATACCCATGAGAATTTCTCTGGAACGATGGCAATTTAGATTCTATAACCCCATTTCCTACATAATTAAACTCTTTCTGCAGAGTTTAGTACTAAAAGTCAGAATGTCCAAAGTTAGTCTGAATCATAAAGATTATCTTTAGAGCTGTATCTCAAGCCATTCAAAGATAGGCCAAATGTCAAGGCTGCGGCTTGAGGTGTCACTCTTCAAAAGGCAATATGTAACTCTTCTGCTGGGCAAACAGCAGATCAGTTCCTGAACTGATGTCATTCAGGTTGGGAAGAATTATCTGAACCAGCCTGGTGTGTGAATATTTAAAAGTCCAGATATAAGCAGCTGAAAGCAGCATGTAGAGAGGGTTGTACTAATTATTTTGTTTAAAAAACGCACAGGAAGAAAATGAGCTGTTAGCAAAGATTTATAGCAATTATTCATTAATCTTACCAGGCAATTTGCTCCAAAGTTTAGGTAACAAAACACATACCAGAGGAGGTTGACAGTACACATTGCCTAAACCTAAACTAATCTAAAGAAAAGCACCATCCGTTGTAATATTCATATATCATGTTTTATTGAGTCTTGGAAAATCCTTAGGGATTTTATCAGGAGGAAAGCTTGAGGCTATTGTCTGCCAATTAAGATAAAAGAATAGTTGTCATTGGCTTTTTAGCATATACTCTAGTACTCTATAAATCATAATCATTGTAAATGAGTCTATATTATCTGTGTTGCCAATTTCAAGTAGTTTCTGGAATATAAAGATCTATATTATTAACAGTACAAATGATGTAAGTCTAAAAGAAACCACATGAAAAAAAATCCACCTTTGCTAATAAATTACTCACTATAAATAAATTTGAATATAAATATAATTCATATTTAAGACTGTTAGTCTTTGATGCAATTTAGTCAAGAGTGTTCTGTAATTCGAAAGTTAATGTGTTCCTATGTCACTAACTTGCTACCAAGGAATAATCTAGATACTAAAAAGAAAGCCTATTAATTCCTAATACTACACTTTAACACATAAAAGAAAGATGTATGTGATTTAATTTCAAGTCATCTATGGTGCTCAAAAAGTATTAACTGTGAAGTGAATGGATATTAAGAATGGAAATTACATTTATAACTGGCATATAAAATCAGAAATCAGGAAAAAAATGAAACTTGGTCAGAAACTCTAGTCTTTGTATGCATCCAGAACTCTTTGTCTACAAAGTACAAACAAATGTATAGTACATATTTGTAATACAAACTATTTCAGATATATGAATATGTAAACCTGTTCCATTCTTCAACATAAGTGGCATAGGCCTTTATAACACTTTCATATTCTATGTTGTTGTGATGGCATGACTATTTAAATGAAGTATATTCTGTGTTAAGTATGCATCATAAAAATTTTAAAATAATCTGCCTTTTCATGGTTATGTTACTTAACTAAATTTTGATGTATTACAAAGATGGATCTCAGTGCAAAAAAAAATAGGACTCTATAAAATATCTAAGTCTTGTAACATACAACTTTCAACTGCCAAGAAGAAGCAGTGACTACCTAAATGTTTAGAAATATCATGAATGAGATTATACTTCATGCTTCTATTTATTATATGCTTATCTAGAAACCAAGGCTTAGTTCTACATAGGAAAAAAAGACATTAAGGACAATATCGTTGAGTATATTTAAAAACAGTATTTAAGAAGGAAATAACTTGTCACTCCTAATTTTTAACAAAAAACTCTAAAAATAATGGAATTGTGATATTTAAATTAAAACCATTTCAGACTAAAAGAAATAAATGTTTTCTATGAGATTTCAGGTGTTACTAAAGCAGGTGTTCAAATGGATTGTCCTAGAAGCTGGAGAGCAGGGCGAAAGCACAAATGCCAAAATAAGAAAAAAAGAGGAAATTTCCTACTAATCTACATCCTTTTTAAAAAAAATACTATTAATGTACCCTGTTTTGTTTCTTAAAAATCAAATAAATTTTGAGTCTAATAGCTAAAATAACTATCATTTGTTTTTCATAATTCTTATTCTTATTTGTGACTCTGATCCTTCTCCCATAGAAGATGCAGAAGCCTATTTTGCTATTTAAATTACATATAAGAGGATGTGAGGGGAAAGGGGAAAAAAAACAAGTGAGAGAAATGAATTACAGTAGATGGGGTAGAGAGAGAAGATGGGAGGGAAGGGGAAGGAAGGGGGGATAGGAAGGGGATAGAAAAGGCAGTAAAATACAACAGACACTAGTATGGCAGTGTGTATAAACATGGATGTGTAACCAATGTGATTCTGCAATCTGTACATGTGGTAAAATGGGAGTTGATAACCCACTTGAATCAAATATATGAAATATGATATGTCAAGAGCATTGTAATGTTTTGAACAACCAATAAAAAAAAGAAAATATACAATGATGAACAAAATATATGTTGTCCCTACCCATGTTATGAGGCCTCATGGGGCTCCTTCCTCCTTCTCTTCTTTCTTCCTACCTTTCTTTTTTCAGTACTGGGGAATGAATCCAGGACCTCACACATCCTAAGCAAGCACTCTATCATTCATTATTTCTTTTTATCCTTTATTCCAATAATTCTATACATATTTTTACACAGCAAAATAGTTTGGGAGAAAGGATCATATTAGATTTGATTAATTTGGCAGTTATGATAGAAATCAACACACACTAATTATTAAGTAGGTTTAGCTTTAAAACTAAATATTGTTGGCGGTATTTCCCAATGGGGGGCCCCCACTTTCTTTTTAACACATTAGATCCAGCCAATAATGCCAAATGATAAATTGTTACTGGTGTTGAGTTTTTCTGGGCATTTTATATATGATTTAAATATCCTTTTATATGCAAAGTAAAAGAACCCTATAAAATTATCACTTAATTCATTCTGTTACCTAGATCACTTTCTAATGTTAAGTTAGAGGCTTAAGAAAAATAGCTCTATTATCTTCTGTTAATACTTTCCTCATAGTGTCATCTACTGCACTGCTGCTGCCATGGACTAACTGGAATTCAGTGGACAATCTAGACATCTAATTTTTGAAGTACTAATTAAACCAGGCAAGGTAGTGCACTCCTGTAATCTGAGCTACTTGGAAGGCTGAGGCAGGAAGATAGCAAGTTCACGCCCAACCTGGGAAATTTAATAAGACTCTGTCTCAAAAAAAAAAAAAAGTGGTTTTGTTTGTTTGTTTTAAGAGCTAGGATGTGGCTTACTGGTAGAACACCACTGGATTCAATTCCCAGTACTGCAAAAAAAAAAAAATGTACATATGCAAAATCTTAATCCCTGTGCAAAATTATAGGAAGTTACTATTTTATAATATGAGAATTAAAATAAAACTACCTTAGAGATACTACAAAGAAGGAAATGTCACTTTAATACTTCTTCATGTTCTGATTTTTTAAAAATTTTTTTAGTTGTTAATGGACCTTTATTTTATTTAATTATTTGCGTGCTGAAAATTGAACCCAGTGCCTTGCACATGCTATGCAAGTGCTGTACCACTGAGCCACCACCCCAGCTCTCATGTTCTAATTTTTAAATGGGCTAAAATGAAAGAATGCAGTTTTACAAATTGTTATGTTTTATGTCTGATATTATCTTTATTATTAATCCAAATACTGATTGATTAGTGAGCCTTATTTTTCCAAGTTTACCTAAGAGTAAATATTAGTCTATGTATAAAATACAAGTAACTTTTCAGTGCCTTGTCTACTTTGGGTCTTAGTGCCATTGAATAAGGAATGTATGTAATCTAAGTGTTGTTGAATATACATGTACCAAGATTTTTCTATAATCCATTTAATCTGAAAGATAAATCTATGTTCCTTGCTTAATTTCAAGGTGCAAAGCAATTCCTTAGTGTTAATATGAATCTAAAAGTGATGCTAAATAAAGCACAATAAATAAAATAATCCAGAAATTGTGAGGTCTGAATATAGCTTATTCCCACATTCTCACTATTTTCCTGTGTCCTCACTCTCTTTCCACAATATTTAAAATCTTAGAACCACTTGAAAAGGAATCATAGGAATCTTATTATTTCATAGCTCAATATGGCTAAGAACCCCTTCCCATGATCTATGTTTACAATTTTGTTTCAGTAAAAAGACTTCATATGACATGTATCTACAATAAATACCCCCTAAAAACCTGTGTAGAATGACTGTTTAAAAGGTGCCATTCACAGTATGCCTGGAATCCCAGCAGCTTGGAAGGCTGAGACGTGCTTTAAAACCAGCCTCAAGAACAGCAGGGTGCTAAGCAACTCAGTAAGATCCTGTCTCTAAATAAAATACAGAATAGAGCTGGGGATGTGGTTGAGTGTCCCTGAGTTCAATCCCTGGTACCAAAAGAAAAAAAAAAAGTGTCATTCACAAAATATTGGTTAAATATTTCTGAATGAATTAATGATAATAATATATATAACCATATATGAGGAGCTAAATTAACCTAACCATATCATTTCTTTTTATGCTTCATTCCAGTAATTCTAGATATCTTTTTATGTAGTAAAATAGTTGGGGGAAAGAATTGAATTAGATTTGATTAGTCTGAAAATTATGGTAGAAATCAACATACTAATTATTAAGTAGTAATGATGCTTTAAAAGTAAATGGCTTTATTTCCCAATTTTTCTGGGTATTTTTCTGGTTTTTTTTATACATGTTAATATGGCCAATAGTGTCAATTGATGACATATAGTGACAATCTTATATGTAGACAGAGACGATAGTCACATTTAAGAAAAAAAGCAAATCCCAAAATATATCTAGCTTGTTATCTATCATTGACACTTGAAATTCCTCCATCAGAGATTCATGTATTTGAGTTAAATAAAATATATAAATGCAGATGCCCTTTTTGTTTTGTGAATAACATTGTCAAAAAGTTAGGGAATGTGTTAAGGATTATTGAGAGGATAATATGAGGAAACAAGATTATTCAATGTGAAGAAGAAATGTGTCATTGGTAAATTTCTGTTTTTTAGTCTCTCTCTCTCTCTCTCTCTCTCTCTCTCTCTCTTTGATTCTCTAATGCTTAATGCTATTGGAATTCCATTTTAATCATTATTATTACCAAGTTCATTGAGCCTTCACTCTGAGAAATAAAGGAAAACTTCCATTTTCACAGTTCTATACCATGACTAACCTAAATAAAAGTTACTTTGACCATTTGATAAGAGGTGTAGAGAAGACATGACCCAAAATCATTTTGAGAACCATGATAATTTTATAAGCTTTACTTTATAAGTATTGTCTTGTGTTTGAGATAGTGAAGAGTGTGAAAAAACATGTTTATTTGTTTACAATATTGATTTGGGACACATCATTTTTAGGTCAAAAACTAGAGCCAAGAATACAATGCTTCTGATGAAGACTGGCTTTTTAAATAAAACACAGGTATATACTCTGCTTCAACCTACATAGTCTCCAAGTGTTCTAGCATTTTAGTACTGATAAAAAAAAATTATGTCCAATAACATTAACAAGGTACTGAAGAGACCCGAACACAGTAAATAAAGTAGGTAGTAAGAGGACCTTTTTTAAATACATTCTTTGTTTTCTACTTAATCTCAAAGATCTTGATAGGAGGATTAACAGAGAAGCCACCTTTATTCTGTTATAGCATATCCATGTAGACTTTCAATGACACATTAACTAGGCTAAGATTTTTAATGCAGTCTTTTGTTAAGGAAGATTTTAAAACATTGGTAATATTTTCCAAGAATTAAACAATAGTTTTTCAATTTGTTTGGGATAAAACTCTTTAAGGTAATATTCATTTAGGGTCTCTTTTTATTACCTATTTACGATAAAATATTTGTAATGTCCTTTTAAAAATATTTTGACATGAATTTATGTAGTAAATAATTGCCCTCTATCCTCTTTTTCCTTTAGTAAATTGGCCTTTTATAATCATTTTGGCTTTCTACATTTCTGCTAGTATCAATTTTCTCACTTTTCCTAGTATAATTACTGTTGGAATTTCATCTTAACTTGATATAATATTCAATTCTAAATGAATAAATTATGTTCATGTTTAAATTAACCACAACCCATTATTTACAGTGACATTGCTAGGGCAGAAATGGTGGCACACACCTGTAATCCCAGATACAGGAGATTTAAGAGGAGGAATCCAAGTTTAAGGTCAGCATGGCAATTTAGCAAGACCCTGTCTCAAAATAAAAATTCTAAAAAGGGCTAAAGATGTAGCTCAGTGGTAGAATGTTTGCCTAGCATACACAAGGCCCTGTGTTTGATTCCCAAAACCCAAAAAAACTGAGATTGCTAACAGATAGAAAAATGTTGTAGGCTTAAAATTTTATAAAACAAGATCACTTTATAGGGCTGGGGATGTGGCTCAAGCGGTAACGCGCTCGCCTGGCGTGCGTGCGGCCCCGGTTCGATCCTCAGCACCACATACCAACAAAGATGTTGTGTCCGCCGAGAACTAAACAATAAAGGTTAAAAATTCTCTCTCTCTCTCTCTCTCTCCCTCTCTCTCTCTCTCCCCCCCCTCACTCTCTCTTTAAAAAAAAAAAAAAAAAAAAAAAAAGATCACTTTATAAATCCTTTTAATTTAATAGTAAACTTGTCTTTTTTGGTAAGGCAGAATCACAACAATCACAATGTCATCACAGTACTATCAAACTGTAATATTTTAAAATTTATGATTTCATTTTTATAAAATCAAAACCAGTTTTGAAGTGAATATGTTTTGAACCTTCAAATATATTTGAAGTTTTGAAGTGAGTTTATCTCAGATGTTGAGAAGAAGGTACACTAGTCATTAAAATTTAATTTAAAGTGCTATGTACTGTGAATCATAATAGGAATAATATCAACTTTAGTAAGCAGTGACCTACTAACACTACATTTGCCAAATATCATCACAGCTCAGAAACTCTTGATCCCATGTCACAGATCATGGAACTGTATGATTATGGTTTTGGATATATGTAAAAGCTCAAATTAAGTCCTTTAGGTACCCTAACTCAAATAATTGCCAATGGCTCAGGATAACATCTTGCATCCAGTCCAGTTCGTTTAGCTAGACCCACCTGGTCATTTACTAATCTGCTCACTAAGAACTTAATAGGTTGTGGAAGCCAAGCTGATTCTAGTTATTATTTAATTGGCCTAGCTACATCTTAGGAATCAACCTCTATAGCTAGTTGGTAAAGAGAAATAATACAACTCGAATATATATTGTTTTCAGCAGTATTTGACAAACTGTCTTAAAATATTTTTGTGGACAAGACCAAATATTATTGCACAGTTCAGTAATAACTAATTGAATATTTATACATATTATATTCTATAAGGTTCTAAGAGTTTTCCTCCTTATACTTGATTTTTCCTGTTCAACATTTTTCTCATTTCCTATGTTAAAAGCAATAACAGTGGTATTATTAAAAGTACAAGAAGTGATAGGCGATTTAAGGATACACGACATAATAGTTGCTGGGAAAATAAGTTAGAATTACCAACTAGCTCTTACAGGGAAAATGTAAAGTCTTACATTTAAGATCATTACCACAGTGAAATAAAATGTGGTCACAAATTTTGGGGGGCGGCTGCTCCTGTTAAGAGGAAGAATCCATTTCCCCATCATTTGAATCTATGCAAGCTGTGATTTTTTTTTAATTTTTGGTAGTTGTAGACAGACAGCATGCCTTTATTTTATTTATTTTTGTATGCGGTGCTAAGGATCAAATCCTGTGCCTCACACATGTTAAGCAAGTGCTCTGCCTCGGAGCCCCAGCCCCAGCCCCAGCCCCAGCCCCACTATGATTTGTTTTGACCAACAAAATAAACAAGTGATGTTTTACAACTTCAGAACAAGGCCTTAAGAGCCTCACTGATTCCCGTTATTATGTATCACTAACTTCCACTCACTAAGTTAGTAAATCTGGGCTTGTTTACTTGAGAATAAGGTACCACATAAAGAGAAAATCCTAGCAAGAAGTCGGGAGTAACTGTGAGGCATATGCCACCTAGCCACAGCTGACTACAACTGCATGAATGATTTTAAGCAAGACTAGCAGATGAGCAGACCAGCTGAACCAAGCCCAAATTGACAGGATTAAATAAATTAGCTATTGTTTCAAGTCACTAACGTGTAGGTGGTTTATTATATAGCAGTAAATAACTTAAATAGTAATTGTATATGACAAAAAGAAAGACTTGGCTTGGCTTTGCCAACAAAGCAGGCTGGAGTATTAGTGTGTGAATCATTTGCCCCAAAGCTCAATGTAAGCCAGTGGTGAAACATGGCATCATTACAGTAGAAGTGAATGTCCTTCCTGATCAAAAGAGAGATAAATTCTGCTTACCTTGGTAATGACCAGACTGGATTACTGCATAGGGCTCAATATTTTAAAGATGGGGCATGCTACAGAGATACACAAAGAACAGCAAGTAATGGTAAGCAGTCTGTTAACTTTAATTTACAAAGCCATTTGAAGATTAGAAGCATTCTCCTGGAAAAACACATACACACACACTCAGAAAAAAATATGCTAACTCTTTCAACATTTTGACAGTTCCTCATATAGGAAGTCAATGAGGTAATGATTAATCTTCCAAATAGTGGAATAGAAAACAAATTTTCTATTGAAAGAAGGAATAATTTTCTGAGAAGCTAATTAATATTCAACTCGACATTCTTTTCATTTTCTACTAATTTTTGTTTCTACTTTATTCACCATGACTTTTTAACCTACTCTCCCTTCTACTTCTACTGTCACCTTTTCACTTATCAACTTTCTCCCAGTCTGTTTCAAATGTGACTAGTCTTCCTTTTTTTTTCTTAACTACATTCTTTTCCCCTTTGATATTTCCTTTTTTCTTATGTATGCTTTTGTAAGCATATGTGTTCATATGTCTTTACATATACCTAAATATGTATATATGCACATTTTATATGAATCTTCTGTGTATCTTAGTCTGTATTTTTATCTTTTAAGCTACGGCTAAAACTGAGCAAGTTTTGTATTTCATTAGTCACAACTTCTGCAAGGGAAAGTGGGTAAGCCCCATCAATTACCTGTCCTCTCACACAATTCTTTGCTTCTTCTTTCCTAGTATTCTCTCCTCCTTTTTTGCTCTATTCTTAGCTCTTTTCCATCTTCCTTCTGGAACCTTCTTTCCATTGTACTTCCTCATGTCTGTCCATAACTTCTGCACTGAAGGCGACACACTCACTTTGTGCCTGAAACTTGACCTGGCCTAGGACATTTCTTCTTAAGTCACTCAGTACACACTAGTCTTTCTCCCATACCCTACATAATAAGAAGTAGAGCTCTTCTGGCTCCCTGTTATAACTTCATATCTTCTTCATCCATGTAAAAACACTTCCTTCGTTAAGGCTTACATCATCTAATCTGATCATCCCTATTCCTCTTCTTTAATGATTTCTACTGATCTCCTGTCAATGCTATTCATTTAGTGTCGGTCTCAGGCACCTGATTCAATTCCTTCCTCTCTACCCCAAGTTCTGCATTCATGCTAAGAAACTTTACTATCAATGTCAACAACCTGTGTTGTTGTTTTGCCTCCTGAATGTTAATGACCTTTATCTCTTCTCCACTTAAACCGCACCCCAGTCCTTGTCATCAGTCACAATTTTTTTACATCTGAAATCTTAAGACCCAAATTGCCTCTCTGATAATAACCACGATATTATTCCAACTACTCTTGCATTTTAGCCTCAACACAGATTAAAACATGCAGTCAATTGCTCCCTCCATTTTTTCCCTAGACTTACAGTCTTTTCTAGACTTGCTTTCTTCTCTACATAATCTGTAATCTAGGTTTGATCTGTCTCCCCAGTATACTCAGTCTCTTTATCCCCTTATTTTTCTCAGCCCATTTGTTATACAAGTCATAAACTCTGAATTTCTTATATAATTTGCCCTCTCCATATCTACCCACAGTATATAGAGCTAATGAGGAAATAAAGTGATATTACTGTGATGATCAATGTCTTCTACAAAATGGTAATTCTAGCTATAGGTAGACTGTCAATACTACCTAATAATCATCTTACATAGCCTGATACCTCTCTTTCTTTTCTTACTAAACCCTCACTATTCCCTTCTACCCTTTTTCCTCACCCTATACTTTCAGCAGAGATCTGTGTCTCCTACTTCATGGGAAGAACAGAATCTTGCAGGCCTAATTTCTGTCATTTTCCTTCCTCCACACCTACAAAATTATCCACAGCTATAATATCCCACGTCTTTCTTTTTGGTCTCTGAGGAAGAGTTGTCCAGTCATATTTTAAAGGATTATCCTACAAATCATGCCTATGGCTCCATCCTCTGTGACCCTACTTTTAAAAAATCATCTTTCTCCCTTATGTTATAGTATCTTTCCATAGTCTTCTTTTCCATAATCCACAAATATATTCCCATCTTCCATTTTTTAAAAAAATTCCTTAGCCAAACATTTCCTATAACTATAATCCTCTTCACTTTCTAGCCAAGTTCCTATAGAATGGTTTATCCTTCACCTTTCCTTTTTCACATTCCACTCATGCTTCATCCCACTTCTATTGAATCATTAAAATTGCACTAAAAAGGTTATCCTTTCCTGTTTAATCAAATAGGTATTTTTCACTTGGATCTTATTTAAGCACTCATTTAACCTTATTGACCATTCCCTTCTTGAAGTTCTCATCTTTCCATTCTGTACTTCTACTCTCTGTCCATCTTTTACTTCTCTGACTATTCTTTCTCAAATTCTTTCCCTAATTTCTTTCTCTTACATATTTGATTCATTTTGGTTCTATCCTCTTTCACTGTCTTCTTCTGGTTTATTTCCCTCTCTAAACATTTCCATTCCAATGGCTTTAATTGTGAGCAAAGTAAGACCTATTCTTGACCTACCCACCTGCCATCTTGCACCTCTTGTTTCACCATCCTGAGAAATTATGCCATTCGTTGTGCTTGATACACATCAAGTTTTCCTCACCTCTGAACCTTCACAAATTATTTCCTCTGCCTGAAACGCTCATCCTAGCCACGCCTTCACACCACCTTTTTTTGAGGTGATAATTTTCTTCCTTTCCTTTAAAACTTAACAGTCATTATCAGGAAACCTTTACAGACCTCTCCTCTTCTTTCCAAGCTAGATTCTATTTAATACCTGTGTTTATTCTTTTATTACAGCATTTACCAATAATGTATTGGTGTTAACCATATAAAGATCTATTTTCCCACCTTGCTAATCCTTATAAGCAAGGACCATGACCTGTTCTTTGAATAATCAAAGCCTAAAACAATGTCTCTTCCATAAGAATTATCCACTAAACACTTATTGACTCAGCTGAAATCTACATAAAATTCTTTCTTTAACAGAACTCTTATATCCAACCACCTATTTAACATCCTCACTTACATGTTTCATCAGTACTTAAAATGTAAGTAACAGAGTGAACTCATCCTCACACACATGTTCTCCCCAGCAGAAATCTGCTTTTCCTCTCCATTGCCTTGGTTAGGGTATCACTATTTACCTAGAACAGACACCAGGGGGTCAGCCTTCATGTCTTTTTAATCCTGTAATCTAGATATCTTTTATCCCTTTCTTCCCATTCACATTGCTGCTCTGCTCTTCAAGTCTATAATATTTTGTGGTAAAATATTTGTAACATAAAATTTACCATTTTAACTAAGTGGCACTAAGTACATTCACATTGTTGTACCCCAGGATTTTTTTTAATAAGGAGCCATCTGGTGTTCTTACCTCTAGGCTAAGATAAGTTTGCATTGCATCTATACATTCTTCCCAGTGTAATCTTTCTAAAATTCACATGAGTGCTGGGGGTATAGCTCAATAACAAAGTGCTCAACTAGCACATACAAGGCTCTGGATTAAATCCGCAGTACCTGAACAACAACAACAATATATATATATAAAATGAAAATGATATTTCTAGATGAACTGGAATGTTTTCATTATTTCTTCTGAGTTTTCATAGGTTCAAGTTGAAATGAGTGAAAAAAAATTTTAAAAATACCAAGTTTTTCTAAAAATTTTCCAGTGTAAAGGTTGAGTAAATGAATGATCACAGTAATCAAGATAAGAAAGACAGAAATATGTGT
Source organism: Ictidomys tridecemlineatus (assembly GCF_052094955.1). NCBI lineage: Eukaryota > Metazoa > Chordata > Mammalia > Rodentia > Sciuridae > Ictidomys > Ictidomys tridecemlineatus. Next base: position 77,465,971 of record NC_135481.1, on the reverse strand, counting down.
GGGAGGTAAAGTATTAAGTTTTAGTTTAGATAATGCTGAGTATCATAGTTTAGATAATGCTGGTATTAGGCAGAGGAGATATACTGAAAACAGTTGCATATGTGAGTCTGAAACTCAAGAGAATTTTGGAATAGGGTGCTCTGGATTTGGAAGTTATGATCATTTAAGTGACATCAAAGGAGCAAATATCTCCTGAGGCATGCATGAAAAGACATAAAGAAGAATGATAAAGTACATCAACATAAAAAAGACCAACAGAACAGCCATAGCGGTAAAAGAAAAAAATATATATCACACTTTAAGTCTTCTTATCCTTCTGCCATAATTGAAAGAGAACAAGACCTTTGATACTAATGACATTCCTGAGGTGGAGCATTTTTAGTGATTTTGTCTTCTCTGCTAGAACGATGATTGTTATTCATCTCACTTGGATATTTCAGGTTCCTTCTGCTGAAGAAGGATTTTAAAAAGTTAAACATGTTTGATGGAATAACTAAATAATAGGAATGCTTTTGCTGGAGAGAAAGTTGTCTAGCCAATAATTCTCTTATGCAATTGTACCAAAACTAGTGCTCTTAGCCCTAACTCTAGCCTTTTTTCTATTTCATGAAGCTCTTTGGAAGAGATCATTCAGTAGTATGTAAAGAACTTGAAACCTATTTTAGTGAACTATATTATTTTGTTAAAGATATTGTTGATTTGGACAGTGAAGAATAGCCTGCAGGCAAATCCTGCAAGGTGCTCCAGCAGACACACACACCTACCTTCCTGTTGGCAGAGTCTCTGTTTGGCAGGTGTATTCCATTCCTTACAGGAAGGAATAGGTGCTTTATTGTATTTCAGAAGTCAGTAGGCTTTTGCAAAACTAAGTAATTGACATTTTTTTCATTTCTGAGATCAAATTTTCATAAATCGTTCAACCTGGATAAACTGAGAATGTGGTTGATCTAGTAATTGTTGAAATACAGTGGAGACATTGCAAAGCATGATATTTAAGTATTTCCTCCTAGTTTCTTACCTTAGAAAGATATAAGACTTTTAAATGGAAAAATGCCCTAATGTATAAAAAGGAAACGAAAGACAAGCCTATCTATGAAGAAGCCAAAACAAGCACAATACAGATTCATCTCAGTAATTTGGTATTCCAATGATTCTGAATTTGTAGTAATAATAATCACAAGTAGAACTTATTTTTATATTATGAGGAAGTGGGTTTTTTTAGCTAGTTAGTAGCTTCAGTGTTATTATAAGGACGGGATATATTTAACCAACTTGAAAGCAATATTTTCTGACTCTTACACACACAAAAAAATGGTATTAATAATAGCTTGTCAAGATTTCTACCAGGAACCTGTGTTAACAGTTCATTCAAGTTACTATCAGAGTTTAGCAATAAACTTACAGTGTAGTTTTGTGATTTATACTAAAATTTTTATCCTCCACATCCACAATTTAAAGTTTATAAAAATTTGCCTAAAAGGATTCATTGCAGTCCCATGAAACATAATATTCAGAGTATATAATATTCAAGTAGCAAATAGCACTAGTTTTTGACATGAGGAAAAGCTCAACTAATATAGACTCATCTATGAAGGCAGTGAATTTTTCCATGAATCTTCTAGTGGTACCTCTAGATGGTCTTAGTAGATATACAATATTTATGTATAATTTATAGTCAAGAAATCTATAATAATAGACAGGCAAGATTTGTATTTTATTCTAAGATCACTACTTTATTTAAGACAAAGATTTTGATGCACTGAAATATTCCTGTTTTCTGTTAACAGAATTTTGCTATATGCAGAATCATCTAATAAACTTGAACTAGTTTTCTGAATTATATGCAGTTGATTTGTTCATTCCTTACTGAAAGTCTTCAAATAGTCTAAACAAGTCTGTTTGACACCAAGAATACCCTCATTCCTTTAGTGTCTAGCTCTGTACTGTGTTTATTTGCAAAGGACCCTCATGCATGGATCCATATAAATGAGGCAAACTGTGGAGTAAACTAGACTATGTTGCTCACCAAGCTTTGAGGATTGTGTTTCTGAAAACTGCTGGCCATGATTTTCACTTGTAAGGAAGATTACTTGTGTGTAATATCAAGTGAGATTTTTATGCTTTCAGTGAAGAAAATAAAAGAAGAAACCAATTAATTGTCTGTTTCCATGATCTTTTGTTAAGCAAAACTCTCACTGATCCACATGAATGTGTTCTGTCACCCACAGAGTAGCCTAAGAGCACTGCAGAATAGACTTCTGAACTTTTGACTCTATTTTCATTTTAATTGGCAGGTTTTAATCAGCTAAAAATATTTTACTTCTTTGATTAAAAAGCTATACAGGTAATTTCTAGACTGATTACTCAGGAATAGAAACTTTTTTAAAAATATAGTACAGAAAATCTGGTTGTATTAGTGTCAAATCATTTGTAAATATTTTGGGACATGAAAGTTTCCCTACCTAACCACCTAATTTATATCTATATTTTCATCAGCTGACTCTAGGGGAAAGAAAGAAATTTAATGTATAAGAATTGTTCAGTAGGTTCAGGGGTATAGCTCAGTGGAAGAGAGATTGCCTAGTATTCATGAGGCCTGGGTTCAAAAAAAAATCATGCAGTATGCCAACCAATGTATTGCTTATTTAGCTAAGTAACAGGAATAAGCTTGCTAGTATTTCTATATGAAATTTGTTTCTGAGGCTGGGGATGTAGTTCAGTGATGGAGTACCTGTTTAGCCAGCCAGGTTCTATCCCCAGCATCACCAAAAGAAAGAGAAAAAGAAAAGATATATATATTTCTCTTAGGTAAAAGTCAGTTTGAAGCTGGTACTACACTTAATATGCCATGCTGTCATTGCATAGTAAATGATTCATTCACAACCTTAGTGCAAGTAGCCAAATGTCTTGAAATGAATATCCTATATATTTTGGAGCATTTAACACTGGCATAATCTGAAGATCTGACTTAAAGTAAATCCTTGGCACTCTGCAAGAGTGCCTCTCATTTACAGTGATGCTTTGTTTCTTAACATGACTACCAGGACTGCTTGGTCACAGGCAAATACTATTCTTTTTCAGCCAAATCATTCCTGACAATAATTGTACTTTTTATTTTCTTTTTTTTCTTCCTCCTGTTTCCCCTGCCCCCAACTTAGGTTAGAAAGGCTGGTGGATGTCCTGAGGAAGAAGGTTGGAACAGGGACCATGAGGACAGTGATCTGACAGGAAAAAAAAAAACGACAGTCTGGGGGAAGCGATCACATCTGGTGACCAGGCTGCTTCATTCAACACTGTGTAAACACTAAAAGCCTTAACTTAGCAAACAGTTGTTAGAAGTGGGACACTCCAACCACATTCCAAGCTGAGAAAAAAAATCAAATCACAAATGTTTAACCACTTTGCTGCTGACTTGAGTTTTTTATCCAAATATATTAAACTATAGACTTTTACCAATGGGTACCTATAAGGTTGCAGCATATTTTGTGACTATTTTATATCTCAACTTTTTATTTAGAGATATAAATTGTTTTACCAAGAGACCACTATAGAAACATGGTAAAGTTGGTCAGGATCATATCTTCACATATGGCCCTCTCTGAATCAAAGTGCAGCAAAGTAAATATTGTCTAAGCCTTAATCCACTGTGTTAGGTCAAAACTTCAAATAAATGCATTTTCCAATATAGAGTATATTTCGTAACTGAAGAAGGATGTTCAGACATGAGTTTGTAATCTTCCTTTAGTGTACGTATTTAATCTTTGTTAATATTAAAGAATATTACAAATAGATGCCACAAATTAAATGTATAATTTGCTTTAATGAGAGTTTAGTACATTAAAATTACATTCATCAGGACATGATTTTTATTTTACTAAAAATAAATACAGACTGCATTCAATAAAATGGAAGATTATTAATGTGTATTTATAAATTCATACTGTCAGTATTTTTAATGTTAAGACTGGATAATTATCTAAGCTCCACCTAAGCTGTAGAAATTGCCAAGTTTCTGTCTATTGGTCTGGTACACTTTTGTCTTGAAAATTAGCTTGTGCCAGCATGTCTCTATCTGAAAAGGCAAGAAGCCATCAAATCTACTAAGTATTCTTATTGATTATCTTTTTTTATAGATTATTGTTTGAATTTTGTTGTAAAGAAGGGGAATTCAGTATATAATATACCATAAAATTATAATGTGCAAGTAGTAGGACTTAGACAAAAGTAAACCTGCATTTGGTTCAGGTTGCCTTTATTTCATATAAGAGGTAAGAATTAACTTAATTAACATTTAAGAGGTAACTTAAAAGTTAAAGCATAGCCATCACTTCTACTCATATGATGTCATGAATAAAACTGAAACTTTATATATTTGGCTATACAAAAAATCATCATTATTTTAGAGTGAAAAGTTGAAAGGGCAATAGGAAATGACTATGCCAGGAACAGGGTGAAATAAACAAACAGTAGTAGTGAAAGGTTTGTAGACAAATAAAAATTTACGTGCATTTTTTAATTTATATTTAAGATTGTGCTAAACTAGATACTGTTGCCTATTTTCAGGATAAGTATATTCAAGGCATTGTATTGTGTCATTTTTTAAGATGCCATTAGAGATTATCCATTATTTAATTTACTTTGCAGGAAATTTTAAAGTGCTTGTCATAGATGACAGAAGAATCATAATGCTAAATACACCCCATTCTTCCTTAGTAAATCTGTAGCTATTAAATTAACTGACAAAATTATCCCATTGCATTAAAATTTGGAATTTACTCATGTTTCCTGCTTGTAATGATTTTTTTAAATGATGATAATTTGAAAATAAGGCACAACAGGGGTTAAAAATAAACTAACTGGATTTGCCCTATAGTTCTAAAAAGAATCATAGCTTTTCATAGGCCAGTGACTATATAAACATAGACATGTGTAATACTTTGGTCATACATGGAGTCTTGTCTCTGGGCTCTAAGTTAAACCCCTAAAACCCCCTTGTTTAAAGAAACAGCACCCTTTAAATCATCCAAGAAATGCAGGTAAGTAGAGAACAGTTCTTGTCACAAAATAGTTTGTTCCTAAACCCTCTTAAAAGAAATCACAAGTAAACTTGAATTTTCCGTTTAGTCTTGAAGAACAGACTAACTTTCCTTGGGTTACTTTGGAATTTTAAAGTACATGAAGGGCCATATCAAGATATCTTTCAGTTTCCAAACATCTCCTCCTATACCTAAATGATATAATTAGAGCAACCAATTCCTATAATCAATATTGTGAAGTTTTACAGAATATGATTATAAAGTGAAATTTACAAAACAATTATAGTATCTACTTTTGTTCAACCTAGATAATCTCTCAAAAATAACCCATCCCTTTGAAAATGAGTTTCATTCCCTTGAAAATGACTTAGTTATCTGCAAAATTAACACATGCAAAGTATTACAGCCAAATATTGTCAACTGATTTCTTAAGTTAAAAATGTTGACCAACACAATATTTCAAATAGTCAAAATTTGTTTTGTATGAAAAATAGCCTTACTCACTGAAAATCAGGTAGCCACATATTCAATCCTACCACAAATCCAGAAGTGTTTCATTCTGCTCAGCAATGTTGCTGTGAGTTTGCTTTAAACGTCAAGTGTAATTCCTATAGTAACATGAGAATTCACTTCTTGTAAAAATAAGTAGTCCTGAGGAAAGGCAGAAAAAAATGCTAAATTTTTTAACACTTGATGATTTATGAAATCCTTCACATCTTTGTTTTTATTTGCTCCTGTCAACAACCATATAATAATAATAAATTATTTATGTCAACTATATAATAATGATTATAGGGCTTTAGTATTAGTGTTATTATTGTTGTCTTATAACTATACTCCATGCAACTATAGATCTTCAAACCTTTCTGTTAGAAAAAAAAAGTAGTAAAGATTTTTACTCTAGTAATTTTTGTTATTATTCTACCATTTATTTTATACACATATATATGAATTCCCTAACCGTCTAAAGACTGTATGCATTTCTTTCTATGACGTACAGTAATGTGAACTGTATGCATAGATAACATCATATTATGACCACCTCTCTATCATATGATAGTAGCAGCATGCTGTACTTCAGGTATCACTAAAATATAACCTTGAAGTGCTTTGGACTATTTTCAATTTGGCCTGATGATAAATTCTAACACCGTACTTTACATAGTATTATAAACTTCTTCAAGACTTGCTTTAATTCCTAGGACAACTATTAGAGATAAAACTATATATAAGCAAAGTTATTGGTTATAAGCAATGTGTAGACAGTTGTAGCAAAATTATTAATCATTAATATAAATATTTTTATTCTACTTTTATAAATAAACCATTATATTTAAAGATAGCTAAAACAGTTTACATATTTTATAGAAGAAATATTTTATATTATTTTCAGTGATAAGATTGATCCTTTGTATATTTTCTTATTCAATTAAACTTTAGAGGGCTGGAGATTTAGCTCAGTGGCAGAATACAGACTTAGCATGCATGATGCCCAAGGTTCAATCCCCAGAACCCTCCCCCCCCAAAAAAATTAAGAAATCTTTTTATAATCACATCACTTATTGATATAATTAGTTTATTTCACAAGAAAGAATATTAAAGATTTGTAGTTTTAATATTGAATAGTGTCACAATGTATATGTAGAAAAACATTTTATATGTAGTATTTTTTAAGATCATAATTATTTTTTAAAGTTACCATTTTCAAATAGTCATGATTAATAAAGCATTAAATGATAAAATAGCCGTGACACATTTTGTCTTCTCACATATGGCTTGGAAGGAAGTCAGATTTTCACAGATATTATTGTTCTTGGTTACTGTTATGTACCGTTCACATATCTATTCATATATACAGATATACCCATTCAGACTGAAAATCACATTTGCCTTTTTAAAAAATTGATTTATAAGTCAACTGTTGAGCTCCAGTGATTTCAGCATTTTGTTCGTGTTTTATTAGAAATGCACGTGGTTTCTGAGGCTTTTAAACAAATACATGAAATGGTTGAAAGATTTATATTGCTCGTGCTTAGCTAAATATGTCATCTCTAGAAAAGCTGTGGTTTATTTTGGCACTGTTTTAAAAACTCAAATATTTTAAACATTTGTTAAGTTGGAGCTTGTACATTTCAACTAGTAGCATACGTTCCAGAATAGCATCTCCAGTTACCAAATTTTTTATAATCCTTTTACTATAATAACCTTTTTTGAAATGGTTTCTTTTCTTTTTTGTTATGTACTTTAGTGTAAGTTAGGTTAAAGTTATTACCTTTTGATGTAGGACTTCATAATAGAATTTGGCAATGGTAAATGTGTATTTTTGAGGACCATTAAAATGTTGTATGCTATTCATCTTCTTTGCAGAAGTATTAATATGCCTACTTTTAAGTTTATTTTCTAAATATAGTTTTGGAGTATACTAATACTTTGGAATTCACCAATTTCTTGATTATATATTCATTAACCAAGCTGTATTTTAATGTACTCTCATATATAAGATATGTATTTACTTTTTATTCACATAAAATCCCATATTGCAAATCCTACATGTTTTATTGCAATTTTTATACATTGATCTTGATTAGATTTGTAGATGTACAGTCCTGAAGACACTGTACTGGATATACACCATAAATATATATTGTAGTAGGGAAACAGATTAAATTTCCTATCAAACTGTGTGTGCCTTCCTTATTAAAGACAAAAGTCAACACGAATAAATTTGTTAGTTGCATTAAGAACCTTTCAAAATTATTTAAATATAAAATTATAGTAAAAAGTATTGTAAATATTATCTTTGGTAAATATGATTAGAAAAAAATGAAGGAGATCAAATTATTTTAACTTAAAAATAATAGATTGGTTCAAATATATTACAAAGCACCTCTAATAATTTTGGAATATGTGTGGAACTTTATTGTAATCAAGAGCTGAAATCTGCTGGGTATAGTGGCACATCCCTGTAACCTTAGCTCCTAGTAGAGAACCTTTGGGTTCAATCCCCAGTACCAAAAAAAAAAGCTGAAATAACAATACTGCTTCTGCTGTATTTGATTATTGAATTATAATGAGATTAATATAAACAAATTACGTAACTCTATATTATGAATTTTGAACTTAAAGTTTAAGGTATGTGACAAAGAGGACTGAAATGAGAGTGGAAAGTAGGAGTCTTCAGGACAAAGATTTTGAAACTGGTGATATGTAAAAAAGGTCATGGTACTATGTAAACACAAGTTGTGTCTCACCATGTTTGAGACACCATGTTGTCCCACCAAGGCCTTCCTGATGTTTTTGTGATATATTTTACTTCTGCATCTGTATACAATGATCATGTTCTTAACTATTTTTACTTTGAACAGTCAATTATTTTAAGGATATATTAAAACTTTAAGATGTTTACCCATGTCTTTATCATTTACAGTGTTCTTTTCTTTGCGTAGATTTCCACCAGTTATTTACCATCTGGCTGAAGTATTTATCATCCAATCTAATGTAGGACTGTTGTGTCAACTTTTGAATGTCTGAAAATGTTTTTCTGCATTCAATTTTTTAAATTGCTAGACATTAAATTTTAGGTTTCTAAACTTTGTTTTGCTTTTTGTTAAAAATGTTAACTCTAGTATCTCTGGCTTATTTTGTTCCTGTTAGCATTCTTATTGTTGTTCTCTGTAAATAGTATGTCTTCTGGATGCTTTAAAGATTCTCCCTATTTCACTTATTTTAACTAATTTGAATATAATGTGTTGTGGTGTAGATTTCTGCATTTTTCTGTGCTTATGATTTGATGAACTTCATTCTGTGAGTTTGTGGTTCATTAGAAAAATCTCAATCATTATTTTTCCAATGTTTTTGTCCAGCACTTTTCCTACTCCTCTGAATGTACATTAAACCACTTAAAATTGTCTATAGTTCATTCATATTTCTTTTTTTTCTTTTGGCATTCTATTTTCCCCTATGTGTTCATTCTGAATAATTTTTTTGCTTTGTCTTCTGATTTAATTATCTCTTCTTTTGTAGTGTCTAGTGTACTGTTAATCCCATCCAGGACCTTTTCTTTTTTAATTATTTATTTATTCTAATTTGTTATATATGATGGCAGAATGCAATTCATTTCATATTACACATATAGAGCACAATTTTTTCAAGTCACTGGTTGTACACAAAGTATTTTCATACCATTCTTGTCTTCATACATGTACTTAGGGTAATGATGTCTAACTCATTCACTGTCATTCCTACCCCCTTGTCCTTTCCCTTCCTCTTGCTTGCCTTTGCCCTATCTAAAGTTCCTCCATTCTACCCATGCCCCCTCCTCGCCAGTGGCCATTATGAGTCAGCATCCTCATATCAAAGAAAACACTCAATCTTTGGTTTTGGGGGATTGGTTTACTTCATTTAGCAGTGTATTCTCCAACTCCATCCATTTACCTGCAAATTACATGATTTTATTCTCTTTTAATGCTAAGTAATGTTCCATGATGTATATATACCTAAGTTGCCCTACCCATTCATCTACTGAAGGGCATCTGGGTTGGTTCCACAATTTAGCTATTGTGAATTGGGCTTCTGTAAACATTTGATATGGCTGTGTCAGGGCTTTTTTCTTTACAAACATTGTATTTATTGTCTCTAACAGTTAGAGTTGGGTCTTTCTAACTTTTTTTCATTTCTTTTCTTGTTCATGTTTTGCCTTATCTTTGGGAACATTAAAAAAAAAAAAAAGGTTGTCAGTGTCCTTGTCTGTTAATACTATAATCTGTTCAATTTCTGAGTCTGCTTCTGTTGAGTTTTGTTCCATTATAAGGAGTTACATTTTTTACTTTGAATGTCTCCTAACTTTTTGTCAGATGCCAATCATTATGGACTTTGTCTTATTGGGTATTGGATATTTTTATACTTCTTTAGGATGTTTTGAGCTTTGTTAGGGATGCACTTACATTAACTTGGATACAGTTTGTTACTTTTAAATCTATACAAGTTTTGTTAAACAGATGAGAATAACCATTAGTCCAGATTTTTCTCCACAATCAAGGCCATTCCCTTCTGAGTATACTACCTTATGCATAAGACATTTCTACTCCACCTGGTCACATCAGAAACTATTTCTAGTCATATATGAATCTAGGTCGCTATTCTACCTACTCTTTTATATTGGTTTTTGCCTTGGCCTTAGTAGTTTTTTACATACATGTGCTGATCAGTAAGTACTCAGAGGAACATGCAGGGACTGCTAAGCAGCCCTTCAGAACTTGCTCACTCTTTGTGCAGTCCTCTGTTTTCCCTTCACTCTGCTCTGTAAACTCTCCAAACCATAAACTGGGGCAATAGTAGGGCTAGCTTTGGGCCCTTCTTTCATGAGTCACTGTTCTGTGCTGCCTTTTGTCTAAAGTCCACAAACATTGTTACATTGTTTAATACGTTTTCACCATTGTTTTTTATTTGTTTGGTTTTTGTTTTTATTTTGTTTGTTTGTTTTTCAGCCTTTTATTAATTTGTTAAAATAAATCCAGTCCTGTTACTCCAAAATAGTAAAAAATATAAGTCCTCCTGTAACTCTTAAAATTATTCCTTTGGGGGGCGGGGGTAACCAAAGATTGAAACCAAGGGTACTTAACCACTGAGCTGCATCCCCAGCCTTTATTTTACTTAGAAACAGGGTCTCACTGAATTGCTTAGTGCTTTGATAAGTTGCTGAAGCTGGCTATGATCTCACAATCCTGCTTCCTCTTTATGTCTAGCTTTCTTCTTCTCTATTGAGAAATCAGTTGCCAGTCTTATTGTTCTTCTCCTAAAATTAAAGTCTTTGTTTTCCCTGATTCCTTTTTACATATTATTTATTTGCTTTGTTTTTTGTCATTGTTTCTTGTTTTATTGAGTGGGTGCCAGTTTTATTTTGTGCCTAGATATGGTCTTTGTGTATTTCTTGATTTCAGAGATCTTATTAAACCTCTGGCTTAAAAAAAAGAAAAAACTGACTTGACATTTTTAGGGAACTCTTAATTGATATCTTTCTCCTCTTCTGAGGTCTAATTATATCTATAACTGTTAACCATTTCACTTTCTTCCCAAATATCTCTCTCATCCTCTCTGTGTTTTCCATTTTTTTTTAATTCTTTGCATCTCTTCAAAGTTTTTTAAACTACTTGGCTTTTATTTCCTTACTTCTGTCTTCTGCTATGAAACCATCTGCGGAGTTCTTAATTTTAGATTGTATATATTTTTCAATTCCATAATTTTCTGTTGATTTTTGCACATTCTAATATTGTGGTGAAATACTCATCTTTCTAATTCTATTTTCAACCCCCTTAGCCTCTGTTTTCCTGAAAATTCTAGTCAGAGTCACTTTCAAATCTAAGTCTATTAACTCCAATAGCTGAATCACCTATGAGTCTTTTTCTATTCTCTGTTTATTCTCTTGGTATGCCTATTAATTTTTGGTTGAATGTAAGACATCTTGAACCTCCAGATGATTTTGTCTTCCTCTAGAGAGAATATATCCTCTACTCTGCTGAGAAGATTGAGTGGAAGCTAATTGCCATAATCCAGTCAAGTACTGTACTGACTTGAAACTGGGTTGCAGTTTGAGTAAGGTTTTATTATTTCTGATTTGCCTCTTTTCTGGTAGAATAGTTCATTAGGGATCTCCATGATAAAAGTGATATCTTCAGTGGGACCTTTTTTAGATATTCTCATTTTTACTTTTTTTAACCTCATACTTAGGACAGCTCAGAATTTACTAGATTTCTTGAAGGGAAAACTAGGTATGCATTTCAGGCTTTTTGGTTCTTCACTTTGGTCATATGAGCCATGCAAGATTGCCCAAAACTGATGGATTCTATGTTCTTAGTAGCACATTATCAGTTTTCTCACATTCACCCAGAACCAGCAAATCCATCCAGGGGAAAAGCAGCTACAGATCATCAGTTTACCACTGTTGTTTTCTCCTTTATAGGATCTTAGTCCCTTCCAGTATCTTTGCTTTCTCTCTCCTCTTATACTTTTAAGCAAATGGGGTTCTTTTTGTTGTTTTTGTTTTTGTTTTTGTAATTTTTCCAGCTTTGCTAGTTGTTCTTGGCATGAGTTCTATTCTGTCTGGAAGCAGAAATCCAGTAAGTTTTTTATTTCTGTTATTGTAGTTTTTCTTTCTAGAGGTAATACTCTGATCAGTCTCAAATGAATTTTTATAGTGTTCATTTCTATTTTATATTTTTAATTCCTGTCTCATTTCCTTATTTATTTTAAACATACTTATTTTCTGATAATTTTAATATCTCAAGTATTTATGTTCTGATTTTTTTATTATTTCTGCCTGCTATATTTATGTTGCCTTATTTCTTTGGATGTTTGGAGATTCATTAATTTGAGCTTATATTTCATAAAATTATTCTCTATGGAATGTTTCAAGACCTGGATTAAAGGGGGGTTCCTCCATGGATTCTCTGCATTTGCTTCTGCTAACTACTTGGAAGCATGTATAGGCCTTGGATCACTTTTAGTCTTAATTTGAATTTTATGGGACACTTAGGTCTTGTTGATTTGGTTTGAATTCTCACATGAGGGCTGAATTGTGGTTACAAAATTTATAGGGGAAATATTCTTTGATCCTCCACTCAAGGCCTGAATTAAAGATTTGTAAATACTTGGGTGGTTCTTGGTCTGTGTCCTCTGTTGCCTGTTACATTAGAAGGCCATGAAAACCAAAGCTCAACTTTACACTATCATAAGGCCAATGCTTTCAGAATTGCTTTTTGTGCATCACTTACCACCGAGGTTCCTAGTTTTTCTTGGATTTGAGCCTCTGAATATCCCTTACTGAATACCAACATATTGATGCATTTGAGAAGATATTCATCATTTTCTCTCCAACATCTTTAGTTGCTTACTGCAGTTGCTTACTCCATCATAGCAAAAAACACTATGGGTGAATGTTATCCAATTTATACACCCAGAGAAAATTGTACTGCTAATAAAATGTTTTGAATTTAGTATCACTTGTATACATGAGTAAAACGAGCAGATAATAAACTTACCTTCCAAGAATGATGATTGCAGCTCTTTGTCCCCACCAGTAACTACAAACAATTTTTCATTAAAGATGCTAAAATTATTGAATGATCCAAATTAGCCTGGGCATGAAAACTAACAGCTGCCTAAAATGAAATGTTTGAGTTATGAGCCATGTGCCACTTTGGTTTATCTGCAGCCAAAAGGTTCAGAATCAGTATTCAATTAACCATGTTGCTTGGAAGGGTCTGGTTACCCTGAATAAGAGCTGCTTGGTGATGAGTAAGAGGTATCCGTGACACACAAGTTCAGACCTTGCAACTCTGTTTTGTTGTTTGAACTTTCTCTGTTGTAGCTAGGGATCCAGCGTGGAATTTAAACACTTGTGTGGTAACTCCATTCCTTTAGCCATTGTGTTGTTAAGCTCTAGCTAACGAACTTTGAACACTGGCTTCAGAAAGGCAAGACTTAGAAAACAGCAGCAATCAACATTTCAGGTTTTATAATTAAAACTATATGATTTATATGTCTTTATGCAGTTTAGAAGTTTTTGTCTGTCTAGTCAAATTGTTCTGTTAAAAGTATGTTTCATATGTGAAAAATAAAGAACTAAACCAAACACACCTAGAAAAGCTTAAATTAAGAACTAACTTGTTTTAAAAAATCACACCTACTGTAACAGAAACTTCCAAACATGCACCTGTTTTAAAACTTAGAAACTGTTGAAATAAAGGAACCCAAATTGCATAATATTTGAAAGGTGAAAACCGCCAGATGCATCAGTCATGTATACTTTATCTCATGTGGCCCCTTTCTTTCATGCCAATGTTTTTTGTTGCTTAGGGAGATCCTCCTGATAATGTCACAAAGAATGTCTCTCAGACCCATATAGACTATGTACACAGTGGCTTGCTAAGGAAACTTTTGCTTTAAAATCTCTAAGCTTCGTTTTGCTTCTAAGCATAGCTTTGAATCAAAAAACCAAATGACTAAAATGGAGAAGACCAAATTTCTTCTCTAACTCCTAAGCCAGTTCTAAAGATAATTCTTGAGAAAACTCAAGTGTGCTTAAAATATTTATAGAATAATTTGACATAAAACATCTCAGTGTTATTTCTTTGAAGAATTGTAATTTACTCAAAAGGTGCACATTAATTTCTTACTGGTTACTGATTACTGATGTCTTGTTTCATCATAACTTTATCCCTTTGTAAAATTAGGCTTGCTTTTTGCGTCTTTTTATAAACTGGTCATATTGTAAAGAATAGCTGCTCTTTTTTTTTAGGTGACTTAGAGGAATGTGAAGATGTAATCTTGTTGTTTGTCAAATAGAAGTGAAGAAAAACTTTGAAATCAGACATCTCCTTCCATTCAAAACCTCAGTAATAATCACCTAGTTTATTGTAAAAGCTGCAACATAGTTGTACTATGGGCTGAAAGTTTAAATATTACAGATACCATTGTCTTTAAATTTTAGGAAAATTATTTGTGTCTTTATTGAAATTTTTAAGAGCTAATTGCCCTAATCATATAAAGAGTTTATATACCACATTATTTTACTTTATTATGGATGGCAAGAAAATCAACAAAAGTTAGGCCCTATACTCTTAAGCATACACTCCATTTTAGTTTCTACCTTGTATCTTCATTATTTAATTCATTTGCCATGTTTAATCCTCTACTCAATCAAGTCTACCTTCACTTGTTTAAATCCAACTCATCCTTCAAGAACACTTACATGTCACCTCCTACGTGAAGCATTCCCTAATTCCTCATCCCCTCCCCACAACCAAGTTGTAGTTAATCTCTTTTCTGTGTGCCTTATAGCTCTTTCTGCAGCTCTCTATTAGAGCAGTTATTAAGTCTTCTCTTGTTTCAGTATTCCAGTACCATCTTCCATTAGAATGCAAGCTTCTGGAGATCAGATTCAGTTTTGTCCATATTTCTTTGCCCAGGTAAATACTTGATAAGTACCCACTATTCAATGATGAAACCTAAATTTTCAAAATATGTTGAATATCTAAACATTTGTATGATGTGTTTGTCTTAAATAAATCACATTAAGATTTTAATATGCTTTCCCACAAAATAGAGCTATGTCAAGTTATCTAGCACCTGGAACATTACCAGATCTGATATTGTACTTACTTGAAGACTATAACTTTTTAAACATAATCTATTTGAAGTAAAGGGTTATTATGGAGTTTCATTCATCGTTTTTATTTGTTTCTTTGGTTTGGCTTGGGTTTAAAATCAGAATTTCTTAACTGTTCAGTTGTGGTTCCATACAATCCAAAGTTTGAAATTTTACTCTGTGATCAAGTGAAGATATTTTGTTGACTACAAAGTTTATACAGATTTTTCAGGATAACCAAATCTTTACTGAACAAACAGTAACAACTAAATTACCTTCTGGAACCAAGTGAGAATGCTAGCCATTTATTTATAAACCAGCACGTTACATTTGGATGCCCTCCGACATTGCAGCATCTACTTTACAATTCAGTATCCACTCAATTTCTAAAAAGTCACAGAAGTTTTCTGAATTCTAATTACTTTGAAAATCTTTCTTAAGGTTCTTATCTTCTAGTTATGTATTATTTTTTCAAAATACAAACCATATTTTATAATACTTGAGAGCAAAAATAAATCATGCATGAACATTACCTACCAAACTACCTCAAAAATTCATATTTAGTTACTGATTTTGTTTTGTCTCTACTATGATCTCCACCAGTTTTCAACATGTAACTTGTTGTATGAAGATCCTAAAGCTTCAGAAATGCATATCATTCTTCAAGAAATCAGTTGTATCAAAGGCTTTCTGAAACATCAAAGCCTAGAAACTGAATTTTCCTTGTGTGACCATGACATTAACACCCTGAAAATCTTTTAAGTTTCTTAAAGAGATTTTCTTCTCAAAAATCTGTTCTGGCTGTGTTTCACCAAATTACATTTTATATTTTTCAATATAGTTTGTCCTTCTTTGAAATTATTTCTGGTATGTACCTCACAAAGTTAACTATCTTGATTATAATTGACCGCCAGCAGAGTGATTCCTTTTCAATAAGTGTTTTGTTTGTAATTTTCTAGGAAATATTGCTTCTTTACTCATCAAGGAACAGTAAACCAAAAATGCCTGCATTGTTTACCATATTGAAATTTTTAAATTATCTTAATGAATAGTGCTGCAATTCTGGCACATAGCCAAATGAAACATTTATCTTCAAGTAGCACAAAGGTTAAAGCACTATTTATGTTTATATTTAATTTTTCTTGAAATTCATCAGACAAGAAATGAAAATGCTATGGAGTCTTAGCTTTTTACCTTGAATATCTAAAATTCTCTTTGCTGGTAATTTTTTACTTAGAATTCTATCTTTAAATCTATAGTCTTTCTTTAAACCACTGAATTAAAACATGTAGACCTCTTTTAGAATGTTCACATTTGAATGAAATGAGAAAGAAGGGATTTAAAAATTTTAAATTGTGCATCAGCAGACATTTTATGAGCCAGAAATAAAAAAGCTCTGCAGTTTGTCAGCCATACTGTTTCCTTCCTTCTCTGCTGCTGTTAAGAGCTGAAACCTGTGCCATCATGGTTAATGTTTTGACAGATTTTATCATAAACCCTCTTGTTGTAAATTCACCTTGCACCAAAATTTAACATGTTGTAAGCTCAGAAAATGTTTTTATTGTTGATGATCCAGAAAAAGAAATAAATCAAATATGCTCTTTTAAATGATAGCAGAATAGTGTTTAACTGCTTAAAAGTTATACATTACTTGAAATTTGGGAGAAATTCTCATTCTCTGTGTTCAAGGTCTCTAAAATGTCAGTAAAACCGTACATGAACACTTTCATAACCATTGCCAGGGAAGAAGCTACCAAAGAAAATATTATGTGGCTTATATATGCTCATTAAATTTTGTAATAAAAATATACCATTCTTTAAAATCAATAGACACTTTGCCTTAGTAATGGAAAAAAAATGTAGACCCTCAACATGTGATTGATTAAAAAATCATGGAATAGTCACTTTGTTTCTAAATAACTTTAAGAATGGTCTTTAGTGTCTTTCATCTATTATTTTATATATATAAATAATACTTCTTAGAGTATTTTATTTTATTTAGATTCTACCAATGATTGCTATTCCTAACAACCTGTAGATTTTTTCTCTCTTTAAAACATCTTCAATGACCATGACCATTAATATTTACTCATAAATGCATTTGTACACAGGCTCAACCATTGCACATCAGTGAAGACAAAAAGAGTTGTTACTCAGTTCTTTACCCTAGAATAAATCAAATCAACAAATATTTATTGAATGTCTACTATGTGCAAATAGCCCTGACTGGTTAGCTTTTAAAAGCCATCCAACTTTTCACATTAACAAATCAAAGCATTATTATTTCAAGCATTGCAGAAGCTGCTCCCATGTCTTTAAGGTGACAAAGCATATGAGGACCCTGCAGTTACCTGAGGTACAGAAAAACAAGGAGAAGGCAAATTCACAGAGTGAAAAGAGGAGACAAAGTGCACTATGATGCCATGGATGGACTACACCATGTATGTATGTGTGTGTGAATTTATGTGTATTAAGTGTAATTTTCTTTGTATCAGTTTGTATGAGCCTATATCCACACAGAGAGAGGAAGGAATTTGAGAGATATAGCCTTTGTCAAGGTAACATAGAAATAGGCATTCACATTCGAGTCCAGAACTTTGCTTTAAAAATAGGCTTAATAGTTTGGCTAGTGTTAAGCCCTATGTATCACAAAATGAAAACACATTATGTTATATAATAGGAGAATTACTCAACTCGGAGTTCCCTGTCCTACATCCTGACTTTCCATAACGTATATTGTGAGATTATCTCACCTATCAATGAAACAAGTGGTTTCTACTTTGTTGCTATAGAAAATTATTAAAGAGGCCTAAAGTTAATTTTATCATAAGTAAGAGAAACGAATATTCATTTTAAAAATTCTAGTTGCTGTTAGGAACTAATAAAAACTACCAGTAAGAGGCAAAATTTGTGCACTTTACCTATTGTTTCTTTCATTTTGTTAATCTGTAAAAGGTAAAGTCTTGTACTACTTACTCACATCAAGTAATTAAATGTATTTTCTTAGTACAATATAAAAGGGAAGGTGGCGATAATTTCTAATTTTAACAAATGGAATTAATCCTGGTTTCTTTACATAGAAGGGATGTATATATGTTGGCCATAGAAGATATTATCATTGACATTCTCACAGAAGATATCTGATGTCAACTGAAAAATATTTAAGAGAAGCTAATTTTTAAATGTCAGTTTTTGCTTCCTATTAGTAGGCTAAGTTTGAGTTCTGATGAATTTTAAAAATAAGACTTTAAATAACCTTTTTAAGCAGTATTTTTATCTTTTCTAAAATTAAGTTTCAGGTTTTTTATGGGGAAAAATACTGCTATACCTCTATTCAAAACTTATGCTTCTGTTATGAAATTTTTATTATTAAGATCACCTTGAAGCAAAAATATCTTCTCATTTTTTAAAATTATTTGATCCTTTGTCTATCTGGTTGTAATTTGTTTCCAAAGCATAACCTGATTATTCTGTAGTAAGTTTTTAATTTCTTTTCATGTAAGGTCCTTCTCTTCTAGTAAAACCATTTATAGTAAGTGCATTCAATGTGGGGTTACTTACATTGGTTTGGTGTTTTTCATATATTTTATTGATACATTGTAATTAATATCTTTGGGCATCTGAATAAAATTTCACATGGATGATGTAGGTCTAATGATTATGTTCATGAAGAAATATTATCTTTAGAGTTGTTTCTAATTTTCATTTGATTTGTCCCCCTCTTTTGACAAGAATTCCTAATACCAAGACCCTCTTCCCTTGGACCTAGCCTGGATTCACCTGCCCCCTGGTGGTGTTCCTATCCAAAAATTCAATTAATTTTTGAAATCTGAATTTGGTATTAACACCCTGAGAAGCTCCATTACCCTATTTAGCACTTGAAAGTCAGAAAAGTTCTTTTCTATTAATCACTGTCTAATAAAAGAAGACAGAAGACATTTTTTTTAAAAATTTAATTCAGAGCACAAGAAGGAAATTGGACACTCTAAAGAGGAGCTTATGATAAATGATGATGCTTGATTTTGTCTATGATCAGTATTAGTGACCTACAGATTGATAAACTGAATGTGTGTTTCAAAAGTTCTCACAAAGTAACTTGAAATCAAGTTTATTCTATGTCACTGTCAGCTTTTTTAGTGAAAGAGGAAGGCAGACTGCTATTCTATTTTATTTAAATTGGAAATAGATTTCCTAAGCCTTTCACCAAGAACAAATTTTAAGATATAAAAAAATGTTGTATAATGTATAGTCAGATGTGTTTGATATGCTTGATCTAATAGATTTTTGTTGCCCTCTCAAAAAGGAATTTCTTCTTCACATGCCACAGACTAATTTTATCCCTTCAATTGAAGTCAATAGGATCTGCATATGGAAAGGGGATGTATATGTTCATCAGAGAATTTACCTAACCATAAATTCAGAAACATTTTGCAAGCTTAAGTACTTAAGAATTAGGTCTCTAGTTAATAGTGAATAATGTAAAAGCAAAAGAAAGGGAAAGGGGAAAGAAAAGTACTGTTTACATAAAGAAACTATTTGTTTTTCTTAGAATGAAAAGGTAAATTAATAAATTTATTATTGTTAGCAAGACCCCAAGTAAAAATTTAAAGATTTCTTTTTTTGTTAACTGTAGATTATTTTGAGCAGAAAAGAACTGCCTCTTTCCATACTCTTCCACTTCCCACTCCCAAACTCACCCAAGCCTGGTTAGAGTGAGTAGTAAAAATACCCTGTGAAGTTTTAACATCATGTCGCCTCACCTGAGACGTGGAAGAAGAAACAGGATACAGGCTTTAATACAGTTCTTTGTAGGCCAACTCCCAAATTTCTAGTATGTACCGCTGCTTTGCAGTTTCTCTTTGGTTTATAACAGTTGACCTCCTAACAGGTTCCCAGAAACAGGTTCAAATTTTGGCAGGCTAACCTTACCTCTTTGTCCTTCCAAAGTACATAAATGCTAAACTGTGTTCATAGTGAGGAAGGGAACGTCATTGCAAGGAGACATTAAAAACCAAGACTCATTCTGCTCCCTACCAAGTTGCTGCCATGCTTTCCAAAGGCATAAAGTATGTCCATGAGCCCTGGGCATAATTTCTTCAGCCTGGATTATCTACAGGTGACTGAGAGTCTGCCTTATCTCCACAGGGCATTAGTCACTCTATAAAAGTTAAATTTATTATGAAATGCTTTGTGTGTGTTAACATATATCTTCTCTGGGAAGTTGGAAACAAAGGCATGTCCTTTAAGACTCCATATGAGGAAAACACATCCTTCGTTGGAATTTAACCTTAATTTGAACCAAGATCTGTGAAAGAAAAGCACTTTAGTGTATTGTTCCCTTGCTCCACCCTTCTATCCCCTTATCTAAATGGAGTTACTGTTGCTTCATGCTTTCTTAACTCTTTCAATTCCAAATCTTGTTTTCCAGAGTTTAAAATTTATCTTAGAAAAGAAACATATTAAAGTCATTATGGCAAATGACTATACTTTGCTTTAAGAATAGGTGATCTTATGTAATATATTAATTCGGATATCCTTAAAGTTAAAAATGCACAGCCAGTTTATGTTTATACATCTTCATTGTTAATTTTGTTATTTTAAGGTACACTATAAAGAGTATTTTATTTCTTAAAAATTATTCTTTTCTAAGAATTACATAGTTTACACTATAATGCATTGTCATATTTGCATAGTTTACACTATATTAGAAGTTTAGATTAGGAATAAAAAGTGTAGGTTAGGAATGGTGATGAGATACTATTTGAAAGTCCAATTTTTAATCTGTTTTCTTTCAGACTATTTGCAAAGTCTTTGTAATGCTTCATATGCATCTAAAATCTATAAATGTTACAATAGTTCCTTTTCAGAGGCAAAAGCAAATACTCTCACCATAGTAGCCTATTTGTTTATAAATTTCAAGGAACGTATTTCAAAGGTAAAATGTTTTAATTTGCCCTTTAATAAATATTTCTTAGGAGAACAGGTTTTAATAGCATCTTTCATAAAACTTGTATCATACTAATGATCTTCCTTTCATGACTTTTGTTAGCTAGGGAAAAATCACAAATTAAACTATAATAATCTTAGATGTTCTAAACAAAAACAAAACAAAAAAAATAACACATCCAGGCACATTAGTGCACACCATTAGTCCCAGTGACTCAGAAGACTGAGACAGGAGGATCACAAGTTCAAAGCCAGCCTCAGCATCTCAAAATTTTAAATCTTTTTAAAGGAGTAGGAATGTCACTCAGTGACATTAAGCAAAAATGGATTTAATCCCCAGTACTGCAAAAAAAAAAAAAAAGGGAGAGGGAGTGGGGGGGGGGAGAGAGAGAGAGAGAAGAAAAAAAAGAGTATGTTTTTTAAAATATATCTATCTGTATTCTATATTAAACCCCTCTCAAAATAATTATCCTCAGAATTATTAAATTGAAATTTCTTAGCCAAAAAAGGGAAAAGCAAAGCAAAACAAAAACATTTACAGGCTCCTTTGATTACATATTTTGTTATCTCACGGTATGTTTTATTTAAATGATAATATTGAAATTACTTGGATAGATTTTAAAATATAGATATGGAATACATAACTAATATACTTAGGACACCAGAACATTAATAACACAAGTTTGAAAACACAAGTAATATCAAATCCGAGTATCCTTGTTCCCCACCTCAGCCCCACATATAAACATTAGTTCCATTCTAGCCTACTCTCATGTGACTATCAGTGAAGCTTAATCGCTACCACTTGTTAGCACTTGGTTATATACTGCCATCATCCTTTAAATTCACAATATATATTAGATTTCCTCATGGAAATTATAAATTAATGTGGGAACACAATGAGTTGACTCTAAGTTCTTTGTTTTGTTGGACTTTGCACTGTGTTAGATGTGATTTTGATACAAACTTTTTAAAAAGATAACAGCCTTAGGGCTAGAGATGTAGCTCAGTTATAGAGTACTTTAAATTTTTTGGATGAATATCTTCATGGCATATGTAGATGATTATATAATTCTATCATTCATTGATAATCCTACCATAAGATAATTGAAGAAATATCCTCCACAAGAGTAAAATGATCAAAATAATATATAAACAAGAATATAGCAAAGTATGAGGGTGAAAGGTAGGTGTTAAACATGACTAAAGAGAAGAATGAAAAGTGGGCTTTGTAGATGATGGGAAGAAACAACTTGACAATAGCTAAAGAGAGAGAAAGAACTAAAGGTAACTTCAAGCAGCCATGTACATCATTGTTGGTAAATCCTAAAGTATTTACAAAATTGTTTTTTTAAAAAAAGAGATTAAAGTTATATGTATATATTTGTGTGTGTTTAGACAAGAGTGAAGATGTGAGAATGTGACAAAATAGTTACAATAACAAAATATCAAGTTTCTTCATTGACCGTGAGCAATATTACTTAACCATGAGCTATATTACTAAACAAACCACAAAATTATAAATAATGTTTGTTCATATATGGTATTTATTTCAATTGAGTTCTGTATGTCTTTGAATCTCATTGGAGACACTTTTAAAATGTTAATACAGTCCTTACCTAATGAAATAACAGTATCACAGAGTCACAAGAAGTATGGATAATGCAGCTGGGATGTAACTTACAAGGAGAGCCTTCTCCTAGCATAGGTGAGGCTCTGAGTTTGATCACAATCACCTAAAAAAAAAAAAACAGATAATGAACTACAATGGTTAAGGGTTGGGGGATAAGAGGACCTATTATAAAATATCTAAGCCTTAATTACATATTAATCATTTACTGATTTACAAATACAGACAATGTATAGTATAAGGACAAATGAAAGTGATATTCTCAGAAGAAATAGTCCTATTCTACATATATTTGGAAGTTCTCAAGAAAGCTTTTATTTTGATTATGTTTAGAAGTTGTTGATATTTTTTCAACAAGAATGTTTTGCAGAAGTTTGAAAGGGATAATTGGGGGATGTTACCATTTATTTTATTAATGATTTGGCCAATACCATACTGGGTGATGGGGATACAAAGTTGAATAAGACAGTCTCTGACTTCATAAAAATTACAATCCAGAAGGAATAACATAGCTGTAAATAATTATAAAACAGTATGATATGTGCCATAATAGAAGCTCAGAATGTTTTAGAACAGGTGAAAGAAGATCTTGCCTTTTCTATGAAATTAAGGAAGACTTCCCAAAGGAG
The DNA here is from genome assembly GCF_052094955.1 of Ictidomys tridecemlineatus. Taxonomy (NCBI): domain Eukaryota; kingdom Metazoa; phylum Chordata; class Mammalia; order Rodentia; family Sciuridae; genus Ictidomys; species Ictidomys tridecemlineatus. Next base: position 77,442,586 of record NC_135481.1, on the reverse strand, counting down.
ATGGTGTTTGAGCTAAGTGCCACTGGGATTGGCAATTAAGGAATCCTTGGTGACTTTAATCAGAGTGATTTCTACCAAAATGAGGGACAAAATCCAGATTGCAGTGAACCAAAAGGTGAATATAGAAATGGAAACAGTGGAAGTAAACTACTTTTCCTAAGAAAAGTAGTTCTACCCTCTGCCTCTAGAAATATTTAATAAGGAAGTACATATTTTACAGCACAGTTACTTAGTGATAGATGATAGCAATGAATTTTTTCCCCTGGATCTTAGTGAATGATCACTTTCCACTTGTACACAGTCAGTGAAATAAATCCTTCCAGCAAGAGCCTTAGCACTTGAAGAAGGCTTACATCTACACATTTTCATTACCAATGTCTTTGATTCCTAGTTCTTCTAGTCCTTGCTTCCTGTTCTGAAGCTTCAGTCTCAGTTGCCAAGGATGCCTTACTAACTCACTTAGCTGGTGACCTACTACAATTTCCTTCTAAAAAAGCCCACTTCACCCAGTGACTTCCTTCTTCCAATCTACCACATGTGTTACCTTTGAACAGAAATTCAGATTATATTCCTTTCCAATTTTCTCCTTTTCTGGTAGACATTATACAGTTGTTTCATACTAACACAGATCTTCCCTGATCTTGTAAATTCTTATCATTTGCCAACAATCTTTAGCTTAAAATGTTCTTCACTTCTAGAATATTCTACCTCTTCACTCCACCAGCATGGTTGACAATCACTCCAACTCTTTGGAACCCAGCTTCAAATCCATTTCCAGGGGTGTTTTTTGAATTGTTCAACTATTATATTAGCTGGAATTAAATATTTAATTATGCAACTTTCCTCGATAGGAGGGTTGGCCTTTTTGGACATAATCTAATCCAAACTGTATAACGTCCAATTAGAATCCTGTCCACTGAGCTGTATTATAAGTGTGAAGGTTTGCTCTTCATGAAGATATTGATCTGTGGCTTTCTGCCCTTCAGGTAAAACAAACATACTAGATTAAATAGTTTCAAGATCTTCAAGTCTTCTAGAATTATAGTATATAACTAGATGATCTTTATTGACTAATCAACTAAAGTTTACAGAAAAATTAATGCTACCATAACTCCTAAAATATATGCCAAACCATAAATCCATAAAATAGAGATAAGAAGGTAAATTGAGGCCTTGAACACAAAGTAATTAAAAGGACCGCATAGAAATCACTAAGACTTGATGAGCAGGGATTTAGGTTTAGAATATAATAAGGAAATACTTTCTGCTTCTGGCTATAACAGAGTTGCTCAAATCAGATTAATTCGCTCACTACTGAGAATAACTATAAAACTGGGACAAAATACAAAGTAAAACAAAACAAAATCTGAAAGCTCTGGAGAACAACCAGTGCAGCCAAGCCCTGAAGGCCAAGATCCTGGGGGAGATGAAAAACATGTTGGAATGAGCCCTGTATTCATGGCTGTTTTCCCTCTGGAGCATTTACTGATTCAACTCTCCATGTGGAATCTGACCCTGCTTTGAGGCAATAGCTGTCTGCCACTGGGAGAGGAGCAGGAAACACCCCATCCCTAGGCCCAAAGGTTGGTTGATACTTGGTAAGATACAAAAAATTCACCCACAAATATGATAGCCAGCCAATATAAGGAACAATTTGGAGGAAGAGCAGGGAATCCACTTGTGCTCTAGACCCTGTGCTGTCTAGAAAGGCCAGACTGTCTGCTATTGGAGGAGGCTCAGGTGCACAGCACTTGCCTAAGACTGAGATGGAACAGGAGAGATGAGAAATCCTCCTATTTCTCCCCAGGAAGCTTTCATCTTGAAATAGGTAACTATCCTCCCATATCCTCCCATCTACTGGTGGAAGAGAAACACAAACATGGAAAAAGACTCCTATTCTGCAGGTGTAGAGAACCTGCTGATACCTGAAGGAGGAGCATGGAAATTGAAGGACAAAACCCTCCAGCTCCTGGTTCTTGCACCAGAAACATGTGGCAGTCCAATGGAAGAATTTCAAGTCTGTTGTTCACTGAAGATATAACTATGGCAACAACAAAATCCATCTTACCTTAAATGCTGACCAGATTTATGTAAATCTCACACTAATAACCTAACAGAAGAGGGATTACTATGTTGGTCATTTACTTCAGTCTCTATTGTTGTTTACATATAATATCTGGCATTTAGTTCTTTAGAAAATAGAATACACCTTAAAAAGAAAAAAATCTATGTGAAAAGATAAAATAGCCAACAGGACTGGATCTAGAGATGTATCTCGACATTGGAACCACTGGAGACTTCAAAAAATATATGGAATAAAAAGACTTGTTACTATTAAAATAAGAATAGAACTAACAGCTGACTTCTCAGAGAAAAAAATTAAACATCTTTAAAGCTCTGAAAATTACAAAATCAACAACCTAGACATAAGTGTTGAGCAAAAGATGAAAGACTATCACCCACAGGACTTCACTGAAAGAAATCCTAAAGAAAGTTGAAGAGGTAAAAGGAAAGTGATCACAGAATCATGATGATTTAGGAAGAAATACGAATAATGGGAGGAATAAATATATGAGATAAGACAAATTAATATTGACTGTTTTCCAAAAATAAAATACATGACATAAAAAGTGCATTTTGTTCAAACCAAACATACCTACTGTAATTAAAATTCATATGACCACACCTAAGTAAATAAAGCACAAACCCTAGGGAAATGTTTATCCAAATGGGTCATCTAATATACACACAACATTCAATCTTGAGAAGCTCACCATTTCCTGAGGTAGACTACTCAATCTATTTTGTAATCCTCTGATTTCTACCATATGGCCCTTATGCTGTCCTCTATGATCCCATGTAATAAATAGTGCTAGTTTCTCTCATACATGCTAGAAGTAAGTATAGCATCCTCTAATTGTAACAGAATGGTTTTATTCTTTGGCCAAATATCCTCAATTTAAACCATTCAAACATATCCCAATACATGAGCCTATAGAGACCAATCAGTGCATCCTTACTTTCTACCATTAGGTGTGCAACCTAAGATGGCATTGTATTTTTAGGGGAGGAAATGTTGATATTTATTCATATATAATTCCTGATATTTACCTCTGTGAAAACTCTAGCCTCACAATGTTCAGAATCATCTGCATTCAATGAAAGCGAATATTAGGCTATAAGTGGTCTACAGATAAGAATTAGCCAAGGAAAGTGTGGAGGCTATTTCAACATTGCATGGACTAACACCATGACCTTCAAATGGTAAGGAACAGGAGGTTATGGTAATGGGAAATATTGACAAGATGTATTAATTGATTGCAGATGTATGCACAATAGGAAGGATGAATCAGTGGCTTTTCAAGTCTGAATGACTAAGAGAATGAGGAAAAATCTGGAAGTTAGGAGGGGTGCTTTATTACTGAGAGAATGTCTTGCTTTAATTTAAGTACATTGAATATTCATGAAATACCTTGTGGACAGGTATAGATAGGAGGGCTTTTTGTTTGTTTGTTTTGTTCTTTTATCTTATATTATTTGTTTTTAAGACAGAAATTAACTTTTATCTGGTTACATGGGAGTTCAAGCCATGAAACAAAGAAACAAAGAGACAATCAATGAATGTCTAGCCAAAGACCATGGAGCACCTATAGTTGAACAAGTTGAGTTTATTACTTGGTGCAAATAAGGAAGACCACACACCATGGGGAACTGTGTGGCATTTCAGTAAGTGGGTGTTAGAAGGGACTTATCACAGGATTGGGGCTTGTGTTAGATAACTTTGTGGGAGGATTCAGAAAGTAGAACTTTGGACTGGAAGCTGTCAGGATGCAGGGATAATTTGATGATGGGAATCTTCATAAATTTTAAGTAGAAAAATAAAAGACTAAAACAAAACTGTAATTTGCAAAGAAGTCTATTAACTTTGAAGAGGGAAATGTTTGCTGTTATTGTGGTTTACACAGATACATTGTTTTTCTGTGCTTAGACAAAATTACAAAGAGGTCTTGTTTTTAATCTCACTTCTTCATGATTATAAAGTGGCCTCATCTAATGCTGGTGTTTAATAAAATTGTTCAGTGGCTACTTTTGTCCTGGAGAAAAAACCAGTATCCTTTTCTTCCAGACCTAATGGAGTATGTATTGGTATGGACATAGAAATGATGAGCTGGAATATAAGATATTAGAAGCAATGGATGACAGGTAAAATCATCTTTTTTTAAAAAAAATCTTTTTTAGTAAAGTTAGAAACAAGATCATCTGCTAAGAATCAGGAGAAAGGGAGATGAACAGGTTTAAGTCATCTAAGAATTTCTTTGGCGAATCAACAAAAGATGCTGTTTTTTTTTAAATTAAGTCACCTATTATTAAAGAACAAAATTCAACATTTGCTGTATATCATGAATTTACAGAGGATTTAGAAGTGAGAGTTCTTTTAGTCCCTAAAACAAATAAACAACAACAACAAAAAAAAACTAGCAGTGTGGCCTGCCATCTTTTTATGAGTGCTACAAACAAACATTTTTCTTGGAATACCCAGGCTATATTAAATACTACTTGATACAAATATTTTGTGATTCTTAATTTTAGCTTTTGGATTGCACCTCCCAAAGGGAAGAAAAGTCTTGCCATTTTTCCAAAACTAAAAAGAATATCCACCAGAAACAATAGCCACCCAGAAGACAGAGTTCCGTGGTATCCAAAGCAAAGAAAATTAAGGCTTCCACCCGCCATCATAAAAGTGGGCTCCGCACTCCCACTTCAGTTTTGTGTTTACGTGTATCTAAATAACTAGATGCCTTGCACATTCCCGATATTAGGTGTGATTGAGAGATAACTCACTTAGCGGCAGCCGCAGCGCGGCAGTTTCTATGCATGCTGTAGCCCATGCTCTTGTGAGCATCAAAAGGAGATGAAGCCTGATTAACCATTTTGAAATCTATCGGATGAGGAGAAGTCCTTACAAAACAACTTTTATACGCTTTAATTAAAAACGTGTTCCGGCAGCTCAGAGCTGAATGGGCTTCAGGGGGAGCAGGGCTGAGCTCGTTGCTATGACGACACCAAATCTTTTCACGCCTGGCCCTTCCTCAGCACAACGTCTAGCTCTCCCCAGCCATTCATTTGCCTCTGCCCCATCTCTCACTCCCTCAGTGCCCTGGTCCAGGAGTCCTTGGCCCAACAACTTTTACTGCTCCTGCTGTGGAATTCCTTCCTCCCTCCAGCTTCCTCATCTTTTTATCCTTTACATTTCCCTGTCAATCTGTTTTCCATTCTTCTTGAAATTAAGTTACCTTCCTGAGCTAAAAATACCTTTCGCAGGGCGGGGTGGGGGTAATGGGAAACTCTGTAGTCACTGTTCACTACTCCTCTTGGTAAATCCTATCATAAAGGCCTTGAGTGTAGACAAGAAGACTTCTACAATATATTTATGTTTCAGATCGACACTGGCTACAAGAACAATCCTTCTGTTGCTGAGGATGACTAAAATAGAAAAGGTTCCGTTTTACTCTGTTAAAGTTGGTTTGTGTTTATTCTTAAAATCTCAGGCTATTCCACATACAGCATCATCTGGTAACAATTTTAAGTGAATACAAGGCTTTAAAATACAAATGCTTCATGCAAATGTAAAAAACAAATCAGAACTTTCAATATTTTTAAAGTTGTACTCATTATGTAGCAAATTAAATAAAATTTAACACTATAAGTTGTTAAATTGAATCATGTGAATCAGAATTGGGTAGCACTTGCTCTTCTCAGGACTCAACGGCCAACCTGAAGAAAGCTAATATCTTTGAAATCTTATGTTCAATGGATTCATATAGATTGTGGTATTATTATACAACTTCTTAATGTTGTCCTGAATTATCTGAGGCCTTACAACCTTTCATTTTGATTACAATTCCAGTCTTCCCTTTCACTTACTCTGTTTTATTAGATGAACTAGACGAATGGAATGCAGTGTCATTTATCAATACTTCTTATTTCCTCTTCCAACTTAACTCACAATTTGTTCTCCCTATGACTATATTTCCAAAGTGAATTATTTGACAAATGGAATCAGCATTTCCTTTCTAAGTGTCTGACTCAGTAGAGATGTTGTAACTTAAGAGACAGGTGTAATCTGAGGGGGTTAATCATTCACATGGCATGGCCCAGTGATCCCTATACAGAGAATGGCCAAAGTATTCTGAGTTTTTAGAGCTCAGAGTCTGGTTCTGAGTATGAGACTCCAAGTTATAATGCAGCTTTCCAGCTGTAGCTGGTAAATCTCTACAATTGAAATGCAAACGTTTTATAATAGACTGTCTTGATCTAGTTACCACATAAAACTCTCACATAACATATTCCTTATAGGTCAGCTGTAACAAATACTGTGAAATCTCTCTGGCATAGGAAACAGTTTTCCATTTTTTTTTCCTTCTAGTGGTATTAAGGATTAAACTCAGGGCCTCACACATGCTAGACAACTGCTTTACTGCTTAACTACATTCCAAGACCTTTTTCTTCTTGTTGTTGTTATTTTTATTATTATTATTAGACAGGGTCTCATGAAATTGCTGAGACTGACCTTAAACTCGTGATCCTCCTGCCTCAGTTTTCCAAGCAGTTGGGATTATAAGTGTGCACCACCTCACTTGACTGAGAAACAGTATGTCTTCTAAATGAACCAATGCCCCAATTGGCTTCTACGTCTTTTTTAAAATTATTTAAGACCCACTACATTTTACGAAGTTGAAATCCTATGATTTCTTACCATAAGTCATACTTAACAGGTAAGACTACATGACCTAGTATTTGGGTGACATCTTACAAAGGGACAAACATTTGTCTCCTGTTATAATAATGGTATCATTTACAGGTTCAACTTTATTTTTCCTCTCCTATATAAATAATAGAAAATCAACTGCTTATACATGTTAAAGGTGTTTATCCACCTGGGGCACTTTATTTGGATCAATCCTGTGTAGGCACTAAAGTGTGTATAGATTGGTTGAATAAAGTATTGAAGAGAACTAGTATCCAGCCATCTGGAACAAGTTTGAGACAATAAAAATGGATCCTTAGAGAGGCATTCTTGAAATATGAGACAATTTTACTTTAATATCAGAAAAACTTCAGTTGAAAAACATTTTGCACCATTAATATAGAGCTTATCCATTATATGGATAAACTCAAGAAGTGGCAATCCTTCAGTTCTTGACAATAAAATCTATTCTGAACCTTGTTTGGGAATATTTCAAGGGGAATAATCTTGCACATGAGTGAACTAGAAGTTATAATGGGTCTTTTCTGTCACTAATTTTTGTGGCCCCATGATTCATGATACCAAGGCTAAAAGTGTGCTTTGTGATTGCACTTTGGATAACACTGAATTCTCATTTCTTTTGAAATCGTTTTCATCTCCTTCTCTCTTGATTCTGTTCCATGGCCAAAGACATCTACATGAAAATTGTACTGTCTTTTGCTTAATAATTCATTCATCCATCCTTTGGTGCCCTGTTCACATGAATTCACATAATCCTGTATGTGTACTCTGGCACTAGACAAATATTTATGTGATAAACCACAGAACTGCCCTGTAGCTTCTGTGGGCTGGTGGATATATATCAAGAATTATAGCTCTTTTGATAGTTTTAGACTTGCTGTTTTTCAGAGAATGGTTCTTTACTGGGTCTAAAGTGTGATTATTCTGAAGTCCTCAAAACATCATAAAAATTAATTCCCAAATAACTTACTCCAATTTTATTATTACATTGAACTCTTATTCAAATTGCTAATATGTAAAATTTAAATCACTACTATCACATATATATACATATATATGATATATCATATATATGGTATATCTTATATATATGGTATATATTATGTATTAATGGTATATCTTTTAGGTATATCTTATATATGGTATATCTCATATATAGTATATCATTATATTACATCTTTATATATCATATATATATGTGAGATATATATATATATAGATATATATATATAGATAGATAGATAGATAGATAGATATATACCTTTCTGTCCCCAATAGTTCTAAGCATGTGATAAAGAATACACAAAGAAAGTATGGTAGTCCACCAGGTATGGAATATGTGTGCCACAATTAAAGACAAATCTTAAATCTCCTCTTGATGTTACAAAAGACATTTTGTGGAAGTGACTGAAGCAAATTACTGTAAGTGAATCAGTCACCATGAGTCAAACTTACTTTTAAATAAGTTAATAAACAGTACATAAGGACACAGAAGAAAAATCACACACACACACACACACACACACACACACACACACACACACTGGGGACTGAAACTAGGGATGCTTTAGCATTGAGCTATACTGCAGCCCTTTTAATTTTTTATTTTGAGACAAGTTCCCAGAGAGGCTGGCCTGGAACTTGCAATCCTCCTTCCCCAGGCCCCACCATCACTACCAATTAGCAAGTCACTCATCTTTTGATGATCTGTGGTATCTAGAGTTTAAAACTCATTTAAAGAATAGAATTTCCCATAGACTTCTTTACAAGACACTCAAAACATCTTCAAGGTAAATGCTTTACATCTTTTTTGAGGAAAATGAAAACTATACAGATGTCACAAAAGTAGATATAAGGTTAAATGTAAATTATGTAAATTCTAATCAGAATGCTGCTCTGAGACAAGGAGAAGGAGAAGAACAACAACAACTACTACTATTATTACTGAAGCCTTTCTCTATAATCCTTACCTACCACAGTGGGATTTTCTTCTCCCCTCCTCCCAGTGCTTAGGCCTAAAATTTGAGGGTGAGGTCAAAGCTCCATGATGTAAATTTGTAAAGGTTACACTTCTTTTCTTTTTTTTTTTTAATATTTTTAGTTGTAGACAAACACAATACCTTTATTTAATTTATTTTTTTAATGTGGTGCTGAGGTTCTAACCCAGTGCCTCACATGTACTACACAAGTGCTCTACCACGGGGATACAACTCCAGTCCAAGTTTACTCTTCTTAATGGAGAAGGGAATTAGCAAAATTTTCTAAATCTCCTAATGAGAACAATGCCTAGCTCAACGTTTTAAATCTGAAACACGCTTCTCAGTTTATCCCAAATCAGCAGATCAATTTATTGCTTCCTTGCTGTGGAGGACTGGTCTGTACATGGAAAGGTTTTGTGGATGTTCCTCTAAGTCAGTATGACTATTTGTGTGTTTGGGTGGATGTGTATGAATAGATGATAGATACAGATATTTTACCTGTAATGTGTATGTGCTACTCTTAGTTCTATTAAGAGAAAGGTGAAGAGTCCATTGCTTGAAGTTGTGTTAGCCTAATGGTGAGGAATGAATGATCCACAGTTATTACCATAGAGCACTCCTTATAAGTGCTCTTGTTTTAAAAAGAAGTACTTAAATTCTGTTTTTATTATCATTATTTATCTTACTGAAATAAAGCTGCAGTACCTACTTTCCCCAATCACAGATGAGGGGGAAAGTGGGGGGTCATGTAGGAATCAAGCTTAGTAAAAACCTAAACTGGTATTTTAGACACTAAGCTATACAGAAATTTGTGATCAGGTCTCTCTCTCCCTCTATCACTCTCCACCGCCCCCCCCCACACACACACACACTCATAGTCACATACACCGAGGTCAATTATAAAACACGTTATAATGACTGCTTTAGTTTGTTTTCACCTCCTTGCACTCATGAGTGTAGAGAAGCAGGGGCTGGAGGTAGCGGAAAGGGGAGGGATGGCAGTGGAGCCCGGGCAGAGACACTTGTGCGGGGTCGTGGTCTCAGCAGTGTTCAAGGGATGGAGAAGGTGGTGCATCACTCCCAGAATCCAGATCTCTATAGCCAGATGCGGGATGTGGTGTCTGATGTCCGGACCCAGGCTCCTGGGTCATCTTTCCAGGATAGCTGACGTGGAAGCGAATGGGGAGAGCCTCACCAGAGGGTCAGGTTTATCAGTGCTAGGTTGGGAGGATACCTGGCTCGCAGCCCAGGGCGCTGGGGTTGGGCATCGTGGCCGCGAGGTTGAGAGCCCAGAGCGCTCCGCCTGGGGCCCAGGGCGGCTCTTCTGCCCAGCGCTCTCGGGCGCCTGGGACTGCCTCACAGCTGGAGGCCGGGAAGGAGGAGAGTAAACACCCAGTCTGCGGGGGCCGCCCTCAGGGATGGTTGCAAAGGGGGAAACGAAAAATAAATCAAACCGCAGTGCCGCCCCGCCCCCTCCCCATGCGGCCCTAGCGGGAGGCGCCACGGGTCGAAGCCTTAGGGCGGGTCTGCACCCCCAGCGCCCCGGACACCGCTACCGGGTTGGGACTGCGACTGGTGCGGGTCCCCAGGAGCACGTCTGGCCCTCCCGCCCTGCCTGGCCGGGCCCCTCGGGCTGGATAGAGCCCTGCTTTGCTCTTTTCGTTGGCCAAGCACAATTGTGTTATTGGAGATAATGAATTCAATCCCCATCAAAGGGCATTAGGCTCGCTCGGGCCCTGGAGTTGCTGATGCCTTTTTTTTTTTTTCAAACTAGAAATGAAAGGCTGAGGAGAAAAAAAAAAAATTCTCTGGGGGAGCCTTTCCCCTGATCGCAGCTTTTGAAGTGAAGGGGCCTGGGCATTGTTGTTCACCTCGCGGCCCATAAGGCTGAAGAAAGCCCGGGCTTTTGAAGGGCTGAGAACCGCCTCGGCAATGAGCACCACGTCGGGCCGCGCGGCCTGCGGGCAGCATATGTCTCAGGGCGCCCGGGCACCGTCTGGTGGGAGGGGTGGCCGGCCTGGCGGGGTGGGAGCTCCGCCCGGGAGGCAGGGACAGGACACGAGGCCTGCACGCTGGGTGCGACGGGCGCCCTGGGGAGCCGAGGAACACGCGGGGGGCTTGGGGCTGGGGCTCTGGGCTCAGACTGGGATCTGCAGTTCCTCGCGCTAACTTGTGGAAGTAGCTCCAAGGTTCCATCTGTACTTGGTCAGTTAAGACCTCCGACTGGGAGACATAACTTTTGGGGCCGAGGTGGAAAAATCTGGGGTTTCGGTGAAGGTCCCGGGCCGGGTTGCTTGAAAGGCTGTCTTTACAACCACTGAGACCCAGCGTCGAAGGTGTCTGGCTGAGCTAGAGTTTGATGAATCTGTGAAGCCGGCATCTGTAACCGTGCAGTTACTTTTTTGTTGTTGTTGTTGTTGTTAAATACCTGTAACTGGGACACTGCGCAAAGCAGCGGGGCTTCTGGCCAGGGTGCGGAGGGCGTGGAAGGCGGTCACTCAGCAGCCTACGCGCAGCCAGAGTGCTTAAGGATCAGATTTTTCAGCGTTGGGGCCACTCCGTTCTGAGGCAAGGACACCTGTTTAGCATCGGGTCACCCTTTCTAAAACCTGTTGCAGAATTTACCTTTACTTTCTGTGCCCTAACGTGAACTTTCCTCAGCTCGATTCACTCCTTCCTGGCCGGCGGTCCGCCACTGAGCTCTTTGGCCCAAGAGTCAGCAACCAGAATAATTCCGTTCCCTTCCCCATCCTCTCCATCTCCAACCCCCTCCTCCTCTCCTCTAAGGATCCGGGTTATCCGCCCCATTAATATATTAGCCAGGCATAACACAAAGGAAGCGCGTGTCGGCAGAAGGCAGTGTGACTCCAGGGAAAGGCAGAAAACCTGGACAATGCTCTGCGCTACCGCACGGTTCATTGCAGTTTGAGCTGGTGAATTGGCCTCCACCTAGGAAAAGCCGTGGAGGACACTGAGGGAGTTGGTGCTGGGCAGCACTGAGAGGTTATTGGGTTGGCCGTTTATAACTGTACTGCAGGAAGAAGCCCAGATGGGGCCCAGAGCTAATATTCCAAAAAATACCCCATCACCTGAGTCATGCAAAGAAACCAGCTGTCCAGGAGCACACAGTAAACGGGCACCTACTTCCTTCCTCGTACACAATAGGCCCTTAAAATTAAATATATAAACGAAATAAACCACTGCAAAGCCCCTTACTTTCTTTTCCTTAAATCGTTCGTGTTTTAAAATAACAACTCCTTGGTGTAAAGTCGGGGGTTGGTGGGGACTGACACGAGAACATGATTAGACAGGCAAAGGCATAACAAATTTTATAGGAGAAGGGGGAAAGAAACTATGGAGGTTTGCAATTTAATTCATGGTTCCCTGTTTCCCCGTCAACGCTTTGGGGGGAATTTCCAGGTTGTTTCTTGGTTTGCGGGTGGGGGGCGGGGAACATTTGACTTGTCATCTTCAAGAGGTGTTGAGAAAAGTAGAAAGGGAACTTCACTCTTAGAACTCTAGAGTCAGGTCGGACCCTGGGTGTGACTGACTGGGTTTTGAACTTAATTTCCCCAGTGACTTGACCAGCATCCTACCTGCATTCTGAAGTCCGCAAGCAGGATTCCATTTAAGCCCCTTCCTTCCTGAATTTTGATGAATAGTATCCTGTCCCTATAACTCTAGGTTGACTAGAATATAGAGAACCCCAAAATACTCTGAAATGGCATCTAGAAGGAGAACTCCTCACTTCCCAGAGGGGCAAGGAGGAGGGGAGCTCACTCTTGCCATGCCATTTGCTCTTAAAATGTGTAGTAGCCATAACTATCATAATTGTCTTGAGGAAGTTAGAAAAAGAAAGGTAGCAAGTGAGACTTTCCCCCTGGTCAGGTTTAAAAACACGCATGCAGTTTACAAGTTATAATGGAACAGCATGGGTATTCTCCGCCCCCTAAAAGCTTGCTAGAAGGCGGGCTGGGTGTGTGTGTGTGATGGGGGAGAAGGTGAGGGCTGCAGTCCCAGCTGTGCAAAGTTCAATGAACCAAGCTGGGCTGGGAGCTAAAAAGAGAAAACACCAATGGAACCATTATGTCCCAAATTTAACTATTCGGGAAGAGAAGGGGAAATTTTAATTTGTTGTTAAATGTTATTTGAATACGCTAAATAGCACCATAGTAGCTGCTTTTTAAAAACCTTATATCTCTCCAAATGGATTCTATTTATAAACAGGAAGGTTGTAAGATCTTCCAAGTGATTTAATTTTATAACATTCTCAATCTTATGAGTATCTATAGATATTACAATTCTTTTATTTTGGGAACTTTTTATTTCTAAATTTAGGCATAATTTGATTACCTATTTAGCTCAAGGTAGCTTAAAAATAATCACCTTTTGCATGTAATTATCCTGAAGTAATTAAGCTTTCTCCTAACTGTATTAGTTGTAAAAACACATTGCACCATCATTCAAATAAACAGTGTTTAATTTTGAAGATAATTTTTTACAAATTTATTAAATATTAAATAATTTAAGCAATTTTATTTTTCAACAAGTTTTTCCTCTTGACATATTGAGGTATCACATTAAAATACATTATAGTTAAATGTTCTACAATATTACTGCTAAATCAACAGAAAACCAATTGATCTTGAGGAAAGGTTAATTAATTTGGGTTACAGGTCTCCTACTTTGTCCGCATTGACAGGAATTTGTATCGATCGCAGTTTTTTTTTTTTTTTGCAAAGAAATTTAATAAGCATTTTCATGTAACTGAGATCAATTTTTAAAATGCCAAAACAACAAGGTTTTAACATTTTATCACTACGGGAATTATTGTCTGTTATGGATCCTGAGGAAAAAAAAATTATATTTTCAGTAAAATCTGTCAGGTATCCATAGTCTTCTGAAAAATCAAAACATAAGTTAAAAACCTTAATAGGATTCTGTTGGTTTTCATCTCCTAACAATTCTGGCCAGTTTATTCTGCTATGCCGGGGATCACCGAAGGGACAATGGAAATACAATTTTATCTTTGACTTAAACACTGTGTTAATTCTCTTGTGGAAAACGAACTGAGCTGCCTCCTACTTGCGTACACTTCTGAGCTGTTTCGTTTCTGCTGAATAGAACTGGTGAGTTTCTCTTCTTCCCTAGCTTTGGTTTTTCTCTCCCCCCTTTGGCTTTTTAAAATCGCTTTAAAAAATGTTCCAAACCTGCCGCTTCCAAATGCAAAGTGGAAGTAACAATTGAAGGGTCCCTCCCCAGCACTCACTCCCCAAACATTTTTTCCTCCTTTTAAAAAAAATATGTTTGCTCGTGGCGTTGGCAGTGGATCCGAGGGCCTCCGGAGCTTTACACTAGGGTCAGGAGGAAGACTTTCTATCCACGAGCCCTCCCTCGCCTCTGGAGACCCCTCCCCCACCTCGGGCGAAATTCCTAAGTAGGACAAGCAGGGGGCACCGCCGCTGAGCCCTGAGCATCCCCTTTCCGGCCTTGGGCCGCAGGAGCATCCGAGGTGAAGAAACCCTGGAACTCCTCCACGAAAATCGGGGGCGGGGGAAACCGGAGGGGCGCGGAGGCGGCACGCTCGGGGAGGGTCCCCGCGCTCCCTGGAACCACAGATGTTTTCCTCCTGGCCCAGGGGCGCCGCGCCCCAGCCCCGGGCGTTCAGGCATTTGTGTGTCCCGGTTTCCGAGGAAGGGATTACGCAGCGGGAGCGGCCGCGGCAACGCAGGCCGCTGGGGCCGCAGGACGGTGACGAGAAGCCCGGACTTCTTTGTTGACTTTTAGGTCTCTGGCTCAACAGAAGATTTATTCGCTAGGCAGGGAAAATGCCCAAACAATGAAGAACTAACTGCACTTGTCATCCTGAGACGCTTGCGGTCTTGCTCTTTCCCCCCTTCCCCAGAAACCTGCTGCCCGAGTCCCGACGCACGGGTCACAGATCGCGTCGCCCAAAGGCGGCGGAGAGCGCAGTCTGACAACCCTGTGGGAAGCCACCGGGCGGGCAGGAACTGGGCCTGCAGGCACCTCTGTTCCCAGGCCAGACTCGCTCCTCAGGACCCTGGCGCTGGCGTCCCAGGAGGTCTCCAAAGGCTCTGGGCACCTTCCACCCGCAAACCCAGAAAGGAAAAAAAAAAAAATCTGCCAAGTAAAAGATCAAGAGCTAAGGGCTACTGGAACCTGGTGGGGCGAAGACTGTATGTAGATACTGCTAGTGTGTTGAAGGGGAAGAAGGGAACGTCACCAAGGGGATGGCACAAAACTCAGACGCTTTAGGTTCAAGGGAACTGGGGGACAAACCAAATGCCGCGGCCCGAGCTCACGCATGTATGTTACATTTGGAATTTGAATTTTCCATGACTTGTTTACTCGCCATATAACTACGAATAACTTAAGATTCAAAGCTTTTTTCCTCTCTTGGGTTTTCAGCGTCCTTCCGAGGCCTCCAAATTAAGTTTCGAAATGACTTAAACCAGTAATTTATTTTTTCCCTTCCTCCTTTCATTAGTTGAAGAGAGCGGAGATTTCTGGATTTTTCTCAAGTGCTATGTGGCGTCCCTCTCTCATCTGGGGAGGCCATTAGGCGATAATTAAGCGACTCGCCACAGCTCTTTTTATCTTGTCTGCGGTTATGGAGTGGTGCGATCAAAGTAAAGGCTGTCCAAGTTCAAGCCCTGGTGAGGATGGAGTTCATACACAAGCGCTCAGGCAGGCCAGCCTCTACTTGGGCCGGTGGTGTTATTGTTGATGTCAATCTGAACAAGACTTACAAAGAAATAGGTGGACTGGAAAGTGAGCCTACTATCAAAGGAGATTAATGATTTTGTGATCCCAAGCAACTAGGGGTGTGAAGTTGCATTTCACATCTTCTTAGAAGGCAAACAAATCATCAGATTTAAGATTCTGAGGAGCGATATTTTTACAAACGGTATTTTTTTTTAAAAAAATATCTTCACAAAAACAAAATAGCTACCCTGAAATATCCTGGTGGCTCAAAACTTACCCTACAGAAGTGAATTAACTCCCCTCCTCTCTCCAAAGCTGCCAGGATGGCTAAGTTTTGTTTCTCTTTTAATGAGAATAGGGTTGAAGAGTTCCTGTTACAGACAACTTAATTTTATCAGACACAGCTGATATATTATTCTCACTTGAATATTCTCTGATAAGGGGAAAAGTATACATTGGGGAAGGTGGAAAATTAGCAATATATGATTTCACAGTGCAAAAACTCAAATAAAACACACACACAAAGGCTGTGCAAGAAATTGGAGTAAACCTTAATGGAAATAAAGAATTTTTAAAATCTCAAATTTTGGATTATTTAAATCAGTCTGCCTGCCCACTTTAATTTCTTTCACTGCCTTTTAATGACCGCACGCTCATTTAAATCATAGATGAAACAATTTTTGTTTTACATAATTTTCCTGTTTGTCATTCATATTGTTTCAAAGTTTGAAAAGTATTATATTCAGAAGATCCGCTGTGGATTTAGTCAAGTGAAGGAAAATGAGAGAAATCCTTTTTTTGTTAACATTTGATTTATTTAAAGTCCTTAACTGCAAATGATCAAGAACATATTCCACGGCTTAAAATCTGGTATTATTTTTTGTTATTTAAATCAAAATATTTTAATTACAATCACATTGATAAAAATTAACATTTTAATTGTAATTTTAACCATCATTTAAAGCAATTTCGGCTGTAAAGAAAAAGAATAAACCATGCAATAAATTAACATTGAGAAGGCAAAAAGGAATAATAATGAAACCCGTCTGGCTATACTAACACCATATCCAACTGTGGAAAGTGCATTAACACTGGATGAAACAAGCACACGATGGCAATAATTAAAATGGCCACAATCAATACGATTTTGGAATCTTGGACCAATTTTTGAAATACAGCTCCCTATTAACTTCTCTCTTTTCCAACATTGTGATATTCTGTTTTGGTGGGAAAATATCCTTTAAATGGTGTACATACACATAAGATAATTTTATGTTATGTGACCTCAGAATGACATGACCATGGCATTCTGCTAATCAAGGAGCAGAGTTCTTGACAAGGGCAATTCCTGAGGAATTGATTCCTAGGCCCCAGATATGGGGAGAGAACAAGAAGGGTAGGGTCCTTATAACTTCTTGGTCAGGCAACTCTTAACAATGTAGAATGTATATTACCTACCTATTAACTTCTATATGTTATGTAAATATATGGAGAATGTCTACATATCTGAGCATAATTAAGTCCATAGACAGTATATATGTATTTCATTTAAAGTCAACTGCTTTCTGGATCAGAAATGTAAGCTGAAAAACAAATGGCTCTGATGTTTATATTCTGTTTATGTTTTGTTGCATAACTGCTGTAGTCTTTCAATACTTTCTAGAGTCCCTGGTGTCTACTTGTTTCTTCACCATTTCAATTCTTATGGTTAAGAGTATTGCCACGGACCTGTAAACTCGTGCGCTGGGGTCAGATAAGGAGGGGAGAAAAAGCACAAACAAATATTTTACAAACTTGACCATCTTTCTTTTTTGTTTTTGTTTAAATATACCCTGCACAGACTAGAATGTGTCTGGAAGGGAAAGAGGGAAGAAAGGGAAGAGGGCAAGGAAGAAGGAAAATTTTATATATACACTTGTGGATCATTAAACTTCGAAGGAAAAATTTTTGTTGGTGCGGGGTTGGTAATAATATACACAACGAGTTTTGAATACAATAATAAAGTAACAGTCCTTTCCATTGGGGGAAAATTGTGCACGAAAAATTAAAATAGTTGGGATTTTATTATGCTGTTGTTGGGTGTGTGTGGTTTTGTTTGCTGTTGTGTTTTTGTTTTCTCTCACTGCTACCAGCATGGCCATGCAGACAAACCCCCAGTCCCGGAAGCTAGGAAGTGTTTAGGACGGGTCTGGAATACACACCTTGGTAGTAGGCCGGCTCCAGGGCTGAGGGCTCGATGGGGCTCCTCGTGGCCACAGAGGCGCTGCCAAGGGGCAGGCTGGCGGGCAAGGTGGCGCCGTAAGGTGAGTACTGCAGTGCCTGCTCATATGCCTTGAAGTCCAGCTTGTGCTGCTGCTCCGAGGAGGACATGAGGTTGTTGATGGAGAAGGGGTGGTTGAAGGAGTAGTGGGGATCCCCTTTCAGGTGCATCTGAGACTCGTGGGGTGCTAGGCCATGCGCTGGATGAGAGGGGGGCACAGATGCCAGGGCCCCAGGCCCGGAGCTTATGGGGGGAGCCGACGAGGAGGCTGGAGTCTTCAACTCCGAGGCGCCCCCTGTCGCCGTCGCCCCGCTGTGGTCCAGAGTCTGGGGGCTGGCGGCGGGCCCAGGGGCCGGCGCGCCCTCTAGCTGGCCGGCCTTCCCGTGCACACCCCGATGAAGAGGGGAGTCGGCGCTGGGATTACCCACGCCAGAGGGGTCCTTGCGGCTTTCAGGGCCGCTCTTGGAGCCGCTGGCCCCACTCCCTCCACCGGCCCCTGGCTGCTTCTCGCATTTGAAGCGCTTCTGACGGCGCAGGTAGCAGCCGTTCTCAAACATGTTGCCGGAGTCCGGATGCAGCGTCCAGTAAGAGCCCTTGCCTGGCTTGTCCGGGGATCGTGCCACTTTGACGAAGCAGTCGTTGAAAGAGAGAGAGTGGCGGATGGAGTTCTGCCAGCGCTGCTGGTTCTGCCGGTAATAGGGGAAGAGGTCCATGATCCACTGGTAGATCTCGCTCAGCGTGAGCATCTTGCTGGGCGCCTGCTGGATGGCCATCGTGATGAGCGAGATGTAGGAGTAGGGCGGCTTGGCGTGTGGGTAGCTGCGCTTGAACGTCTTGGCGTCGCCGCCTCCGCCCGCGCGGCTGCGGCCCAGGTTGGACGGAGCGTACGCCATCGGGCTCATGCACGGGTTCATGGCGGCCGCATAGGGGCCCAGGCCATTCATGGAGGCCGCCGGCTGCGCGCCCATGGCGCTCATGCCACCTGGACTCAGCGCCGTCCCCATGGCAGTCACTCCTGCTGCCGTCATGCTGTTCATGGCGCCCGCTGAGCCCCCTGGCATGCCGGTCACAGCGCCGGGACTCAGACCGGCTCCCAGGCCCGGGTTAGCGTAGGACATATTGAAGGAAGCCGGGGTCATGTTGCCGCTCGTGGTCATGGTGTTCATGGTCATGTAGGTGTTCATGGAGTTCATGGAACCTAGGCCTGAGTTCATGTTGCTGACTGGGACGGAGGAGTAGGCCTGGAGCAGAGACAGCGAGTGAAGAGGCCCCGAAGGGCGGGGTTAGTGATAGGCTGGGGGCAGGGGGGGGCAGCAGGCCAGGGGCAAACTCCTGGTGGCGGGGGTGGAGAGCATTTCTAAAAAGTATGGGAGCCCCCCACCCTGGGCAAACTGTTAGGCGCCCTTCCCAGACCGAGCAAAGATGTCTTGCGCGGCAGGAGGAAAATCCTAACGCAGCAGGCATGAAAGACAAGCGCTCACAGAAAATATGTCCCCGGGAAGATGTGTAATCGCCTTACACACCAGACTCAGGGGTTGGCTTCCAGGGCTGCTTCACTGCCGCCTCTATCCACCCCAGGCAGTATACCAAGTCTCCACCCCACACCAGCCTCTGGCCTTTGAGGCAAATGGTCTTTAAAAACTCCGAAAATAGAATTAATCTCTGACCCTCCGCTTCTTCACGTCATCCCAAGGATCCAGTGGGTTCCCGGCCCAGCCCCCGCTGGGCGAGCAACAGGGCGCCAACTCTGTGCCCACCTCACCCAAGGCTAGCAGGCTCCGCTTGACTACATAGCAGTCTTGATTGTGCTAGATGGCTGTTAATGAAACTCTTCTTAAAATACAGCAAATCATCCAGGGCCATATACCCCTACCATCATTCATTTTCCTATAAGAAATGGCTTTATTGTTTTAGGAGTTTTTGCCAAAATGATGCATTCCTTTTTTAAAAAAAAAAATTATATCTAGAAGCAGTGTACTTGTACACATCTACTTGTAGCAACTCTAATATTTAAAAAGGAAGCATACTCAGAAATTATATAGGCTTCGGCAAATAAAAGTGAAATCAGATTAACAGAAGGGTATTGCAGGGGTGCATCATAGTATCAACCTTCTACATACGTTTGACATGAGTTTACGTGTATACGTCTGCAAACCATTTAAAAACTTGCATTGTTACCTATTTCTAGCCCTTTAAAGTGTGAAAATGTTGGTGACAATTTGTTGTAATAATCATCTAGGTTTTTTTCACAAACCGATATGCTGCTGATGACCATTTCAAAAGCCTTGCCTTTGAAACTTCATGAGTAGTTTTGAAATTTTTCCAAAATTAAACTCTACCTACTTTCTCTTAATGCTCTTCTACTTCCTAATTCTCAGTTTCAACATGTAGGAAAGCTCTTTTACTAGAGGGCTTAACTGGTGGATTGAGATGACTGCATCAGAATTAAACCTCTGGAAGAGTTCTGAGCTCCTTTAAAAAACTCTTTATCAATAGTAATTTGGGAATGAAGTGGGTATTTTAAAATAAAGAACCCAGAAATACTAAAACTACTTATCTGATAATTTAATAAAGAACAATAAATTCCTCAAATTTATGTTCATCAGCAAATATAACTCCATTTGAAAACATAAGAGATGAATAAATAGATTTAAATAGGAATACCCTGTAAACTATGGCATTCAAATAAACTTGAATGAATGTGAAAATATATCTATATATAGAAACTAATTGCTATGAAAATGTTTTCTGATTATATATATGTATATATACATATACACACACATAAATATGTTTTGTCCACCGCCGTCATGTGGTGGGGTTTATTTACTTGGGAGTTTATTTTCTTTTCCTTTTCCCAAGATAATCCAAGGCCCAATCCAGTAAGCGTTTTTAAGAATGGTAAATAAACTTTTGGGGGGCAACTGCAAACTGTTTTCGGAAAAATACTTTTAATAGGGGGTGATCCTGCCTGCACCTGGTTTTCCTCTCAATCCTTTTGTGCACATTGTAAAATAAAGCCCGTGAACGGGCCACCAAGGGGACAATGAAGAGAAACAGGTTCTTGGCCCCGTGTTCTGGAAAAGGATTTGGCTCGCACTAGCGCCACCCAGCGGTTCTAGAGTAGAATGAGCTCACTTCTCCCCCAAACAGGGCTTTTGAAGAAGTTTTGTAAAATGTAGGAATCGTTTCATTATTAAGACGCCCAACTTTGCTGCACAAAGCGCCTTTATCAGAATATGTCCGCAAATCAAACGGTGGGACGCAGAGACTGCCCTGAAGGCAAGCTCTGGATTTCTCAGAGTTACTTCCAACTAGTGCCGGCGGCACCCGAGGCGCCCAGGGCCGGGCTCCAGCTCCCGCTCTCTACAGGGCAGAGGCAAGTGCTTCCCAGAGCGGATGTTTTCACAGCCCGGACTTTCCTAAAACTCTTTTGCCCGCTGCGAGAGCAAGGACCCAACAGGGCAACTGGACCGACTCTGAGGCCCGTCCAAAGCTGGGCCCGGACCACACCAAGCAGACGGGCAGCCGTGGCACCGATTAGGCGCCACCAGCCCGCCAGCCACACTGCCCGTCCCGCGCCCACCTCGCCCCGGCCTCTGGGCTCCGGAGACGCCCTACCGGCCACCAGTCTCTCACCTCCTGTGTGTCCGCGTAATAGCTGTTCCAGTCGCTGCTCTCATGCCCTTCCATCTTCACAGTCCCTAACATCCTGGAGCAACCCTGCCCGATGCAACCATCCAGCCCAGTGCGAAGCGACGGGCAACCGCGCGGCGCGGGGCGGGGGGAGGGGAGCCGAAGCAGCTGCAGTCACCGGAGCGCCCGCGCGGGCCCAAAGCCACCCCGGAGAGGAGGAAGCTTGGCGCTGCGGGGCGCGGCGTGCGTGGCGGCGGCACGGCGGGCGGGGGCAGCGCCGGGGGCAGGCGGCTGCCGCGGAGCGCGGCGCCGGGGAGCGCCTCCGCGGAAAGTGAGCGGGCGGCCTCTGTGAGGCGAGTGCAGTTGAGCTGATGTGGATCTTACGTCGCTCGAGTGCCCACCTCCTCGTCCTCTCCCCATTTGTCCGCGGCACAAAGACGCTCGCACCTACAAAGCCCGAGGTGCACCTGCGAGGCGGCCGCCCGCCAGTCCAGCCGCCGCTCCTCCCGCCCTGCCGCGCCACCGCCGCGCGCGCCCCCCGCGCCCCCTCCCATTGAGTCCCCTCCCCCCAAACCTGGCCCTCACTTTGTTTGCAAAGCAGTGTAATTGGTTTAAGCCCCGAGGCCAGGGAAAGAGTGAAATGGGGCGGGGGAGTGTATGTAACCCCCTTTGGAAAAGGGAAAAAGAAAAATAGGCGGGACCATGAAGGGCAGGCCAAGATTCTAGATGGGAACCCGGTAGCTGGAGAAGGGCTGGGGCGGTGGCGTCGGAGCCCAGGCTCTGGGACCTTGTGCGCGAGGTGACCAAGGGGTTCCTTCCTCCCTAGAGGCACTCACCACCCTCTGTACCTGAACTGCGACTGCGTCCGGAGCTCCTCATGCCCTTTTACCTGTTCCTTGCCTCTACCCTCATGATTCCAGACCCAAAGTTCAACCCCGCGAGACTGGTGAATACAGACTTTATTTTATTTTATTTTTCCCCTCACCTGGGCTTCAGACTAGAAAAGGGAAAAAGCCTCGTCACTAGAAACCCAGCCATCTGAGTCAGCCGAGCCAAGTGACGTTAGGTTGACCCGGGCTCCTGGCTAGCAGAGCGGAGGCGCAGCCACGAAACTCGTACCTGCGGCTAAGAGCAGGTGAGTCACAGCACCGTTTTATATCTTTATGACATAACTTTTTTTTTCCGCCTCAGTCCTCTCCACTCCCCTTGTCATCTGTAGTGAACATAAAGAGGAAGAAACTGAGAGCAGATGTCTGTGTGGTAGAGCAGGCGGATCCAAGTTGGCCGTCCTCCCTCAATCGAGCTCCTCCTCCCACCCCCCTTCGGCAGCCTAGGGGACTGAGCTGGAAGGTACCGTCTGGTTTCTGATAGGGAAAGGTCAAGGGGAGGGGACATCTCCCTAAACACGAGCGTTAGCTGGGAAAGCTAGGACTCGTACGCGGGGACGCATCTGCGCTGCTGAAGAGGTGCCAGGCCAAAGCCAGAGGCAGCCCATAAAGACTGTGTCTCTGACCTGGAGGTGTGGGACTAGCGTTTGAAGCTCTCGCTTGGTTCCTGGGCTGGGTCCTGGGCTTCTATGGGAAATTCTCCCCCACGGAAAGCCTTTTGACTCTCTCGAAGCTCTTTGTAGTGGATTGCTCACAAGTCGTGGAGAAAGACCATCCAAAGAGACTGGATGATAGGCACTAAATTGGTGATAGGTTGGGAGATGGTGCACGAGTGTTTCTGAGTAGAGTGTATATGTGTTCTGAGTATGAGTGATGGAGTGTGTGAGTGACCATGTATATGTTGTACCTGCCTGCAGAACCACCAGGTTTCCTTAAATTGCAATAAAATAAAATCTTAACTAAGACTGCAAAATTCTTGTTTTGCAAAGTTAAAAAATGTAATTAATCTCATTTTAAGAAATGTGTTTTAACTTGCCTTCCAAATAGATATCTTATCACACCCCCCACCCCGTTCTTTGTTCTCTTAAATCTTTCTTCCTTGAAATCTGGCAAGAGAATCACGTTAAGTCCTTGAACCAAACAAATCTCTTAAATCAGCAGGGGAGCAGAGTGGGTGAAGATGTACAGTTAAGGAAATAAAAAAGATAAAAGCATTGGATTACAATTCCTTTTTGAACAGACGCGGGGGGGGGGGCATCATTTGTGAGGGAAGGAATGAGAATGAAATTAAATCTACCTGGAACTCAGCAGACCAAGAACCCACCCCAATGCAGTCTACCGAGGTGGACCCTTGAGTTTATGTAAATGTACCTGCAAGTGTGTGTCTGAAGCTAATTCTTTGGTGCAAAGTTCCCATCAGCAGCAAGACCTCAGTTCCAATTGTAAAGTACACTGATGCTTAGCTCCCTCAGTCTGATGGAGACTTTCAGTGTTAATGAGCTTCCTTGTTCCTTCCAGCGTGTGACTCTCAACGCCCTCTTGGCTCTTCTACAACATCAAGCTTGACTACAGTATTTTCTTTATGGGTGGTTACAACTTAGTAATAGCTTAGTGATAGCTTTTACAGTGCACAAAACCACTGCACTTTAAGAGAAAAAAACGTAGTCACTGTAACAGGAATTAATTTTAAAATGTCAAATGTTCATTTGGCTTATTTTCCTAAACTGTAGTTTTTTTTCATCCATGTATAATAATAATATCTTCTGTTCATAATGTTATGGCCAAAGTAAAGTTTCTCCCAAGCTTCTTCAAAGCCTAAGACTGATGGTGCAGGATGGACTCTGTCAGCTTTAGAGCTTTGGTCCAGCTCCGAGGTTCCCAGGTCCGCAGACCAAGGGATTCCCCGGAACACAGCGCCTCCTGTCTTACAGACCGAGTGCTAGATTTTCCAGCAGGTGCCCACAGCGATAACCCCTGGAGAGTCTGAGTTGAACCTCGCACGTGTCTTTCAGGCAGGGATTTTGGTCTGCGGCAGCATTCGTAGACACCTAACAAATTTAGAAGGTGAAGTTCTAATGTACTCCACATGCTACCCAGTCAGTTTCCCTGAGGGTTAAAAGAGAATCAGCAGGGCCACGCAGTGTCCTTGACTAGGAAACACACACACACACACACACACACACACACACACACACACACTAATGCTGCTGTCTCTCAGGGTTGATGGCCAGTTGGCAGCCAGGTAAAGAGTCCAGCTGCCTAACCCTGCTTGTTTCCAACCACTTTCCCCAATTAGGTCCTTACAGTGTTGCACAACTGCTTTGCAAAGACTGCTGCTTTCTTAGGGGAGTTAAACCCGTCTTCAGCTCTAGGAGGCTGAGTGGACTCAGGGCAGGGAAATCACTAGAGCAGCCACGTGGCAGTTCCTGAGAAGTCCCGAGCAGGGGTGAGGACTGGTCTTCCGCAGCCGGGAGCAGCCGAGGTAGCGGGGAGAGCGGGCTCTTCAAGTGGAGGACGCTGGGGCAGTCAGGACCTTGGGGTGCCCTAGTACATAAGGCAGCCGCGGATCCAGAAAGCGGCTCCGCCTTTCCCGGAAGCTGCTCCTGCCACGCGTTTGGGGCCTGCTCCCTCCCTGCACAGACCCTCCGTAGGAGGTCCCTTGACTGAACCCGTGTGCCTCCGCTCATCCTCCCCGCAGATATTGACCAGGCAGGGAGAAGCAGAGAGTATGACGACTAAAGATGTCTCCAAGCCAAGGCTCCTGTCGTGGACCCAGCTGGTGGCCTCCCCAAGCCTGGGCCCTACCTATTTAGCGATCGAAGGGTGGGCACGAAAGCAGGGTCTGGGGTGGCTGGCCTCTGCGATGCGATGCCCCTGGATTCTCTCCAGGGCTTCCCTCTATGGCTTTTCCTCGTCTGCCTCCTTTCCCCGACGACTCTCGTTGCTGCTGTGATCAGGTCAAGACCTCCGTGGGCCCAGCCACGCTTGGTGCGGGGTGGTCCGAATTTATCCTCGGTCCCCCACCTCCTACCCAGATAAGAAGCTTAAGTCTTCCTCCTGCAAGAGAGAGAATCGGACTCAGTGAAAGACCTGTGGTCTTTAACTCTGTTCAAAGCCGACCCCAACTGGGACCTGGCTCAGCTGAGGAATGAGGAAGGCCGGACGCAGAAAGCCTCTGCTTGCCCTGGCGATTTGTAGTGTGCCTGGAGAAGGGACCCGAGTGCCTCCGGAGCGCCTGTCTTAAGCGTCCCGCCCACGACCGCGGGGGGCGCTGCGGTGGGCTCTGAGGGGCCCACTCTCGCCCTGACCAGCCAGAGGCGCAGGGCCAGCATGCGAGCTCCTTTTCTTTGACCGCCTCTCCCTTCTTTGCCTTTTCTTTCCTCATACTTTCGCTCCTCTCTTCCTTCTGACACTAAATCATTAATTAAGGAATTAACTCCCCACTTAGAAGACGTCCCACTCCCGGTAGGTAGGCCCCCTACAACCACCTGAAGGACGTCGTGGGGCCACTTCTGTGCGGAGTCCTTTTGCTGTTCTCGGCTGCATCCCTGGCCAGGTGGTGTGTGCACCCGTGTGGGTCTCCAATGCTCAACACTAGGGCTTTCTGTTATTCTATTGTAAACAAACAAACATCAGCCATTAGGTTTGTCCCTTCTCCTACTGATCTCTGTCCGAGTCGCCCATGGGTTTCAGAACCGTCCCAGAGTTCGTGGACCTGGCTCGCCAACAGCCGGATGTCAGAGCCGGAGCTGCTCCCCACCTGGCTTCTCCCGCGGGCGACAAAACCGTCTCTGGCCGTGAGCGAGCTTCGCCTTGCCAAAACCAACTCACATTTTCATGTATTCAAATGAGAAATGTTAGAAAGGGCGACGGGCTCTTCTGGGCAATCAAAGTCCCATCCGTTCCCACAGCGAATGGGAGCCAAGGAGTGGATAAGGCACCCCTGCCCCGACAGTCTCGAATCTTCCAGTTGCGTTTTCCCCCAAGTTACTGACTTCTTTATTCCGACTGGTCAAGCCAGCTAGCTGGAGGACTGCTTCAGCCCCAGCCAGTCAGTCCCTCGTTACCCCGCACAGTCTTCACTCCGTGGCGCCCACACTGTCCTTTGGCTTTTCCTGTTTACTTAAAACCCGCTTGGGTTGTCATTGTGGGGAAAGGACCGGAAATACACTCTTCACACAGAGGGTTGGACAATTAGGGGAAAACGTGACACCGGTTAGGTCTAAGGTTGAACAGAAAGGAACTAGTGCGGCTGAAGTCCTACTGTGTACCACAGATTGGGTGGGGCGCTTGGAGATCCCAGCATTTCCTCTTCACTTGCTTTTCTGGTGCCCAAGAGCTGGGAAATTGGAAGCCTGGGTGACAGTAGGTCAGGACCTTGATCCCTCACCACAGAAGAAGCCCTCACTAATAGGAAACTGTAATGGAAGTCAAGGAGTTGGAAAAGTCAACGAATTTCATCTCTTGCAGCTGAAACATTAAATCCGTCCTGAACATTAGGCAAGTGTTCAGCGTCCTCATCCCCTCAGATCCATTAGAACCTCCTCCTTCCACACACCGGGGAGCTTTAATCATCATGGTGACTTAACTTTGGCTATTCAAGTGTGATTGCCCTCAAATTTATGTAGTTCTATTTAAAAGATGCTTTTGTAACAACTATATAAAACATATTCTACATTTGGAAGAATTAACTACTAAAATGCAGTATTTTTTTATTGTTTCCTGATTATCCCCCCCCACCCGCCATTTTGAAATCATGCTTTGGACTGATAAAGACACAAATTTACTGACCTGACATGTAGAGGGAAATTACATTCATAATCTAAATTTAAAATTTTATTGGAGGGCACTGTTGGGGGGCTGCTTCTGGGTCTTTTAGCAGCTATTCCAGAGAAAACATTAGAGGACAGTTTTGTTTTAAAAGTGGCACATTTATTTGCAATTTTAAAAATCTCTGTAGTCCTATGGACCATAGAACAAAACTAGCTTAGCTCACCTTGCAGTGAGCTTACTTCTAAACAAGACATACTGTGTAGAAGCTTCCATGGCAGCACTTGCTTTGCTGGAACATCAGTGAGATTTGCAGAACTTAGATCACTTTCTTTCTTTCGTTTTTTTAAAATTCTAATTTGTTATACATAATGGCAGAATGCAATTCATTTCACATTACACATATAGAGTACAATTTTTCAAGACACTGTACACAAAGTATTTTCACACCATTCGTGTCTTATATGTGTACTTAGGTTAAGGATTTCTCACTCACTCCACCATCATTCCTACCCACTTCCCTCCTCCTTTCCCCTCTCTCCCCTCTGCCCTTTCTAAAACTTCCTCCATTTCTCCCATGCTCCCCTCCAACCCCCATCCCCCAATCGCCATTATGTGTCAGCACAGAACTTGGATCACTTTCTAAATGTTTTGTTCTGATTTTCTACATGGATCAAGGTAAGGAAATGCAGGGCCACCATGAGGCATGGCCCGTGGTAGCAAGTTCAGAGCAGACTCCTGGGGTCCTTGGTGAGAACTTTGCACATCTTTCCCGAACCAATTGAATTCTGCTCTCCTTAGGTCCACATCCTGCTCTAGATTTCTGCCAAATTCTTTTCAGTCTTCTACAGCAAATTGCATTTGTTTCTTGTTGCTCTCTGAGGGCAGGAACCACTGTTATTCCCCAAGCTAGAGCAGAGCAGAGTAGACTTCAAAGATCTATTCAAATAATCAATGACCTTAGCTCAGAGACTGGCAAGGCTAGCTTTAGGCAGGAGGGATTCATGAGTATCAAAATTATATCCACTTGCTTTTTAAGACTTCATGTGAGAGGACCTCAGTCCTGTGCACTGGGAAAACAAAGGGCTTGTGGAATGAATGGAAGAGGGAAGGAATGGATGGACAGATGCCTTTAGCAGAATGAACAGGATGTCTGAGCCTGAAACTCCTAGGCTTCCAAGTCCCATAGGCCTGACTCTTTCCTTGACATTGATGCCTGCTTTTAACCAAAACCATTAGGTCACATTATGAAATTGGAATTTCTCCCCTTCTTAGATACTTGGACATGGGTGGGATCACCAGCCAAGCCTTGCCCATATATGGCTACTGATGTATGACCCAAGGCAAATATTTCATTTCCCTCACTGTGAAAAGGCAGCAGCCACACCTATCATTAGCAGATATCAATTAAAAGTTAAAGAACCCCATCAATTTTCCATCAAGAAAATGTTTTACTCAGAGCTGTAAAGGAAACATCCATGTTTAAACAATATGTTTAAATTGGCAAACAAATAAAGCCCAGCTCTTGCAGTGAGAAGGAAAAGACTTGCCACAGAGCTCTGTTCGTGCAAGGTTGAATTCAGGGGTTTAGAGCAAGTTGCCTTCTGCCCTGCTCTGGGGTTGCGGGGAGGATGTGAGGGGCCTGGGACCCCCAGTGCTGGCTGGTACAGGTGCTAGGTTTGCTCTGTGGCTGCCAAAGTTATGATCCTCCCTAGTGCCTCCTTCTTAGCAGAAGGAGGGGTGCTAGAAATTACCAGATCCTAAACTTAATTGCCTTTCAGCACAAAGTATTTCATTCTATGTATATTCCTTGTGTAATGTAATAGTTTTCTTAAATGACTGCCAATCCCTCCCAGAATACATGCGTTGTTGCAAGGTATTAGCTGGAGACTCCTTGTGTCATTCCCCGCCCCCCTCCTGAAATTCTATTTGCCACAAAAGCAGGCATTTGGGAAGTCCTTGAGAGAGGAAGCAGGTCTGCCTCCTTCTTTGGGTTGCTGTCACTCGGGAAGCCACAGGGTTGTGTAATCCTCCAGCTGCATCTGGTGTTTCCAATATCCCCTTATTCCCTACCCGGAGGGTGTGGGTCTCAGCAATCCCTGGAATCCTATCCTGAACCTGCACCGCAACCTCCGCCATGCTTTCAGATCACCCTCTGATCCAGTGTGCCGGTATGCATCCCATCTGATTCCGGACTACTGTCACCCCATGGGGTGGGGGGACTGGGGTAGGGAGCTTTGAACTCTGGTCCAGCAGATTGGCCTTGAAGGCTCAGGATCTGGTTCTAGCAGATCTGGTGTACATTTCAAATGCTTTTGAGGATGTAGTTGGTGGGGTGGAGACCATTTTCCTTATCCACTGGCTTCCTCCCACCAAAAATACCTTTCATTGTGAATCATTGGTCCCCTCAGACTTCATGACCCTCTCCCCCACACCCCATGCTGAGAGAAATGGTTTCAATAAATAAAGCCCAGTGCTGGGGTTGAAGGTCAGTTTACACTGGAGCAGAAGATTCTAAAACTCCGGCAGGTGCTGGAATGGGAATAAACCAGGCCATGAGTCCAAGGATGAGATGGAGAAACTGAGAACCAGAGAGTGTATATGGCAATGCCATTGGTGATGGGAGGGTCCATAAAGAGGGGTGTGTGTGTGTGTGTGTGTGTGTGTGTGTGTGTGTGTTGGGGTTGCAGCATGGCTAGAAGCTAGGACCTCCAACTTTTGCTGGGGAACTCAGGCAGACCCTAGGTACCACATAATGAACTTGGACCTGATGTTCTGGTTTTGGCAATGTTGATGGTAGGGACAAAACCTGGAGTGGCTAGTGGCTCAGGTTTGAACTTGATGTTCCTCCCCAAGGGAATGAGGACCTGTGTGAACTTAGGGAAAAGAACTGTTTTGGAGGTAAGGGGTGTGTGTGTGTGTGTGTGTGTGTGTGTGTGTGTGTGTGTGTAGGGGTGTTCAGCTCCTGGAAGTGTCTGGTGAAGTCTCTTAGAGCACTGCCACTAAGATTTCCTTCCCTTTTGCTGGATATCTAGTTTTATAGTCTATAGTGCCTGGTCAAATTTGGGCAAAAACCTTTCTGCTTTTTACTGCACAGCATCTCCAAGAACAGCAACAGCAGGAGAGAGAGCATAACCTGTCCTTCCTACTTCCAAGTGCAGCAGAGCCTCTTCAGTGCACAGCTGCCCAGTGCTCTCATACTCCCCTTGCCAGGGCTGGTGTTCTCAGGCCCCTGTGTCTGAGTCTAAGATTTCTGAGAATTTCTATCACACAAATCCCAAGGGGCTCCTTCAATGTAATTGACAAAAACAAATGGGTGTTGGCAAACCAGGTGTTTGGAATCAGACCCAGATTCTGCAGGAGACTAGCTCTATCTGAGCCTCAGTTATCTCAATTGTAAAATGAGCATGTTAGAACTCATCTCCATCCCAATGAGGACAGAATAAGTACACAATAAATGATAACATAAAGAGCCGTCACAGAATTCTGGGAGCCTGGGTGGTGCTGGATGATGCTGGGACACAAAAAAGATTCAGGCCTACAATCCAGGTGTGCTTTCCCTTCCCCTTCCACGTCTCTGCTTGGGACCTCTGGCCTGGCTTTCTAGATGTTGCAATGTCTCCCTGGTATAGTTAGCAAGGAGGAAGGAGCTTTGGAGTGGGAACTGGGCATTCAGAGGGGATGGGTCTCAATGTCCTATCTGGAATTCCCTCCCCATCTTCCAGAAGGGTGAGGCTGCTCTCCATAGAGTCTGGATGGGTGGCAGAGGGAAAGTGCCACTAGAAGGGATCCGGAGACTACATTGAGGACCTTCTAGGGGAAAGGAGGCTCAAGGGGGAAAGAGATGAGCAGGCCCATACTTGCCATCATACATAACCCACACAGGCTAGCAGGATGAATTGTTCTTCCTTCCACCCCTATAATAGAAAGGGAAGATACTGTCCAAAGATCCTGCCTGTGGCTTCCCTGGGCTCCTGAGATGGTTGTCTAGGCCCAGGTTGACTAGCTCCACCTGCAATCTTTTGCAGTCTCAGGCATCTTCTCTTTCAGATTTCTACCATCACTTGGGTTATGGTAAGCCCAGGGAAACTGAGTTTTAGCCTAAGAAGGGAGGGAAACGGGAGAAAAAAAAAAGAATGCTGAGTTTGGGCTCCTTAGAGGCCACTGTAAGCCTCAGCATTGGAATTTGGGGAGAGCTGATATGAGAAAACCTTTGATTTCTTCCAGATACTTTCCCCTCCTAGTTCCCTTCTCACGCACAGAGTTGAAAGGAGCCATTCACTATCATTTGGAGAAGTATCACCTAGACATTGTCTAAAATTATGAAAATCCAAAATGTGATTAGAACAAGGAAACATTAGTTGCTGTCTTTGAGAATTATGTGATTTGAATTCCCTAACAAAAGTTTCTTCCTGGGGTGCAAGTCCATCTGAAATGAAGTAAGCATGCTGTGCTTTGGGTGGATTCTTCAAATATGAAAGACCTGAAATATTACCTTGCATGTGTAAGAAATCTTGATGGGGTGCCAAAGCTTAATTATGAAAAACAGTGTTTAAGAACACCAAATCACAAAAGGGTTTCACAGATGTAGAGCCATCTGCTGAGATGAAGATTCATGAGTTGTTCACCCCCTCCTACTGAGGAAGTTTGGAATTGTTGAGGTTCAGCTGTGGGTGAGGGACTCTTTGTCTCGTAAATTTTAGACAAAGTTTGGGTGGGCTAAGTGGATGCTGTGTAGAAGTGCTATGAAGTTTTGAATTCTGTTTCATGAAGCAATCAGAATCCAGGTGGGTAAAATAAAATGTTTTTTTTCACTGGAGAACAGACAAACAACACATCTTTAAGGCTTACTGATCTTCTTTGGGTTGGTATTGGGGGAAGTGAGCACAGGGAAAGTGGGCTGGTGCACAGAAGCCTCAGGCAGCGATCTCTGGCTAAATGTGGCTTCTGTTTTTACAGCTTACTTACGGAGAGATGTTAGTTTTTCTAAGCATAAACCGGCATTGCTTCTCTAAGCTCAGTGTTTAGGCTACAAAGCTCATACAACCATCTTACATACCTACCATTAGAAAAGGAATGGTTCTTCTGACCCCAAACGCAGCAAAATCTCTAGTGCATTACCATACTTGGAGAACAACTCTGTGAAAACCTTTGGAGGTGTAAAGTGTCACTGGAATGTTAAACTCCAACCACTACCTCCAAGAAAAATAAATCCTTAATTCTCAGCCAACTACACCTGTTTTGGACCAGGCATATATTAGTGTTATTTATATCTTTTCTTTGTAAATGGGTAATTTTACTGCTCAGGGCTTGCTAACCCTCCCCACCCCCACCCCTCCTCCAGTGCTGGGGATTGAACCAGCTAGACAAATGCTTGGACTTGCTAGACAAATGTTTTACTACTGAGCTACATCGCCAGCCTCTGTGCCTGCTATTTTTAATCTTACCTTAAGTACCCTGGGATCAGGCAGGAGCCAGACTTTTGAGGCATCTCAGGATAGAGGTGGTTGGCTTCCCAGGGGGTCCATTACTGAACTTCATAAGCTTAGATGTTAGAACCATTTCAGAATTTAAGGTCTGGAGAAAGGCTAGCATATGGTCACTAGGTTACAATGGGAAATGTGGGGTGAACAGGGTGGTTGGAGAGGTTGGATGCAGTCAGTACTAGGGCAGGACCACAATGTGGGGCGACCTATCTCAACACACTAGTTTCTGTGGATTAATGGCAGTATAGGCAGCTTTTGGAGGGAGACTTTGCTGGTAATTCTCTTTTATACTCCCCAGGTTCCTGCTTTTGGCCCCAGGAGGCCAACATCTATGAGCTATAGTACTTAGATTTTCTTACCTTTGGGCTTCAATCTAGTTTAGCCAGTGGGTAGTGATGATCAGGAATGAAGGGCAGAGGACAATGAGTGGGAGGAGTACCGATTCTTGCTTTCTCCCTGCAGTCCTGTGGCTTGTTCTTTTAAGTCCTCTCTCCATTTTTACAGGCCCTACTAGGCAGCCCTTCTTTTGCAGGTTTAGCTTTCACCAGCTCTGCTAACCGCCCCCCCCACCCCCCCACCCCTCCGCCTGCACCTTTCCCCTTCAGATCAAGGGGTAACACCTGCTGTTGCTAGATTTTGGGTGACTCTTGAACTCTTGTAGTTGTCTCTCACCCACCCACACTCTTATAAATAGTTCCTTCAGTTCCCTCTTCCTCCTCTTCCACCTTCCAGTTAAACTCTTTAGGGTCTGCCATCTGTTTTCTGTGGGGAACTAACTGATGAGGAGGGGAGTGAACACTCATGGAAGTGAAGTATGATGGTTTCAGTCATCTTCAGTGTCATCCTCATATTGTAACTCACCAAAAAAAGGCTTTACTCCTTCTCCGTCACCATCTTGCATGGAAGTTCCAGGAATCTCGCTGGTGACAGTTTTCTTCAGGCTCATCTGCCTCTGGGTCTAGCAGGAGAGCAAACTTGGAATTTATTTTCTTTACATTCAACACTTTGATTTTGCATTTGATTTCATTGTTAAAGTAATTGACAAATATTGATAGCTAAAACCAAATATTGATAGCATTTAAGTTTTTTTTCTTTTTAAACCTTCAGTGAACTAATCTGTGCTATAAACTAAAGACTGAGACTTATGTTAGTGGTAAGTTGTGTTAATATTGAACTAGGTCCAGTGACTATGAGACTCACTGGTAATGTTCATGTATGTTCCTAAAGGCCTGTGCACATTTGGCCTTTTCATCTCTAGAACATTAAGTTTAGAGCTCTGTTCTCTTCAGTGTCCTGGCAACAACTCATTTTTGACTAATGCCAAATTAATGACATTACTTAGGTAATGGGAACTCTTTGTGCTAGGCACTATATTGAATATTAGGGATAATAAATTTAAGATAAGATTCTTGCCTTCAAATGATTAAAACAATGCTTCAATGCCATTATTTAGAAATCTTGCAAACTTCTATGTAGGAAAAGTTTAAAAGCAAAATTTCTATTCAAAAGACACAAAAGTAGTATGGCTTTTGGAATGTTTTGCTACCTGACATCTACTCATAGACATCTATGAGTGAGCCTGTTCCTTTACTCTTTTGCAGATACTTGATTACTAATTTGGTAATTCGATTGATAAAAATTACAATTCTCAGTTTTGATTTGTATTTCTGAGATTATTGATGGAGTTAAATATTTTTATATTTCTATTTCCTATAATATTTCTTCTTTTAGAAACTGCCTGTTCA
This sequence comes from Ictidomys tridecemlineatus, assembly GCF_052094955.1. NCBI lineage: Eukaryota > Metazoa > Chordata > Mammalia > Rodentia > Sciuridae > Ictidomys > Ictidomys tridecemlineatus. The sequence goes on along the minus strand of NC_135481.1, from coordinate 77,408,328 downwards.
TGTCCCTTTAACTGAAGATTTTGAGTAACTGCCCATTCTTATCTATAGAATATTAATATCATGACACAATGTTACAAAGCTTTGTTTTACAAGATTTTTAAATATTATATAATTTTGTTCATTTAATGCCTAGATTAAAAAATTAACAATTTAAATTTTATGGCTTAGTTCTTACAAGTCTTATCTACACAAAATCAAAATCTTTTATCCAGTTGGAATTTATATGGGTGTATAATATGAAGAAATGACTATTTTCCAATTATTCAAAACTTTGGGCAGGCTCTAATTGTGCGGAGCTTTGAATTCTTTTTGGAGAAATGTGTTTGGAGAACTGTGTTCCATTGTGATATTTGGAGGTGTGGAAGCTGGAAAGTCACATTGGATCTACCTTTTCTTGCAGTAAACTCGAGAGGGGTCCTGAACTAGATGGCAAGAGGACTGGTAGGAGAAATTGTAGTGTTTTCATGACTGCATGAGTAACTTTGTGCTGCTCTTCCAGTCTAAATACCATCTCCTTAAAATGACATTAGCATTTTCATATGAAGACCTTAATATCAAGAGTGAATCTGAGGGGCTGGGGTTGTGGCTCAGCGGTAGAGCACTCCAGTAGCATGTGCAAGGCACTGGGTTTGATCCTCAACACCACATAAAAATGGATAAATAAAATAAAGGTGCTGTGTCTAACTACAACTAACAACAACAACAAAAAAGAGTGAATCTGAAATGCCTTTAGACCAATAACTAACCCCTCCCCCTTTCTCCTTCCTTCCTCACCCCTTCTCCTTCCTTCCTCACCCTTTCTCCTTTCCCTTTCCTTCTCCTTTTTCTCCTCCCCTTTCTCCTTCCTTTCCTTCCTCTTCCTGCTCTCCCCCCTTCTCTGTCTCCATTTTCTTTTTGGTAAATACACCTAGAATAGAGATTCCTAGCACAGGATTACCAGCTAGGGACTTTGGGTGGATTTTTAAAAAATTCTTTTATCTCTTTGAACATCAGTGCCTTATCTACAAAATGAGGATGACACTAACAGTACCTAGCTCATGAAGTGTATTATCCTATGACATGTACACTTGAATACATAGTTACCGTTTTTGATTATACAAAGTATTAATGATTTTTTTTTTTTTGAGCTTGGGTTTCACTATGTTGCTCCAGCTGTCCTCCAACTCCTCGAGTGATCTTCTTTCAGTCTCACAGGTAGCTGGGACTGTGGGTGTGGGCCACCATGTGGGACTAATGAACAATATTTATCATTTAAATTGTTGCCTAATCATATGGTTAGATATACCTCAAGGTTACATTAATTTAAAATATTTCCTAGTTTGGAAAACTGAACTCACTGTTTTTGTGCAGCATCCTGCAGAATATCAAAAACAATTATTCACTTAAGAAGCACTTTGGCTATTTGCTTATTATTTTAATTAGGACTGAGAGGCAATTTACTCCTGGCCTAAAGGGGCTACTTCTATGCTTAGAGTGAAGCTGCCTTCTTAGAGCATCCATAGGATAATGGGATATGATGTGAGTGCAATGAAACCTCAAGAGACAGCAAACCCTTTCCTGTAGTATGCTTCTCATTTTGTGAACATTCAACCATATTTGAACACATCGTGTTAGGGAGAAAGGTAACAAATCTGGGATATAAGATTTTTATCTCTATTTCACAGATGAAGATGCAGAAAACCAGAGAGGGGGGAAGAATCTTGTCCAGGAGGCCAAGCTGAGTTTCACAGCTTAGTTTTGTTTGCCTTTAAAGTAGAAGTTTCCCTCTCAAAGGCCTGAGGATGGCTGAGTACATATCTCCACAATTGGGCTATTGCAGGACCCACCCAGCTCCAGGGGATTGTGCACTGAAGAACTTTCTTCTCTCTTGAACACCCAGGAAACATGCTGCCCCCTTCCAGCACCTGGAGTCTAAAGGAAGATCCCAGAAGATTCTATTTGCCACTATCCTGATGTCACTTTTGAGTTGCCTGAGTATTTGGAGAGGGGGGTTGATAGAGAGTAGAAGGCTAGAAAATAAACATGTGAGGGCCTGCTAAGTGCCAAATATTGAATAAAGCACTTTCATTTACGTTATTTCATTAAATTGTTTTTTTTCTTTTTGTCCCTTAAAAAATGGTGAAGCGAGGCTTGGTGGTGCACATCTGTAATCCTAGTGGCTCAGGAGATCAAGGCAGGAGGATTGCAGGTTTGAAGCCACCCTCAGTGACTTAGCAAGATTGCAAGCAACTCAGCAAGATCCTGTCTCACAATAAAAAAATAAAAAAAGGACTGGGAACATGGTTTAGTGGTTAAGTACCCTTGGGTTCAATCACTGGTAACAGCAACAACAACAACAAAAGTGAAATATTACACATGAAGATGAACAAAACAGAAAACAACAGTTTATCACAAAGAAAAAATCCAAATAGCCATCACCAAGGTTAAAAAGTTTAAAAAGTAGAACATTCCTAGCCCCCTAAGACTCTCTCTAGTGCTGTCTAGCCACTTACAATTAACTTTCCCTCTCTGAAGATGACTACTCTCTGGTTTTTGTGATTATTACTTTCTTTTGTTTATTTGTAACATATCATGCATCCATGCCACTTTGTGCTGATCAGGGATTGACCCTTGTATGATGGACTCATAATGTATCCCTCTATGTCTGGCTCCTTTACTTAACATTACATTTCTGAGAGTTTCATCTTTGCTGTTCCCCAAAGCTAAAATTTGTTCATTTCCTTAATGTATGTTATTGCATTTATAAATATATCACAATTAATTTGTGAATATTAGTTTTGATGACATTTGGGTTGTTTCAGTCTTTAGCTATTATGATTTAGCTATTATGAAACTACTATGAATGCCAATTATTGTGTCTTGGACCACATCAGAAATTCTGAATATGGCTGAATCTGAGATTATAATATGAATTTTCCAGAAATCTGAATCTCATGCCCTTGATTTGAAGATTCTTTTTACAAATTACCCTCACAGTAGACAGCATGGAAGCATACTCCCTGAAACGTACCCTTAACTGACAGTGCATTTTCTTTTAAATAGGCAGAGGAACCGTCTATCTTGAGGTCCAGCATTATTATGTAACACAGAATAAGAATGCTAAGAAAAACGATTGCTTAAACTGAGCAAAAACAGCCCATGCAGGAGGCTTCAGTCTAGGGGGCTCTTTGGAACCAGCGCCTTCTCCACCGGCGGAGTGCGGGGAATGAGGCATCTCATTTAGGCTCCAGGACCTGGAGGGGGTTCCACCAGCGCAAAGAGGATTCTCTGCAGCCAGGGGCGGGGGTGAGGGGTAGGAGTAAGGAGAGCCAGCGCTCGCGGCTTGTTGCCTGGCGACGGAGCGCGCGTCCTTTCCGCATTGAACAGGTTGATCTCACCCGGCCCCTGCGCCCTACCAGGGGCAGTTGCAAATCCCGCCCGCCCCATAGGGTGAATGTTTGACACATGAATGAGAACACGGACGTCCTCGGAGACAGGTGAGAGTAGACCTCGGATTGGGACCCTGGTGTCCTTGGATTCCGTGGGAAGGAGTGACCGTGATACACAAGCAGAGCAGTTACCTCTTCTGTTCCGTTGCTCTAATCCACTTTGGCAGGTTCCAGGCCCCGCAGAAATCAGGGCTGAAGACAGGGCAGGTTGAGAAGGGATTGGAGGCTGGAACAGGGGCTGAGCTTCTTGGGTTCTGGGGCTGAAATTAAAGTCTAACTTTCATGGGAAAATGAGCACGAGTTGAAGAGGTGGTGGGAGTGAAAACCTGGATGGAAGGCATACTGTGACAGACTGGGCTGTGGGGAAAGAAAGAAAAAAAAAGAAAAAAGAGGAGAAGGAATCAGAGAAGCTTTGGGGAGAGCAAAAGGTCACAGTAAGGAAATTTAATTTCCATTTCTCTGACTTTCTGTGCTATGCCTTTACAGGGTAGCTTGTTTGAGGTTAACTTTAACATCACAGGAGGTGATCACTCCCATTGTGACTGGTTGTGTCTAACTTCAGAATAGAGAAGTTTCTGAGTTTGTATCCTGAGTTTGGTAGGCAGTAGGACATTGTGTGCTTAATGCAAGGATTCTTTGTCCTTGAAGGCCATAGACATTCAATGAATCTATTGTAGACTACCATTACAGGAGCTTAAAGAAAATCAATAGTTATTTTTAAACATGCAAATATAAATGTTTAGCAAATTGCTCTTTTCCTATTTAAAATAACATACAAGTATAATTTATAATCAATAAACTACACAAATGTATATTTTGTACAATGTAGAGCTGTGCAATTTGTTTATTTTGACAGACATATACATCTTTGAAGCAATTACTGCAATCAAGTAACTGAAACTTTTCCTTTCTCTGCCCACTCTGCTATTCATTTCTGTTCTTACCCCTTATCCCCAAGACATCACCTATCTGCCGTGAGACACTATATCATAGGTTGCATTTTTTTTTTAAAGGAGCACATAGTATGTCTTCTTTTGTGTCTGGCTTCCTTTACTCAGCATAATGATTTATCAGGAACTTTGCCTTGCTTACTATAACTTACTGTAGTGTAAGTTTTGAAGTTGAACAGTATAAATTCTCCAGATATTTCTTTTTATATATCCCTTTTGTGATTTAAAACCATTTGAACTTCTATACATTTTAGAATCAGCTTGTAATTTCAAAAAACAAACAAATCTGAAATTTTGGTTGGGACTGCATTGAATTTGTAGATCAATTGGGGGAGAACTGCCATTTTAATGATATTAGTATCTAAAATAGGCATAGTATGTCTCCATTTATGCAGTTTTTAATTTCTATTAACAATGTACTGTGATTTTCATTGTAGAAATTTTGGGCATTTTTTGGTTAGATTAATTCATAAATATTTTATGTTTTGAGGAGGCATCAGTGTAATTGGAATTAGAAAACACTGATTGTTTGCTGCTAGGATATAAAAATACAAGTGATTTTATATTTCAGCATTCATTAGTGTTAGTAGTTGTTTTCTAGATTTCTTAAGAAAATCATATCAAGGAAATAGGGAATTTCACCTTTTCCTTTTCAAACTTTATTTCTTTTAATTCTTTTTCTTACATTGGCTAGGACCTCCAGTATAATACTGAAGTTATAGTAAGAGTGAGGCATTTTTGCCTTGTTTCCAATTTAGGGGGAAAACATAAATATGTTAGTTTTAAATTGTTTTTTAAAAAAATTCCTTTAATCATATTGGAATGGTTTCCTCATGATTCATAGTTTTATCAGGGTTATTTGTTTATTTATTTTTATCATGAGTTGGTATTGAATTTAACCAAAAGCTTTTCCACTATCTATTGAAATGATCATGTGTTTTTTTCTCCTACACTATGTTAATATTGTGAATTCTAGTGATTTTCAAATAAGTATAATTAAATTTGTAGTCTTAATTTTTCAATCTAGGACAAACACTATTAGGTCAGGATATATTATCCTTTTAAAGTTATAATTTCGAATTTGATTTTCTAATGTATATACACACACGTGTGTGTGTATATATATTATATATATATATATATTGGAGGGGTGAGGTACTGGGGATTGAACCCAGGGGTGCTCAACCACTGAGCCATATACTTAGCCCTTTTATTTTTCATTTTGAGATAGGATCTCACTAAGTGCTTAGGGCCTCACTAAGTTGTTGAGCCTGATTTGAACTTGTGATCCTCCGGCCTCAAACTTCCCAAACTACAGTATTACAAGTGGGTGTGCACCTCTGTGCTGGGCTTCATTAGATTCTTGGGGATTCAGATTTCTCTCTGCTATAATTACTTTTTAACTTGAAGAATTTTATTAAGCATTTCTTATAGTTTGTTTGGACTGGTGAACAATTCTCTTCATTTTCCTCTATCTGAATGTCTTTATTTTGCCCTATTTAAAAAAATGTGACCGATATAAAATTTTGAGATGACAGTTTTGTTTTTTGTTTTGTTTTGTTTTAGTGAGGCTACAGACCTTGTTTCACACTCCTCTGTTCTAAGTGCTGTCCTGTGGGAAGTCTATGATCATTTGAATTGTTTCCTTGTAAATAATGTATTGTTTACTTCTGCCAGCTTTCAAATTTTATCTTTGGCTTTGGTTTTCTGTAGCTTACTTGAAGTTTTGTTTAAATTTATCTCACTTGGAGTTGACTGAGCTTCTTAAATCTCTCAATTTATATCTTTCTCCAAATTTGAGAATTTCTCAGAAATAATTTTTTTGAGTGTTTTTTTCTGCTCCATTTTCTCCTGTCCTTTTGGAATATGGATTATCTTACTTGGTTAGGGTATTGATACTGTCTCTACAAGATTTCGAGGTGCTCTCTTTTTTTCTTAAAGCTTTTTTCTTCTGTTGATTTTCCTTCTAGTTCAGTCTTTTCTCTGACATTTCATTTTGCTAGCCAAATTTTTACTAAAAATATTATGTTTTTTAGGTATAAACTTTCTATATTTAATTTTCTTTCTATACTAATATTTTCTTAGTTATCTCTAGTGTATTTTCCTTTACTTCAATGAGCATAGTTATAATAACTGCATTAAAATCCTTGTTTAAGGTGGTCTCAGAGGTATATGTCTATAAACCCAGCTACTTGGGAGGTTGAAGCAGAAAAATTGCAAGATTGAGACCAGCCTGGGAAACAATGAGACCTCTTCTCAAAATAAAATGAAAAGGGGTGGAGGCTCAAAGCCTCAGGCCTTTGGTTCCATACACTGTACTGAAAAAAAAAATTCTTGTCCAATAATTTCAATATCTGGGTCATTTCTGAATAAGACACTGGATGAATGTCATTAAATGAGTCACATTTTTCTGCCGAGTACTTTTAGACTATACTGTGGACATTGTGAATGTTTTGTTGTGTACACTAAGGATTCTGCTATATTCTCTCTGAAGAATGTTGGCGTTTTTCATTTAGCAGATGATTCACCAGGTTGTACTCACCGTAAGCTTGCTCTCACTCTCTGTGGCTGGCAAGTTCAGTTCACATCTTTGTGGTGCTGCTTTGAGTTTGCCCCACATATACATGGTTCAAAGGTGAGTCTGAGACTTGTGTGGGATGTAGACACAGAACTGGAGGATATCTTCTCTGGCACTCTCTTTTCTGGGATTTCTCTTGTACTCCTCAGTGATGATTGTTGCCTGGGCTCTGTTCCCTGATTCTTCTGATCAGAATAATGAAAGGCATTCTGTTGAAGCTTTTATCACCTGTACTGTGCTATTTTGCAATTACACACTGTATTTAGGAAAAAGCCACAGTAAACCCGAAATTCACATCCTCCAGTGTTTTCATAAGTTTTGACTACCACACAATCTTCCTATTTTTGCTTATTCCTAAGAATTCTCAGATTGTTTTAAAATATTTTGGCAGGGGTTTATAAGTTATTAATTGGTGAGGCATTAATCTGTAAGATGTAGCTATGGAAGTCCAACAAATTGCCTTTGAAACAGGGCAGGCAGCATTTAATAAGTCAAAGGCATAATGAAAATTTAAAAACACACAATGTTTCATTTTCCTGTCTTGGTTGTTTGAGAAATTAGATGAAGGAAGGATAGAAAATGGGGAGAAGAAAAACAGGGAGAGTATTTGTTATTCTACAACTCTTATGTGTATGTATGATATACAGATAGACATATATTTTTATGTGTACATATATTCACAAGGGATGTGAGCATACTCTAGATTCTGGTGATAAAGATTTGAATAAGTTAAGTTTTATAGTTACTAAAATTTCTTTGGACTTCTGAAGAGTCAGAAAAAAGTCTCTTTTAAGCTTGAGAACAGCCTTTTCTCTATTTTCTATACACTTTTAAATGAGCACATACAGTTACTATTACTGATATTATTATTATTGCTATTAATATTATTAGGATTAAAAGCAGCAAAACAAATATTATGAAAAATTTGGAAAAATAGGAAAAATGATTGTTATCTCACTCTTTAGCAAAGTTATTAATATGTTTGTATGTTTCCTTTTAGACTTTTTCAGAAATTATGATTAGAGCACAAACAGATTTTTTTTACCACTGATATTTAAAAAGCAAATATTGTCTCAGAATTTTTAATTTTCCTTGCAATATTAAAGATTTTACAAGATGAGATAGGCTGTATTTGGACTTAGAAGTTTCTTTTGAAACTTTAGTGATGTGCTTTGGAAGTTAGCATAAACACTAAATTTCAGGAAATAAATTGAGATATTTGACTATGGAACTAAGAGAACACAAATTCTGTTCATTATGGGTCACCCCTCCACCGTATATAAAAAGAGAACAAGGTCAGGTAATCCATGTCACCAGCTGGGGCTTGGGCCCCATTCTCAATGTTATACTGTGATGAGTTCGGTCTAACATAAGCTGGAATTCTTTCCCTGTAACCAGATGGGTTCATGTAGCTTGGAACCAGGTCATCCAATGTCCACTCTATTTATTTCTATTTTAGTTAGCCTCTAGGGAAGAATTTGGATTTGCTGTTCCAGAAGGAGAAGCAGCCATACCTACAAGAATCCAATAGCAATTTGCACCCAAGTCTGCTAAGGCCTATTAGCCATTATTTTGGTCAGGAAATGTCTACCTGATGCCTGACCTAGCCTTGTGAAAGAGGAGAAAAGGTTGTCCCTTAGCCTTTCTGACTAACCAACCACTTGGCCTTGAACCTCCCAGTAGAAAAGGAAGGAAAAGGGACAGAATTCCAAATTTGAAAACAAAAAATTATTGCTTGAGCTCCTTTCTATTCTGTTTTGAAGTGCAAGATAAACTTAATTACTTTGGATTTTCAGCAGCAGATTTGGATCTCTTGTAGAGTAATCTTTTGTACTATATTATTTTTCCTGAGTAACTCCAAACCAAAACCAATCTCTGTAAAATGCTCCCAATAAAGAGAGAATATACTAGTTTTCCATAAGACTGGATGCTTAAAAATCATTTTACTTATTTTGTAGTGTTGAGGAGTGGGTGGGGGAATAAAGGCACCAAGATTTGATGAGCTGGTCAAGTAAGCATTTGGGATATTACTCACCTTCAATGCATAATAGAAGGTTCCTGTCAAGCTCATAAGGTCTATTTCCTATAAGGAACTCGTGGGAATGTAGTGAGAAGTGTTAAACAATAGACATTTGTTAAACTTCAATAGCAAATTAAGGGCCTGGGAGAAGTTGGTCATCCAAAGCAGGAACTAAGAAATAAAATGGGAAGTGCAATTGGGAAAGTCAAGTCAGACTCTCATCAGGTATAAAGTACTTCTGGTCTGTGCTCTGTTCCATTAATTTTCCGGCTCTTGCAAGAAGAAATGTAGGTGATGTCTGCATGAACATATTGCTACCTATGCAAAGAGTAACAGCTAAAATAGTAAGAGGAGGATTATATAGTATTTTTAAAATAAGGAAACTTCCTCATAGCCTTTAGAATTCATTTCTAATGTTCATATCCTATGGTCTGGACAACAGGCAATGGATTATTATTTTTTTTCACTATTTAATATGATTCCATAGCATGGACAGAATTAAATTGTCCATGGTCCAGTCAGTGGTAGAGCTGGGTAAAGAAAGAAAGCCTACTGGTTCCAAGGTGAGAGCTTTATCATGTAACATAGTTTTCAGTTTGAGAATTACAAGTTCATATTTTAGAAATTTAAAGCAATGTGACTATTTGGAGGACAAATAGAACATTTTCTTCATATTACCAAAACTACATGATAAACAAAGAATTCCCATTGTCACTAAGAACTTTTTCATCAATTGATCTGAATCCAACCACAAAATGTGGATAAGTAATAAGCAAAGAAATGAAGAGCAAAAATAAAATATTTGCCACATGTAAAGTTTTAAATCTATCTGGGTTTATTCTGGCACCTAGTAGAAAATGAGCTAGGCTCTCTTCCAAAATAGTCAACCAATTGCCTCAGCAAAACTTATGGAACAGTTCTTTTATCACCAACTGAATGCGGCCTTAATAATATGACTTATATTATTTTAATTCTTTTTCTCTCAGCTTATTGATTCTAACAGCAGTGTTCTGGTTCTAATTCTTATATCTGCATAAGTTTTAATGCTCTGTTGCTCCCTAATTGAGGAACAAGTATTCCATTATTTCCTTTCTCATATCTTTGGCTAATTTGTCATATTTATTATTTCAAATGAATTCAGAATTACTTTTCAAATTCCAAAATGTAATTTTTAGATTTTCATATTGGTAATAAACCAATACAGTATTTTGGGAAGACCTGATATAATTATTTGGTCTTTCCACCAAGGAATATTGTCTATGTAGTTGAGTCTTTTATGTACTTCAATAAAATATTGAATTCAATTTTAAAAGTTATTCATCTAGTTTTAGTACATTTCTTGTTATGTTTATGCCCAGATACTTGTCTCTTTGCTCTTTTAAGAAATTTTAAGTGAATTTTTACCATATTTTTAATTGGACCATTTGGTATAAAGGAAGCTATTAATTTTTATATAATTTAAAAAAATTTAAATCCCTTACAGTACTCTATTATAGTTCAAAATAGTTTTTAGTACCTTGGTTTTCTAGGTGAATAATCATATCTGCAAGTGATATGACATTCTGAAGGTGTTTATACTTTAATTTTGTGTTTCAAAGGACTTTGGTCTTGGGTTTTCTAAAAAAAAAAAGTTACTGGCTGATTCATTGATTTCTGTTTTTATTTTCATTGTTTTACTCCTATTCCTTGAAACACTCCTCTTCTTGGCTTCTGGGGAATTCTATTCTTTTCATTTTCCTAATTTTCTGATCTTAGCCCTTTCATCTTGCACAGGTAAATGAGCCATGGAATCTGTCATCGGCTCCTTCTCTTTTTATAGTTCCTGTTAGCCTGGCTTTCAAGATCTCAGAATCCACTTATGATCCTAGATATCTAGTTTTGTTGAATAAGTTGTTTTTTTTAAATAGTAAAATATATAACATAAAATTTACCTTCTTAACCATTTTGAAGTGCACAATTCATGAATAACCAAATTTTATTATGTACTTGGTTATGACTAAGACTTCATCATGATGATTCAAAGCCCTTATTATTATTATTATTATTAATATTGTTATTATTTAGTGCTATGGATTTAACCCGGGGCCTCCTGCATAATAGGCAAACACTGGATCACTTAATTACATTCCCAGCCTCTTGAAGTCCCTATATTATGAAGGAGCTTTAGTTATTCCTATTTATTCCTAATCACTGGCAGGCCTTACTAGTTTTACCTTGTAATGTTTCTGTTTTCACTCTGCTCCATTTTTAAGCCTAGGAAAGGCTCAAGCTACAGAGGTTGTCAGTGCCCTTCTTGCCTGTATTGTTTCATTTACTCCATATCAATATCCCCAAGCACCAGGTCCTATCAAGTCACTTTTTTTCTAAAATTTTTGAGTGGTTCTCTGTAGCTCACAGAAAAAATACAAATATTCAGCATTCAAGGCTTATAATTTGTCTGTACTCAACCTTGAGGCTGACCACCTCCCTCTGTATACTCTGCTATAGCACAGGTGGCACATTGAGGGAATTGGGCTGGGTAAGGGAGGGAGACACCTGGGACCTGCTAGAGAAGAACCTGGGAACAGCTATCAGCCACAAGAGCAGGCATTTGTTTGGCCCTTATATTGCCAGAACCATTACCACCACCAGCCCTCCCCAGCCCCCTGAAACTGCAAATCTGGATTTTTATGTAAAAATCTCCCAGTTTAAAATCGTTGGCTATTAATTAACATTTTTAAAAAACGGAACAATTGGAAACCATGTTTGTGGGCTGGACCTAGGCCACAGGTCAGTTGGTGAGGTTTGTTCTCTGTGAGCGGGGCTACTTGAGATTTTCTATGCCTAGCAGGTTCTTCCTTCCCTGGAAGTAGAACTCCACATTATACTCCAAAGAAATGTTAAAATAGACCCAAGCTTGGGAAACTCCTATTGAAAAACATTACTGCGTTACAGGGTTTTCATGATTCACGTGAAAAGAGGGTAGGTGGATGTAAAATTATTTCATGCAGTTTTGCCTAAGGAGCACAACGAGGTCCTATCATGAGCAGCTTTGCTAAACTGGAATTTTGTGTATTAACAAAAATTTGTTTAAAAAAATATATAATTTTTTTGTGTGTGTTTTAATGTGTTGGGGGTATTTTACAGGTCAAATTTGTCAAGATGTCCACCTTCAAAAAGCACTTTGGACTGAAATCCAGAGAAGAATCCCTCCTGTTTAAAGAGCTGGAGAAGGTTCGCCAGGAGGCTAAAAAGGACTTTCTCAAATTCAAGCAGAAGTTGGCGTCTAACCTGACTTCAAATGAAGGACTAGACCACCACCCCCGTCCGGCCCGCCCTGGGGAGAAGAGGAGCGAAGGTTCCTTCACGCCTCGCAGAACCCTTTCCAAAGGGTCCCCTCCCGCCAAAGTCCCTGCGACCGCTGCTGGGGTCTTCCTGCAGGAGGCGCTCCAAGGGCTAGCGCGCCCCTCGAGCCCGAGCGAGGCTTTCGCTGTGCGAAAGACCAGACCATTTCGTCCCCAGGAGTTTTACTTGCGGAGCTCCGCGTTCCTGCGGTACAGGATCCAGAAGATACCGCCGATCATCACTCCGGAGGTGGGCACATCTAAACCTGTGGTCCTGCGGCCGCTGCCCACGTCCCTGGGCAAGTCAGGAGCGCGCCTGAGTCCCGGGAGCCCGCGGGCCGCAGCGGCCAGGCAGGTCGTCGACGCGGCAGAGGAGCAAGAAGCAAACCAGGAGATAACTCCGTTCTCAGAGGCCCAGGGGGCCAAAGACAGGAAGACCAGCTCCATTTCCAGCGAGGACAGCGACTGGGAGGCGGGCTGGTGGCGGAGGAGAGTAAAGATTCGCGCTCACTTCATGAGCCAGGGCTCAGTCCCCAGGGGGTCGGAGGCAGACGAGTCCATTTCCAAAGCAGTGTGGGAGAGTGGCCTGCTTAGGGATGTGCACGAGGTCGCCCAGCCTGAGCTGCTGCCCACCAGAGTGATCCCCAGAACCATCGAGGAGGTCATCACCTCGCTGCAGTCGGAGGCCCAGCTGGCCTCTGACCAGATCATCAGAGAGCTCATACAGAGCATCCTGGGCCAGAACTACGACATAAAAATGGAAGTAGGTGACCAGAACGACGGTTATGTTTTTCCTGGGTAAAACAACTTTTAGTAGAGAGAGAGAGATATGTACTGATCTCTCTTTATAGATAAATCTCTCTATATATCTGTTCCATATATTCTGTATAAGCTGTTGATGCATACATTATTTAGGATACATGTTATTTCATTACATATAATATTTCATCATATATGATGTTTTCTAACACGAAAACATATATGATGATGAGTCATTGATAGAGTCATTGATCTTCTTTGTATTTCATTTGAATTTTGAATTTTCATTCAAGGAGGGTGTCTTCTTTTTGAAGTGAAGGAATATGGGATATTATTCCAAAATCTGGTTTAAAGATTATTAAATGAGCTAAAGTCTGGAATAATAAAGCACAGGTTACCTTCACTTTCAAAAACTGTGATTATTTAGTAATGAAATAACAGGCATTTCATATGAAGAACTTGCTCTTTTTCTGTTTGTTTAGCCTTATCAGTAATGAAGTACAATAAAGGTGAGTTTTTGTCCTAAGGAGTTCAGTATGCTACAATTAAGAAATTTAACTGATAAGAATTCTGTATTTTCAGTGAAAATAGTTCTCTTGAAGCATTTAAAAATGTATTTCCTAGGTCTCTCCAATTATAAAGACTTAGACGTGCTTCTTGTGTGCAAAGTACTATGGGACACACTTTATGTGCATCTTTTCTTAATAAAAACAGCATCAGGTAGATAGATACCAGTAAAAGTCCTGTTTTATCTAAGAGGCCCTGCTAGCTTTAGTAAGACTGAAGACTTGGCACAAGGATTCTACAGCTAAAGCATGGTAGAACTGGAATTCCACCTGTTGTCTCCTGGTAAAGACTAGATTGGAATAGTTTCCAGGAAGGCCCATTTGTCAACTATGATATGTTCCCCAGAGGAAGCAAAGTTAGATAGGGTCATATTTAAGTTTAAGATATTTTGTTGATTATATAGACTTTGCTCTGGTGGGGGCATTCAAAGCAAATAGTAACAAGGGAACATTAGTCCCACAATAAAGGGAGGTTGGGGGGAAGGTGAGAGAGAGAGAGACTCAGAGAGACTATTTGAGAATGACAAAGGGAATGATAGTAAGGGGGAAGAAGATTCTACTGCTGTTTTTGGCTGCAGCCTCAAATCTATTGTTGTACAAAGAATACTGCCACCAAATTATGTCTTTGAAATACTTTCATCCCCCAAATACACTCTTGGCTGTGATTTGAGGAACATGATCATAAAGAGAAACAAAAACATATATGAGCTAGAGTCTCTAGTGTCATCTTTGACCAGAATATCACAAGTATTCTGAATTAAGACCCCCCCATTTACTGAACAAGATCAGCACGACTTCTTGAGTCATTTTAAATGGAGTATTTCTAGTTAAGTTTTTTTTTTTTTTTTTGCAAATCTTTTTGGAAAAGAAATTAAGAATGCCCAACTGAAGGGCCTTAGCAAAGAGGAGAAAGGCCTCAGTATTCTTTTAAAATGGGCTATATATTTTATGGCATAGTCAAGCTACTAGACATAAAGAGGGGCTGGTATTAGAAACTTGCTCAGAGGTCCTGTACCGTTGAGGAAAGTTGTATAGCAGGGTAAAGGCCCATAAGAAAGAATACATTTTGGAGGACTCAAATGGAATTGGGGTATATGAAGGAAGAACATCAAATAAATAATGAATATTAGAAAGCAAATTTTATTCTGCTAAAATATTCATTTGTATCCTTTTTTTGTTTTTGGTACTTTGGTGACCCAAATTAAGAAGGGTTGATGTCAGTGGAGGGTCCAAACTTGGAACAATGTACAGCAATAAAAAGGCCATTTTTGAATAAACTTTGTATACAACTAGAAAAAAAAAGAGGCCATCCTTTCTATATTCCCTGTGGTGTCACTAGAGATGGTAAGGGTAATGAGATAATAATAAGATAATAATAAGGGTAAGTAATGAGATACTTCTATTCTTTCCAACCAGGATGGTGTCAACAGCAGCCTAATAGGGAATCACAACTCCTATTTTCCCATCCAACAGTAACAAAGAGGCCCCCAACTCTGATCCTAGTGGAGGCTGAATGAGGAACCTGAATCATTATCCCTACCTGGCACTAATGAGGCATTGCCTGCCCTATTCCCAGTGCTTTATTAGAGTAGTGTCAGAGGAAGCCACCTAAAACAGAAAGTTTAAATAAGATCCAGAGTTTTAATGATACCTCAAATGTTCAAGTTTTTATAGAAAAATTGCTTGTCATGCCAAGAACCAAGAACACCTTCATTCAAAAAAAAAAAAAAAACAAAACAGTAGGTGCCAGTATTGAGATGTTTGGATTATCTGACAAAAACTTTAAAAATGCTTTAATAAATAATTATGAACATATTTGAAAAATGAGAAAAAATAGAAAGTCTTAGCAGAGAAGTAAAAAGTCTCAGGAGAACCAAAGGAAAAAATTTCAAGCTGAAAAATACAATAACTGAAATAAAAACTGTGTGGATGGTTTCCCCAGCTTAATGGAGAACCTAGGGGGCAGAATCAATGAACTCAAAGATAGAACAATAAGACTGACCTCAAGTGAAAAAGAGAAACTAGACTGACAAAATTCAAAACAAAACAAAAATCTATAGGCTTTTTAGAAACCTCTGAAATTAAACAAAAAAAATGTAATCTTCATGTCATCACAGTCCTGGAAGGAGAGAAAAGATAAGACAGGATTAAAAAAGTGCTCAACCGGTTTTCGGGCCTGGCTCCACGGTAGAGGCGGCAGCGGCTGTGGCGGCGGCAACGGAGGAGGAGGGGTGGGACGCGGCTTGTGGGAGCCGAGTTACCGGCTTGGACGTATCCGGGCAGGAGACCGATTGGCAGAGCGCCGCCTTCCGGCAGAAGCTGGTTAGTCAAATTGAGGATGCCAAGAGGAAAGCTGGTGTGGACCACATTATATCGAGCAAGGATATGGAGAACCATGTATTCCTGAAGGCCAAGACCCGCGACGAATACCTTTCCCTCGTGGCCAAGCTCATTATCCATTTTCGAGATATTTGGTTATCACGTGGTGCACCTGCAACTTGACAGCTCACGTTTGGGATACTTCCCCTCATTTGTAGGGACAAGGATTGGATGGAGACTACCCATGACCTATGGCTTCGAGGAACTTTCATCGATTTCGGCCCCAAGGAAATTCACATCTTCAGCACCCTGGCCTTTACAGCTATGCTTCTCTTGTCCCCACACTCTGACCATCCCTCTCTTCCTTCATAATCCTTGTCCCTCTCCAGCAGGAAGTAGCCAGACAATCTCATCGCCCTGCTCCCAACATAAAAACAAATAGGGAGGAATGTTGGGTATGTTAAGTTTCCTCTCAGGAGAACATCATGGGATCACTTACCCCTACCCCTCCTCTCCAAAGGGTGCCAAGCCAAAGAGCACCAAAGTCAAAGGTTTTCTTGACCAATCCCCATAGGACACAGTGTCTGCTTGCTCCTGAGTCACCCTGTCAAGCAGCACCTGCCACATCACCTATACAACCCTTCTTAAGCCAAAGCTTGCAAGCTCTCTGCCTTCTTCCACTCTTCCCTCTTCCTCTTCTTTCTCTCTGTCTCTGCTCTCTTCTCTCTTTCTCTCTGCTCTCCTCTTCTCCTCTCTGCTCTGTGCCTCTCCTTTTCTTCCCCTTCGGACATCCCCTCAATAAAATCTCTTGGTTGAAAAAAAAAATACTCAACCAAATAGTGGCTAAAAAGTCTCTAAATTTGATAAGAAATATAAATCTACAAATTGAAGAAGACGAGTGAATCCCAAACTGAAGAAATCCATGACAAGACATTTAATATTTACACTTCTGAAAACCGAAGTTACAGACAAAAATCTCAAAAGTAGAAAAATAATGTTACCTACAAGGGAAAGCAACTTGAATGACAATAGATTTCTCATCAGAAACCCAGCAGGTCAAAAGTTATTGGTACAACATTTTTCAAGTGCTGAAAGAAAAGAATTGTCTGCTCAATTCTGTTTCCATGAAATTATCTCTCAGGAATGAAAGGGCAATCAAGACTGTTTTAGTCAGCTTTTTAATTTCTGCGACCAAAACACTGACAAAAACAAGGTAAAATTTATTTGTGGCTTATCGTTTCATAAGGTTTATGAGGTCTCAGTCTATAGATAGCTAACTCAATTGCTCTGGGCCCAAGGTGAGGCAGAAAGTCATGGTGGAAAGATGTGGAGGAGTAAAGCGGATTAGAATATGGCAACAAGGAAGCAGGGAGGGAGAGAGAGAGAGAGAGAGAGAGAGAGAGAGCGAGAGAGAGAGCGAGAGCGCGCTCCACTCACCAAAGGCAAAATATAAACTCAAAGGCACATGCCCAGTGACCTACCTCTTCTAGGTTCACTCTACATGCCTACAGTTACCACCCAGCTAATCCATTCAAGAGGCTTAATATACTGATTAGGTTTAGGTTTTCATCACCCAATCATTTCACCTCTAAACTTTCTTGCATTATTTCACACATGAGCTTTTGGGGAATACTTTATATCTAAACCATAACAAAGATGGTCTCAGATTAAAGAAAACTAAGAGATTTTGTCCTACCCTGAAAGCATGGCCAAAGGAAGAGCTTTAATCAGGAAGGAAAAAAAAAAAGATTTTTGGAGAACTGGGAAAGAAGAAAGTTTGCAGTAAACAAAACTATGGCTATGTAAATAGACCTTCATTCTTTTGCATTTTCTAGGTATAACATATCAAATTTGTGGACCACATGTAAAGCAATGCTGAGGAGGACATTTATAGCACTAAATGTATACTTTAGGAAAGAGGAAAAGTATTAGATCAGTAATCAAATATCTAAGTTGGATAACAGCTGAATTACTGGAATAACTAAAAGATATCTACTTTTAAGTACGTTCAAAGCCATTTGATCCTAGCAAATTGTATTGTACTTAACAGCAAATACAACAGTAAGCTAAAATAACTTTGAAAAAGAAGAATAATGTTGAAAGTTATCAGTGTACCTTATTTCAAGTTTTATATAGATACAGTAATCAAGACTGTGTGCTGTTAGTGGAGACAGAGACACACTGCTCTGGAGCAGAATAGATCACACAGAGATCCACACAAACTGATTTGACGGAGGTTCAAAAGCAATGAAAGACTGAAAATCTTTGTGACAAATGATACTGGAAAAAGTGGATGTCCACAGGAAAAAAATAAACCTTTTCCTAAGTGTCATGCATTATATAAAAATTAACTTGATCGTAAAGCCATAAAACCTTCAGAAAAAAAATAGGAGAAAAGCTTCTGGATCTATGGTTAGGCAAAGAGAGCTTAGACTTCACACTAAAAGAATGATCAATAAAGAAAATTTGACAATTTAGATTATATCCATATTAAGCTTTTTTTTTCTCTGCAAAAGAACCTGTTAAAGAGGATGAAAAAACAAACTGTAGACTGTTAGGAAATATTTGCTAACCACATTTCTAGTAAAGGACCAGTACCTAGAATTATAAAGAATTTTCAATACTCAACAGTAAAACATCCAATCAGAAAATGGGCAAACCCCCCCATCATTAGACATTTCACCAAATAGAATATGCAGATGGCATGTAAGTACAAGAAAAGAAGTTCAACACCATCATTAGGAAAATGTAAGTTAAATCCATAATGAGATATCATCACCTACATATCAGAATGCCTAAGATAAAAAATAGTGATGATGACAAATACTAGCAAGGATGGAGATATACTAGTGTTGGTAGAAAAACAAAATAGTATGTCTACCTTGGAAAATAGTTTGTCAGTTTCTTTAAAAAGTAAGCATGCTAGTACCATGTGACCCAGCAATTACACTCTTGGACAGTTATCACAGAGAAAGGAAAAAGTATTCTTACACAAAAATCTGATATAGTTTCTCATACCTACTTTAATAGAGATAACCCCAAACTGGAAACAATCCACATGTCCTTCAAAAGACAACAATAAAAAGAAATGAAGTGTTAATACCTGCAACAACTTGGATGAATGTCCAGAGAATTATTCTGAAGAAAAATCACCAGTCTACAAAAGTTAGATACTGTATGATTCTATTTATACAGTAGTCTTAAAATGACAAATTTGCTGAAAGAGAAAACTGAATTATGGCTGCCAGAAATTAAGGATGAATTTTGGTGGAGGAAGGTGAGTGGGAAATATGTGTGGCTTTACAAGGGAAAGATGAAAAAATTGTGTTGATGGAAATGTATTTGTATCCTGACTCTGTCAGCATTGGTATTCTTGCTGTGATATTGAATTAAATTTTGCACAATTTCATCATTGGAAAAAGCTGAGTAAAGTGTATACCAGATCTCTTTGTATTACTATTATTATTATTATTATTATTATTATTGTTGTTATTATTATTGAGCTAGGGGTCTTACTATGTTGTCCAGGCTAGTCAAAACATGTGTTTTCCAAACAAATGGGCTAAAGCAATCCTTCTGCCTCAATCTCCCAAGTAGATAGGACTTCAGATGCACAGCATCATACCAGCTTAAAAGGATCTCTCTGTATTGTTTCTTAAAATTGAATGAGAATTTACAGTTGTCGCAAAATGAAAACTTTAATAATTAAAGATATTAGCATATTAAATTTTTTGGGGGGTTTTACACATGAGAGGCAAACACTCTATTACTGAGCTATACCCCCAGCCCAAAAATCTTCACAGATTCTTTAAAAAGTTTACAATTCATTTTATGAGTTGTAAGAAGAGACATAAGGAAATAATAATACAGTTTGAACCTCCCTAATCTAAAGTTTTAAATCTCCTAAGGAAACATATTTCAGATTTTGGATTTGGATTTTTAGATTAAGGATGATCAAGGGATAGTTCATGTGAATATTCTGAAAATAAAACAAAACAAGCAAAATTCCAATACTGAAATATTCTGGTCTCAAACATTTTGGCTAAAGGATACTCAACTCGTATATATTCTTCTATGCCTTCTTTAACTTTCCCAAATAACCAATATTTGTTTACCCTCTACACGATCTCAATTCTTAGTACAAGTATGTATACACACAGGCACACACACAGGGTTTTTTTTTATAAAAATAAATGTCTATACATATTATTTTGTAACTTATTTTTTGACACACTGATGAATATCAATATGTATTCCTTATAGAGCTATATATTGTTCCATAGTACTTAAACATTTTCTTGGCTCTTTGTTTTTCAAATTTCGATTTTCCCCATCTTAGAAACAAATTTTTGATTATGGGAGGGTATAAATCAGAGAATCAACTAGAACTGGACAGAGAAAAGCAATTCATATTGCTTAAATGACAAAAGTATAAATGGGAGAGACTATTTTGGCAAATCTTTTCAATTCAACATGAAAGGCAAATTTATTACACTTTGTGCTGTACTTTATTGTCCTCACAGATGTAACAGCTTATGCTAGTACAAATTATGTGATGATTAAGAAGTTATCTGATTATTTCCAAATAAATTTACAGTTTATTTTTTCTGTGACGTTTTAAAATCTTGCACATGACATTTTGATGCTTTCAGTAAATACAAAATGCTAATGTATTATTTATTTATTTTTTAATGCAAGAGAATTCCTATTCCTTTAGTTGCTTTGATTATAGTAATAATTTTGAAACAAGTCAGAAGTTATTTTTTCAAAATAGACCTATTCTTTGTTGGATACAAGTGCAATTTATTTTCCATAAGAATATCTCTGAAGGATTGAAATATAGTGTTACTTGACAAGTGAAATTCTATTTTACTACAGAATTCAGATATATGTTTTGTGTTTTTCATAGTACACATACTACCAGCAGTGATTTTTTCTTTTGCTTGTTTATGTAATTAAGTCCTAAACTACAAAGGACAAAGTTCAGGTGCAAAGTGATGGATTTTCTCATGTGTCAGCATTTGTCTGCACATGAGAGGTAAAGTAAAGAATTTAAAAAGAATTTTAAAATGTTAAAAATTTAATTTTCACTGGCTATTTCAGGTAAAATTATTTGAATATTTAGGATAAAAGCATCTCTTCCCTATTCTATGGATTATTATTTAATACATAGCTCAGTTTTACTTTTATTTGATAATGTAGACCTTTTAAATGCTTTTCAATGTCAAGGACTGACCCAAGGCCTTAGAATCTCCTGGAGTGGGAGGTGAGGTGGACACTAGCTGATACTGCATAGTTAAAATCCATCACTAATTGCCACTGTAACATTGTTGGGTGTTACAAGTCTTCTTTAAGGGTAATTTTTTATACCTTCAAATCATCATTTTCCTTTACTTTGTGTAAAACTAGAGGAAAGAGCATATATAATTTTAAAGTTGTAGCAGGCTTAGAATAATAAGGCTACCTGGACAACAGTTTGATTGAACAGAATATCCCAGTTAGATTACACATTCACTTATTGTACATGGAAGCTGTTTATTTTTTTCTTACTGAAAAGCACAGTGTTTGGTTGTGATTGAAGTCAACCATTCTATAGCTGTAAACAGTCTGAAGCTAGGCAGCTGTATTCTTTACAGTGTTTGTTTTAAAGCAGGATAGGTAAACATATGGGTTTCAAGGATGGGTAGATAAACAGTTTTGGTAATAAAATAAAAATCGAGAACTAGCCAACCACAGTCATGTTTAAGCATCTTTTATCCCAAATGAAAACAGTAGAAGAGGCTGAACAGTACATTTTCTAATTGTGTGAGATATTTGTTTTATTTTAGGGAGAATATTCTTTTATGTCCATTGTAGAGTGTCCTGAATTTTGGTCTCATGATAATGGAGAGAGATGGCTTAACAAAATTTGCCACATATATTTTCTTTATAATCATGGTAGGAAAATTTTGTTTTTAATTTATCGAATGAAGCTAAAAATATTTTTTTAAAAAATTCTGGACATACTAGGATTTATTTTATGTACGATTTAGTGGTTATCAGCATTTATTTAGTAAATGTTCCTTGACATCTTTATGTTCTCATATGGAAAAGACATTTCAGAGTTCTTGTGAATTTTCTTTTAGTATTTCCTTACCCCTCTTTTTTTTTTTTTTTACTAAAACAGTATATAGAGCTGAAAGATCACCTGATTTATGTGTGTTGTGTATGTGTGTGTGTGTGTGTATGTGTGTGTGTTTAAATTTATATATACTTTAAAAAAAATTATATATAAATTATATATAAACTTTGTGTTATAGATAACAAAACTAAAATCCATTGAGGGAAAGTGACTTTGCAAGGCCATACAGCAAATTAACATAGTTAGGAGTAGAACTATTTAGTTCTTCTGTCAACCAGTCCAGAACTGTTTTTATTTGTATTATATAATGCTGATGGTACTTTCTTTACTCTACAATCCCCATCTTTCCTTTCTTTTCCCCCCTTGTTACCCTACGATGTAGAACCAAACTACCCAGAACTGTTTTTCATTGTGATATCTCTGCTCCTAAATCTCTGCATTAGTGGAAGGACCATTGCATTCCTCTGTGCTGGTGGTGTGTTCCCATAACCTCTTGCTAGTAACTTCTAAGCTGAGCACATCTGGGCGTTGGGAAAAGTCAGCAAGAAATAAGGATTTGCTCTCAGAGCACTGTGATGTTGGTAAAGATGGTGGGCATGGGATGGGATTTGGGCTGGTCTCCCAAGCTACCACATTTTTTCATCGAAGTAAAAGGACACAGGTGGAACAAATGACAGTGAGAACATTATAAATTTGTTTTGTGACTACTAACCAGTTACATTCAGCCCCAAATCACTGATTCTGCCATCTTAGGTTGATGTTGATATGAATAGAAGATAAAATCTTTATCTTCCATCACTGGTGCAGTAACAGGCTGGCTCACTTTCATTCAATCTGACTAATTTTATTTTTTTGGGGGAAATATTTGAACTACTCTCAACGTGAATACCCAGAAGTACTTTCTTTCCTTGGTCCAATGGGAATAGGATATGAGTCCCCATCTTTTTTGGGGAAGAAGAGCTTCTGTAATATTTGAAATTTTATTACTTACAATGATTTAGGGCCCTGTTGAGAATTCTCAACTTGAGAGAATGAGACATATCATTGACCTAACCAGGAATTCCCAGGAGGAAGAGTCAATAATTTAGATATTATTAAAGGAGTGCTACCCGATTGATGACTATATGGTGAACTGTAAATTGGCATACTGGTCATCAGATTTATTTTGTCTTGGTAATAAGTAACATTCCCTGTACACTCCACTGCTTCACCCATTTAAAAGAAGTAGCCTATCTTTTCTTTAGACCTCACAGATAATACAATAAAAAAATTCCTGTCCTTTGCTTGGCTTACTATAAATTTATTAGGCACACAGGAGCAGATTATAATAAAGCCAGACCTCATCATTTTAGCAAGATTTCCCCTCAAGAACATCTTGAGTCTCAAGCTCTTCATCTCTTAATCATTGAAAATAGGGTTATGAAGAAATGAAAGATTGAGACAGCTGAGACACTTTTTCATTGTTCTGCTTTCATTATGCTATTGAGACCTGTCTCATTGTATAGTCTCTGAGAATCAGTTATTACCCTGGAAAGTGATTATCAGTTTACTCAATAATGGCTTTTTATGCATGACTGTTCTATTGCTCTTTAGGGTTAAATGAAAAGGCTTATTAAATATCCATTTACAATGGGATCTTTGAAAACACTAAATGGAATGTATAATTCATATAGACTGTCACTAGTACAAAGCCAAATCAGTTTAACCAAATATCAAGTTACAAGGAAATAAGGAGTAAGTGACAGTCCTTATAGAACTAGTTCTGGTTAGCTAATGGGTCCAGACAATCAGAAAACCCAAAGTAATAGTGGCTTAAACAAGATGGAAGTTTATTTCTCTTTGGTTGGAAAAAAGGATCACGTAAAAAGTTAATGTAGAATAGATATGGTGTGGGGTCAGGGATCCAGAACCTGCCATCTAATCCACTGACTGGAGTCCTCATTCCCAAGGTCACCTCAAGGTCCAGTATGGCTGCACCAGCTGTCATGTCTGTATTCTAGCCAGCAGGAAGGCATTTAATAAGGAACTCACATGCCCAGAGTTGCTTATCACTTTGGCTTATATTTAAGCAGTCCCTAATTAGCCACATCACCACATCTTGCTACAGAGAGAATGAAAAAAGAAGTCACTCTTCTGGAAATTCATGTGCCAAAGTTCATTGTTACGGGGGAAGAAGAGATACTGAGGCAGGGTTTAAAATGTTCTGTATAGGTGAGACCCTCACAGCACAGAGTTATTTACTTTCTGTAAAGATTTATTGAGCAACTGTAACATTTATTTAGTACTGTAATAGGCACTAGGAATCGAAAGATTCTGTATGTGACATAGTTTTTAGCTTTAAAGAATAAGATTACATATTGAGGAGATTAGTAGACAGTAGAAAACAATAGAGCCAGACCTGGTTTAGAGTTAGATGACCTAAATTGGGATCCTTGACTTATAATGTATTTATTCCTTAAATTATTGGTGTCTCATTTTCTCATCTGTGCAGTAGAGCTGGTAGGATTTATCATACATGCTGTGAGGGTAAAATGTTCTTAAATAAGAAAATGCAGGTTAAATGTGCTGCATTGTTTTTAATGTGCATTGGTGCACTGTGTCCTAGTAAAGTGAATGAGCTGCATTCCCATTGGTCGTGAGCCCAATCAGTTTCTCTACATCCTCACAAGCTTTCTGTGTTAGTGTGCCTTTGAATCTTTGTTAATTTGAAAGTTCAGTGGTTTCACTAGTGCAAAGCATGTCCTCAGCATCTTGATAAAAAATGTGGAAGCAGGAACCCACCTCTCAATGCAAACTCTCACCAGAACACTCTTTGGTCTTTAAGGCATTTTTTCTATCCACTAAATGTTATTGGGTGCCTATCATGACTGGTGTTTATTAGGCACTAAGAAATAGATGTGAACAAATGAAATCCCTCCTCTCTTTGACTTAAAAACTAGATGGAATAGACAGTAAACAAATCACTAATGTCTTATGTGGCAATATGTAATATAAGGAAGAATAATTCAGAATAAGGTAGAGAATAATGGAGGTGGAGATAAACCTAAATAAGATGGTCAAGATAGGGTCATAAGAGAACATGAGGGTTGAGATGTAACTCAGTGTGTGAGGCCCTGAGTTCACAGTACTGGTGGGAAAAATGACATTTGAGGAGAAGGCTGAAGACAGTAAGGGAGAAACCCATGTAACTTATGTATGGGGGTGTGCATCAATCTAGGCAGAGGGAAGATACAGTATAAGGTTCCAAGGCAGAATTGTTCCTGTGGTGTTTGAGGCACAAAGTAATGGGAATAGAAAGTGTATTTAGGAGATTATGTCACAGAGGTAGCCAAGAGCTAGATCCATAGTCGTCCTCAATACTGTCAGACTGAGTGTTCCTTTCTTTCTGGATATGTTTTTCCCCTTTTAATGTCCTTAAAAAA
The DNA here is from genome assembly GCF_052094955.1 of Ictidomys tridecemlineatus. Classification (NCBI taxonomy): domain Eukaryota; kingdom Metazoa; phylum Chordata; class Mammalia; order Rodentia; family Sciuridae; genus Ictidomys; species Ictidomys tridecemlineatus. The sequence continues at coordinate 77,382,842 of NC_135481.1, read as the reverse complement.
TTCTTAGTTATCTTTTATGTATTTGTGTAGTGTCAAAAGTAAATATAATGCTCTATTTGTAACATACAGGAAAGATGAGAGTACTTCATAATTAAATTATAATTATAAATGACCACATTAGAATACATAATGAAATCATTGGCTGCTTTCATCTAATGATAATGAGGGTGTTTTGAGTATGAATATAAGAAACAATAATGAAAATGAAAGAACAATGCAATTGGCTCTAGAAGATGTGTTCTGAAAAATAATAGCAGACTATAATTACATATATCCAATAAGAGAAAATTGGAAATAACTTTAGGTGAAGTACAGATGTATATTACATTTCAATTAAAGACTTGAAATGAGCTAGGCCTCTTTTTTCAAAATAAATCTCTAATGTGACATGGGAAAAGGTAAGAATTTATCAAAAAAACAGAACTAAAATAAACAAAACATATTTCCCAATTTGAAATCTCAAAATGCCAGAGCATGTTCAGTCCTGGTACTTAAAAATGAACCCAGATACCATTTGGAGGAGGGATGTGGGCATTTCTTTGTTTTATGGTACTAGCTTGTGATCTGTAGATGATGAGACTGTAGGATGGATTGGAAAAAAGAGTAATACAAGAAGACACGGAGAAAGAGACCTCCATGAAAAGTTTCAAGGTGAAACAATAATAAATCATTTAAAATTAAATAAATAACTTCAATATGCAATTGTTATTACATAAATTTGTTGTCACTTTGCTAAAAATCTTTAAAAATTGTGTAGTTTAGCAATAACATTTTGAAACCTATTCATCTATTAATGAAACATTCATTATTACTATGTTTCACATCTGCTGATTTTATTATGTTTGGTTCTAGTTTACAAAATGAATTTTATATATCCTCTGTACATATTTGTATGTAACTGTTACCAATGTAGAATGAGGCAGGTGTGTTGTTTTGGTAACTTACTATTACTAGCCTAGTTGCTATAATTGACACAGTAGTTGTGTTACTGGATAATAAAGTATGGGTTATGTTAGGGAAATACTTTATGTTTAAATACATAAAATGGAATTAGATTCTGGCCTCATGTATTTATAAAATGTTTTCTTTTTTTCCTACACATAAGCCTTTTAGAACAAACAAAAATCATGGAGGAGGGATGTGGGCATTTCTTTGTTTTATGGTACTAGCTTGTCATCTGCAGTATGTCTGCTGTATCTCTGGCTTTCCTTGTCTGTTAAATACATTCACATTTCCTGTAGTACTTCCATTCTTTCCCATTGTGACAATCCAAAATTCTGCCCCCCTGCCAGCATTTCCAAATGTCCTTAGGGAGTAGTACCATCTCTTCTGAGTATCCCTAATGTGAGAATCTTGCCCACAAGTAGAACTTTGGATTTCACTGAGTGACATGGAAAGACATTGAAGGATTTTGAGCAAGGACATGACATTATCTCATCTTGTTTTAAAAAGGATCAGATGACTCTTGTGTGGACATTAGATTATAGATGGGAAATGGGGAAGGAAGGAAGAGCCATTGCCTATTGCAATAACACATGTGAAAGATGATAGTGACCTGAGACAACTGTGGTTAGTGATGGTAGTAGAGAAGGATGTGAGAAATAGTCTGATTCAGCATATTCTTTGAAAGTTGCTTACATGTTGACTGTATGGAGAGAGAGAAAAAAAGAAAAGGGATAAAGGATGGGGGGGAGGGAGGGAGAGAAAGGGCAAGGACAAATCCATGTTTTTTAGTGTGTGTAGCTAACAGAATTTCCATTTTAAACAAGGGTGGGGTTGATTTTGGACATCTTAACTTTGAGCTGCCTAATATACTTCCAAGTAAAGGTGATAATATAATTCAATTCTAGGGTTCGGTTGGAAGGTTGGGGCTAGAGAAATTGGGGATCATCAATGATCAGATGCTATTTGAATTCATCAGATTGGAAGAGGTGACCAGGGGAATGAGTGTAGCTATAGAGTAGAGGAGATCTAAGTTCAGAGGCAGAGAGAAGTAGAATTAGCAAAAAAACCCTGAGGAGTGCCTTACACAGGAGGAAAGCCAGGAAAATGTGTATAGGGTCTTGAAAGCCAAGTGAAGAAAGTATTTCAGGAAGGATGCAGTAACTGTGTCAAATACTACTACATTGAGTAATGAAAACCACCAAGTTTGACATAGTATTATAACTACAATATTTAACTCTACCCACACCTACCCATGTTATAGATTTTATTGCTCTTGCAAATGACTTATCATTTCTATTTACATTTTCAAATTGTTTATTACTGTATTAGTTTTCAATATGTTGGTCATGTATCCAATAATATCTCTGAACTCTTATTGTTCTAAGGTTTGCCTATAGAATTTCTTTTTTTCATAATAGTAATGCTTTATTCATAATAACAAAGTCTAGAACCAACACAGGTGTTCTTCAACACATAAGTAGTTGAAGAAAACTGTTATATGTCCATACCATGGAAAACTACTTAACAAAAATAGGGACCTAAGAGAAAGGGAATTTCAAGGGGATATACATTGTATTATTTCAATTATATAATAAGTTTGAAATGACAGAATTATAGAAATAAAGAACACACTCTAGTGGTTGTGAGGGGTTGGGACTGGGAACAGGAGGACAGGACACAAGGAGGAGGGCGTGGTAATAATAGGACAATATAAGGGATCTTTGTGACAAGGAAACTCTTCTGTATTTTGATGTGGTAGTGAATACATGAACCTATACTTAGAATAAAATTATATCAGGCTAAACATACCAACAGAGACACACATAGAATTTCTTGTTTAATAAAACTGGTATTTAATTAAATTGTGGTAGTGGGTAGTCCTGTTCTTTACTTTAGAACAAAGGTTTTTAGTGTTTTTTTTACCAATAAGTATGGTTTTTTTTTGTATTGGGGATTGAACCCAGGAACACTTAACCACTGAGCCACATTTCCAGCCTTTTTATATTTTATTTAGAGACAGGGTCTCACTAAGTTGCTTAGGGCCTTGCTAAAATTGCTGAGGCTGGCTTTGAACTTGCGATCCTCCTGCCTCAGCTTCCCTAGCTGCTAGGATTATAGTCATGTGCCACTGTGCTCTGGCAGTATGATTTTTACTGTAGCTTTTTGATAGATAACCCTTTATATATTTGCTACATTTATCAGACAAGAATTTTTATCATGAATAAGTACTGAATTTTGTTAAATATTTTTCTCTTTAATGTGTTATTGTGCTATATTAGCCAACCTGAACTATCCTTGATTTTGGGGAAATTGTTTTTGGTTTTGTTACAGGATATTTCCATATAATTATGACTTCTATTAGGGTTTTTGCATTTGTATTTATAAGTTAGATTGGTGTATACTTTTTTCCTTATGTTGTCTTTGTCTATATTTGATATTGATTGTTTTATCCTCCTAAATTGATGCTTACTTTCTTTTTCTGTTCCCCAAATATAGTTTGTAGAAGAGAAGTATTATTTTTTTTCCTAGAAAGCTTGGTAATTATTATTTATAATGTTGTCTGGTCTGGAGTCTTAGGTAAAGAGAGTTTTAAAAAATTATTATCTTAGTTTCTTCAATGTTTATTAATTTATTCAAGCTTTTAATACCTTCCCTTCTATATCAATTTTGTGATTCATATTTCTAGAGAATTCTAATTCTATGGCTTGATCTCCTAATAGATCACTGGAGTTTCTCTTAGCATATAATGGGTATGAATCTCAATCCAAAAATATGTATGTGCAAGAACTATGTTCTTTTCTCTATAACTCAAGTGAGTCTTCATTTTTAGCTCCTATTCCATTAGGACCACAGTTTCTGTGGTCTCAGGCAATTTTGGGATCCTTCTTTCTATTCCTGGGAGATATATATACACACACACAAATTCTCTAGGTCATGGATCCTGCTGAGCACCTCTGTTAAGACATCCATACTTCCACCTTGTGGTCCACTTAGATTTTCTCAACATTGTCAGTCCACACATTTCTTCTCAGTTGCCCCTGTCCCCTTCTCTAAGGCTTTTCCATTTTCCCCAGATCTTCTACTCATGTTGGCCATTCTTGGGTGCACAGAAGACAATTTGCTGTTCTCAAGCCATGCCTGGGGCCTGATGAACTCTGTGAACTTATGTGATGCTCCATCTGTCTTCTTCATGGCCATTTTCTTACTGGATTTTTGCTGTTTCTTGGATTCTCTTTGAGAAGTTGTTCCAGGTCATTTCTATTCTTCATTCCCAACAAACTCATCTCCATTTTTTTCCCCCTTTGGACTAGCCCTGGGGATCTCAGAGCAGGCCCTTATAAGAGACCCAGTATCACTTATGTTCTCATGGCCTGCCTGCCAACTTCCTCTGACCCAGGAATTCTTTTCTAACTACAGAGACAGGAAACATTACTTAAACACATTTATCTTGTTTTCTCTCAAATAAGTTGTCATTTTCTTCTGTTCTTTGTGTTCTATCAGGTTACAAGGTTCTTGAAACCTGAAAATCAGAAATTCTACTTTGTGTTCTGGGTAGCTCCTTTTACCTGAGGACCCACAGGAGCGAAATCTGGGTAAAGGGAGAATATTGGTGTGTAGGTTGGAGGAACACATCAATGAATCCTTCAGAATGATTTCTTTAGTCTCTTCATTAAAGAGATGATGAGACAGAGTCTCAGAAAAGTAATTGATTTGCCAAACCCACACGTGGTTAGTGTTGGAGCAGACAGCCTAAACTCCAGCTACTCCAGTTACTGCTCTTATATCCTTTGGTGTTATATATTATTGAACTACTATAGAATTTAGGTTAAACACTTCAGTGGAGTATATATATATTTCACCAAGATTCTAAAATACATTGTAAGTGCCATACAAGAGTCCCTTAGCAAATGCATCATTTTAGATGTTGAGTGTTCTTGATAATTTAGGTTTTAGTCTTTTAAGGACATATGCCTTCTTTCATGCTCACTCTTCTGGGGGCATATTTTCTGGAATCTGTCATAGGCTTTTCCCCTGTACTTCCATTACCTAGTGTGGGTACACCCAGTAGAAGTGCTTAGACAATTCTTTTCTTGAGGACAAAGGGCACCATTTTGGATGCCAGTTCTTTTTTTTTTTTTTAAATCCTTTATTTCCTCTTCATTTTTTAAAATTTATTTTATTTTTTTAATTTATTTTGTAGTCTTTGGTGGACACAACATCTTTGTTTGTATGTGGTGCTGAGGATTGAACCCAGGCCCCACGCATCCCAGGCAAGTGCACTACTGCTTGAGCCACATCCCCAGCCCCTGGATGCCAGTTCTTTATGCTATTCTATATTACAGTGATTCCCCAAGGTCTCACTGGGTGAGGGAACTATGCACCCCCCACCCTGTATTCAGCTGTGCTTTGAATTCCTTTGTTTTCTTTTTTGAATTTTTGTTTCCTCCTTCCCATTAGGCTGCAGCTGTCTCCGTTTTGTAGTCAGTATTTCAGTATGCTATAAGGAGCCCCTCTCCCACAGCTCTCTTCCTAATATCTTATTTCTATTCTGCCGCAGGCTTAGAAACTAGATAAATAAGCCTGGTAATATTATTTGTAAAGTGAGAGTAAATAGCCTCCAAGGGAGGGCCTCACAAGCTTTCCTATGGGAAAGTGTGAGCCTCCTCCACACAGGCCTTTGCTGACATCTCTTCTGTGGCTCTCAGGCCCTTTTTGGTTATATCCTGTTTCCCAGCTCTGCTAGGTCCATATGGTTGTTGGATGTCTGCACAGCAAATAGGTGAGGAATAACTGCTCTTTTCTTTCTTTTCTGTTTTTATTGGTTTAGGGATATTATAAAGTATTTTTGCATTTGAATAAGTCATATTCTTCCATGGAGCTATTAACCAGATACTTTGCAAATCAGAATAAAAAATAACAACCATAGAACCACAGAATACCTTTGGGCAGTTTGATTATTTAAAATGCAAACTATACTGCTGACCTCGGGGGCTTTTTGAACCACAGCTGTCAGTTTAAACAAAACTCCAAACCTAATTAAACTTTTGTTGGATGGGGCACTAGTTTGAGAACTAGTTGGACAGCTTTTAAGACTTAATGACGCAGTTCTTCCCAAGAACACAAATAGAAGCATTGGTACTTGGTATATATATTCTCTAAGGCCAAATGTAAGATCTTAGTTTATGGCTTTTTTTTTTTGAGGGGGGAATGGAGATTAATTTCTGTCCGATGAATTGCAGTTTATGAATTTTCTTCACCTAGTTGTTACATTGTAAAACTGAGATGAAGCTATTCTTCCCAGACACCCATCTCCTGCCCTGCTTCTCTTTTCTTTTTATTCTTTGACATCCTTTTGTTCTCTTTCTCTCACTCATGTCAATATAGTTTATAAGTTGTTCTTAGTTTCCTGTCACTGTCCATTTGAATATTTAAGCAAATGTAGCCTTTTCAATTTTTACTTTGCTCTTACAAGAAATGGAATACCTACCTATCTACCTGCCGATCTTTTTTTTTTTCACGATTCATTTTTGGATCATTTATGAAAACATTAAATATTCCTTTCATAAATAGTTATAACTGCCCTCAAGGAGCCAGATATTAGGGATGTATAATCTCCCATAAGTATATCTTAGTATATAAAAATGGAACATTTCTGCTTGTGAGTTGTTTGGCATGACTCAAGTACTGTGTGCAATGCCGGCGTCAAGTCAGGTGAGGTACAGAGCCTGCAGGGAGGGGAGCTGGAATGGCAGAGGGTGGTCAGTGCATAGACTGCAGGAAGGAGTTGAGGTTTGATTCTGATGGCAGTGGGATGCTACTGAAGGATTTTAAGCAGGTGAGTGATGTGGTGCAATTAATGTTTTAGAAAGATCATTCTGGAGGTATTGCTACCATGGACTGGTGGGAAGCAAGAATTAGGAGCTGAAGCCTTGACCCAGAAAGAAGGGAAGAGTGTCTAAATTAAGGCAGGGGCAGTGTGGTTGGAGAGCAGGGCCCAAATTAAACTGACAGCGAGACAGTCCGGTGATGGATTCAGAATTTGGTGGTGATGATGCCAGGGAGCCAGTAAGCTGAACCATACAAAATTGTTATTTTTGTAGGTAAAGAATCATCAAGTCAGAAATTTCATTTGAATCAACTTAATACCTTGTAGCAGGTTAAGGAGTGACAGGACCAGATGACAGAATCATTTGCAGTAAGATAAACTGATAGAAAGAGGTTTTATGAGGGTATTCTTAAAAATAGGATGTTTATATGCTGAGGGGAAAGGCTTACTGGAGATAGGTGCAGGGGAGGGGGTTGAAGCTACGAGAAATAGACAATTTTTTTGGTTATTTACTATCTTGCTTTTTTGTTATTTTTTCAGTTTTGTGAAAGCAGTATATAAACATAGCTTAAAAAGTCAGTATAGTACTGGGCTTATAATGACAGCTCCTTGTCAAACCTTTCCATTCCTTTCCATTCCTTCTCTAATGAGACACCTGCTTTCCAACCTTTTAGAGGCATATATTTATATTTTAAATAATATTTTAATGCCATTAGTTTCTGATTTTCCCTGATAATTGACAGTATCTATTGATTTCCTGTTATTGAATATGATGATTAATTGCTTTTACTACTACCCATCCTCATGGTACATAGATTTTCTTTCCTATATTCCCAGTATAGTGAATTATAATTTTTGTCATTTGAAATATTTTATTTATTTTATTTATTTATTCATGCTCACTCTTCTGGGAAAATATTTTCTGGAATCTGTCATGGGCTTTTCCCTATGATTTTTTCTGGAGTTAGTGGTTATTCCTTTCCCATTACTTAGTTTTCTATGTACACAACACTAATTTATCAGTAAACTATTTATTTACACAAGTAAAAATGTTTTCTTCATATATTCAGACACATCAGGTAATCTCTCCTATTCTTTTTCTGAGATATTCCTCTTGGAGCTTTTGATCTTCTGGTTTAATCAGGATTGATTGCTCTCTGGCCTGCTACTTAGCTGCATCTGGTTTCACCTGTTGATTGAGTTCCACATCTTCTTTTCTTGATTTACTATCAAGAAAGTGGACATGGGAAGATGGGAAGTATGTGTGTGATTTATATTCTATATATGGTGTGTGTGTATATATAATCTGAAGATTTTATTATTTTGTGCAACCTAAAATAATAGTTTGGGGTGGGGGTTGTGGCTCAGTGATAGAGTGCTTGCCTCACTGGTTTCTATTCTTAGCACCACATATAAATAAGTGAATAAAATAATGTCCATCAACAACTAAAAAAACTATTAAAAAATAATAGTTTGGCTGGTGGTAGAATTCTAGGTTGGAAATCATTTTACTCAGGAGTTTAGAAGTGTGGTTCTATCTTCTTCTGAACTTGTATCTGCTGGTAGGAAATTATGTCGTCTCATTTCTGTTCTGGTTTTGGTAACTTCCCCCCTTCTTTCTTAGAAACTTATTTTGTCTCAGGCTTTCTGAAGTTTTACAGTAACATAACTTGATATGAGCTTCCCTTTCAATTCATTAGTGTTGGGTCCTCAGTAGTCCTTTTATTCCCTTAATTCTTCCTTTAGTTCAAGAAAATTTCTTATTATTTCTTTTAAAGCATCTCCTTTTTTCCTTAAGCTTCTCTTTCTGGAACTTCTATTATTGGTAAATTTGGCCTCTAGAATGATTATTTTTCTCTTGCTTTTTTCCTCTTGCTTTTTTTCCTCATTGTTTCCCCCACCCCCAGGAGTGTTTCCTGAATTTCAGCTTCTTTGTGAAGAAGTATTAGTACCTGCTAGCACATTTTGTTTTAACACTGCTGCCTCCTGGTTGGTGTGAGGATGTATTGCTTGGCTCCATAGAGTCTCCAGGGTGTCTGTTATCAGTCTTATCTGTACCTTTACTTCCATTCCTAAATCTTTCTGAGGTTTTGTTGTGTGATTTATTTTGCTTCTGGTTCTTCATTTTTGTAAAATGTGGATACATTTCATAGAGAGCTTTTGATAACATAATAAGAAAACATTTACAAGACTTTAGTCTTGTTGACTTATCCATGTTTGTTGTTATTTTTTTCCTTTCCTTTTTTTAATGTCTGGTAACATTATTTTTAATTGTTTTTTTTACTTTTGTAGTTATAGATGGATAGCATCCATTTATTTTATTTGTTTATTTTTATGTGGTGCCAAGGATCAAACCCAGTGCCTCACACGTGCTAGGCAAATGCTCTGCCATTGAGCTACAGTCTCAGCCCTTGATGTTATTTCTAATGGGGGCCATTACTTCTTTATTTAAAAAGGCAACTTACAACATGCACTACAATATTGAGCCATAAGAATAAATAATTGTTTTATAGAATAAATTTTGAGGTTCTTACTGTCTATCAGGTCATGGCCAAAGTAAACTTTCTTTTGTATGTTTGTTCCCAATTAGAAGAGTGTTTATTTAAAGCAAGGTATTCTTATATAAGCTTGTCTAAGATAACTGTTTCTATAGATGCTTTTTGAAAGCTTTTTGAAAGCATCTATAGAAAATATTAAACATGAGTCTAGGAATATAGAAGTTGGCACTGACAGAATTGTCACACATAGGATAAAGCAGCTTTGAATAAATATTTTTTTCTCTTTTTTAATTTTGTCTTATGAGTTTAAGAGAACATATGTAGTTGACATTCAGATGAAAGTTAAATTAGTTTAAGCAGTAATCCTCCCAGAAATATAGGTAATCAGGGACTTGAGTCATTGAAAATGTTTTTTCCTAACCCACAGGGAATAATGTCAGATTTTATAGTTGACTATAATCTACTAATGTTAATTGGAGATAATACTTTTCCATTTTTAATTTGTTCCTTAAATAATTTCTAAATTCATGATTCAAAATAATAAAATGTCTGACTTTATTACCTTGTGAAAGGATTTGGGAATGCTGTGAGTGAATGATTTGGGTTGTTCTTGGGGTGTACACTATAGGTACTGTCTCTGTAGCCCCGATCCCCCACTAGCTTTTAAACCACTTGCTTGTTCAGTATTAGCAGGCACAGAGGTTTTGACATAGACTGGAAAAGCAAGAATCATATCCAAATACCACAATATTTATCTTTAATGTTTTAAAGATAAATATTTATGATAAAGCATAAATTGCTAAATATATTTATCTAAATAGAGAAGGTGAATGATCCAGAAGAGCAGAGACAAAAAAAAAAAAAAGATAAAATTCTAAGTACAAAATGGATCCTTTCTCTGCTGTTTCCAGAAGTTTAAAAATAATGCCTGGTGTTTTAGTTTCTGTATTGCTACTTCACTGCTGTGCTAGGAATGAGTCACAATATCTTGAATTTATGGCATATGAGCATCCAAGCAGGCTTGATCTTCCCTTCCAGAACTACCTTTTGTCAATATCAAGTAACCTTTCTTTCTCTTGAACTTTCTGCTATATCTGTAATGAAGACATGTGGTAGCCCTGCTCTTGATTTTTACTTTTCTAACTGCTCCTTCCTCCCAGTTTTAGTCAGCATGACTCAGTAGTGTGGAGGGGCCCCAAATACTCTAAACGGAAACCAACAGAGGATAATGAAATGAGACTATGAATTCCCAAGAAATACAAAGGCATTTAGAAACATTCATATGACACTACCACCACCCAATATTTCATTCATGGATATTGGTAAAGGACTTTGCTACAAAATCACTGCTCTTTTTAGTCCACAATTGAAGGCTGCCCCTTTTCATACTCTTTTTTTAAAAGTTTTTTTTAAAAAAATTGTTCTAATTAATTATACATGACAGTAGAATGACACATCATAAATGGAGTATAACTTCTAATTATTCTGGTTGCACATGATGTAGAACCACACATATCATGTAGTTGGGTATGCTCATAGAGTAACAATGTCCAATTCATTCTACCCTCATTCCTACCCCCATGCCTTTTCAAACTCTTAACCACCTTTCCTAGCTCCAGTTTGTTTGTTTTTTTAAATTCGTAGAGTTGGAGTAATATAACTACCATGTTGTTTGTTATGACAACTAAATTGAATTGTTTGAAAGTGTTCCCAATGCCTGACACACTGTAAGTGCTCAATATTATTGACTGTCACAGTGCATTCTTTTTTTTGCTTCTGTCTTATCAAGTGTTCAGTCTTTGGAGTAGGTTGGATATTTTTTAGAAACAACCAAATATCACTTAGAGCAATGCCTTATGAATAAAATGATAAAATGGATGCACAATGATTGGAGTGTAACCAACTTGGGTCAGAAATCCAGGTGTATTAATTAAGAAGAAAGACAGTTTTTCTTTTGTGAATGGCAAACTGTCTCTGAAGGTAATACATTCCGAAACTTACTGAAATAAGTATGGGGTTTCTGAAATGAATCTTTTAAAGTGGCTGGCGACCTTAGGGATGCAAAGGCGTTACTCTGTATTAAACCACCCATTAACTGTCTTTGAGAAACCACTGTTTTCCAGGCACGGTGGTACAGTGGTGGGAGAGAGAGAGGCTTTGAACTTTAAATAACTTGGTAAGCTGCATCATGCTCCCGTAGTCTGTCCTGTGGGTAGTTAACCTACTCAGGGATATCAGCATAAGTGTGTGTGTCTTGTTCAGGGTTTGATTAGAGATGTTACCCTCACCACAGTGTGAGAAATGAATGAATGTGCTGGGAGATGACTAGACAGAGTGGTTATAATAGCTGAGATACTATCATGGGGTTCCCAGAGATAATTAGGGAGCAATTTTAAGGATTTGTTAATGAATTGAATTTGGGAGGTGAGGGAGAAGAGAGATGTCAAGGTAACTAACTTCACCTTTCTGGCATTAGCATCTGGCTTCTTGGGATTCCAGAGATGGAAAAATACCAGCATTGAGCCAGCTTCTTGAAACGGGAACAGAGCTGGGTGTGGTTAATCCTAGAGGCACGTTCTAGTAGCACAAGTGCGTAATGGTGAAAGCGCTAAACAGAAGTACAACTAAAGTGCTGTGGGAACAGTGGATTCCAAGAGAATGTTCCAGGAGTGACATTTCAATCACCTCCTTACTCAGAAGGCCGAGTTTTTCTTATGAGGTTCTTTCATTATGCCTGACTACATTCTCTGGCATGTTTCTCAAGGAACTTTATATTCTTGTACAAATGAGATTTTTGGGAGTTCTGTCCCATCATCTGAATTCTAATTAGATATAAGATGGGGCTCTCCAGTATTTTAAAAACTGAAGGGTTATTTTTTAAAATTTTATTTTAAAATATATTTTCAGTTGTAGATGGACATAACTTTATTTATTTTATGTGGTGCAGAGGATCAAACCCAGTGCCTTACATGTGCTAGGCAAGTGTTTTACCACTGAGTCACTTGAGGATTATTTTTATTTATCTTTTCCTTTGATATTTAAGAAAAACCTTAAGGAGTGGAGAATGAGAATGGATAAGGAACATTCTTTAAAGACTTCTTGTTTCTAGTGTCGATCTTAAGTTAGGCCCTCATCAGCTTTTACCTAGATCCTTATGTCTAAGACCAACTTTTAGTTCTTATTCCTACTAAAATTTATTCATCAGACTCTCATATTGATTTATTTTCTCACCCCAAATTGGAATGGTCTCTACTGACTATAGGGTAGGATCCTCCTCCAAACCACAGATAGGACAAGAGTCCTTTATAATTTGGCCCTATTAGCCTTACTGTATTATTTTGTCTTCTGCTTTTATTCACCAGTTGTTTCAGTCAGCCAGTATTATGTAACAAAATAACTCCCACAACCTAGTGGTTTATCTCAATATTATCTCTCTCACATGTATGAATTAGCTAGAATCAGTTAATCTATATTAGGCTTACTCATGCATCTGTTGGTCATTTGACTTGTCCAGATGTCATAGGATCAGATGAGAGCTCTATTCTGGCTGGAGATTTTAGCTGGGCTAGCTTTTTTCAGTGTGTCTCCCCTCTGGGACCAACATCTAGATCAGACACATTCATGCATATTTCTCCCCTGGAATTAATAATTTGACCAATGATTTCTCATGGTGGCAGCAGAACAATGTGGAGACTCTTTCAAGCCTTAGACTCAGAATTGGTACATCATTACTTCTGTGTCTTTACTGGCTAACCCAACCCATGTGGATGCATCCAGAGTCAGGAGACAGAAAAATAAACTTTGTCTCTTGTGGGGGAAACTTGCAAAGTTGCGTAGGAAGAGGAGAAGATAGACTGAGAGGAGAAAAATTTAAGCCAGGAATATAATTTACCACAGTAGTCATCCACTGGACCCTTTGCATTTCCTGAACACATCATGCCTGTTTATGAAAGGGACTGTAGGGATTGTTCTGAGCCATGAGGACTCCTGGCTAATCCAGTTTTGCTAAAAGACTGATGTGATGTTTCCTGCTTCTTGGACCTTTTACTTTTTTTTTTTTTTCCCCCACTGATTCCATGAATCCTGATAGCCTTTCAGTGCCTCCTGAATGACAAGAATCTTTCTGATGCTACCAACTGAGAACCTTGACTATATCCCTTGATAATAATCTCATTGCTTTTGTCCAGAGATTAGCTTTCTTGCTTCAGAAATTATTAGCAAGGTGGGAGGAGGGAAATTAAGGGCATAGATAATGCAGTGCAGGTTCCTACAACTTTATGTAAACCCAAATGAACAGAGTTATTTCCCTTTTGAATTAGAATCCTGCTGGGAGCAAAACCATCTTGGAGATCCAAGCACACACAACCATAGGATTCATCATCCCTACTCCTTAGAAGAAGAACCAGGGGTAAGGTAGGAGGGAGCCACAATGAAGATACCTTCTCTCTTAATCTTACTTTAACTACAGTAAGTGGTATATGTGACCCTGCCCAGGAGAAAGAAAGGATGTGAAATCTGCCCAAGGAGTCTTTCTCCACTTGGAAAGCCCTTTCTGCCTCCACTAGACACACTTCATTCTGACCTTTCCCTTAGGAACCCTTTTGAAGAAGTGCTACTGTCTATTCTAGCTCTTATTTAATCTGACCTCTCTTCACTCTGACTCCTGGGTACAAATTTACTTTGTTCTTCTCTTATGACATTGTATTTGTCTATTTTGTGTTATTATGATGATAAACCGGAAGCCTGGTCACTTTTAAAGAAAAGAGGTTTATTTTGGCTACACTCTGGAGATCTAAGGTTGAGGGGCTGTATCTGGAGTGTTTGTGTGCTTGTGTGTACTTATCTTTTCTGGTCTCTCTTTCTTTTATAAAGCCACCAATATTTAATTATGGGGATTCAACCCTGTGAACTTTCCTAAACCTAATAATCTCCCAAAGGCCCACTTCTAAACACCATCATTGGATTAAGTTTCCACCCTCTTAATACCTCACAGTGGGATGGAATTTCAACACATGAACCCTTGGAAACACACTCAAATCATATGTTAACCATAGTGGACATGGATTATTAGTGTTTATATATCCACCAATACATATGTTCATGTGGGCTGTGACTATGTAAGTGACCAAAATGAGTCTTATTTGTCTTTTTTATTTTTTGGAAGAATGGATTAAATGAAAGTTGAATTTGTTTTATAAGACCATAAAAAACCTGGTGGCAAGATTATTTCTCTTTCATATTTTTTAATCTTTTGATTCATTCATATAATTCCTTGGATTTAGTAGTTATAATATAAATAAATATTTGTTGAATGATATAAATAAAAATATGCTTACTTGCAGAGCTCTGAGTTTTATTACTGAAGCATTTATTTACATTATTGAATAATTTGTGAGGGTAAGAGGCCTAAGAGAATATTTTTGTGATTTTTTTTTTAACAATTTATCATTTGTTCTCTTGACCCCATAGGAAAAAAGCTTGGAAAAGATGGAATTTAGTATGGAGAAGTGGTAACTGAAGCCTGATTATTATCTTTTATAGATAATATTAGTTAATTATTTTTCATTTTAACTAATTAAGTTATATACATTACTTAAAATATAAATATAGGTTGAATGTGTGTGTATATATATATATATATATATATATATATATATATATAATTAACAGAATCTCCTTCATTGGCTTTGTGTAATAGTAGTACAAAAACCATGTTCTGTGTGGGTTTATAACATATCTTGTTTCTAGTAAGCTTTTTAATTCTCTCGGATTCATAGTTTTTTGCAATTATAACAATGGTGCATTATGGAATGTGTTTTTTAAAGGTGATGATAGATGTAATGGAATGTTCTTTGATAATATTTCAGGGGTTGAGGGGTATAACTCAGTTGTAAAATGCTTGCTTAGTATGCACTAGGCTCTGGGTTTGAATCTCAGCACTGAAAAAAAAAATCATGATGTATGGGATAATTATGTGGGACAAAGGAGTTTGTATTAAATTTCACCCAGTATATGATGATAACACAAAATTGTTTACTTGTTGTTTTCCTTGGGTATCTAGCACAAACCGCTTTTAGTGGGTTTTCTAAAGATGTGTATGTGTGTGTGTATGTGTGTGTGTGTGTGTGTGTGTGTGTGGTTAAGAAAAATGAGGTTATAATAGGTGACAAAGAAGGAAAAATGTTCTTACCTAAAAAAAAAATTGTCATATGATTTTTGAGATCTCTAAGAAGTGCCATAAAATATCTGGAGCTAGAATTTTAATTTTAGAGCCCTTTGTGGTTATGTACTTCTGTGCAACAAATTGCCTCAAAACATAGCAACTTAAAGCAATGGACATTCATTATTTCACACAGTTTCTGTGGGTCAAGAGCCCAGGAGCAGCTTAGCTTTATTATCCTGGATCCAGAACTTTCTTGGAATGTGTTAAGGTCTTGTCTGGTTCTATTCTTTGAAAACTTGATTATGGTTGAAGGATTCTCTTCCAGGATGCTTCAGTCACAAGACTGGCAATAATGGTACAAGTTGTTGGAGACCTCCAGTTTCTTACCATGTGAATCTGACCACAGGAATGCTTTAGTGTCCTCCTGACACGTGTGGTAGATGGCTTCTCTTAGACCAAGTGATTTAAAAGAGAGCAAGGTGGAGTTGCCGTGTTTTATGACATAGCCACACATGGTCATTTCTATTATATTTTACTGATAACATTGTTCACTAAGGAAGTGACTGAGAGTTGGGAATCACTGGGGATCATCCTGGATGATGAGCTTTTTTTGTAATAAGATCTGCAGATGGTGCAGGTAAATGGATGGAGTTAGAGAAGAAAATGCTAAGTGAAGTTAGCCAATTCCCAAAATACCAAATGCCAAATGTTTTATCTGATATAAGGAGGCTAATTTATAGTGGGGTGGGGAGAGGGAGCATGGAAGGAATAGATGAACTCTATATAGGGCAAAGGAGTGGGAGAGGAAGGGAGGGGGCATGGGGTTAGAAATGATGGTGGAATGTGATGGACATTATTATCCAAAGTACATGTATGAAGACACTAATTGGTGTGAATATACTTTGTATACAACCATAGACATGAAAAATTGGGCTCTATATGTGTAATAAGAATTGTAACACTGGGACTGGGGATGTGGCTCAAGTGGTAGCGTGCTTGCCTGGCATGCACGGAGCGCTGGGTTCGATCCTCAGCATCACATAAAAATTAAAAAAAAAGATGTTGTGTCCATCAAAAACTAAAAAAAAATATTAAAAAGAAAATAAAAAAAAGAATTGTAATGCATTCTGCTGTCATATATAAATAAAAAATAATAATTAAAAAATGAATGAAAGTGAAATGAAAGGGTGGATATTTACATTTTGTATATATATTAAATGAGTGATCAATACATTAAGAAACTTATTCCATTCTAATAATATAAGTTGTCAAGTTATAAAATTTTGACAAATATAATTTGTCAAAAGCAAAAATACCATCTGCAAATGATATTACAAATGTTTTTTGTTGAACATTAGGACAGATTAGCTGTGTTTTAATTTATGAAAATTTTAGTTAACATTTTACAATAGAAGATATTTAAGAAAATTAATTGAATTTATTA
Organism: Ictidomys tridecemlineatus; assembly: GCF_052094955.1. Classification (NCBI taxonomy): domain Eukaryota; kingdom Metazoa; phylum Chordata; class Mammalia; order Rodentia; family Sciuridae; genus Ictidomys; species Ictidomys tridecemlineatus. The sequence goes on along the minus strand of NC_135481.1, from coordinate 77,365,965 downwards.
TTTGGCTTACGAACCCAAACCAGAATTTTCAGACTTAGTATAATTTGAGAAAATAGAAATATGTTTTTCATCCTTTCTCAGTTTGTGTCTTGAATATTTCAGTTCTATAGAATCTCACTGACTAAACAATCAATGAATTTTCAGAATTCATTGTTATAAATATTCTTAGATGATCTTTTATTAAAGATATTAAGTAAGAACCATGTTCCCCCCATTCCTATCTTCTTCCCCCTCTCCCTCTCCCAAGAACCCAGCTCTTCCTCCACCTTATTTTTCAATGGTACAATTTGGAACTGGTGCATTTTCTGATGTTTATACTTTTTTATTTTAAAATTCTTTTTTTATTTGTTTTAATTAGTTACACATGACAGTACAATGACCTTGACATATCATACATTTGAATCAGATGGGTTATAACTTCTCATTTTTCTGAGTGTACAGGTTGCAGAATCACATTGGTCATGCAATCACGTATATTTATACTCTTAACTTTATCTGGATCCTTATTGAGCTTGGAGCCTGGCATAATAATTATGCTTGATTAAATATACTACTTTGCATTAAGAAAAAATATTTCTAGTTTCTTATTTTCATCTCTGTAATTAGATTAAAAGCCTTTTGAGGGGCTAGGTTGTGGCTCAGTGGTAGAGCGCTCGCCTAGCAAGTGTGAGGCCCTGGGTTCGAGCCTCAGCACCACATAAAATTAAATAAATAAAATAGAGGTACTATGTCCAACTACAACTAAAAGATAAATATTTCTTTAAAAAAAGCCTTTTGATGGAAAAACTCTTGTCTTATATTCTTATGTTTCTTTTGGATTCCTAGTCCTGAAGTGCTATGGTACAGTGCTGCTCACATAACTAACTAAGTGTAATTCATCTAATAGTTGGTACTTAAATTCTAAGGAGTATCATACCTGATAAGGCAGATGTTATAACCTAGAGGCAGGCCCTTATTCAAATTTCTCTTTAGGTTTATGAAAGAAAATGCCTGGACTTTCCATCTGAGCATGATGTCAAGGAGTAAAGAATTCTGCATTGGGCTGGGGCTGGGGCTTAGCCATAGCGCACTTGCAGCGCACTTGCCTGGCATGCGTAAGGCACTGGGTTAGATTCTTAGCACCATATGTAAATAAATAAAATAAAGGTCTACCAACAACTAAAAGAATATTTAAAAAAATTTTAAAAAAGGAATTTTGCATTGCCCTACGATGAGCCGAGCTCATTTTGCTTCTGTTTTAGATGACCTGCTTTAAACAAGCTTTTTCATGAAAACCTCAACATTTTGTTCACTTTTTCTAAAAGTACCATATAGTTTTATGGTTAAAGCACTTGTCAGAGAAGTGATATTATGAAAAGTGAAAATATTACTTGAAATGTAGTGAATCTGTGTTTCTGGAAATACTCTATATTTTGAATAAGCTAAAGTAATGGACTATATTTTGTGCAAAGTCCTATACATATTTAGTTATAGAAAGTGCCTGCAGCAATTTTGATGCTTAAATTTATATGGCAGACATTCAAATTCATTTTTCTTTGAAATCACACTTTTTTTTTCCCCCCAGAATGGGCAGTTCTACTGAATTTAGGGCCCAGCCATCCAGAACAATTATATAAAATCTTTAGGGGAAAAAAAAATGAAGATAGAAGCATAAATGCAAAGCAGCCTTGACACATTCTTGTGCCTGTAAGCAGAATTCTATAGGTCAATGCCATCAGGGTTTTGCCTGCAGGAAGCAAGGGAAAGTCAATGCAAATCAGGGCAGTTTCTCTAGAAAGTTAACTTGTGTGGACAAGTTTTTGTTTAGGGCCATAAAATGTCTGTTGCTTCCTTCTTTCTGAAACTTGAACTTCATACTAAGTTACTTAAAGGCAGTGCACCTTGAGTAAGTGCTGATGAAACCACACAAGGATATGTGTTAGAAATACCCTTCTGGTCTATGTCATTAGGCCAGTATTTCTGGAGATAAGCTGTATTGCATGTCTGGGAGTTGTGGGGAGCTGCTGTCTGTATACCAGGCCTGCCTAACAGGCTGGAGGAACACTGCTGCTCCTGTTGCTGATCTGTCTGCTCCGAGCAGTTTAGGTGAAAGACCATGTGCTATGTTTGTTTTAAATAGTACATGGCACCCTTTGGCTCAAAGCTTTGGTTTCAGTGCCTGTGAAATTTGGGCTTCCTTCAGGTTTTTCTAATCTTTTAAGTGCCTTCCAGTGCTGAAATTTTTGAGTACTAAGATGCCACAAGTGTGTCTGTGAGACACATGAAAAATGTATACAGGACTGTGAAGCTGGGCTGTTCACACCTTTGTACATTTTCAGTTATTTATGTAGTTTTAAAATTTGTTCAACACTTTGTCAGACCCGCTGGAAGATGGGGCAATATACTAGTAGTTATACTTTATAACTCAGAGAGATAAGATAGAGTAATGCATGTTAGACAAAAAGTTTTTTTAAACTTTAAAAAAAAACTTTTTTTAAACTTTAAAAAGTTTCATTTTTACTTTCTTTTTAGTCTTAAGTCCAAGACAATTTATTCAATTTTCATGCATGTCTCAGTAATTTTTTTAATTTTTCTCTTCTTTCTTTCTTTTCTTTCTTTCTTTCCCTCCCTCCCTCCCTCCCTCCCTCCCTTCCTTCCTTCCTTCCTTCCTTCCTTTTCTTTCTTTCACTGGGGATCTAACCCAAGGGTACTTTACCACCAAGCTACATTCCCCAGCCCTCTCACATTTTTTGAAGCTGTGTTTTGGTACTTTTTGTGTGTGTGGGTGGGTGGGTGGTTGCTTTTATAACACTGTAATTTTTCTCATTTTCTGAAGTTCCAAATTTGGCTTTTAGGAATCCATTTTCTGTCTCATATCTGAAAATTTTTTTGAATTATTTTGTAGTTTCTAGGCACATTAGTCATAGCTTCTTCAAATAACAGTAGTGGCTTGTACATTTTATTTGTTTAATATCTAGACTCTACATTTAAACATCAAATTATGACCGTGACAATACATACCCTTATTTTGCTTTTTTGTTTTAATGTGAATAATAATAGCTATTATTAGATATGACACTTGCTGCTTGCACATCTTTTCTCATTTAATCCTCATAATAAATATATGAGGTATGTGCTATTATTATCCCTATTTTATAATACTAAGGCCCAGAAAGATTGAAGAATTTGCTTCAGATTGCCCCGAGATTGACTTGAGTCAAAATTTCAACCATTTTGTCATACTTCTTTCAATGTGATTTTCACTTAAAAGTACTATGAAGATGATTATATATTTTAATTTCACTTGTAAATTAATGAATTTCTTAATGCTGAATGAAGCATGTTTTTTACTCTGACTTGTTATATTCACATCCATTTGTATGTGTTCATTATTAAAATTTACATCAAACACTAACAAAATTTTTGCTGCCAATAAATCACTATAGTTGGGCACAATGGCACATGCCTAATCCCAGGCACTTGGGAGGCTGAGACAGGAGGATCGTGAGTTCAAAGGCACTAAGCAACTCAGTGAGACCCTGTCTCTAAATAAAATACAAAATAAGGCTGTGGATGTGGCTCAGTTGAGTGCTCCTGAGTTCAATCCCTGGTACCAAAACAAACAAACAAACAAACAAATAACCCCCCCACCACAAAACTATAACATTATATGCCTTTAAAAATGTCAATGAATTTTATTTCTCTTATTAGAATACAAAATGAACACAATGAATAAAAATAAATCCTTTTGTCACTGGACAATTTATTCTAACTTTCAAGTATAAATTTTACTGCTATCTTAGTTAAAAATGTCCAAGGAGCAGGGAAATGCCATTTATTGTATTCCTACTATTTCCAAGTCCTCATCACACCCAATCACTTTTTGAACATCGAGGTGAACTTCACATAACATGAAATTAACCATCTTGAAGTGCACAATTCAAGGACATCGGTATTTACAATGTTGAGCAGCCATCACCTTCATCTAGTTCCCAAACCATTTCATCACCCCAGAAGGAAACTCTGCAAACTTTAAGCAGTCATCCTTCCCGTCCCTTCCTCCAAACCCTTCAGCCACTGGATTCATATAAATAGTAACACATTGACATTTGTGTCTGTCTTCTCTCAAATAGCATAGATTTTTTTGAGGTTCATCCACATTGTAGCATCTATCAGTTCTTTTTTTTGGCTTTAATAACATTCCATTGTATGTATATACTGCATTTTGTTTAACACTTGATGGACATTTGGGTTGTTTCTACATTTTGACTATTGTGTGTGGTGCTGCTATGAATGTTGATGTCCAAAGATCTGTTTGCATACCAGCATATGAATGCTAGGTCATATGGTAATTATATGTTTAAGTTTTTGAGAAACTACCAAAATTTCCACAATGGGTGCATCATTATTTATTCCCACAAGCAGTGTGTAAGGGTTCTGATTTCTCTATATCCTCATCAACTCTTACCTTCTGCTTTTTACTTCTATTTTTATTGTTTATTACAGCCATCCTAGTGGGTATAAAGTGATATCTCATTATGATTTTGATTTCAGTTTTGCTAATGGCTAAAGATATTTTGAACATCTTTTCATGTAATTGTTGACTTTTGTATATCTTCTTTGGAGAAATGTATGCTCAAATTCTTTGTCCATTTTTTTTTTAATGCACAGAAATCAAGATTTATTGTCTATTCCTCTCCTGTGATTTCTTTCTAATTTTAACCAAATAGGTCCAGGATTTTCTGAAGCAGGGAGTTATACCACCTGCAGAATATTATTATTATTGTTTTATTTTTAAAGAGCATTATAATTTTACATAGTAGTTGGGTCCATTTTGACAAAATCATATATGCATGGAATTTGATTTCAGTCCCTGTTCTACTCTTTTCCATCTTTTAATTTATTTCTTCTTCTTTCTCTACTGATCTTTCTTTTGCTTATTTATTTATTTTTGATTGGCACTTTCTACATGTACATAAAAGTGATAAGCTGGGTGCAGTGGTGCACACCTGTAATCCCAGTGGTTTGGGAGACTGAGGCAGGAGGATTGCAAGTTCTAAGCCAGCCTCAACAATTAGGTGAGGCCCTAAGGAACTTAGTGAGACCTTGTCTTAAAATAAAAAATTTGAAAAAGAGCTAGGGATGTGACTTAGTGGTAAACCATCTCTGGGCTCAATCCCTGGTATCCCTCCATCACACTCTTCCGCCATGATGTTCATCTTTACCTTGAGCCCCAAGGAATGGAGTGGGCCTTCCATGGACTAAGACCTTAGAAACCATAATCCTCCAAATAAACTTCCTCCTCTACAAAAATTAGAAAAATTTTGTCTTTTTTTTTTAAATTCTAAGAGTTCTTTATATATTCTTAATACTAGACCTTTTTAAGGTAAATGATCTGGAAATAACTTTTCCTATTCTGCATTTTTACTTTCTTGGTAATGTCTCTTCATGCACAGAAATCTTAAATTTCAATCACATGCAATTTATCTATTTTTTCCTTTATTGCTTATACTTTAGTGTTATTTCTAAGAATTGTTTGCCAAATCCAAGATCATGTTTTCTTTTAAGAATTTTTATAGTTTATGGCTTTTACATTTAGGAACTTGATCCATTTTGAGTTAATTTTTGTATGTCAAGTTAGGTATTATTTGTTTACATGTTGATATCTAGTTGTCCTGGCACTATTTGGAAAGAATATTACATATTGAATGATCATGTCATCCTTGTCCAACATCAATTGACCATAGTTTTTTTTTTTTTTAAAGAGAGAGTGAGAGAGGAGAGAGAGAGAGAGAGAATTTTTAATATTTATTTTTAGTTCTCGGTGGACACAACATCTTTGTTTGTATGTGGTGCTGAGGATCGAACCTGGGCCGCACACATGCCAGGTGAACGCGCTACCGCTTGAAGCCACATCCCCAGCCCGGCCATAGTTGAATGGGTTTATTTCTGGACTCTTAATTTCACTTGCATTGATCTAGATTTCTAACTTTATCCTTGTTCTACACTGTTTTGATTACTGTTGCTTGATAGTAACTTTCGAAATAGGGAAGTGTGATTCCTTCAACTTTATTTTTCCTTTTTCTGATTGTGTTGCCTATTTGGTGTCCCTTTGAATTCCATAGGAATTTTAGGATCAGCTTTTCTGTTTTTACAAACAAGGCCCTTGGGACTTTGATAGATATTGTAAGGTAGATCAGTTTGAGGAGTCTTGCCACCTTAATAATATTATGTATCATATCCATGGATATCCATGGGATGTCCTTCTTTTAATTTAGGTCTTCTTTAATTTATTTCAGCAAATATTTTGTACAAGTTTTGTTCCTCTTAAGTTCAATTTATCCCTAAAGTATTTTATTCTCACTGATGCAATTGTAAGTGAATTGTTTTCTTAATTTCATTTTCAGATATTTCATTGCAAGTTTATTATAGAAATATTATTATATATTATTATAATAAGAATATTATAGAACTGATGTTTATATATTAATCTTATACTCCACAACTTTGGCAAATTAATTTATTATAGCTCTAATAGCTTTGATTTTGGATTTAAGTACTTTATGTTTTTTCTATATGTGATCATGTCATTTTCGGGGGAAGGGGTACTGGAGATTGAGCTCAGGGGCACTTGACCACTGAGCCACATTCCCAGTCCTATTTTGTATTTTATTTAGAGACAGGGTCTCGCTGAGTTGCTTAGCACCTTGCTTGTGTTGAGGCTGGCTCCGAACTTGCAATTCTTCTGCCTCAGCCTCCCGAGCAGCTGAGATTACAGATGTGTGCCACCATGCCCAGCTGATCATGTCATTTCGGAATAAAAATAATTTTCTATTTTCCTTTGGATGCTGTTATGGTTTGCATGTAAGGTGTTTCCCCAAAGCCCACATGTGAGACAATGCTAGAAGGTTCAGAGGAGAAATGATTGGGATGTAAGAGTCTTTTAACCCCCGATGGGGATTAATTGAAGTGATAGGTTGTGTCTGGAGTAGATGGTAATTGAGGGTGTGGCTATGGAGTATATATTTGTATCTGGCAAGTGGAGACCTATCTTTCTGCTATCTGATCATGATGTGAGCTGCTTCCCTTTTACCACACTCTTCCACCATGATATTCAGCCTTACCTTGAGCCCCAAGGAATGTAGTGGGCCCTCTATGGACTGAGACCTCTGAAACCATAAGCCTCCAAATAAACTTTTCCTCCTCTACATTTGTTCTGGTCAGATCTTTTAGTCACAGCAGCAAAAAAAGGGTGACTGAAACAGATGCATTTTATTTGTTTTTCTTGCCTAAGTTCTGACTAGGACTTCCAATTCTATGCTGAGTAGAAGTAGCAAATTTGGACATTCTTGTCATGTTCCTGATATTAAGGGAAAAGCTTTCAATTTTGTTCCATTGAATATAATGTTATCTTTGGGTTTTTCATAAATGTCTTTTGTGAGATGAAGAAGGTGTCTTTCTATTCCCAGCTTTTTGAGTAATTTTGTTAAATCCTTTTTCTGAGTCTGTAGAGGTAATCATGTGCTTTTGTTTTTCCTTCATTCTGTTAATGTGATACATTACAATGACTGATTTTTTTGTATGTTGAACCATCCTTGCATTACTTGGATAAATCCTGTTTGGTTTCTATTTGCTAGTATTTATTGAGGATTTTTGCATTTATATTCATAGGAGAAATAGTCTGTCATTTTCTTTTCTTCTTTTTTTTTGTGATGTCTTTCTCTAGCTTTGGCATCACTGTTTTGCTGGTCCCATAGAATAAGTTGGGAAATGTTCCTTCCTGTACTATTTTGTGGTAATATTTGAGAATGTATGTTAATTATTTTTTTAATTGTTTTTATAGTAGTAGATTCATGTTGTATGCAATTTACTTTTTACACTTACTATAATGGATTTGATGTTAATTCTTTAAATGTCTGATGTCTGGTAGAATTCACCAGTAAATCTATGTGGTTCTGGAATTTGCTTTTTGGGAGGTTTTTGATTCTTGCAATAGGTCTAAAAATTTTTCATTTTTTTTTAGCAGTTTTAGTAGTTTCTATGTCTTCATGTGTGTGTATGTATGTGTGTATGTGTGCGTGTGTGTTGCTGTGAGTTGAACTGAGGGTATCATACATGTTAGGTAATTGCCATCACTGAGTGACATCCTCAGTCCTTTTTAACTGTAGTTCCTGACATTTGTATTCACTTTTACGAATTGTGTAAAAATTATCTAGATGATTACTTTTGTTTATAGTTTAATTTCATACCATCTCTATTTAAATATTGTTAGTTCCATTTTTGAGCCCTTATATCCCCTTTAAATATTTTTTGTGAAGGTCAGTTGTGTTTGTGGATTTTCTGAGCTGAGTATGTTGTGATTCTCATTGCAAAGGAGACATATAGCATTCTGAGGCAAGTGGAGGGGATGTCCCTGTTCTCTACTTGGTGTAGGCTCATTGTCAAGGACATCTTTTTGTGACTCTCAGCTTCTTGGAGTCCTCTGTGAAAAGTATTCCTTCAGATCTTACTTTTAGAAACTTCTTAGAAACAGGACCCAGTGTCTGAGACAGATTCTGCTATCTTTGTATTTCACCTCACCTCTTCACTGTTATGTTCCGGAAACTCTTTGCATTTGCCCAAATAAACCTCTGGGAGCTCTGTCCGCCAAGTTATCATTTGCTTCCACAATATTAGTAATTGTGGAAATTAGTAATATTATCTGGGCACAAATCCAGATAACCAGACACCTGCTATATTTCTAATTAAATGTTTTATAAAATATGTTTAGATATGCTTTTAATTTCATTGAATTTTTCGGGAAAACCACAACACAAACCCTTTTAACTTACCTACTCTTTAAAAAACCTATTAGATGCTTTTCTATTAAGTTACTGACTTTCCTTTTTTTTATTTACTTTTTAAATCAGAATCATCAATTATCTTGAATATGATCTGTCTATTCTCTCACATTGATTTTATCATTATATTTTCATGGCTTCCCTCTGACTCTCATACTTTTCCTTTATTTTATTTTTATATCCTTTAGCACATTTAAAATTTTGGAATAATTTTAGATTTATGGGAAATATATAAATATATTACAGAAAACCCTTATATAAACTTCATCCTTCCCTACGTTTCCTTTTTATTTTTGGAATATCTTATCATTTTTTATCTACCTCCTGATTTAATTTACCTAATTAATATATTAAGAGATATGCTTTAAAATATATGTTTAATAAGCTACATTCATTGACAAATACATCACAATAAATCCCACATATGTACAATTGATAATGAGGATGGTGATGATAATAATAAAACAATAATAATGATATGATGACGATGAAAGGGAGATCAGTAGAGTAGACAAAGTGGATCAGGGGAAGGAGAGAGCCAGAAGCAAAGGGTAGTACTGGAGAATGACATCAATTAAATTGTGTGCATGTATGAATACAGCATGCCCAATCCTACTATTCTGTATAATTGTAACACACCAATAAAAAATTTTAAAAAACTTAAAACATTTTAATATAATTATCTTAGTTTTTTTCAGTTTCCTGTTTCATTCATTCTGTTTTATTTTCATCTTCGTTTTTTTCCAGTCTGTTTTGTTTATTTTGCATGGAGTTCAGTATGGTTTTGGCAGAATTAATATCTGCTTGCAACTTTTGAACACATAACACAGTTTGTTTAAAATCTATACCTTTAGATTTCAGGTCATTATCTCTACTCTTTTATTCTTTAGTGGTTTTTCATGGGCCTAAGTTTTGGTTTTCTCTTTACTTATTCATGATCTGAGTACCTTCTGTCTAGTTTAGATATTTGTGAACTGAATGGATTTGTGGATCATCTTTAATCTTGTAATCATTCCCAAAGTCCCATATATTGGGTAGTCTGACTCTCTTTATTGATGTTTTCTATTTTGTGTGACATTATTCTTACAATTTTTTTTGGTTCTTTAGACATGGTCTCCTTTGATTCTTTGAACATACTTAACATAGGTCACTTAAAGAATTTATCTAGTAAATCCTAACATCTTGATTTCTTTAGGGATGGTTTCTATTGATTGCTTTGTTTCCTATGTTGGGCTTTACCCCTTTATTTCTTTGCTTCTCTCATAATTTTTTTTTGTTGTTGTCGACTGGAAATTTTAAACAATATAATGTGATAACTGTGGAAATCAGATCTCCTTTTACTGCACGTTTGTTATTGTTGAGTCATGTTGTGTTTTATTCTCATTAAAAATGTAGAGAAAAAGTGATGCTGGATGCATCACAATACTGGACCTCAAATTATACTACAGAGCCATAGTAACAAAAACCCACATGGTACCGGCACCAAAACAGACATGGAGACCAACAGAATAGAATAGAAGACACAGAGACAAACCCACACAAATACAGTTATTTTACTAGATAAAGGCACCATAAACACACATTGGAGAAAAGATAGCCTTTTAAACAAATGGTGCTTGGAAAACTAGAAATCCATATGGAGAAGAATGAAATTTAACCCCCATCTCTCCCCTTGCACAAAGTGGATCAACTCAAAGTGGATCAATGACCTAGGAATTAGACCAGAAACTCTGCAACATCCAGAAGAAAATATAGGCCCCAAACTCCAACATGTAGGTGCTGGAACCAATTCATTAACAAGACTCCTAAAACACAAGAAATAAAACAAAAATCAACAAATACCATGACATCAGATAAAAAAGCTTCTACACAGCAAAGGAAACAAAAGCATAAAAGAGAGCTTATCGAATGGGATATCTTTCCCATTGTTTTCTCAGATAGGGCATAAATTATCAAGAATAGATGAGTAACTCAAAAAACTTTATAAATGGCATAAGAACTAAACAGATACTTCTCAAAAGAAGAAATACAAACAGTCAACAAATATGTGAAAAAATACTCAAAGTCTCTAGGAAATACAAATCAAAACTACATTGAGATTTCATCTTACTCCAGTCAGAATGGCAAGTATCAAGAATACAAATAATATTAAGTGTTGGTGAGGATTGGGGGAAAAGGTACATTCATACATGGCAGATGGACTGCAAATTAGTACAGCCACTCTGTAAAACAGTATGGAGACTTCTTAAAACAAAATCGAATGGAACCATCATAAGACCCAGCTATTCTACTCCTTGGTATATATCCAAAGAATCTAAAATCAGCATACTATAGGGATACAGTTACATCAATATTTATATCAGCATGATTCATAAAAGTCAACCTAGGTGTCCTTCGATAGATGAATGAATAAAGAAAATTTGGTACATATACACAATGAGCATTACTCAACCTTAAAGAAGAATAAAATTATGGCACTTACTATAGTAAATGGATGGAACTGGAGACTATCATGCTAAGTGAAATAAGGCAGACCTAAGTGTCAAAGGTCAAATATTTTCTCTGATATGCAGAAGCTAGTCCAAAATATGGGGGGTGGGGAGGAGAAAGAAAGAAAGAAAGAGGGGGGATTTCATCAAAACAGAGGAAAGATTTGTGGACTAGATGATGGGGGATTGAGGGGGAGGGAAGAGGGATGGGATAAGGGAAGGACATTAGAAGGAGTCTGACTTAACTTTCCTATGTATGTATATGAGTATACCAGAGCGACTCTCATCATCATGTGTATCTGCAAGCCATTAACTGAAAAAAAAAAAAGTAAATAGCAGAAAGATCAGTAAAGAGAATTGGGGGAGAGAGGAGGGGAGGGAAAGGGAAAGTACTGGGGACTGAATTAAAGCAAATTGTATTCCATGTTTTTATAATTATGTCAAAATGAATACAATGTAATGTGTAACTAAAAGGAATCAATAAAAAGAAGAAAAATGTAATGACTTTCTTGAACTGCTTCTGTAAAGTCTATGTTCTTTGTTGTGTGTGGCCACTGAAGCGTTTTTTTTGGCTAACATAGTGGTCAGCTAGTGATTGTGTAGATTTCCTTTAATGCCTTTTAGTTTTTGTCAAAAGGTGTGTGTGTGTGTGTGTGTGTGTGTGTGTGTGTGTGTGTGTGTGTGTGTGTTGAGACATACCTTCAACACTCAGGCAGGCAGTTTACAACTCTGCTTTAGCCTTCACTTCCAGGTTTCCAAGAGTATCAAGGTCAGCCAGAGATGAAAATTTATGACTCTTGTAGTCTTTTCTAAGTATGTGTGCAGTTCCGGGCATGCATATCAATCTGTACATGCTCATGGACTAAAGTCACTAAAATATTTATTTTACTGTTATCATTATTTTTCAAGGATACTACTGAGCTGGAGGTAGGGTATGGGAGTAGGGTGAGCAAAAAAAAAAAAAAGAACTAAAATGTTGACATTCATTAATTTCTTTTGAATAAATGCTCTATAGTTTGCTACAGACCTTTCAACACTAAATTATGACACATGCAAATAAACAAGAAAGTATGATAAGTATAGCCCATACACAGAAAAAAGCAATGAGCAGAAACTATCCTTGAAGAAGCCTAAACATTGGACTTACTAGACCAATACTTGCTTTCATTGCTTTTGTCTTCATATTTATTGGGAAATCAGGAGAGGCTGTTTTTCATTATTCTCAGGCCATTTTATCCTAGTTCAATGTACTGTCTTTGACCTTTCTTATGTGGGCATATTTATTTATTTACTTTTTTTGGTGGGGCTAGGATCAAACACTGTTCATGCATGTTCTAGGCTAGGCGAGGTGTCCACCGATGAGCTATACCCCTAGACTGCTCATTTTTATTTTGAGAATGGGATCCTAACTAGTTATTGCTTGTGTGAAATTTTATTTGTTGAGTTTGCTTTGTTTGCTCTACTTTGGTCTGATAGTTATTCAGTTGATTTTCTTTTTTCCTTCCAAATATAAGGTCACATAATCTATTAATAGTGACATTTTGTTCTTTGATTTTTTTTATTACCACCTATTATTTTTTTCTTATTGCATTGGATCTCGTCTGACTCATGTCCTATTATGAATTACAATGTTTGGTGCAGAGTTCTATAGATATCTCTTGTGGTATTAGGAAATTTTTCTTCTGTTTCTGGTTTCTTTTTATTCAGTAATCAGCATTGAATTTATTGATAATTTTTCTAAGCATTTGTTGAGAAGATTGTATAGCTTTTCATTCATTTTTAATATCAGAAATTATAATGAATTGTCTACATTCTTCTGGGAAAATTTCCCTTTGTCAAAATATATTATTTCTAAGTAAAAGGCTTGGATTTATTTGTAAATATTTTATTTGGAACTTATGCATTTATGTTTACAATGAGGTAAATTGTAGGTTTCTATATTGAGGTATTTTTAGTCTATTCTTGACATTACTATAATATTACCCTCTAAAATGTATTCAAAATTTTCTTTAAAGTATTTTTATTATGAAATATTTCAAATGTTTCAAATTTCAAGGTTTTGGATATTTAATGTTTTATCATATTTACTTCATATTGCTTAAATAACAAGAAAATTACAAGTAAAATACAGGCCCCCTTTATAGCTCCTCCAATAATTGTTTCCCCTCCTCAGATGTGAGCAGTAAATTCTAAATTTGGTGTTTATCACTTTTATATTTTTATACTTTAATGATATATTTATAAACCTAAAATGTTTTAAAGAATTACAGATGGGGTTTTACATTTATTATCCAGTTAGCATAGTCATGAAGAATGAGAACTCTTGAGCCAGGGGGTCTCAGCTTGAAGTTTCCAACTATACTAGTATTTTTGTGTGCGTCTGTTTTCATTTTGTGAGTATTGTTAGTCTTCTGAGTTCCTTGACCCTTTTGTTGTTGGGAAACGATCCTCTTTCTCCTGGCTAACATCCTTTGTTTTGAAGACTACTGTGTCTCATGTTAATGTCACCACTCTGTTGCCATCCTCACCCCTGATTGGCAATGGATTTTCTTCACTTTTTATTTGCTGCACAGGTATTTAATTTTGACTTTCGAAAGATATTTTTGCTAGATATAAAATTTTGTGTGGACAATCATTTTCTGTCAGTACTGGGGTTTTGAATATGTTGCTTCTTTGTCTTCTGGCTTAGAGTTATGGTAAGAAATCTGGAGTTTGTTGTAATTAATGGCCAATGATTCTTTGTTCCTTTGTATTTCAGCTTTCTTTTTTTCTCCACATGCCTAAAATATTTTTATTCCATGTTTTCATTACTTTTATTTTATGTATCTGATGCAGGGTTCTTTGTGTGCTTTTGCTTGTTAATTATTGACTTTCTTGTATCAGGGGGGTTTATAGTTGTCTTAAAATTTGGAAAAGTTTTGATAATTTTTTTTGTGCAAATATTTTCAGATCCCATACAACACCTTTCTGAGACTCCAATTAAAGTATATATTAGGCTGAGAATTTGTACATTTGATTTTACTTTTATTTCTTTCATGATTGATTTTGCTTCTTTTAAAAATTATTTATTTATTTATTTAAAAAATATATTTATTTTTAAAATTTGTTCTACTTAGTTGTACATGACAGAAGAATGCATTTCAATTCATCATACACAATAGAGCGCAACATTTCAATTCTCTGGTTGTACATGGTATAGAGATGTACCATTCATGCAATCATACGTGTACCTAGGGTAATGATATCCATCTCATTTCACAATATTTCCTACCCTCATAACCTTTCCTCACCCTCTCCTTTGCCCAATTCAAAGATACTTCATTCTTTCCATGCCCTGCCCCTTCCCATCATAGATTAGCATCCACTAATCAGAGAAAACACTGGGCCTTTAATTTTTTGAGATTGTCTTACTTCACTTGGTATAATATACTCCAACTCCATTTATTTACCTGAAAATGCTACAATTTTATTCTCCTTTAATCTGAGTAATATTCTAGTGTGTATGTGTGTGTGTGTGTGTGTGTGTCTATCTATATATCTCTATCTAGATATCTATCTATCTATCTATCTATCTATCTCACAGTTTCTTTATCCGTTCATCTATTGATGGACATCTAGGTTGGTTCCACAGTTTAGCTATTGTGAATTCAGCTGCTATCCAAATTTGTGTGGCTATGTCACTATAGTATGCTGATTTTAAGTCCTTTGGGTATAAACTGAGAAATGGGATAGCTGAGTCAAATGGTGGTTCTGTTCCAAGTTTTCTGAGGAATCTTCACACGTGTGTTTTCCAAAGTGGTTGCACTGATTTGCAGTCCCACCAGCAATATATGAGTGTACCTTTTCCCCCACATCCTCTCTAACACTTATTATTGCATGTATTCTTGATAACTGCCATTTTGACTGGGGTGAGATGAAATCTTAGAGTAGTTTTGATTTGCATTTCTCTAATTACTAAAGATGTTGTACACTTTTTCACAAATTTGTTGATTGCATGTGTACCTTCTTCTGAGAAGTGTATGTTCAGTTCCTTAGCCTATTTATTGGTTGGGTTGTTTGTGTTTTGGGTATTAAGTTTTTTTGAGTTATTTATATATACTAGAGATTCGTGCTAGCTCTATCTGATGTGCATGTGGTAAAAATTTGCTCCCATACTGTAGGCTCTCTCTTTACCTCATTGATTTTTTTCTGTTTCTTTCCTTTTTTTTCTGAGAAGAAGCTTTTTAGTTTGAATCCATCAAAAAACTTCTAGAACTAATAAATAAATTCAGCAAAGTAGCAGGATATAAAATAAAATTCCCATAAATCAAATGAATTTTTATACATGTAATGAATACACAGAAAGAGAAATTAGGAAAACCACCCCATTCAAAATAGCCTCCAAAATATAAAATACCTGGGAATCAGTCTAACAAAAGAGGTGAAAGACCTCTACAATTAATACTTCAGAACACTAAAGAAGGAAATTGAAGAAGACCTTAGAAGATGGAAAGATCACCCTTGTTCTTGGATAGGCAGAGTTAATATTGTCAAAATGGCCATACTACCAAAACTGTTATACAGATTTAATGCAATTCCTATTAAAATCCCAATGACATTCTTCATAAAACAAGAAAAAGCAATCAAGAAATTCATTTGGAAAAATAAGAGGCCCAGAATAGCCAAAGCAATTCTTAGCAAGAAAAGTGAAGCAGGAGGCATCACCATACCAGACCTTAAACTATACTACAGAGCAATAGTAACAAAAACAGCATGGCATTGGCACCAAAATCCACATATTAACTAATGGTAAAGAATAGAAGACTCAGAGAAAACCTGTATAAATACAGTTATCTCATACTAGACCATGGCACCAAAAACACACATTGGAGAAAGGAAAGCCTCTTCAACAAATGGGGAAAACTAGAAATCCATATGTAGCAAAATGAAATTGAACCTCTATTACTCATCATGCACAAAACTCTGCTCCAAGTGGATCAAGGATCTAGGGATTAGACTAGAGACCCTGTACCTAACAGAAGAAAAAGTAGGCCCAAATCTTATCATGGTGGATTAGGCCCTGACTTACTTAACAAGACTCCTAAAGCACAAGAAATAAAATCAAGAATCAATAAATGGGATTTTGCTTATTTCTGTAAGGCCTTCAAGTTCACTGTTGTTTTCTTCTGCAAGCATCTTCTCTGCTGACCATTCCTAAAAGAGTTATTCTTATATTTTGTTTAGTTTTATAGCTACATATAGTAAAAGGGTAAAAGTAGAAGCCAATGGCCCGAGTAGAATCCTTAAAAGTAATAAAGAAAAAGAAGAAAAGCAACAGTTTTAAAGCATAATGGATATTCCAGTTTTTCTATTGATATTACTAAAAAGTTAATGGATAAAAGGGGGTCTTAGAAAGTCATAGTTGAATGCCCATTTTAAGGATGATAAAGTTGAGGTGCTGAGAAGAAAAATAACTTGCCCATTGATGCCTCATCTGTGGATGGGTATATGATTTGCAGAGAATCAGCATCTCTTTATTCCTTGTTCATTGTTAATCTTTATATTGTGGTGTATTCTTAGCACTTCAGTTGATTAGAATATATCATTGCAATTGGCATTAATAGTGGTAAAAATAACACTAACAATTATATCCAGTGAAGTTTAAAATATATTCCTTTTTGCTTTTGGTTAGATCAAATTTTAGTTTTGATTTTTAATTTTCTTATTCAGTGTTTTACAGTATTTGACTTAATGGGCACATTTGTATAATAGGTGATACATTTTCTAATTATCTTATTAAATCTAATAATATGTCTATTGAGATCAACAAACCAAAAGGCAATACATTGAAAGAATAGAGAAAAAATATTTTTTTCTGTATTTTTCATTTACTGCTTGTTATTGAGTAGTTTGAACTTTCCTCATGCATTTCTCATTTATTGTATAACTCAGCTGATATTTTGCTGTACGGAATCATGAATTTCAGTGGTTTTTAAAATTGGCATTGTTTTGTTTCCTCTTCTCCCTTCAAGGATATTTCTATAATGGGAAAACTGGGCCCCAAAACCACTGAGCTGGAAGCAGAAGCACCTCGGACGGAAGAAGAAACCCCTCAGATGGAGGCAGAATCATCTCAGATGGAGACAGAACAAGAGTTACACATCGGTGTTGAGGAACCTCAAGTGGTAAAGTGTTTAAGAAAAATCCTCCTTGCCCATACTAAAGGAGTAGCTTATCTCTTGTTTTTTAATGTATATTTTATGTGTTCTTATTAGTTAACATGATAGTAGAATGTATTTTGACATGTTATACATATATGGAGCACAACTTTTCATTCTTCTGGTTGATGTGGGATTACATTGGTTGTGTAATCATATGTACCCATAGGATACTAATGCCTGCTTCATTCTACTGTCTTTCCTATTCCCATTTCCCCCTCCCTTCCCTTCATTCCCCTTTGTCTATTCCAAAGTACTTCTATTCTTCTCTACCTGCCCCTTATTGTGAATTAGCATCTGCTATCAGGGAAAAACATTTGGACTTTTTTGGGGGGGGGGGATTGGCTTATTTCCCTTAGCCAGATAGTTTCCAATTCCATCCAATTACCAGCAAATGCTATAATTTCATTCTTCTTTGTGGCTGAGTAATATTCCATTGTGCATATGTACCATATTTTCTTTATCCATTCATTTGTTGAAGGTCACCTAAGTTGGTTCCATAGTTTAGCTATTGTGAATTGAGCTGCTGTACACATTGATGTGGCTGCGTCACTGAAGTATGATGATTTTAAGTCCTTTGGGTATAAACTGAGGAGTGGGATTTATTTGCTTGATTTTTTTATAGAGAGTTTAAAAAGATTTCCTTCAAAATATTCTAGAGGTGCATTTAAGTATAAGCATATCTAATCCAACACTCTGTGAGGAGTGCTGTCCTTGGCTCACTGTGGCTGACTATCATAGAGCTTTGTGCTAAGGCCCAATATTCTTTTAAGAAGGAAAAGGTTATTAACAGCTTTTCTGGTTTAAAGCCATTCAGATATAGAATGTAGTTAGAGAATTAATAAAAAGTTTTTAACTTCTAAGAAAGCATTACTTTAATCTGTAGTTGGCTAGAAGAATTGTTAAAAGCATTGACAAGGGGAGAATGTTGTTCTGAATCTGGACTATGGGTGACAAGTTTGTTTCAGAAATACAACTTGCTTTTTGGCCATCATTGACAAAATAATTGTGGGATTCCAAGCAATCTGGAACATATTTCCTGTGAATGAGAAGTGTCTCCTTGTATACAAAAATTCAGAATTAAATTAAAAAGATGGCATGATGATCAGTTCCTTTACACAGGTCTCATAAAATTACATCACTAAATGGCAAGCTCCTTTAGTTTTTGAAACTGTGACCCCAGATACATAAAAATTGAGATCACACTTCATTTTATGATAACATATTGTGTTCAGGAAGCATGTGAATCTTTTTGCTAAAGCCACGGGTTCTATAATGTAGAGTCACCACAAATGGTAGAACTACTAGAGTTTGAGATGCTTCTGGTTGAAACCATGTCTTTTCCCCCTTTGCATACTATTCCCTGCCTTCAGACTTACCATGTGGCAAAATTAGTAGCTACTCAGCAATTGTAGTCTCTGAACACATAAGACTTTAGATCATATTCCAGTTCACTATCATAATACGTTAACATAAAAGAATAGTTTTTAGGAAAACATAAATAATAGGTTTGAGTGAAAAGAGTAGTATTGTCTTACATTTTCTGCAAATCTAATGTCTGATTGTAACAGAGCTAGATTTTCATATCTGCTCCTGAATTTAATCTTTTGCAATGTGTTATTTTGACTGAAATATATTAAAAAATCTGACCTCATGCAGACTGGAAAGGGAGTCATATTTTAATGGCCTTCTAATATTATTGTGGATATTCTCCTGTGTTAATGTACTAAAACTGTATCTTTAAGATTAGCTGCAATGTGGGATCAGAAACCAGATATATGAACTTGTTGCATATCCTTACATTAAATCCATTGCTCCATCTTGCTTTTTGAGCTAATCTTTTACTCTGGATGATATTTGTGACCTCATGCATTAATCATTTAATAAGTACTGGTCCACTATTTTATCCAATACTGCTTTACCATTATCTGTGAAAATTTTAACACAGTGAAAAAGGTAAACAACATCTTAATATTTGAATGTCCTTTTGACATTGTAGTCCCCTTGAAAATATCTCAAAGGCTGTGAGGAATCTGTGGGCCACATTTTGAGAATGACTAGTCTATTGGGTGAAAGGGAAATAGGTTGAGAAAGTATACTTTGGAATCAGGTTGTCTAGGTTTAAACAAAGCTTTGATACTTAACCCAAAGTATGGCCTTGGGCAAGTTATAAAATTTTTTAAGGCCCATTTTCTCATCTATAAATGGGGTTACCAACAGTTCTTATTTCATGGAGATGCACTGAATATTAAAATTAGATGCTCTGGTACTCACATCTGTTGGCGGCAGGGTTACAGGCACGTGCCACCGAGCTCAACTTATATTTTTAAAGCATAGGAGTAACATTTTATGGGAAATTTTCAACTGAGTCGATGATGATTGCTAAGGCAATTGTAATACTGTGCGATACATGCTCATACAGAGGAGTTACAGGATCAGGAATGGCTTTGTAGAGGAGTGAGGCAGGTGGAGTCCTGAAGAGAGGGAACTGCAGTTGGAATCATCCTCCTTTCAAGATGATCTTCTTCCATTTTCTAATTTATTGAGTGTTACTTTCATTTGTTTCTTCTCCCAAACCATAACCTTGGGAGAGTGTGTGGAGGAAGCCAAGAGGGGTTAGATTCAAAAGAAAGGGATGGTTAACAATGCCCAAAACTATGGTCCATAAAATGAGTGAGTTTATTATGGGTAGTAAATACAGCAGCAGGCCCCTAACATTTGTGACCTCTCCGTATCTACTTTGCCTTTGTATGAAAAGAGTCTATCTTTTTTTTTTTTTTTAACCAATGGGGAAAATAAGGCTGAAAAGGTTTTTTTTTAAGTCCACTAAGATCAAACATCTTTTCATTGATCCAGGACTTGAATTGAGTCCCATGGGGGTAAAAAGTTCTTAGTCTTTTCATTGCCTGTAACTTTATAAAAACATGAGCTCAGGATTAAAGCTAATTTTACAAAACTGAAACTTCTTGGTCCAGGTATCTCTTCTTGTACAGCAAAGAAATTTATGTACTATTTGGTACTGTGTGGAATCTGTTATCCTCTATTTTCTTATTAGCAAATGTATATATCCAAGGAACAAAAAAGATACAGTTGATCTTAAAGTCATTTCTATGTAATTAGGGCTTTTATGTAAGTCAGACTAGTCTTATCATTTGTTAAATTGAGGAAATGAATTTTAACTGCCAGTGTGCTTCATAATCCCAAAAAATTTTAATTCAAAGTTAATTATTACCCAAATGTGGCCATATAGATAATTTCCTTTGGATTTGAAGAGAAACATCAGGTAGTGGGACTTTGTTTTTTTTTGTACCAGGAATTGAACTCTTGGCACTCGACCACCAAACCACATCCCCAGCCCGTTTTTGTATTTTCTTTAGAGACAAGGTCTCACTGAGTTGCCTAGCACCTCACTTTTGCTGAGGCTGGCTTTGAACTTAGAATCCTCCTTCCTCAGCCTCCTGAGCGGCAGGAATTTTAGGCACACACCACCGCACTCAACTTATATTTTTAAAGAACACAAAGCATAGGAGTAATATTTTTATGAGAAATTTTCCACTGGGTGTGGGAGAGATCTATGGTATCTGATAGTCTTCCTGAGGCATCAGACTCAGGTCTTTTGCTGGAACTTAAGCCAGCTCTGAAAGAGCAGCTGCCTAAGCAGGAAGCCCGCTTCTGAGACTCTTAGAACCTCAGTGGACTCCAGGCTGACCTAAGAGCCAAGCGGGATAATGAATAGATCTGTCTGCAGTGCCTTTTGTGGAAGGTACACTGGCTTGACACTGTGTGAGTGCTAGGTGGTACCAGGGTAAGATCTGAGTCTTGTTATTTCCTGAGTTTGTGCCCAATAACTGGAGAGTTGGTATATTTTCTGAGATTAGAGCCAGGGAAAACAAGTTTGTAGAGGAAATTGACCACCTCTGCTACATTTCAAACATGCATTTTCATATTCATTTGGTTGTCAGACAGAAAATGTTGCAAAACTGAAGACTTTAGATGGACTGGTAAAAAAGAGCATTCTTGTAATTTTACCTTTTTTTCCCCCCAGCCAATGTTTGAGGAGCCCTTGCAAGATGTGTCAAGTATTTTCCAGATTGAACAGGAAGCTATACCAGAATGGGAAGGCTCAGAAACGGGAAGCATGTTATTTGGAGCACAGGATATGTCACGAATACAGAAAGCAGAGCCATCAAGTAAACCTCTGCAAGGTAGACAGCCTCCAGGAAAATCAAAAGTCCGCAAGCAGGTATCTTCAAAGGGGAAAAACTGTTGTAAACAGAGTTAGAAGAGTTGAGGATGTGCGAGTGTCAAGCAATGGGCCCAGGGTTCACCCTGCAAAAGGGCCTCAATAGTTTTATTCCTTTAAGAAAAGACAGCGTATTTTTTTTTAAGGGCTTTATTTATTTGTTTTTCTTTCTGACATTGGGGATTAAACCGGGGGCCTCACATATGCTAGGCAAGTGCTCTGCAACTAAGCTATATCATCAGTTCTCTTGAGAGCTTTTAGTTTCAACCCTAATTACAATTTTGGGAAGAGAAGACAGATTTTCATGGAAAGAAGGAGTCTTGGCTCTTCCAGAAATTGACCAATAGTCTTCAAGGTACCATCTATGTCAAGGAAGTCTACAGTGGTCACTACAATGATCAGGACTGGGTAAGCAGTTTTTTAACTTTACTCCATTTAAGTTTATGCTAATTCCTGAGTTTTTTCTCACTGTAAAAAATGTTTCCCAGATTTGTTTTACTTATGCATCATTTTCATAATTTTTTTACCATATTTGCATATCACCCTACAATTATTTACTTAATATTCTTTTACTTAAATACATTTATTTTAAAATAGATATGCTATTTTTAATAATAATGTTATTTTAGGATGAAAAAGAAATGGTTTCTTTTTTTTAGAATACTAGTATATCATCTTGTCACTGACTGATTCAGAGGGATGCCTTTTTTTTAAGTAACAGCCTTCTTGGTCATCCCTCTCCTTCTGACTCCCCATAATTATGTTCCTGACTGTGCTTCACCCAAATCAACTGGTCATTACCTTCTTCAACTTTTGCCCAGGACTCTCAAGTTTGAAACCTGGGATTTATCTGTGAACTTCCCTTTCACATATAATCAGTCTCTGAGGCCTAGATTATTCCTAAACATTATTGATTATATGTTTTTCTTTTTCCTTATCTTTCCTGGTTGCCTCCATTGTAGTCAGTTCTGGTGAAATTATGTCCGGATTAGTGCACTTGTCTCCTAGTTTTTCTTCATCTCTCAAGCTCTGCTTTCTTAGGTTCATCCTGTATGACACTAGCTGGTTGATCCTGGGAATAATAGATAACAAGGAAGATTTAATAAAGTTGACCAGAGAAAACTTCCCACTGCTTTCAGTGAGGAAGGACTTACCATGTGTTGGTGATGGACTTCACTAGTAGTCATGCCACCTTTCCAGAGCAGGCACTTGGGGTCTGAAGTGAAGCCCGGCAAGGCCAAGTGAACCTGCCCATAGTTCACTGTACAGGTGAATCCTGTGTTTAGGCTGACGTCCTCCAGGTATCTGGAAACGGCGGCATCTTGATGAAGAAGCATTAGGCTGGGGGCCACAGCAGTAGTGTTTTTATCTATTCTACCTGAACACTGGGACTTGGGAAATAAATGTGGGCATAAGCGGTAAGTGGTTAGGTACCAGTAAGTCAAAGAATGAGATGAATTTTCTGGGCCGTGACTTAACCACCATGGCCCATCAGGAATTGAAGTCCCTCGTTAGAAATGTCCTGTAATATGAACTCTTCTGGCTTATTGTGACTATTATTAAACATTATTAAGAAATTATGTAAAATTATTTGTTTTTGATTAAAAGAGGCTGTTCTTTCCTAAGTCACTAGAATTTATTGACTTTGCTAAATTTTTTACACAATTTTTCTTATTTTTTCCTAATAACATCCTTACTTGTCGTTACCTTTCTATTACTATTGCAAAAATGCATCATGAGAAGATATATAGCTTGCCCAAATAGAAGTTAAGTTGTAGATGCAGGACTCAAGATGAGGTTGCCTGATTGGCCACATTGCCTTTTCATAACAACAAGCAGTGATATCTGCTTTAGGTACAGAAGCACAGACTCGCAGCTACAGAAATGACAAGGGATGTAATGTACATCACCAAACTAGGAAGCATGGCTTCACCAGAGGAACTTAAAGAATGTATTAAGAGGACACCAAACTGAAACCAGAAATGTTTCAGAGGGGAAGAGAATGTCTGATAAGATGTTTTGTTATGGTTTATTGTTGTGGGATATCATGGGACACATCAGAAATGCCATAAAAATGGCACAGAGGATTTATGTGATTAGTTCCACCAAATCTTCACCAAGAATCTTATGTTTGTTTATTTATCGTAACATCTCAAGATCAATTATTATCCATGAACTTTAACCCTGTATATGGACAATTGAGGTCATAAAGTTAGTCTCTAGCATCTTTGGCACAGGAATGAGGAACAATATACTCCAGCAAGCCAGGACAGATTAGGGCACAAGAAGATTTTCTGACACAGCTAATAAATAGATCTAGCAGAGAGTTGATAAAGGAGCAACAAAGGACTTCAAGTGCTTACGTATATGCTGGAAGATCTTGTTCAGCAAAAAAGTAGAGAATTTGAACAATCTCCACCTATTGACCATTTCTACTCTTAGAAGCTCTGGAGTATAAAAAATGTCATTGGTACTCTGGGTTAAGTCATGATCAACAACAGAAAAAATATAGAAAAATACAATAGCAATCTTGTGAAGAAATGACAATATCCAGTCATAAGATTGGTGAGCATTTTAAAAAGAAAAATGTCAGTATGAGTCTGTAAAAAAAAATATAGGTTTGGATCATATGACCTGGGATTCTAAATGAAAGAAAGTTTAAGAGGTGTGGGTTGCCCTAAATCCCTCTAAATTATCACAGGACAATTATAAGTGATCGATCACATTCAGAATTTTAAAAATATGCAAAATACGAAGGAAAAAATACATTTCTACAGATAAGCATAAAAGTGGCGTGTAGCTATAAAAATTGTACCAAGAAAACTGAGATTCAGAATGGGCTGAAGCCTGTGAATAAAGCTAAGAATAACAACAACAACGAAAGCAATTTTCATGTTAGTTTTAGAGCAAAGGGAAGGAAAAAAAGGAAAGACAGCCTTGTCATTATGGATGAATAGTGTAATGACAACAGATGACAGAGATACCTTAATTTATTTTTAGAAAAAAGGTTGAGGTTTTAAATAAACAAATATGACAGAGAAAAGGAAACCGGCAAACTCACAACTTGGTTCTTAAATCTGTCAAGAATGATCTTTAGAAAGAAGAGAAGAATTGATTTAAAAAAAAAAAGCCAACAACACAAATCTTTGTAAAAGGTCTTCAGAGTTAGATGCCTGAGCCATTGGCTCCAGTGATCATTCCTCACCTTTGTGTCCCTGTCACAGCAGCTTTCAGGGGTGGCTGTAGTGGGAGAGGAGCCTGGAAGCCAGGAGATTGGCAACTGCAAATATGACTTTTAGTTTTTTAAGGGTAAGGACTGTGAATTTTGCAATCAGTGCATTGGTCTTGGATGAGACTCTACAATGACTAAAAGACTTATTCAAAAAGTTGTGTTTGGACCCTTATAAAAGGAAGAGGTAATCACTGGGAGCATGGGTTCCCTAAGGACAAGCCATGGAAGACCAACCTCGTTTCTTCTCCTAGAACATCAGAACAGTTAAGATCTGGTTGCTCAATATAGGAGTGTCATGGGAAGCTCACAGGCTCTGGAGCCAGATCTCCAGTGACCGAATTCTCTCCTCTTTACTAGCAGTGTGATGCAGGGCAAACTACCAAACTACTTTTATGGCTGTATAGTTTGAGGAAAATGACAGTGCCTACCTTAGAATGTTGTTGGAAGGATTCTATGTAGAGGCCACAACAGAGAGCACTCAGAACCATACCCAGCACACAGAAAATGCAATGAACAGTAATTGCTATCATCCTGTGAATTTAAGCAATCCACTTATGAAAGCCTCCTGAGAGTTTTGCAGACAAGATGACAGGTGAATTGCAGGAGGACTTAAAATTAGTTATGCAAAGGATGCATGATTGGTTCATGGAAGATTCTACGGAAATTTCAACATATTTCTCAGTCATTGGGATGAGAATGTGGAAGGCTTATTTACTAGTTGAATTTGCAGATGACGTCCGAGACCTGACTGGTAAAATCTGGTTGGCCAGACCTTAAAAAAACTTAGTTGGGGCAAATGTATTCATGGTTCTGTTTTTGTGTTCCAAACTTGTCGCTATGCGATGGTAATTCTTAACAGTAGCAAATGCGAAAGACTTCAGGTTTTAAACTATATTGTCATTTTGTGATAGGAAGACAAATGCAATCATAGTTTACCTTTGTTGACAAATGCCATGAGAAGATCCGCTTTCTCCTGACTGATTCATCTTATCGCACCTCACACATATGTTCAGATCTCAGTGTCCAACTCCAGGAGGGACTTAGACAAATTAGAGAGAGTTTGGAAGAGAATCTTCAAGGTAACAAAGCATAGTACTTCAAAACCATTTATTTAAGGTAGAGTTGAAAGGACTGGGGATGTTTTTCTGGGGGAATAGCAGTCCCAAAGGAGTCAACAGGGTTCAAAATATTTGAGGGTCTTTTCAAAGTGGAAGAGAGCTAGGTGGTGTCCGTATGGTTTCTGAGGTTCCAATCCAGACTAGTGGCTGTGAGTTGTTAGGCTCAATCATAAGAAGCAAACATGAATTCTCACAAATGGAAAAGTTTCAAAGAGAAAATGGCTGACTTTGAATGTATTTGTGGTCTGTGTTCTTGCCCATGTTCAAGCCAGGTGATGACCACCTGGGAAAGATACTGTGGAGGAAATTCAAACACTAACTGAATGGGAAGATGTAATGCTTTGTCCTCCCTGAATGTTCATTATTTTTCATTACTCCCTTACTCAAGAAGTTGTAATAGTGCTGTCATTTCTACTGAGTCAAGACAAAATCCTCTACTTGTTTATAAGAACTTCTCTTGGTCTGGCCTCCTCCTTCAGTCAAATCTTTCTGTTTTTATGAGGGAAGGTCTCTCTTTTTCTTTCTTTCTTAAATCTAATCTCAAAAAAAAAAAAAAAAAGAAAAGAAAAAAACAAAAAACCCAGAGCAACCCAAGGAAAAAAATGTTTACATAAAAAATTATCAGAAATTGTGCAAAACTTCTAGGAAATCTAGGGAATCAATATTTAAAATTATTTATGGCACAGAACGTACTTGATTTTTGCCAAGTAGTAGAAATAGAAAACAGTGCAACTGTAAGAAGTATAAATTGGTAAACATTGCTCAAAATAATAATATAAAGCACTTGAGTTCTTTTTAGCTTGTGCTAGTTAACCACAAGTTATTCCAAACCTTAAGGAACTAGCGATAAGTTCTGCTAAAAATACCAGTCTTGAAGAGTAAATCAGGCTGGAGATGTAGTTCTGTGGTAGAGCACTTGCCTAGCATGTGTGAGGCCTTGGGTTCTATGCCCATCCTGGAAGGGTGGGGGGAGAGATAAAAAGTGGATTTGTGGATGAAAAATATTGTAAATATATTGTAACAATATCTTTATTGCCATGAAGGTGTATATGTAAAAATTTAGGAATGTATTTAGAGGGAATTAGCTCACCTTTAGCACTTATATTCTGTTATAAACTATACATAGAAATCAGCAGTTTAAATATAAAAACTATTAAATAAAAAAGATCTAATTCTCATGTTACAACTTCCCCTAACAGTATATATATATTTTTTTTAAAGTTGAAATCAGGACAACTCTTGCAAATCAGAGGAAAAGAAGTTAAGAGAAAACCAAAAAGTAAACCAAGAATTCCAGCATGGAGATTAACAAAGTCTTTAAAATACCGTCGTGATAAAAACCTACCTAAAAAGTAACTTCATTAAATTTACAAATTTTACTATCTGAAGAGCTGTCATTCAGTAGCATTGATGCATGAACATGCTAATGTTTTAGAAATTCATATGTGAGATCTGAGTTAAAACTTCTCAAAGGAAAAGTTGGTGTAGATTTTATAGTCAAGATGTGTCTGTGCTTCCTTCTATTCCTGATTTTGACCAATGCACTTACTTTAATAAATGTAATACTAGCTGGAATAAAAAAATAGCTCTTTGGGAAAATAGCAAAATTAAATGTTAGCTGTTAGATTTGATAGTTTTGGTCCCTATAATGCTTGATTTGGATAAACTGCTTATTATACTGCAGGTTGATTTTATGATAAAAGACAATCCACTGCAAAATGTCCACAGGCCAACTCATTTGGCAGTTAATGGATTTATTCTTCTCCTCATGTTTCATCTATGACCCCACCAATATTTTTGATAGAGTTTCTTGTCACACAGGAATACATTCACAATTTTGAACAGCACTATGTAAACACAATTTAGATTATGGCTTACAATTTGCTGTTCACCTGGTTGAAACTCTGGCTTTCTCTTTATTTCACTACTAGGTTTTATGGGTTGGTTTATTCTAGATTATTCTTCATTTAACTCTTTATGGGGGTTTGAAGAAGCTTTAATTATTAGCTTTTGTTGTTGCTTAGGGCACTGGAAAGTGTGCTGGACTTGGAAGACAACCTTTTTTATGGCCAGCCTCAACTTTGTAAATGGATATTACTCACAATTTAGTAGCTGGGAATAGAGTCATGGGAAAAGAATTCCAAAGTTTATGAAACAGTCAAATTGGCATTTAAGTGACCCCATACATGCCATTGCTTATCTGCATTGCTTTAAGCTCATTTAGTTAGCAAGATTATGTATTAAAACAAATAGTGACAGCAGACAACAAGTATTTTACCTTCAATAAATAGTTACTGTCAGATTATCAATGAAGCAGAAACTTCTTGATTTTTTTTCCCCTAAAAAACCTTGCATTTAGTGCATTAAGCAAAGTAGCATGGCCACACACAGAGTCAGAGGCTTTTCTTTTTTATGTCTCCGTGTTTCAAAGAATGACAAATAGTCCTGCTTAAGGAGAGTGTGCTATAAAAACACAGCCTTTCCTGAGCATGCCAAAAATATTTGTAGATCTTATTGATATATGTAGTGCTCTTTTAATTCATTAAAACAGAAATTAGCACTTTACATTAGAGAGAAACAGGAGGAGAAGAAAAATCTGAAGTTAAAAAAATTATAAAAGAGAATCTTGAAAAAAAATTTCTGAACATCTTTCATTCACGGCTCCTTTTTCTTTAATCAGATATCAACCTATCTTTTCTCACCACTGACTAACTCTCACATTATTTTCTTGGGAATCCAGCCCTTTATGGCAGCATATTGTTATTTAGCACAACAATCGAGGGAGAGTCACTTGCTAATCTATGTTGCTAGACTATAATGGGAACGTGGGAATGCAGATCAGTTGTGATGCTTTTCAAAGAAAAAAAATAAGTCAGTAATGTAATCTCAAGCACATTCCACTAGCCAGAACCTGTCCAAGTCAGAATGATGGTGCATTTGAGCTTGACATGGGAGCTTACCTTTTGGTCTTCTCTCTTTTTTTCAAAGCCCTTTTGTAGGACCCCGAGTGCCTGAAGCCCTGGCTTCCTGGACACTCATTCCCCAGCCTCGCCTTTAGGTCTCTATTTTTCAGGCATTTCTACATGCTTTAGATTTATCTCTCTTTTTTTTTTTCCTTCACCACAGGAACATGTACAAATTTTATGTCTTGTTTTTGTTGGGCCCTGTTGTGAAAATGTCATAACCATTCTCTCCTAGTGACTAAATAATGTGCACACATACCTACCAACAGGGTAGGTGCTGTGCAATGCAAATAATAATGACAATAAAAATATAACAAGTGTTTCTTAAGAGACTTTCACAGACCTGAAATGATAGGACTATTATTTTTATCACTTCTTACAAAGATAAGAGCTAGGATTTTTCTTTTATTCTGTTTTTTTTTTCTGCAGTTTTTCAGAGAAGGCAGTGATCCATTTTGCAAGTATTAGAACTGAGATTCAGATCCAGGCCCAGGTGTGCTGGAGTGTAATGGCAGTGGGTATGAAGAAGGAGCATACCTGAGCAACCCTGCGCAGGGGAGAAACGCTGTTTCCCCCCATCCTCCAATACTGGGGATTGAACCCAGGGGTACTCTACCACTGAGCTACATACCCAGCCTGTTTTATGTTTTATTTTGAGACAGGGTCTCACTAAATTTCCCAGGCAGGCCTCAGACCCGAGATCCTTCTGCCTCAGCCTCCCAGGTCGCTTGGATATGCAAGTGGAGAGAGGATTCAAAGATGATTCGTACATTGAAGATGAGGAAGCTAGGCGGGATAGTAATTCCAGAGATGCGATTTAGGAGCACTGAGCACGGAGAGAATAACTGAAACACTGAAGATAGTTTTTTCAGTGTAAAAGAGGGGTTCACACCTTAGAAGCCACACTCAGTTTGGGAAGCTGGAGGAGTCAGTGACTAAGACAAATCACGGAGAAGGCAGAACATCACATCTTCATTCCTATTTTTGGAAGGTAGGAGAGAGTCAAGTTCCAGAAGAGTGTGAGGGAGATGCCACACTGAGAGAGGCCTGGGTTTCATCCTGCTAGGTGATGGGTGACGTACCACATATGTTATTCTACCTCTTCAGGGCCATTAGCATTTAAGTAGAGTAGGAAGGAGGAGAGCACATTGGCTAGATATGGTGTCTGGGACTAGTTACAAAATTGAGGAGAGAAGAGGCTGGGGGGTGGGATGATAATGAGTTTGATTTTGAGGTGTCTGTAGGACATTTAGTTTGAGATATTCAGTAGATGGTTGGATAATGAGCTTGAAGCTCTAAACACTAGTCTGGGATTGTAATATGAAAATTGTATCTGATCTCCTGTACTCACACATCCTTTTTAGAGCCTGAACTAAACTGTCAATAGAAATGCATTTTGTGTCTGAAGATCACACGATGATAAAAGCAGCTCACGTCCTTTCCTCTGTTGCAGAATTCTACAAGCCCCTTCCATTCCTCACATGCATGATCTGTGCACCACCATCCCAGGCCGACAGCTGCCCATTGACTTGCACCTGGCCTCCCGCGTGTACCACACTGTCAGCAAGAAGGGCCACCGTACCCTAGTTGAATTTTTTGGATCATGTTTCTTAGATGATCACTTTCTAGACACAGAAAAAGATAAGTAAGTGTTCTTTGGTAATTTTGTTTCAAACAGTTTGACACTGTCAAGGACATTCTGCCGTTGAGGTTTAGACTTTAAACCTCAAGACTTCTGTTTTGGGACAGTAGGGAGGAGCCATTTTTGTTCTTTTCCATGGCTTCCCCAGTCCATACACAGAATCAGTATCTCCATTTCCTGATAATATTAACAGGAGCCATGACTGCCTTAATCTGTTGTGTTGCTATGATAGAATACAACAGACGGGGTAGTTTATAAAGAAAATACATTTATTTCTTATAGTTCTGGAGGCAGTTCTGGTGAGGCTCATTCTAAGGTGGAAGAGTAAAGAGCAAAAAGTAAGAGAGTGTGAGATAGTTGGCAGTAGGGGAAGGGGGAAGAGGGACTGAAGTCATCCTTTTTATATCAGGAACCACTCCTGGGATAACTAGCACACTTCTACAGAAGTGGCACTAATCTACTCATAAGGGCAGAGCCTTCACGATCTAATTACCTCTTAAAGGTCCCATCTTTTAACACCGTTGCATTGAGAGTTAAGTTCCCAGCACACGAACTTTGAAGGACATATTTAAACCACAGCAGTGTACTATCATGAGGTAACTTCAGTAGTCTAATTCCCAAAAGGTGTTACATAATAGTGTCTTATTAGTTCTCTCCTCCTCCTCCTCTTCCTCTTTCTTCTTCTTCTTTTTTTTTTTTTAAATTTTTTGTACTAGGAATTGAATCCAGGGTCCTCTACCACTTAGATTATATCCTTAGCCCTTTTAAACTTTTTCTTTTGAGACAGGGTCTTGCTAAGTTGCAGAGCTGGCCCTGAACTTGCAGTCTTCTTATCTCAGCCTCCCCAGTAGCTGGGGATTATAGGTGTGTACCACCATACCCGGCTTTATTTCTCCTTCTCCTTCTCCTTCTTCTCCTTCTCCTTCTCCTTCTTCTTGTACCAGAGATTGAACTCAGTGGTGCTTTTCTACCTGGCCTCATTTATTCTTAATAAGAACTCTGAAATACCGATGTGGGAATTGAGGCTCATAAAAGTTAATCAGTTCAGCACTATTTATACAATTAACAAAATTACAGATTTGGCACTTGAGTCCAGTCTTTTGAACTTAATCTCACCATCTTTAGATATACTTGGGGTCTAGGATCATATACAAAAGTCATTGCCTCTTGGAGTTCATCCCATTTCTCCTTGTGTCTCAATTCCCCTTGGAATCTGCCTAGTCTTTTGTGAAGAGTACATAATCTACAGCATCTCCAAACGAGGAGAAAAGGAAAGGGAGCTAACCCTGACTGAGTGGTAACAGCTTCTGGAGCACTGTGATATGTGCTTTTGCATATGCTTTCTTTTAAAATCTTCAACTTAAGAAAGAAGTCACAATTTCCATGTGGTTAATGAAGAAATTTAGGCTCCAAGGTATTAGGTTACTTGCCTAAGTTCTTATCTTGGAATAGTGATTAGAATCCAGATTTGTCTGAATTTTTCTTAACCCCCCCCTTTTTTTTCATTTGTAAACTTTTAAAGAGACTTTCAAGACTTTTTGTTCTCCTAACCACCCCTCCCAATTAAATTATAATACACTATACATACTGCATATCTGCTTATAGTACTGAATGTGTGTCTGTGCTTTCTACATAAAAATAAGAAGCTTTCATTATCCCACCCTCCCCATGCTCAAAGCATCAGTTCTCATCCCCATGGGGGGCAATATTACTAGCCCAGAAAGACGCATGCTCCAAAGGCTCCTGCCTTTTAGAAGAGCTAGTGGAAATCCTGAAAAACCACCTATTACATGTTCTAAGAATATTAAAATATTAAATATTATATGAAATAGAGCCTTTTCCAGTACATTGTAATATTCTAGTGAAAAAAATATTTAAAAGATTTTAATTATACAATCACAAATTGAGTGACTTACCTACATTTTTCATGGTATACCCTGAACCCATTTCCTTAAACCTTACTTTCGGTGAAAATTGAAGCACTCCAGTGCATTCTTTCACAGTTTAAAATCACCACTTTCCCTGTGTTTTGGAACCACAATGAGTTTCATTTTGAATTCTTGAAGGAAGGTCATTATTATATTTATTTTTTATTTAGGCAAAAATATATTTTTAGGATGTTTTTGCCAATCATTTAGTTTCAACTGATGAAATCAATGCTTGCTAACTTTTTGAAAAAAATTTATATGTGAAGAATTTTGGAAATTCTTAAGAATCTCTGATAGGAAATAGTTCAGCAGGACATTCTTTGAAATGTCCTTTAAAAGCCTAAAGCTGGGAATACAAAGTCAAGACATAGCTAGTAGTACTGACTCAAGACTGAAACTAGTCATTTCCATTAGTGCTGTGCAAGCCAAGTATCATTTTGGGGAATAACAGTTTCTATTATTCATGCAAAGTGTTAAAAATGCTAGTTTCTTTCAAATTCTAAATTTTTTTTCTTCAAGTAGACCTCACTTTCTTTTTCCAAGAGAGTCAATAGCACTATTTGACAATGATAATTCTTGGCAATTTGTTCCTAAGTACCAAATAAGAAGTTAATTTAAGTACCTAATATTTAATTCTCTGGCATCTATCTCTTGAGGATTATCTGGCTAAACATAGCTTAACCTTTTCAAAATATATCTGTCTGCTGAGTCTACAAGTTCAGAGAAATATATAATTTTTTTTCTGCTGTAATAAGTGTCTGGAGAAAGGTAATCATAAACACAAAATAAATACCTTTTTATTTGGTAGCCTTTTGCTTTATCTGTGCAATGAAAAGTTAACTCCAAAGCAGAATAATACTTGTGGTTATATAGCTTTAATGATTTCCCCGCTCTGCATATGGTAATTGTTATTTTTTACGAACACTAATGATATTTTAGTGAAATGGTAGGAGTATATACTTCAGTTTATTTGAAATAGTAAAATGATGTTCAAACTTATGTCTGGCTAAATAGCAATTTTGATGAGAACTATAAAATATTTCATGTTTTGCTTTAAAAATATTTTTGTACTGTCTAGAGAAGTTAATAGCCATTAATTAAAATTCTTAGAAATGAATTGTAGATTTAAAGTTTTAAAGTAGGGCAAATCATTAAAGATGTTTAACACTTAGGTTAATGTTGCTTTGGTGAATAGTCTTCCAGACAGCTCTTATAAATCATGTTTATATCATACAAGACATTCTATAGCTCTAGTTGTTTTTCACTCAAGTTTATGTGTGAACATTTAAATTACTTCATGATATTTACTAATTTAACCAAAATGCAGTGACTATTTTTACAATAACCTTGACACTATTCATTTCCTTGAATTCTTGCCAAATAACTAATTGTCAGTTTTTAATATTTTTTTCTAATCTGGTAAGGAAAAGCGTTTTTAAGATTATTTTTATATTTTATTTGTTATGGTTTGAGCGTGAGGTGTACTCCAAAAGCTCTTGTGTGAGACAATGAAAGAAGGTTTGGAGGAGAAATGATTGGGTTATAGCTTTAATCTAATCAGTGAATTAATCCCTAGTGGGATTAATTGAGTGGTAACTGGAGGCAGGTGGGCTGTGGCTGGAGGAAGTGATTCATTGGGGGTGTGGCTACGGGGTATGTATTTTGTATCTGGAGAGTGGAGACTCTCTCTGTGCTTTCTGATTATCACATGAACTTTTTCTGTCTGCCGCACTCTTCTGCTGTGATGTCCTGCCTCACCTCAAGCTCCAAGGAGTGGAGCTTGATGTCTGTGGATTGAGACCTCTGAAACTGTGAGCCCCTAAATAAACCTTTCCTCCAGTTGTTCTGGTGGTGTCATTGAGTCACAGCAGCGAAAAAGCTGACTAAAACATTATTCACTTTCTCCTTCTTCCTTCCTTCCTTCCTTCTTTCCTTCGATGAGGATCTAATCTAGGTCTGCCTATATATTATAATTGCTTTTTACCAATTAGCCACACACCCCTACCAAAAACAGTCTTTCTCTTTCTCTTTGTGGAGTTTACTATCCATCTCTTTCTTCTGGATTTTTAAGTGATCTTTTAATATTAAAGATCCTAATCATTTGGCATCCATACTACTGACATTTTTTTTCATTCTATTTTTCAGTTTTATTTATGGTGTTTTATGCTAGACAGAGTTTTAATTTTAAGTGATAAAAACTAGAAATTGTTTCCTGTATGTGTTTTAGTTTTGGTGCATTCTTAACAAGGCCATTTCACACTTAAATTTAAATATATTCTGTTATATATATTTTCTCCCAAGTTATTTTGTGACTTCCTTTTTAAAAAATATTTTATCCATCTGCAATTTATTTGGTTAAGAAGAATAAACATTATTATTTTTCCCCAACTGACTAGCCAATTGTATGACATAAATTATCTAACAAATTTTCTTTTCCTCAGTGATTTGAAATGCCAGATGTATTAGTCCATTTGTTGTTACTATAATTAAGCACCTGAAACTAAGTACTTTATAAAAAGTGAAGGTTTATTTAGCTCCCAGTTCTGGAGGTTCAAGAGCATGATGCTGGTTCTGTTCAACTCTGCTGAAGGCCTAATGGTGGATGGCATCCCAATGTTGGGAAGCTGAGGGAGTGAGAAATCACATGGTGGGATAGGAAGTCAAAGAAACAAAGGTATGAGCAAAAATGACCTCTAGGCTCTGCCTCTTAAAGGTTTTACTACTTCTTAACATCACAATATTGGGGATCCAGCTCTCAGCACAAGACTCTTGGGAAGTAGAGGCAAACCATACCCAAACCATAGCACAGATTTTCATACATTAAATTCCAATATGTTTGTGAACTTGTTATATAGACTTGTGTTCTATTTCACTGATTGTTTATGTAAAACTGCCTGTGTAACTTTTTGACCCATCCTTAACAAAGAAAATTTAAGAGATGGTTAACTGTGGTCCATTCATTTTCATTGTAGATAGTATACTCCACCCACACAAAGTAAAACCACCTTGTCTCATTTTTTGCTTTACATATGTATTATTGTTAGCTCTTTCTTACATTTTAATTTTTCTTAGTCATGCCTCTTCTAGATCACATCAATTTGAATGTTTATAAGCTAATCAGAAATTTATTTAAAAAATATTAATATAATGATTTTATTAGTGCATTAAATGATACATATTAATGGGGCTCACTATGACATATTCATATATGCACATAACATGACGTGCTCCATGCAGTCCCCATGTCTTCCCCTTTCCCTCCCCTTTTCCCTCCCCCTGATTGCCTTCCCTTAAGTACCTTGCTAGTCATCCATCCTTTATTTATTTATTTATAATTGGTGCATTATAATTATACATAAAAATAGGATTCATTGTGATATCTTCATACATGCACATCGTATAATTTGGCCAATTTCATTCTGCAGTTCCTCTACTTTCCTTCCCTTCCTCCTAATCCCTCAATCATCCTGTATTCATTTTTTGTTGTAGAAGAAGTACTTGGTATTATTTTTGTCATTTTGTTTTATATCCTCTTTCTCTTTTTTTTTTTGCTTCTTTGCTATTTCCTATAATCTGTCATATTACCCAATATTTATCTGTGTTTTCATTTGTATCATTATCTCATATCTGGTGTTGTGAGAGAGAAATCTGCAGCCAGGCTGTTTCTATTTCATTCACATGTGATCTTGTTTCTCTTCTTCTCCTCTTAGATACTCATAGGATTTTAAATTAAATATTCCATAAGCACATCTTTGAGAATGCTTTGTTTTCTAATTAATTTTTTTCCACTAAATGGAAAGCCCCTCTGATATGCTAATGTATTGCTCCTTGGTTTGGGATAATTTTTTTCTATTTTGAGTAACGTTTCCATTATGTTTATTTCATGTATTTCTTTAGGAATAACATTTAGCTATTTGTTAGCGCTTCATTAACTGTTTTTATATTATTATTTTGCTTATATTCACCTTTCAAACTTCTGTTCATCAGTGGCTTCATTTTCTAAGGCTTAAATATTAACAAATATCATAATGACTCCTATTTCAATACTGTTACAGCATTTTTTTTTCTTATTTTTGTTACTACTATTATATCTATTAAAACTGTCTTTTGTTTTATCTGAACTTTTCTTGTTTCATGAAAACATTTAAATATTTTCTTAGAGACAGGTTCTATAAGGGAGAACCTTTCTAGAATTTTTTTTTTGTTTCCTGTATTAAATCTTTTCAAAAGGACATTCTTTCTGGATGTGGTAACACATGACTGTAATCCCAGTGACTTGGGAGGCTGAGGATCATAAGTTTGAGGCCAGCCTCAGCACTTGAGGCCCTAAGCAACTTAGTCAGACCCTGTCTCAAAATAAAAATATAAAAAGGGCTGGGAATGTGCCTCAGTATTAAGTACCCCTGGGATTCAGTTCCTGTAACCAAAAAAAAAAAAAAAAAAAAAACCCAACAAAAAAGACATTCTTCATTCAATTCTTTGAATACTTTATTATTTCTTATACTTTAAGGCTTTATTCATATAACTAATATTAGGTTTTTCTGTGTACTCATCTTTGAATGAAGATAGGTCATCTCTGGCTACCCAAAGTTAATATAGGGTAGATTTCGCTGGCATTTCTTAACTGTTCATCTTGGAGGCATTAGAATATTACTTTTAGGTCTCTGGTAGGAGAATAATCACTCATCCTGTTTTTTCTGACCTAAGCTAGGAAGAGTTTGAGAAGCTGTAATTGCAGAGAGAAGCATCCTTTAATTGCCCATGGTAGTCTGCATTTGCTCCATTGTGCCTCAGTTTTGGAATCGGAGCTTCTGCTTATATTAGGGTGGGAATGTAATCTTACTATTGCTTGTTCCTTCCTAGAAACTGAGAATCCTGTTTCTGAATCTGAACCAGGGATGGGGACTTGCTAACTGTGGGAGACTTCCCTGATGTTAATTATATAACTACTGAAACCTCTGGAGTCTCTGAAAAATTCTTACTTTTATATGTGCTATTACTTGATCCTCCCCTTCTCCCACTGTGTCATTGTCAAATGATGAACCTTTTCTGATGCCAGACATAGAGGAGCATCTTTACTTACAATTTTGTTTTTTTAAAGAATGATTTTTTTTTTTTAGTTGTCGATGGACTTCTATTTTATTTATTTATATGTGGTGCTGAGATTCGAACCCAGGGCTTCACACATGCCAGGCAAGTGCTGTACTGCTGAGTTCCAGCCCCAGCCCCTTCACCTACAATCTTTATACTTCATTTATAATATTGTATTCTATCATCTGTTCTCTGTTTCTTTCCAGCATGGGTTTCTGGGAGTGACCTAACTCTTACATTCCCCATTCTCCACATCGTCTGCCATGGCTTAGCTGTTAGGCTGATTCTGACACCATCTTCACCTCTTAAGTGGCTTTGTTCAGTGCTGCATAATCAAGGCGATGGCCTAAGATATTTTACCAGAGAGCACAAGATATAATTCCTGTTTGAGGTCTAGCTGGTGATATGTGCCATAGAAGTACATATATCAGAGATTTGATGTCTTATGTCCTACTCCCCTATACCATTCATGTTATAAACAAGGAGACAAAGTTTTGTACCACACATCATGGCTGGTGGTACAGTTAGATACAGAATCAACAGCAAACTCATTTAAATTTCTATTTTATTTACTTTGAACAAATAGTCCTATTAGTATGTATGTTTTCAGCATATTTTAAAAATACAGATTGGAGTAAAAAAAAGCCATATCAGGATGGTCTATCAATGTTTGATATCCTATTAGTACGTTTTTTAAAAATGGAAATACCCAAACAAGAAATTATTTGGAAATTTATCTGTTCCCATAACTCCATTATGTAAAAGCTAAATTTTTTTTTGGAAAGTAAAACAATGTCATTCCACCAGATGTCACTGTTTGCATGTAGCAATGAAGTCACAATGATTTAAAAATACAATGTCCCCCCAATCTTATTTTGTAAAAAAAAAAAAAAAATTCTATATAATTATAGGTGTGCTCTTTTTGTAGACTCACCATTTTGAGACTATCATCTTTGATTTTTAAAAAGCATACAGAGTATTCACATTCCTCTCTTGAAGTTTTTAAAGAAAAAAATTATACAAGGCTACAGAAAATGATTTGTAGATTAGCATCTTCAAGAAGATGAATTCCTGAAGATTTTCCCCAGACCTCTGGAGTCTATTTTTTTAAACATTCGCTGATGTAAGCTAATGCTTTCCAGGTTGTGGATTCAGACCCCATAAATAGGTTGTAAAATCAGTTTAGTGCTTTAAAGAAATGGTGTCTAGAATAAAACAGCCCATCATAGCAGAAGGGTGTGGTGGAAGAAAGCAGTTCAGGACATGGCAAGCAGGCAACTGAGAGCTCTACTTGCCCAGGACAAAATATAAATCTCAAAGGCACCCTCCCAGTGACCTACTTCCTCCCGGCACACCCTATCTGCATACAGTTCCCGCCCTATTAATCTATATCAGTGGATCGATCCACTGACTTAATCTAACAACTATTATAATCTAATCATTCACCTCTGAAAATTGCACACACTTTTGGGGGCCTCCTCATGTCTAAGCCGTAACACCTGGGACCCATTCTCCTCTCTGCTTCCTAGCCTCCATCTGTGGAGCAGTGCTCCTCTGCCATGCCCTTCTGCTGCAAGGTTTTGCCGCACCTTGGGCCCAGAGCAGTGGAGTGGGCAGACCATGGACTGAATCTCTGAAACCATTAGCCAGAAAAAGTTCCCTTCTTCTAAGTTGTTCTTGCCAGGTATTTTGGTTGTAGTGAGGAAAAGCTAACAAATGAGAAAAAGGGAGATAAAAATCCCACCCACTATAGTTAACTCATCTCTTCAAGAAAGGTATTAATCCCTCCATAAGGGCCCTAAATCCATGACCCAAACACTTCTCACTAGGCCCCAGCTCCCAACACTGCTGCTTTGGGGACCAAAGTACCACCCTTTCCCCACAGCCTAATCTTAGAACTTTCTTATTGGTCTTGATGTATTTATACTCTGGGTTTCCTCTCTTAGTCCCTAGTCCTGTTCCTGTTCTTTCATTTTTGTAAATATATCAGTCAAGATTCAGTTGCAGAAAATAGAAACGTCTTTAGTGAAGGTATTGAGTAAGGGCAAGTTCGTGCTTATAAAATCAACGGAAAGGTTGGGAAAATCTCCATTAGTCAAGGAGGGCTTGAGGAAAAACCCACACAGCGTGCTCAACTGGCTGCTGCTGCTCCTCATCAGGAAGGTGGGAAGCTGAAAGCCACACTGTCAACATACCACCTTAGCTGAGATTCAGGTATTAAGTGGCCTCTGCTGTCACCACTTTTGACCCTGGAGCCACAGTATGTCTGTTTCATATGCTCACTGGCCAAAACGACAATTTACAAAAGGAGTAACTGGGACACTGCTACCCAAGAACCAGACAACTTTGTTCCAACTGTGCTTGCCAAGAGAAACCCCAGAACTTTCTGCCTTCTGAAGTGGTTAGTGGGACCTACATCATCTCATCTAGAACACTGGCTATAGCAGGGTTTTTACCCCTCCATCCTCAGCAGCTCAGGAAAGCACAGTAGAATGGAGTAGGTGTTGGTGGCAATGACATTTACCAGGCTGGGAGTTGAGATCTAACTTCTCTTTGAATTCAAATATTTGGTAAGGTGAGATAGGTTGCTTATTTTCATGAGTCTACTTTGGAAAATTCCTATCTTCTTTAGTCTGGAGTTGGGCAGACTGACCCTTAGGAGCTGGTAAGATGAAACTTGAGAGTTTTAGCATATTATCAACAAATACATTATATATATTTATTTTTTTAATCTAGTGACTCGTATTGGCTGTTCATATAATAGAAAAGTTAGACCTCTAAATATTTTTATGTGAAATTGACAGAACTATAGTCTGTAGAGGCCCATTTTCTATTCATTATGTATCTTATATTTAATAGTTACACAATACAAAAATTAATGTATTTTCAAGCCACCCACAGGTCAGTCATTAATGATACGTTCTGCCTTCAAAGTTTGATTTATCTCATATCTTGGGCTAAATTAAGGCTTTTGATAATTTTTTAACCTATATATATATATTCTTAGATATATGTAGCTGGTAGCCTACCAAGGGAAGATCTGACACCAAAACAGTTTTCTGTACATCCCAGCAAGATGTGGATCAAGAAGACAAAACTGTAATGTGAGAAGGCAGTTCTGCTCAGGCTGGTGTTTTGCCCCAAATCTTTGTTGTGAGTGTGGAGTGTGGAGTAGGTTAGAAGTCAGGTCATAGAGAATTTTGGATCTCTTCTATAATTGGGCTTTCACAGAGTGAATATATTATTTTTCCAATATAATAAAACAAAACCATCACAAAGGTTACTATTAAGAGGTACTCAGAGCCAAACAAATTATTTTTGGGTTCTCCTTTTTGGGTATTTGATCTTTTCACAATTTTTACTTAGTGCTGATGTCAAATGACCATATGTTTATTTTAACGGAGGTATGAAAAGAAAGCAAACATTTTTTGCTTTATCAATAACGTAAAAAACACTAATTTTTAAAAATTACATTTTAGAATACTGTGTGGAATTCCTGTTAAGAGAGAAAACGAAGACTATGCCTGTGTCCCTCTGGTGCCACCAGAGACACCTTCTGAATTGGCACAAGGAACTATGCAATATGTTCACAACCTGCAACTCTCAGGAGAGGAGGTAAGAACTTTCTTCAGTATTACTTTTATCTACCTCATATGTTCTCAAACATTTTGGATTATGACTCTCTTGACACTCTTAAAATTACTGAGGTTGTAATAATGGTTTATTTGAGCTACCTATATTGACATTTACAATATTAGAAATTTAAACAAAATTCCCAAATATTTATTTTTAAAATAGTAGTAATAAAGTCATTTGTTAATATAAAAATGTATTTTTTATGAGAAATAATTATGTTTTTAAAAACAAAAAACATAGTGAAAAACTAGGATTATTTACTTACTTCGAAAATTTCTTTGCTGTCTGCCTTTATAGAAGACAGCTGGATTCTCAAGTCTACTTCTGTGTACAATTCTGTGGCTGGTTTGATTGAAGTAATATGAGAACAATTCTAGTTTTTAAACAGATATGTAGTTGAAAAAGAAAAAAAATACCTTAATACCATTTTGTACATAATTTTAAGATATTCTTTAATATATCCAAATTTAAGAAGCAGTAGTTATCTTGAGAGTTTGCTATGAGACTTCCACTTCTGAGTAAGGTAGGGTAGAATCAGTTTTCCCTCTTCTTCCTGCCCATTACAGGTCAAAAACCTGGGCATCACAAAAGTAAGACAACTGTTCATGTGGAGAGGAGGAGGCATACTAGCTAGGAGCTTTAGGACTCAAGGAATGACATGGGTTTTCTTTTCTCTTTCTCCTTCCCTCCCTCCTTCCATTTTCCTTCCTTCCTTCCTTCCTTCCTTCCTTCCTTCCTTCCTTCCTTCCTTCCTTCCTTCCTTCCTTCCTTCCTTTCTTTCTTTCTTTCTCCTAGAATTGAGCTGAAAAAGCTGGTAATCTGGAAATGCTAACAGGTAAAGACAAAAAAGAAAACAAAAAAATCCAATACTTGCTATCTCTAGCCAAAGAACCAGGAGAAGTGCAACCCAGCAGAACAGAAAATCAGAAAATTTTTAGAAAAATAACTGTTGTATTCCAGAAAAAACTGTCCCCATCCTACCTCCACCAGTAAAGGGAGTAGAAAGAACACTAACACTTCTGCCAGTATGGTTCCAAAGAGGGCTGCGTGTCGACCAGTTACTTTGATTCTAATGGAGTGGTAATGAGACACCAACATGCTGTCAGGTGAGACCATAA
Organism: Ictidomys tridecemlineatus; assembly: GCF_052094955.1. Classification (NCBI taxonomy): domain Eukaryota; kingdom Metazoa; phylum Chordata; class Mammalia; order Rodentia; family Sciuridae; genus Ictidomys; species Ictidomys tridecemlineatus. The sequence goes on along the minus strand of NC_135481.1, from coordinate 77,323,489 downwards.
GGGATTCTGTCCCCATCCTAGTTACAAGCCACACCCCTCTCCAGCTGTGGAATCAGAGGAGGTCTAGTAGAGTGTCAGTTAACAGGAGGTTTAAATAGGATCTAGAGTCTTATGGGTTAAGACCCCAAATATCCAAATTTCAACTGAAATTTATTAATCTTATTCAGCACTAGAAAAATCTCAAACTGAATATCAATAGATATCATCACTGAGATCTCAGAAACATTAAAATTATCCAACAAAATTTTAAAGCTGCAACCATAAAAATGCTCCAATGAGCAATTACGAACAACTTTGCAACATAGTTAAAAAAATAGATTCATAAAGGACAGTGACACAGACTGAAATCCTAAAAATCTAGAGATTGAGGCAGGAGGATTACAAGTTAGAGGTCAGTCTCAGCAACCTTAGTGGGATCCTCAACAACTTAGCAAGACCCTGTCTCAAAACTAAAATATAAATAAAAAAATTAAAAAGGATGGGGAAGATAACTGAGAGGCAAAGCACATCTGGGTTCAATCTCCAGTACAAAGAAAAAAAGAAAAAAAAAAAAGAAAGTAAGTCTTTGTAAAGAAATAGAAGATGCAGAGAAGAAACAGGCACAATTTAGACTTAAAAAATGACTTAAACCTGAAACATGAGGGAGTCAACTGAAAAGTAAAATTAGTATAGAATCAATGAACTTGAAGACAGAACCTTAGAAGTTACCAAATCTAAGCAATAAAAAGAAAATAGACTGGAAAAAAATAGTAATTAGCCTCAGGGATTGTAAGACTATAACAAAAGGTCTAATATTTGTGTTATGATGATCCCCAAGGGGAAGAAAAAGAGAGAGAGACTGAAAAAATAACTTAAAGAAAAAATGGCTGAATATTTCACCAGTTTGGCAATTCAAATTTACAGATTCTATGAAAACCCCCAATAGAAAACACCCAAATATACGTTAGTTAAGTAAGTTTATTAGTAAAAATTCTGGAAACCAGACAAGAAAACATCCTGAGAGCAACGAGAGAGGGAACATGTTACCCACAAGGGAACAGCAATGTGAATGGAAGTGGATTTCCCCTCAGAGACTATGGTGGCTAGAAGTAAGTGGCAGAATATTTTCTAAAGTGTGAAAAGAGAGGAACTGTGAACCCAGCTCCCTGTATCCAAAGAAATATTCTTCAGGAATAAAGGGGAATAAAGACATTCTCAGGAAACTAAGAGAATTTGTTGCCAACAGACTTACTTTAAAAGAATGGCTAGAGGAAGTTCTCTAAACAGAAAGAAAATGATAAAGAACAACTATCAGAACAATAAGGGGTGGGAGTTAGGGAAGAAAAGAAGTACTTTGGATTAAACAAAGGGGAATGAAGGGAAGGGAGGCAGAATGGGAAAAGGAAAGAGTAGAATGAGTCAGACATTACTGTCCTATGTGCATATATGATTCCATGACTAATGTAATTCTACATCATGTACAACCAGAAGAATGAGAAGTTATGCTCCATATATGTATAACATGTCAAAATACATCCTACTGTCATGTATAACTAATTGGAACAACAAGAAAAAAGAATATCTGGAAGGAACAAGAACATGTACAGCAAAAATAGGGATAAAAACAATAGTGTTGTTTCTCCTTTTGAGTTTTCCTAAGTATACGTATCAGTCAAAAAAAACATTATCACACTAATGTGGTTGTAAATGTGTACAGAGAAAATTCCTAAAGACAATTATAAATGGGGTAAGGTAAAGAGACATAAAGGGAGCTAAGTCTTCTACATTGTCACTTGATTGGTAAAATGATGACATCAGTAGACTGTGGTAAGTTATGTTTATGTTTCCTAGTATCTACATCAACAAGTAATAAGCTATGTGAAACATACACTCAAAAACACTATTGATAAAAGTGGAATTTTAAAGTATGTTCAAGTAACCCACAGAAATGAACAGAAAGGGAGAAAGAAAACAGATAATCAAAAGAAATCAGAAAAACAGAAAACAAAAACTAAAATGGCATATGTCAGTCCTAAATGAAATATAAAATGTTTAACTACACAAATTACATGACAGAGTGGCAGGAGGGATTAAAAAACGTGACCCAATTGTGTGGTTTCTATCAGAAACGGAGTTAAAATACAATAATAGATTCACATTGAAAATAGGATGGTAAAAATGAACATGAAAATGTTAAACAAAGAAAAGTGGGAATGGCTATATTAATATCAGATGAAAGGAATTTCCCAAGTACATAAAGTTATCAGAGACAGAAAGGGGTGTTGTATTATAATAAAATTGTGAATACACCAAGAAGACAATAATCTGAGAAAGTACATGTACCAAACAGCAGAACAGCAAAATATGAAGAAAAATTCATAGAACTGACAAAAGAGAAATAGGCAATTCTACTTTTCTAGTTAGAGACTTCAGCATCCCCTTTTCAACAACTAATAGCACACTTTTAGAAAATCAGTAAAGATATTGAACTCAACAGACCCATTGACTAACAGGATCTAGTTGAAACTTGAAGTATGCAGAAACCAACAAAAGTGGAATACATATTCTTTTCATTTAACACAACATGTATGCCAGAATAGAGTCCATTGCAGAAGCAAACAAACAAAAAAAATCAATAACAAGAGAATAACAGAAGACACCTCTAGACATTAGGAATCTAAACTATACAGTTATAAATAATCAATGGGCTGAAGGGGGAGTTTCAAGCGATTTCAAAATGCATTGAAATTAATGAAAATATAACACATCAAAAATTGTGGGACACAGCTAAAAGAAGGTTGAGAGGGAAATTTATGGCATTAAATGCTTACAATAGAAAAAATAAAGTCTCAAATCAATCATTTTAACTCCCATCTCAAGAACCCAGAAAAAGAAGAGCAAAATAAACCCAAAGCAAGAGGCAGGAATGAATAGTGAAGAGCAGAAATCAATGAAATCGAGAGCAGAAAAGCAATAAAGAAGAAAACTGGCAAAAAAGCCAGTTCTTGAAAAGATCAATAAAATTGATCTCTGGTAAAACTGATGGGAAAAAAATGTCAAGAGAAGACATGAATTAACAATATAGAAATGAAACGAGAAATTATCATGGACCCCAGAAAGCATCAACAGAACACTACAGGAATATTATGAATAACTCTACACACACTCAAATTTGACAACTTAGATGAAATGAGAAATTCCTAAAAAAACCCCCCCCCCAAAAAAAAACATCAAAAACAAAACAAAACAAAACAAACAAACAAACAAAAAAACAAACTACCACAGCTCATTCAATGGAAATAGATAATTGAGGGGGGATCCAAGATGGCAGGCCAGAGGGAGGAAGCCTTCTGTGTTGCTTGGTGACCCGGGTCTCAGCTAATGGGAATACTGTTTTGCTGAGAGTGATAGAGGACCACTCCACAGCTGATCTCTTACAGGAATAATCATGGCCACTGTGTCCTGTGGGGCCCCAGGCCTCAGCTTAGAAAAGGACTCCCGACTCCTGACTACTTGCCCATGCAAGTCTGAGGGTGCCATAAGGGGGACCACTGGGATCAGTGCAGGTACAGAATTTCCAGACACCGCTCCCATGAAGGACACTGAGTCGCTACCCACATGCAGGAACTCAAGCTGCCATTCCTGTGTGGACCCCCATCTACTAACGTGGGGCTCCCTTGGTCCCCTCCATCTTGGGGCTCAGCAGCTACTGCCATAGTCCCCTACTCATGGGAGCCTGCCTGCACCTTGGACGTCACAGGCTCTGAAGAAAGCCTACATCTGCAACCCAGTACACCACAGAGCTCATCTCTGAATGCATTGCACAATGCATTTGCCTGAATCCCCCCACTCGACCCAATACCCCATCACTGAAAGCAGCAGCCTCCATCTGGGGACACCTCCATCATTATCTTTAGTTGGGGCAACTACCAGTTTGGAACACTGGATAACCAGGTACCTATAGCTTTCTAATTCCCCCAGTCCCCAGCAGCCGATAACTCGGCAGAGTGACTGCCCAATTCCAAACAGTGCTCCACGACAGGTGTGCAGCCACCAGAGTGCAACACACAAGGCCCCCAGAGAGAATGGTTCCTGACTAGGAAGTAGAAAAGGAGAGGGTGAGGGAGATACACTATAGAGACTAATTTAGAGGGCAGGAACTGTGAGGCAAGATGAGGAGATAAGACCCGGTGCACACATCATAGGAGCAGACCCCAAAGGAGATTCTTGAGGTACAGACGCCCAATAGGATGGTGGGTGCCATACCCCATTTCCAGGTGCCCTTCACCCAAGACCAACTGTCACACCCTGGTAACCCCCCCATCCTGAGGGTGGAGATACCAACGAAGAACAGACAACCCCACCTATTGGATGATAAGGGAAGCAGGAAAGATAATAATCTCCAACCAAAACAATCTTTTTTTATTCCTTTGAGATTTTTTTTCTTCTCTCCCTGTATTCTCCTTCCTTTACATTCCCAACATATGTGAAACCAAGTACTTTGCATGAATTAGGATATTGAGGACTGAGATAACCGAATAGTATATTACAATTGTTGTATATTCTTTTTCTTCTTTTTTGTTTTTTCCTCTCCAATTTTTACAATTTTAGCATTTTTTCAATTTTTCTTAATATATGTTTGTCTAATGTACTCTACTGTCTTCCTTCTTACTTGTCTACCCATAATTACTACCTCTCTATTCTCCTATTTTTGACAATCAAGACATAAAGGAAATTTCTAGAAGTGAGTTCATATAATTTTGTATTGAAGATAGATTTCATAGTAAATTCCTTATAAATAATGCAGCACTGTGACAAGGGTGATGTGGCCCTGCTGAGGAGAAAGAAAGGCATACAATTAAAAGCTCAATTGAAAGCATCACCAACAGATTAGACCACTTGGAAGTCAGGACCTCAGACAATGAATTTAAAATATATAATCTTGAAAAAAATGTAGACTAGACAGTGAAAATGGTAAGAAACCATGAGCAGAACGTTCAAGAAATATGGGATAGCGTAAAAAAAAAAAAAAAACAAATTTAAAAGTTATTGGGATAGAGGAAGGAATAGAGGTCCAAACCAAAGGAATGCACAATCTACTCAATGAAATAATATCAAAAATTTTCCAAACAGAAATAGATAATTGAATATATAACTGTTAAGAATTTCTTTTGTCAGCATTTTATAGTTTTCAGCATCCAGATCCTGTATAGGTTTTGTTAGATTTACACCTAATTATTTCACATTTTGAGCAACTATAAATCATATTATAGTTTTTATTGTAGAATTTATATGTTTATTAACAGATACAGAGGAATAGATGGGAAATGTTTCTGTTTATATTGAATCTTGTGCCTTTACTGAACTCAATTATTTTTGTTCTGTGAGATTTATCTTTTACATATTTCTTGGAATTTTTTCTCAAATATCCTTTTTTCCTAAATATCTTCAGGCCCACATAATTATACTGGAGAGGAATTCACCAGTTACTTAAGGAAGAATTAGCACCACCTCTATATAATTTCTTCCAGAAGAGAAAAGGGAAAATGTTTGAAGGTTTTTTTTTCTTTAGATACTAGAGCAAGTGCTCTACTAATGGGCTACATCCTCAGCCTGGCCTCCAGATTCATTTTATAGAGCTAGCAATACTGTTACCTAAGCTAGATAAAGACAGTACCTACCCCCACCCCAAAAAAGTATGTACAAATCAATAATGGACCAATATTCTTGCTTTGGTTTGAATGTCCCTTTCTAAACTCAAATTGCCATTAAATTGAAATTAAATCTGGGGCTGGGGATGTGGCTCAAGTGGTAGCGCGCTCGCCTGGCATGCGTGCAGCCCGGGTTCGATCCTCAGCACCACATACAAAACAAAGATGTTGTGTCCGCCAATAACTAAAAAATAAATATTAAAAAATTATCTCTCTCTCTAAAAGAAAAGAAATTAAACCTGAATTTAACTGCCATTAAATCTGAAATTAAATTGACATTGTAACAGTATTAACAGGTGGGACATTTAAGAAATGATTAGCACATGAGGATGCTCTCATAGATAGGATTATTGCTGTAATAAAAATATAGGTTCAGCCTCCTTTTTTCCTCTTAGCCCTTCTGCTTTCTGTCATGTGAGGACATAGTAAGAAGTCCCACACAAGATGCCAGTGGATCTTGGACCTCCCGGCCTCTCAAACTATGAAAGAATAAATTTCTGTTTTTTTAATATATAAATTACCCAGTCTCAGATGTTCTCTTATAGGAGCACAAGATGAACAAAGATAATTCCTTATGAAAATTAGGTATAAAACATCCTTAAAATACTAGGATATGGAGTTGAAACATATAGAATAGGAACTAGGCACCATGGCCTAAGTGGGTTATTCCAGGAATTTTGAAGGCTGGCTCAGTGTTTGAAAACAATTTCAATCCCTCATATTATCAGAATAAAGAAGAAAAATTATGTAATTATATATCAATCAAAGCAGAAAAAGCATGACAGACGTCAACACCCATTTTTCTGATAAAAATTCTCAGAAAAATAGGAATAGTGGGAACTATTCCTAGAAAAAGATAGTGGGAACTACAACTAGAAAAAGATCATCTTGCCAAAATCTACAGCTACCATTATATTTAATGGTGAAAGGCAGGATGGCTTCCCTCACCATCTTATTCAACACAGTGCTGGAAATTTTAGTCAGTGCCATAAGGCAGGAAGAAGAATGCAAAGCACACAGAACTGAAAGGAAACAATACAATTTTACAAATGGTGTGATTGCCTCTATAGAAAATTCCAAGGAATATGTAAAAGATAAATCTCACAGAACTAATAATTGAGTTCAATAAAGTCACAAGATACAAAATAAACAGAAACAATTCCCTTCTATTCCTGTGTATCTCTTAATGAACATATAAATTCTACAATAAAATCTATAATATGATTTATAGTTGCTCAAAATGTGAAATTAGGTGTAAATCTAACAAAACCTATACAGGATCTGGATGCTGAAAACTACAAAATGCTGACGAAAGAAATTACAGCAACCTAATTCAATGGGGATATTCTGTGTTCATGGATTAGAAGACTCTACACAGTAAACATGTCATTTGTCTCCAAATTGATATACTGATTAATTTAGTTTTCATCAAACTTCCATTCCAACAAGACTTTTCTTTTGTGGATATAAACAAAAGTATTCTAAAATTTATAAGGAAAGGTAAAGGAACTAGATAGGAAAAACAACTTTAAGAAGGAGGCATAAAATGGGAGGAATCAACTGACTAAATTTAAGACTAATTGTATTGGCTATCGTAATTGATACTATGTGGTTTTGATGAAGGGATTAACCCATATTTCAGTGGAATAAAACAGAAAATCCACAGATGGACTGCCCCAGATATGCACAACTGATTTTTGGTAAAGGTACAAAAACTGCTGTTGAAGCAATTGAACAACAATAGTGGGTGGGGAGGAATGCTGACTTAGTCTTGCATCATAAAAAATTTAACTTAAAATGATTCACAGACTTAAAAGTAAAAATGTAAAACTACAAACTAGGAGAAGATTATTGGGAGTTAAGGCTAGGTAAAGTGATCCATAAAAGAAAAAAAATTGATAAATTGGACTTCATCAGAATTAAAAACGTTTGCTCTGCAAAAAGACTTTGTTAAGAGGATTAAATACAAGCTACAGACTTGGAGAAAATATTTGCAAAATGCATATCCAGCAAAGGCCTAGTGTCTAGAATACATAATGAATTTTCAAAAAACTAACAGTAAAATTACCAAACGATCTAATTGGAAAACAAGCAAAAGACATTAATTGACATTTCACCAATAAGATATGTAGATGGAAATAATGCATATGAAAAGATGGTCAACATCATAAGCTGTTAGGAAACTGCAAGATGAAAGCACAATGAGATGTCACTACAGAATGGTTAAGATAAAATAATGGTCGCAACACCAAGTGCTAGTAAGGATGTGGAGAACTTGGTCACTCACATGTTGTTGGTGGGAATGTAAAATGATGCGGCTCTGTGGAAAATAACTTGGCAACTAAAAGTAAGAATAATAGCTAACCAGACAACCCAACAATTGCATGCCTAGGCATTTATCCTAGTGAATGAAAATTCGTGATTGCCTCACAACTTGTACACAAATGTTTATAGCAGCTTTATTTAAAAAAAAAAAAAACAAACTGGAAGGACTCTGGATATCCTTAATGGATTAAGCAAACTGTGGTACATCCATACCATGGAATACTACTCAGCTATAAAAACCAATGAACCATTAATGGACTGCTCCATTAATACATGCAGTAACATTGAGGAGTCTTTAGAGAATTATATTAAAAAGTCATTTCTAGGTTATAGTTATGTGATTTCATTATATAACATTCTTGCAATGATAACATTGTGTGGGTTCTAGGTTTTCAGGGTAGGGGCAAGCATGGGTGGGACTAAAAGTCAACAAGAGGGATCCTCATGATGATAGAACTATTCTGTACTTTGTATCAATGTCAACATTTTGTTCAGGATAGTGTATTATATAGTTTTGCAAGGTGGTGCCTTGGGGTAAGTTGAGTAAAGGGTAGGTGGGATCTCTATTATTTTTTACTTTTAAAAACTGCATACAAATCTACAAAATAAAAACCTTAATACAAAATTATGGTCAGTGGACCAGCAAGGGTAAAAAAGAAAACAAAAAGACAAATATTAAGTTTAGCTTAAAATATGATTTTTGGGTTTATTTATTCATAAAACCAAAAAAATTGTTGCAATTGAACTCTGAAACCATATCACTTACTTTTTCATATCTTATTGCATTAAAATCTATTGGCTTATCTTGTATGTTGAATGGATCTTTTACTCATGGATGATTTTGTAACATCATGCATTGGTCATCTAGAAAATTTGCTCATCAAGTTATGCAGCTCCTGAAAAAGCATTAGTACATTTCCTTAGAAACAAAGTGCTGTTGTTCACTGGTGACCTCTTGTTCAGTGATGACCTCTCCCTACCCAACTTGTCCCTGAAAGCTTGAATGTCACACTTCAAATGTTGATACGTTTTACTATGTGTACACTATCTAAATAACTTATTTTTTAATTTTATCAGACAAATCTTTAGTAATGGGGATCTGGCAAGCACATAATAAGGGCTGTAAATTCTCTGAAGTTTTAATTTTGTTCAAAAGTCCCAAGTTTTAAAATTAATTAATTAATTATTTTTTTTTTACTTTTAGTTTAAAAAAAATCCCCATTTTTTTTTTTTTTGGCACTAGTACTGTGAAATGTTTGAAGTGACAGATTTGCCTCATTTCTTCTAAGAAAATGCTTGCCACATAACCTAATTCTCAATAACTAGAGTTTGATGTTTTCCTCTGCAATAAAACTAGTGTCTACTTCAGTTTATATCTCAAACAAGAGCACACATGCTTTTCCTTAAAACTGTTATCATACTTCACTTATGGCCTGTTATGCTCTGGATGTGAGGTGTCCCCCAAAAGCTCCTCTGTGAGGCAGTATGAAAATGATTTGGAGGTGAAATGATTGGGTTGTGGAGCCTTAACCCAACCAGTGAATTAATCACCTGTTGGGATTTATTGGGTAGTAATTGGAGGCAGGTGGGGTATGGCAAGAGGAGGTGGGTCATTAGGGGCATGACATTGGGGTATATATTTTCTACCTGGGGAGTAGAATTTCTCTCTTTGCTTCTTAACCATCATGTGAGATGCTTCCCTCCACCACACTCTTCCACCATGATGTTCAGCCTCACCTTGAGCCCTGAGGAATGGAGCCGGCGGTCTATGGACTGAGACCTCTGAAACTGTGAGCCCTCAAATCAACATTTCCTCCTCTATAGTTGTTCTGGCCAGGTCCTTTAGTCACAGCAGCAAAAAAGCGGACTAAAACATGGCTGCAGATGCCTTTTGTGTGTACTTCTCATTTAATCACATTGATCATTAAAAATGTACACTTAAAGGTTGAGATTTAATAACATTAATGATTTTTCCTGCTTCCTGGAGGGTATTTTTAAGGTGCTGTTGCCTTGATTCATGCTAAGGTACTGTCAGTTTTATCACATATATATTTTTTCACCATCAGTGCAAATGTCAACACAGTGAAAAAGGCAAGGTAACCTTTTCCAGGGTCTCAGATTACATTTTGAAAACTGGTGTTGTGCCTTATGTTTCATTTATATGAATCTTAACACGTACCTCTGAAATTAATTTACATGTCTCTCTGCTTCACTGAATAGAATATTCTGGCCTTAGGTCATCAATATGAACATGAGTTATTGTACTGGGTTGTAATATATGTAACATAACCTTAGGGCAGTACAGGTGCTGTTAAACACTAAATTAAACTAGGATGCTTTAGCAATTCAGTTTACTATGCATTCTATACCTTCCTTCCAAGTTCTAGCAGCTGCCAATCCCATTGTCTCTAATCATTTTTCTACAATTCAGAATGCTTTAAGTATTGCAGGGTAAACTAATTTACCATGATTAGTGTTTCTTTACCAATTTAATTTGATCAAGTCTCTCCTGTAAAAGCATTAGTACATTTCCTTAAAAACAAAGTGCTGTTGTTCACTGGTGACCTCTTGTTCAGTGATGACCTCTCCCTACCCAACTTGCCCCTGAAAGCTTGTATCTCACACTTTGGGAATTGACTTTATTCTAGATGCTAAAGCTGCTGGGAGTCTAAAATGATGCACAGGAGGAATTATCATATTGTATGTGACATAGTTGAATACTTGAAATCCTTCCAATTTCTATGTGATCCCTGGAAGACGTGTGGTCAGCTGTTTTTGGAGGCATTTACTCAACCTCAAGCAAGGACTTCTGGGCTGTGGGTCTGCCCACCGTTGGGTGATGCTCTGTGCCTAGCAGAACAGAGGACAAATTAGAAAAGATGCTCAATTTTGAATTTATTTGTTGGACAAAATTACCTGGCAACTGCAAAATCTGCATTTCTCTAAATATTCTGTTGGTTGAGAGGATAATATGACCAAGTGTATGGGATGGTTGCCGTGTATCTCTAATTAGAAATAAAAGTGCCCCAAATTCATTGTCACATTCTAATTGTGAATTTTTATTTACTGGGTTTGGGTCTTCATATTTTACTCCAGAAATTCTGTGTAACAGCCACACTCCACAAGATGTTGCTATTAAGGGTTCAAAGAGCAGTGCCTGAAAATTGATGCTTTACATGATTTGAGCTCTCTCTCTCTCTCTCTCTCTCTCTCTCTCTCTTGGCAAAAGAAATCATTTTGAGGAAAATGCATCATTCAATTAAATATTATTAAAAGTCCATAGAAACATTAAAAATATAATTATCGATAATTCCCTGCTCTTAAGGAGCTATTATTTTAAAATATTACATTTTCTTCAAGCTCTTTACATGAATGCCTGTCAATTTATTTTGCTTGCAACTATTTTATCAAATTTTTTTCTTTTTATTGTTCATTAATTTACAGATGAAAAATTTTAATTTTAAAAATAGATTTGGATTTAAAACTTGCAAAGACTGTATGCCCTGTTTCCCCTATTATTAACATAATAATAATAATGGGTTGAATAGTGGTCCCCGAAAATAGGGACAATGCAGATGTATTTAATAATCCTGTGCTAAGATCATGGTGGATATACTGTGGTCCTTAAACCTAATAGGACCAGTGTGCTTATGAAAGGAGAATTAGCACATGGAAAGCCAGGTGACAAGGGAGACAGAGATGGGAATTATGCATCTGTAAGACAAGGAAGGTCAGGATGGCTGTAACCTCTAAAAGCTAGGGGAGCGGTGAGAAAGAACTCTTTGAAGGGAACACAGCCCTCCCTAGGCCTTGATTGGAGAACTGTGAGAGAATCTGTCATCATTGGGAAACTTATAATATCTAAAGAAGTAAGGTACTTTGTTAAAATTAATAAACCAATATCGATACACTATTAAAATTAAAATCAGGATTAAATAATTGAATAATTAAAATAATTAAATTAAAATTTAAATAATTAAAATTGATAAACCAGTATTGATACTTTTTTTTTGGCATTTTTACGAATTTGTTCTAATTATACACGACAGAATGCATTTTGACACATCAAACATAAATGGAGTATAACTTCTCATTTCTCTGGTTGTACATGATGTAAAATCACACATGTAATCATATATGTAAGTAGGGTAATAATGTCTAATTCATTCTACTATCCTCCCATACCCACTTTCCTCCTTTCACTTCCCCCTGCCTAATCCAAAGTACCTCTATTTTTTCCTAAGGCTTCCCCCACCTTTGTTGTGATTTAGCATCCACATATCAGAAAAAACATTCAGACTTTGGTTCTTTGGGACTGGTTTATTTCACTTAGCTTGATATTCTTCATCTCTGTTTACCTGTAAATGCCATAATTACATTATTCTTCAAGGCTGAGTAATATTCCATTGTGCATATATATCATATATTCTTTCTCCATTCATCTATTGAAGGGCACCTAGGTTGGTTCCTCAGTTTGGCTCTTGTGAACTGAGCTGCTATAAGCATTGTGTGACTGTGTCACTATAGTATGCAGATTTTAAGTCCTTTGGGTATAAACTGAGGAGTGGGATAGCTGGGTCAAATGGTGGTTACATTCCAAGTTTTCTGAGAAATCTCCATATTGTTTTCCATAATGGTTGCACTAATTTGCAGTCCCACATCAGTGTATGAGTGTACCCATTTCTACACATCCTTGCCAACATTTATTGTTGCTTATATTCTTGACAATTGCCATTCTGACTGGAGTGAGATTAAATCTTAGATTAGTTTTGATTTGTATTTCTGTAATTGCTAGAGATGTGGAACATTTTTGCATATTTGCTGTTGATCGATTGTGTTTCTTATTCTGTGAAGTGTCTGTTCACTTCCTTAGCCCATTTATTGATAGGGTTATTTGTTTATTTGGTGTTGAGTAAGGTCATTTTGACAATATTAATTCTGCCTATCCAAGAGCATGGGAGATCTTTCCATTTTCTAAGGTCTTTTTCAATTTATTTCTTTAATGTTCTGTAATTTTCATTGTAGGGGTCTCTCACTTCTTTTGAAAGGTTGATTCCCAAGTATTACATTTTTTTTAAAGAATTTTGTTGTTGTTGTTGTTGATGGACCTTTATTTATTTATATGTGGTGCTGAGAATTGAACCCAGTGCCTCACACATGCTAGGCAAGTGTTCTACCACTGAGCCATAACCCCAGCCTCCAATTATCATATATTTTTTGAGTCTATTGTGAATGGAGTAGTGTTCCTAATTTCTCTTTCATCACTGATGATTCATCACTGATGTATAGGACACATTTGATTTGTGGGTGTTGATTTTATATCCTGCCACTTTGCTGAATTCATTTATTAGTTCTAGAAGTTTTCTGGTGGAGTTTTTTTTTTTTTGGAATCTTTTAAATATAAAATCATGTCATTGGAAGATACAGAGAAATATAGAAACCAAAATATTAGGAATCTGAGGAACACGCTATCAAGAATTCATAAATATTTACATTTTGTCATACTTACTTTATATTTTTTAAAATAAAAGATTATTAAGTTCTCTCAATTATGTCTTTATTTCTCTTCCTCCATAACCAAGATAAATTATTGTTATAATGGTGGTCTTTCCTGTCCATGATTTCATGTTTTACTAGTTGTAGTTGTGATCCTAAACTATAAATAACATAGTTTTTATGTTCTATTTGCATTTTATATAAATTATAAATGTGTATGCATCTTTATGAAACTTATGTTATTATCAATGTTATGCTTCTAAGATCCATCTATGGATCATAATTTTAATGACTTTATAGTGTTTATATGAATATGCCAAGTTTTATTCATCTCTCCAGAATAGACATTTACGTTGGATTTTATTTTTGCTATTTCATAAGCTCTATGAATATTCTGCACATATCTCTCCAAGCATGTGTGTAAGGATTTGCCTAGAATATAATATACAGCTGTAAGTGGAATTGCTATAACTTGTGACATGTACTTTTTCTTATCTTTTATTTTACTGGTTCTTTTTAGTTATATGTGACATTAGAATTCATTTTGATATAATTATGAAAGAATGGAATATCTCTTATCCTAATTAGAACCATTCTTTTTTTAATATTTATTTTTAGGTGTAGTTGGACACAATACCTTTATTTTATCTATTTTTTTTTTTTTTATGTGGTGCTGAGGATCAAACTCAGGGCCTCGCCTGTGCTGGGCAAGCGCTCTGCCGCTGAGCCATAACCCCAGCCCCTAGAACCGAATTCTTATGGATGTACATGATGGTGGGTGTTTTAATCAGCTTTTTTTTGTTGCTGTGACTAAAGGATCTGACCACAATTGTAGAGGAGAAAAGGTTTTTTCAGGGGCTCATAGTTTCAGAGGTCTCCATTCCTAGACAGCAGGCTCCATTCCTTGTGGCTGGAGGTGAGGCTGAACATCATGGTGGAGTGTGTTGCAGGGGGAAGCAGCTCACATGGTGATCTGAAAGCAGGAGGAGAGAGTCTCCATTCTCCAGATACAAAATATATACCTCATAGCCACGCCTACAATGAACCACTTCCTCCAGCCACCACCCTGTTAATCCCATCAGAGATTAGGTCACTGATTGGGTTGAGGCTATGACTCAATCATTTCTCCTCCTATCTTGCATTCATTGTCTCACTGTGAGCTTTTGGGGGACAGTTCATATCCAAACCATAACAGTGGGATTCACTATGTCACGGCATGTACTTTTTCTACTTTCAAATGGCCAATTTGCCGGTGTGGTTCTGCTAACTTCCTCACAGCCTTAGCATCACTTGGTATTGCTGCCTTTACAATTTTTTGTTTTTTTGCTAATCTGGTGGTTATGAAAAGTTATTTTCCCCTCATTCAGAGGCTTTGCAACCAATCAGGTCATTTTCTCAGCATCTGGAAGCAATTTTGACAGAAGTTTGAGTTTTTTTAATCTTAGGGAACATTTGTTACTATTTATAATAATTTTTCTATTTTATTTTCTAAGACATCTGCTTATCCAGAAATTACAAAGATGTTTTGGAATCCCACTGCACCCAAATTCTCTGTTCCAGAATGTGTCATGAGGGACATTGTGTATCCAAAATATGAGGTAATGTACTGAATAACTTTTCTCTATTATTACTGTTATTATTAATATTTAGGTCGTATAATTGCTTATGGCATTAAAGTTTACTGGATAGTTGTTATGTAACTTGTCAGACAACTATTGCCACCGTTAGAATTGATTGGATGTCACTATAGAAACTATTCATATGTAAATAATTTTTATGTGTATATATTATATATATATGTATAAAGATATATCTGCATACTTATAAAATTAAAATTATATATATTTCTATAAGATAAAATTATTATAAAATTAAAATTAAATATATTTCTATAAGATAAAATTAATATATATATTTATTTAAAGTATACTTTAGCCAGTCAAGATGAAGATTCTGTTTTCTTTTTGAAAGAATATTGTATTCGACTGAGAATCAAGATATGATGTAATATGGGTTGTTTAAAGGATTTTCATGATATTTTCATTTACTTTTATTTTGATCATTGATGAAAATTGAATAGCATTTATTATCTGATATTAGATAGTGATTAAGAATCATTATTAATTTTGTTGGCAATGATAATAGTATTGTTTATATAGATTACAGTTAAGTCCTTATGATGTTGCTGGAAAACCAAATGAAAAACTAATTACATAAAACTTCCATGTTTCCATATTAGTCTTTCATGGAAAAGCAAGCTTCATTTCAAACCAACCTAGAAGAGCTATCAGGGGACCACATTTACAAAGTGGTGGGAAGGAACATACAAATGCATGTTCGCTTAGCAAGGTCTCAATGGGTACACCTATTCAGTTTTCTCAGATCAAAATTAAAAAGTAGTCTTAAAAGATGCATGATGTTTTGGTCATCCAAACATGCTCCCATTTTGGGGTCAATTTATTGAGGAATTCACTGAATTGAAAATACAGTTTAGTAGCCTCCTTCAATTTTCACAATTTTAAAAGAGCCATGGGATTTCATTTATGTTTTGAGCAGCTGAGTAGGTAAAGATCCTATCTCCATTTCATAAGCAATATATCATATTCACTTATGCCTTACAGTAGTGAACTGGAAGATTATTCCATTGCTTTTGAAGTGTGGGTTAGGCTGGCATCTGGCATTTTGGTGCTGGTAATTGAACCCAGGGATGCTCTACCACTGAGTTACACCCCTAGATTATTTTATTTACACAATATTTTAGTCAGCTTACTAAAATACACATATCAAAAACAGACAAAGCAAAAAAATTAAAGAAATCATGAAGAAGGAAAAATAACAAGGACAATAGTGTAACAATGCCAGAGATAAAATCAATACAAAAGAAATTCAATCCACATGTGCTGTCTCTTGAAATGGGGGTCATGTATTTACCTCTTAGTTTTGCTGCAAACAAGGCAGGCACAGAATCATGTTCATATTTGACCTATTGATTCTACATGTTTAGAATATTAGTATTGAAATATCTTTATTTTACAATTACTTGGTCCTGGTATATTGTTATTGCATATTATGTTGAGTTCCACTAGGCCATGTATTTTTTTATTTTTAATATTTATGCACAGGTGAATTATGTGCATGAGAACCAACTGCCAAAGGTAGAAGATGTCACAAGACCAAAAATTTTAAAAAGGCAGACAGATCCAGGACTGTACAAAGTGCAATTATTGACAGAAGCCTGTCTTAGGTAGCATCAAGTCAAGGAAGTCACTGTACCTCAAAGCAGGGAAAAGGGGTTTATATGATAAGCTAAATAATAGTGGGCTGAGGCCAACCCCAATATACCTGATTTTTCTCAAACACTATTTTCTCAAACACTAAATAAAGGACAGTTGCGAAACAGTCTATAGCATGCTCAACTGACTCTTTTACCAACTTTGTCCTGCAGGGCTTGAGATGTGGGCAAAGTGGTAGTTAAGATGAAGATGGCTGTAGTCATACCAATCTGGACCCTTACATGCATTTTTTTTCCTTTGTTGACTTTTGCTATCAGAATTATTCTTGCTTTCATCTTTTAAAACATTCTTAAATTGACATAGCATAGGAATAATCTTCTTAAAAACTTAGAAGGACTCATCTTTTTTCTGGGTATACCACTTATGTGGGAAAGTGTTTTAAAAAGTTTTTAAACTTGTTGGATTTATTTTGTTTAAATTTTATTTTTAATTTTTACTAACATAAGAAAATCTATTCTTTAGAATACCTGTTTCTTGGAATTTATTGATATTTGCTTTGTGATTTACTAAACATTCCAATTATCTACCAGTTAAGTGGTATTATATATAGTTACCATTTTTACATTGTTCAGGACTAAGCAGAGCACAGGGTTTGGAATCAGATAACATTAGATTTGAATTCCTCTTACTTCCTAGGTAAACTTGTACTGTTAGTCTCTTGAAGTCTCAGGTTTTTTTTAAATTTATATATGACAGTCGAATGCATTACACTTCTTATTACACATATAGAGCACAATTTTCATATCTCTGGTTGTATACACAGTATATTTATACCAATTCGTGTCTTCAAACCTGTCCTTTGGATAATAATTTCTTTGTTCAGCTTTTGTTTGGAAGATCTATCTAGTGATGAAAGAGGTATGTTAAAGTCACCCAAAATTATTGTGTTGTGGTCTGTTTGACACTTGAACTTGAGAAGAGTTTGTTTGATGAACATAGCTGCTCCATTGTTTGGGGAATATATAATTATTAAGTCTTGTTGGCATATGGTTCTTTTGAGCAGTATGTAGTGTCCTTCTTTATCCTTTTTGATTGACTTTAGTTTGAAGTCTACTTTATTTGATATGAGGATGGAAACCTCTGCTTGCTTCTGCAGTCCATGTGAGTGGTATGATTTTTCCCAATCCTTCACCTTCAATCTGTGAATGTCTTTTTCTATGAGATGAGTCTCTTGGAGGCAGCATATTGTTGGGTCTTATTTTGATCCAATCTGCTAGTCTATGTCTTTTGATTAATGAGTTTAGGCCATTAACATTCAGGGTTATTATTGAGATGTGATTTGTATTCCCAGGCATTTTTGTTTATTTTTGGTATTTAATGTGACTTGGTTTCTCCTCTGATTAGATTTTCCTTTAGTGTAATCCCTCCCTCTGCTGATTTTCATCATTGTTTTTCATTTCCTCTTCTTGGAATATTTTGCTGAGGATGTTCTATAGTGCAGGCTTTCTAGTTGTAAATTCTTTTAACTTTTGTTTATCATGGAAGGTTTTTATTTTATCATCAAATCTAAAGCTTAGTTTTGCTGGATGTAAGATTAGTATCCATTTTCTTTCAGAGCTTGATCTTTCCATGATCTCCTGGCTTTGAGGGTCTGGGTTAAAAAATCTGCTGAGATACGAATCGGTCTCCCCCTATATGTGATCTGATTCCTCTCTCTTGCCACTTTTAAGAGTCTATCCTTATTCTGTATGCTAGGCATTTTCATTATAATGTATATTTGCTTGGTGTAGATCTGTTGTAATTTTGTACATTTGGTGTCCTCTTGTATTTGGTTTTCCAATTTGATCTTCATGCTTGGGAAATTTTCTGATATTATCTCATTGAAGAGATTGTGCATTCCTTTGGTTTGAAACTTTGTGCCTTCCTCTATCCCCCTAACTCTTAGATTTGGTCTTTTGACCCATAATTCTTGGATATTCTCTTCATGATTTCTAATTACTTTCACTATGTGAACAACTTTATTTTTCAGATTGTATACTTTGTCTTCATTATTTGACATTCTTTCTTCCAAGTGATCTAGTCTGTTGGTTATGCTTTCTATTGAGTTTTTTATTTGATTTATTGCATCCTTCATTTCAAGGATTTGTGACTTTTTTTTCAGAGTCTCTATCTCTCTCTATTTTTTTTGTTATTCAGAAATTTATTATTAATTCCAGCATAAACTTTTACACTCCAACAAGCTATAATTTTATCAATTTTTTAATTTTTTAATTTTTTTATTAGCTATACATGACATTACAATGATCTTGGCAATTCGTACATTTGAAGTTTCTCTCTTGAAGTAATCTTTTGTTACCTGTATTTGCTCTCTTATCTCTAGTTGGAGTGATCAACCTTTGCTTGTATTTGCTCATTTAGGTCATTCTTTAATTCACTGATCATTTTAATTATAAACCTTCTGAACTCCTTCTCTGTCATTTCATCAACTTCACTGTCCATGGGTCCTGTTATTATAGTGTTGTGGTTTGTTTGAGGCACTTTCCTCCCTTGTTTTTTCATGCTGTCTATGCATCTTCCTTTCTTGCATTGTGGATCTGAGATAGTTTCGTCCCTGTATTCTTGTAGTACCCATGCAGATTGTCTGTGCCTCACCTTGATGTTGAGCTTCCAGACCTGGCTGGTGTCCCTCAATGAATGCTACTGCATCTTGGATATGGGTCCTGCTTAAGTTGGAATGGGTGGATCTGAGCCACTGGGCTTGATCTCCCACAGTGGTTGAGAGCCTGAATCCCGTGTGGATTGGTGTGGGTGGTCTGGGCTGGATCTTGGCTCCCGCCTAGTCCACTGATCAGAAGGGGCAGTCCTGCACCACAGGCTAGGCTCTGGGGAGTGTGTGCCCCACCGGGAAAGGGGTGGACCAGGCCTACTGTGCGCCTGGGCCCCACAGAGGCTGGTGTGTTGAAGTCTCAGTTTTTTGTATGTAAAGTGGATGTCTTGAGAATTTAATGAGACTGTAAAGGGTATTGCCTGATAAATACAAGTGCTGAATTAATAATAGCTTTGACTGTTGTATAATATGAGTCCATTTTTAAGTGGCTTATTTCTTCCATTTGATCTTAAAGACTTCGATTAATTGGGGGTTTTGAATGAAGCTGTGTTTTGTCCATTTCTCCATATGTTTACTTAATGTGATAAGAAATCATTTTATCTTTACTATGAATTTTAAAGTTATGAATTTATAGATTTTTGTCTCCTATTAATTTTAAGTGACTCAATTTGGCCTATTTAACGCTTGAATTCTGCTATAATTTTTTAATTCCTATGTTCTTTTTTTTTGTATCTAGGAATATTTTAATTTTGTTCCTTTTTTTGTTACATTTCTTTGTTTTTGACGTGTCGTATAAATAACATATGGCTAATTTGGCCTTACAAATAATTACTTTGTGATTTCTGTCTAAAAAATTCCATTTTGTCTTTTGTTAAAATGCCACTATTTTCTTTAGCAAAATAATTGCGCTATTTTTAATGGCAAGGGCCTTTAAATACTTAAGAAATTGAACAAGTAGCATATGAATGAAATTCAAAAATAAAGATATATATGGCATAGAACATTTCCCAACTTAAATACCATCTTTTAGTTCTTTTTTTCCCTGAAGTTAACCACTGGTAAGTGCATTTTTAAAAATTGTATCTATTCAGATGTTTTCATTGCCATTTATGCTATGCAAATTGATGTTTTTACACATACAGAATTGCAATTTATATTTTTCTGCATTTTGATTTTTTTCTTTTAAAATATACTTGAACATATATATATTACACCCATATTTTTGTTTGGAATTTTTGGTCCAAGTGTATGTATATTTAAAATCTTGGAAGATTAACGTCTATGTTTGCATTTTCTTTTCTTTTTTCTGCACAGTCTAATGTTTTTATTTACTTAAGTAAAAGATACATATAAAGATGCCATGAGCTTAAAAGGTAAGGTTAAAAATATGAGTATATAAAAAGATTGCTTTAATGCAAAAGATGGATGACTATAAATTTACATCAGTAGGTGTGGCATTAGGAATATGCTGCTCACATCTCTTTCGGAGAATCTGTTAAGAGGAGCATGCTTGACTGCCAGCCTCTAGGTGCTGTCCTGGAGATCTGCCTTGATATTCACTCTAAGAGGAGCATGCTTACTCTCAGCTACTTCTAGCCAACGACACAGCACAAAGTCGTTTCTAGAACTGACGCATTCTTGCTTGATGTGGGATTGCTTTTGTGAGCGACTTTGGCTGAGACTTAGATCTTTCTCAGAACTGCTCTGTGGTCCTTCTCTCATCCCTTTTCTCAGATGTCAGAATGGCATCATTGTTGGGAGGGTCCCCTGCCTATTTCCTTTTTCTTTATTCTTTACTGGTCACACATGCTTTAACTTGAACTGATACAGGAGGGAATGTTAGATGAATACAATGCTTCTTAAACTTATGTTTGCTTACAAAGTATGGGCATGCATTTTATAGAAAAGTGTGGATATAGGGCATTGAGAGTAGGCAAAATTGTCTGGGAAAAAAAGTAGAAATTGTAGCAAGAATGGAATTAGTGTAAACTGGTGATCATGGCATAGCCCATTGGAAAGGTGGTCCAAAAGAAAATCAATGCTGGAGGTTGTTCATTCCCCATTTTCAGGAGAAAAATGATCCAACAAGATTTCTGGCACAAGGAGATGGCTCAAACTCACGAGTTCTGTTCACCAGAAAGAAACCAGACCATTCTTCCAAGACTCTTGGTTCCTATGAATAGAAAGTTGTATTTAGCTATAAAAACATATATACTCTAATTTTTAAAAAGCAAATTTTAACCTATTTATATTTTGAATTTACTGGTATTTTTTTTGTTTTGAAAGTTATGTTTGTTATTGATTCTGCTTTTTGTTTTATTTTTTTCCTTTTATTCCTTTTCTTAAACTTGTCCTTTTTTTTGTATCCCTCCACCACTTTTATTTAAATTCTGTGGCCTGGATATAATATATTCTGATTTTGCTTTTTCATTACTATTTTAAAGAGTCTCACACATATTTATGCACATCAGGAATCAGTCAGGGGCTGGGGATGTGGCTCAAGCAGTAACATGCTCGCCTGGCATGCACCCGGCACTGAGTTCGATCCTCAGCACCACATAAAAAAAAATGAAGATGTTGTATCTCCTGAAAATTGAAAAATAAATATTAAAAAATTCTCTCTCTCTCTCTTTTAAAAAAAGAGTCAGTCAGAATCCATCTTTCCTCCCTTAAAGGACATTTAAAAATGTTTACTTCTTCCTGTGATCTGCCACCTGAGTCCATTAAGTATTTCAGTTTCTGAAAGAGTGTTCTAACTTTTACTTACTGCATCATAATAACTCAGATTTAGCTAGAAGCTTTGCTGATTTATTTTCTTACCACTATGTCCTTTACCTTACATTATTCCCTCTCTTCTGTCATTTTTGTTTTGCTTATTATATTTTTAACTAATTCTTTCTGGGAAGATCTATGGGTAATAAATTTTTAGAATACTTATACTCGTGGATGTGTATTGTTTCTTTTGCTCTGCCTCCTGAATTCCAGTTGGATTAGGCATAAAATTCTTTTTAAAATCATTTATCATTAATAGAATATACTATTCTATTCTATTTTTATCATTATTTCTATTTTTGTCATTATCAGGTACTAGTAATAAGTAGTCAGACACTGTAATGCTTCTCATTCATCTCTCCTGGCACTGCATGAACTTGTTAAAACCAAAGGCTTGTATCTTTTCATATATATATTTAATTTATACATGACAGCAGAATGCGTTACAATTCTTATTACACATATAGAGCACAGTTTTTCGTATTTCTGGTTGTATACACAGTATATTCATATCAATTTATGTCTTCATACCTGTACTTCACATTTCACGTAAATTTCGTGAGAGCAGCAACTGTACTCTCATTCACTGTGGCACCCCCAGCCTGTAGAATACCAGCTTGCACATAGAGATGATCAGCATGTATTTATCTGATGAATGAAAGAACAGATACAATGAAAAAGACACAAGTCCTCAGTTTCAACACATATGTGAAGTGTCAAGTGTGTTTAAAAAGAGTCCCCAGACATGGTGCTGAAGAGCTGGCAAGTGTTTCTAAGTGAAAGAAGGCTGCAGTGTGCTTCAAAAGAAAAAAAGCTTCATTCAGGCATAAACTCTAGTGCTATAGGTCATGAGTTCATTGGTAAATGAGTAGATAATATATATTAAACAAGGTGTATTTAAATAGAAAACTCATAAAATAAGGTAACGTATTGATGAATGAAGAAAACCAGATACTCACTTGCTGACAAGCATTGCTCACTAATTCAGTACTTGCAAGTGTTTTAACAGAAGTTGATTTCTGCAAATAATAAGGATCAACTACACGTTTATTGTGTCTGTCCTTCATACAGGGTGTCAGCTCTCTGAAAGCAGCACTTTGTTTTTCATGCTGCAGCCTCTAGAATGGTGGCTTGCACATAGAGGTCATGAGCATGCATTGATCTGATGATAAATTTTTGCATTGCATGTCATGCAAACAAAACTACAATTGCACTCTTGGACAATATTTTAGCAAGTTCCAAAGTTCCAACATATGAACTATATTCTCTTTTTAAAATAACCATTAACTGTTAATAAGTTCTGCTATTTTGATGTCATAAAATATGGTGTTAAGCATTTTGTCTTTATTTCATTAAAAGTATCATTTTAAATGATACTTTTAATGAAATAAAATAATACTGGCTATTTCATCATTTTGTAATATCTTGCACAAGCATATGACAACATGTATTTGTCAATGAAGAGTCATGATGAAAGCATCCAAGTCCCTTTCTGTTATGTTTACTAATTCGCTTAATCTTAAATTGTACTATAGCTACTTCCTAAAAATACAGCATAAGGTCAGGTGCAGTGGCACATACCTGTAATCCCAGTGGCCCGGGATGTTGAGGCAGAAGGACTTCGAATTCAAAGCCAGCTTCAGAAACTAACTGAGGCCCTAAGCAACATGTAGTTTGCTGTGAGTCCCTGTTTCTAAATAAAATATAAGAAATGGGCTGGAGATGTGGCTCAGTGGTTAAGAGCCTCTGGGTTCAATCCCAGGTACCAAAACAAAAAGCATAAAAGGATGAATAAATATTCAGTGTTGTTGATCCCTAAGTTACCCATAGCCTTATTCATTGTCAGTGATAATTACATGATACTTTTATTTAATTTTAAATGTTTTATGATTATTTTATTTCAATTTGAAATGTTAGATTTTGGGACCTAAGAATTTCAGCAAACAAGTAAAGCAACAGCATGGTTTAATATGAATCCACCTAATTATGAATCTACCAGGCTGCCAGATTTAGACCTTTTAGTTTTTTCAGCATATTTAAGTCATTATAAGATAGAGAAGCAGCACACTTAATTATCATAATTATTGTAGACATTCCTCTGACTCACTATATGTAGAATGAGTATATATGTGTGTGTGTGTGTGTGTGTGTATAATTTAGTCATTGGATAGAATTGAAAGTATAAAACATTGAAGGAAATTTTCATTCTAATTCATGTTTAGAATGCTTTCTTGTGTTTGAAAATGAATAGTCATTTATTGACCATAAATCTAGATAATATGTCTTATTCATAATCCTCATGTCAATATGCTAAATAAATTCAGTGCTAACCTATGAAAACATATGATCCTTGATCACTCAAGATAAAGGATGCCAGAAATAATACAGTTGTATCCATTTGGCTAAGGTCCAATGCTGAAGCCAAATTGTGGGTTTTGGCCAAATATTGAGGCCATAGCTGGACATTAATGCATCTTTAGAAAGTGTTTTCTAGAATTCTACCTCTTTTATAGTTTTTAAAATTTTGCTACTAATACTGTTGTACTATGAAGTAACAGTGATCACAGGCATTTAAATGTATTTCACAAGATAATTTAAAACTTATCTTTTAATCACAGAGTGTTCAAAGAAGCAGAATTTTAACTGAGAAAATTTTGTCTGAAAGCAAGGAAAGAATCAGTCTAAGTGGTTACAGAAGAATGAGCTTTAAGGCACGTATGATTTTCGTTCTGAACTATGGATTGGTTACTCTGTCTGCCGATATGTTCAGAAATTATTCCTAGTAATTCCGGAAGTGATTTCTTGTTACTTCCACATTCTGGGAAATGGCTTATACTAAACAATGGTATCTTTGTAAAGGTTGCATCTTCTCTTTGTCAAAGATGCTGTCTTTATGACACTCCAAAGATGATATTCACTAATCAATAGCAACATATCTGCTGTGAATTTTTCTAAAATTTCCAGTTTTCCTTCTTATTCTTGCCTTAAGACTTGAATGATTAAAGGAACACATTTATAAGCCTTTAAAAAAATATTTCTTTTTTTTAGTTGTAGATGGACACAATATCTTTATTTATTTATTTTCTATGTGGTGCTGGGGATCCAACCCATTGCCTCTCACAGCCCCAGCCCCTTATGAGCCTTTTGATTGAATACAGAAGCTGTTTATGGCCATGAAGCAGAGTAAAACTGATGGCTCTAAATGGTGATTAGATTAGATGTATACTCATGACTCCAGTATCTCTATACTGTATCTAGGTAAGCTTATTGAGTAATAAATATAATTGGAAAAAATGAAATGGTGATCGAGGGCAGAGGAGAGGTATGAAATTTATATAATGGGCTTAGTAATGCCTGAACTTTATGGGGGACGAACAGGAGTGTTTCATTTTTCTTTCACAGTGCCTTCAGCCCTCTACTCCCCTAGATGATATCTTGGGTATGTGCCACATAGTAGAGAATCTGTCCCCTGAAACAACTCAAAACCCCTTTTCTAGTCAGCTAACTAGGTTAAATATGCCTCAATGCTTCCTCCACTGTCCCCCATAATCAGGGAATACTCTTTTCCGAAGGGGATAGTAATGTTTCTCCTGTGGATCACGGTTTCTCTGACTTCTTGAGAGCACTCAAGGAACCTTTCCCCCCATGTATGTTTGATCTTTTTCTTCCTCACCAGCCTGAAGTCATATCATTCAAGTTCACTGTTCTATCTACAACACCTAGAGCAGTGACTGTTAGTTAAAAAAAATTGAATCAATAAATGACACTTCTCTTCGAAAGCCATTTGCGCTTTTTAGAGTGTGGTAGTAGCATCACTGGCATCCACCTATCATATATTCCCATTTTTAGTAGCTGCATTTTTGAGGTATCCTGCTGTAGTCTTAAAATGGGTATCGTTATGTCACTCATGACTCAAAAAACTCAACCAATCCACCTAGCAAATAAAATTAAGTCAGAGTGCTTAACGAGGCCTCTTAACTTGGCCTCATCTGTACTTTTGTTACCTCCCATTTTACCTCTACTTCCACGTAACCTCCATGTGTGCTGTACTCTGATCACACGAGAATCCTCACGGGCTAATATTTCTGTCACTTGGACATTTCTCTGCTTGCTGAGTCTGTTGCCTTGTCCTGGGATATTTTCTACCCTTTCCCACTACAGAAGTGCTACTGTCTTCACATAGTAGTTCTGATGCTTCCTGTTTAAGCTGGTCTATTCAGATTTCCACCTGTTCAGAACTGGTTGCTGTTTGCACTGTTATCCTGTCTGAAAGCGTGGAACATAACATATCCTTTATACTTTCCACTCCAGTTTCAGCACTTTTAATATAATATCCCTATTCTTGGTGCTGTTATAATAATATATAATATTTATCTGGTCCCCTGAAGTAAAAAGTTGAGGTTGCTTGTGATTAGAGAATTAATAAGATAATTTTCTTTATTATATACTTTGCTAAGTTAATGGATGCACTTTGAATCCTGTTCCTCTTCAAGAAGTCAGCGACTTCAAAGTCAGTAAGAACCTATGTTTTAATTAGTATTTCTACATTTCATTAATTTAGTTACACAATTATTATTAGCCAACTATCATATGACATTTTAGTTTATGTCTACGGTTAATATGTATTTCTCATTCAATTATTTTGCAGGTTTTCTTACTAAAAAAATCTGCATCATTTGAAAATATTAAAACATGTTTCAGTACACAGTCTACACAATTGAAGGTATTGTAATTTCAGTTTTTATTATCCAAAATAGATGTTCATATTTCTACCAATAATAATTGCCTTACATTTTTTCCAAATGCATGCATGTATGTTTCATATTTTAGTCTCTATTCTAATTACATTTTGAGTCAAATATAGTTTCCTGAGATGGAGGAGTATAATATCATGGATGGTCAAGATCTCTATTATTCTTTAGTACGTTTTAGGTACATAACTAGCTTGTATGAAATTGTTGTTTGGAATTTGGGTCTAAATTCACTATAAAAAGATCTCTCTATAACAAATTGTTTATTAGCAAAATGAAATGCTATAAATTTGTTGACAGTGCTTCAATAGGCAGGAAATGATATATCAAAGGATTAGTATTTGTGTTCTTTTATTGAATAATGAGTATTAGAGTTTCAATGATTAACGTATAATTGACCAGATTTTCAGCTCCTGCTATTGTAGTGTTGCAGCAGACCCCAGCTGCCAGCCGGTGTCTTCTTTCAAGGTTCTTGTCTCATGAATTTGAAGAATGAAATCCACAGACATGGACGAGTAAGCGTAAAAGAGTAGGATTTATTCAAGCGAGAAGAAAAGAGAGAGCTTCTTCAGGGCGAGAAGGGACCCAATTGGGGTCCTGATTGGGGTTGCCACTTAAATGTACTAGTCTAGCAGGTGATGTAGCTACTGGGTAGTAGTGTCCATCAATATTTATGATAATCAATATTTTATCAATATTTATGATACCAATGTTATTGGGCAAAATCTATGCTAATTAGCTTCAGTCTGTAGCATTCGCTCAGGTCTATCTTACCTTTGCTCATTGCCCTGTGACCAAGGAGTTGGATGGAATGTTTGGAATTTGTTTCTACAGGTTAATCTAATGGAGTGGCCTTTACATGTAGAGAAGCCTTTATCGGGCTCATTTTCTTAACTGTTTGCCTGTTTTACTGTATGTCTTTTCTATCTTTTCATTAATACCCAATTTAAAACATTTTCAAAACAGTGCTATAGTTTTAGTAACTATAGCCAAATTAATTTTAATTGATCGTATATATTTTTTTCCTATTAAGAGAGCAAAATCTGCAGTTGAATTGAGAAAGGAGTTCACCACCAAATCATTAGAACTAAAGGATGATATTCAAAGCAACCTGGGACTGTTGATGTACCAGAAAAGAAGGGCGTTGGAGCTCCAGTTTGCTGAGCAAAAGAAGGCCCAGGCCCCTTTCATCAGAGCACATATTACTGAGCTCCTAGAGAGCATTCCGGATAACGACACTTTTGAAGACATCTCTCTGTCTCTCATCGAAGCATCGAAAAAAGCTGGCATTACTTACATTGTTTTTCCCAAGAGAAAGATGATGAAATGGAAGAAAAGTATGAAATCGAATAAACTTACTACTATGTATAAAGAGTTATCCAAGCCTCCAAAACCAATTCAAAGGTCTTGTTCAAGCAATATTACTTTATAATTTAAGAAATATATTGTGGTTTTGGCCTCAATTTTATAATTTCCCCCAGTGAAGTTTTATTATCTTACTTAGCACTGAAAATATGCTAAAGGTATAGTCCATCAATTTTTAAAAATATATGGATGTTTCATGGTATTAATATGTGTGTGGCTCAAACTATAAAGTGGTTATATGATTTAGGATAACAAATAAAACTAAATCAGTTTGATGACTGAATGAAGTCTCTCAGTGGAAAGAAAAAAAAAATCTAACAAATTAGTTGTTAGATATGGTTGGGTATGAAAAACTAACCCGTGCTCCCAACAAATATCACACATTTAAAAATCAAAATAGATTCCTGTATTTAACTGTTTTCAAATTTTAACTTTTTCTTGAATGAGAAGTAGATATGTAGAGAAACTGGGCTTTGTATGTTCTGAGCCCTTCTTCAGAGATCAACACACAAAAATAATTGATTTTCTCCTTACTCAGAGGCAATAATATCTAGTGTATTTAAAAATATGGAGGGACCTGAAATCATAGCCAGTGGAACTTGAGATATGTTCATGTTTCAGTGTTCAGAATATCACTTTTTTTTCTTTTTCTTTTTTCCCATGATACTTCAGACTAATTAAACGAAAAAACAAATTTATGCTTCTATCCAGTGCATTATAGTTATGTATACTAGTTGGGTTCCTTTTGACATAATCGTACATGTGTGGAATTTAATTTGCTCCATTTCAGGCTCCAGTGCTTCCTCTTTCCTTCTCCCATTCCCTTTCCTCAGCTCTACTGGTCTTCCATTTATTTATTTAATTGTTGATTTATAGATATACAGAAAGGTGGAGTTCACCGTGGCATATTTGTACATGTACATAGCATAATTTTATCAAATTCATTCTGCATTTACTCCTCTTTCTTGTCCCTCCTTCTTCCCCCCTCAATTGCTTTCTTTTACTCCTTTGATCTCCGTCGTCGTCTTGTGGGATTGGATCCCCCTATGCTTTTTCTCTTACTGTGCTGTAGCTTCTGCTATATGAGAGAAAACTTTTGACCTTTGATTTTCTGAGTCTGGCTTATTTCACTTAACATGATATTCTCCAGTTTTGTTCCTTTACTGGCAATTCTATAATTTCATTTATCTTTATGGCCAAGTAAAACTCCATTGAATCACTTTCCATAACCAAAGTGTTGTGCAAAATGGTTTTCTCTCTTCTTTCTTTTGGTACCAGGGAATGAACTGAGGGATCTTTAACCACTGAGCCATATCCTCAGCCCCTTTCTTATATATTATTTAGAAGCAGGGTCTTGCTGAGTTGCTTAGGGTCTTCCTAAGTTGCTTAGGCTGGCTTTGAACTTGCAATCCTCCTGTTTCAGCTTCCTGAGCTGCTGGTATTTACAGACTTGTGCCAGTGCCAGTCTTTCAAAAATTCGTGGGATTCATTTCTCTTTAGATGTCCCTGGATGATAGCGCTTATTAAAAACATCCTTTTGAAAAGTAAAAACTTTCTTGATGATAAAGGAATAAAAAGTTTGTGTTCACTTTATTGTTATAAAGGCTTGCAGGTTCTGCAATAGTCTTATGTTTTGGTGTGGATCATGACATATCTCTGAAGAGACTGGGGAATAGCACGTAAGTGTGAGTGACAGAGTGGGATAGAGGCCAGCCACAGTGGAGAATGCCATTTGATCCTGAGATCTCCATGTACTTTGGTTTCTCCTCTGTAATGAAACTTTTTTGATTAGGTCATCTTTAGGAGATTTTTGGGTAGATTTCTTAAGTTAAAAAATGTTTTAGACTAGAACTAGAAGTTTGCTCATATGTCTTTGGCACATTTACTGATTTCAAAGTATTACGAGTCTTCACCATCCTAGTTAAAGGACAACACAGCACCACCATGACTTAGGTGATTTCCATGGGAAGGATATAATAGTAGATGAGACACTACTTCTGTGGGATGTTGTTTTGCTTACTGACTCTTTATTCTTTTGGGTATAAAATTTCACCATTTATAAGAGACTTATTTGCCTTTATTTATAGCCTGATTTAAAATTTGTATATGCTGCTAACAAGCATGATATGAATCACACTATGAGCCTTTTGGTGGTGGCAATAAAATAAACTGTGCAGTGTTTATCCAAGATACATGTTAGTACAGCTTTCTTAACTTTCTTCTTCTTTCTTTCTCTTTTTAAAAGTCTTAAATTAATTTACCACCTAAATGTAGATAGGAGATAATTATTAGTTCACAACAAGTTATCAGATTTCTTTAAAAATAGTTTTATTTCTCTAGCTGGAGATTTTTTTTTACCAATTTTAACTTGGCAACTCAAAAATATCCTTCTTATTATTTCCTATTCTACCTTTAAGCTTGTTGAATCATAGCTCTTCTTGGGCTCTTTTAATGGTTAGAGGTGGACTACGTGTGTTCTCATGTAACAAGCCAAATCTTGACTGTGGAAAGGAGTTCCTGCAGAAGGCCATTTGAGCAGATTAAAGACCCAGACTCATGCCTTCCTCTTCAGTCTTCTTGCTGTAGGTTGCTGTGTTGCCTCCTTCCTCAGCTAGGTCTTGGCTGGAGGCTATACACCTGTACTAACTTTGTAGCTTCCCTATTTCTCTTCAAGTGTCCCTCTGCTTTGGTCCTTAAGCCCAGTGTTGAGAGATTAACCAGTGAGGTACAAGAGGAAATCTTTCTCAACAGTTGGCTGACAAGGCAGTGAACCATTCTCACTGAAGGCCTGGCTGCCTTGACTTACTGTTACCATTCCTGCTTACCTGGGCTTGTGTGAATTGCTAGTCTCTTGGATCTCTGTCAGTGCTCTGGCTTCCAGGACTGAAGAACATTCTTAGGCCTGTCCTTTTGCTGATGGTTTGCCTATACCCACGAATTCCTCTCTTTGGGCCCCATTCTAGAATAATTGCCTTTAGTCCATTCTTCCATTATCAAAACCTTGTATGACCTGCTCCTGAAAGTGAATCTGTGATCTCAGTCTTGGTTTTCTGGGCCCATCTTGTTGCTGTTAAATCACCAAGAGAGGCAGAGTTTAATCCCTCTCCTCACATCCAGGAGATGACACATTTTCCTTTGTTGTTTTTACTCTTCCTTTGGGTCAGGAATCTGTATATTTGAATTCTAATTCCCATTCACTAGGTCCTTGGTGACCAGCCTAAACTACTTAATTTCTTCTGATGTCTCTCTGGCTGGAAGATTTAGAGGTTATTCACAGGATTTCTAAAGTAACTTTCAGCTCAAAGATCCCATAATTCATGTAGTAAAATCAACCTTATTCTTGCACAAATGAAAAATTTTGAGCAAACATTTAAACTATTTAAAAAATTATTTGTTTCTTCAAATAGTCTTACATCTCATTACAAACTCATTATGTATACATGGATTCTGACTTGACAGCCTGGTATTTTTAAACTGGCAGGTGAGGTAGCAGGTTGATTTACCTTGGTTCCTCTCAATGAAAAACTATAACCATACCCATGGCTATAAAAACATAGATCTAGACCTGCAATATATAAAGAAATATTTCCCTTCTGGGGTGGAAGTAAACATCAAGTCTCCTTTTCTGATCTTTCTTTTTGATCTGGACTATTTAACTTCAATGATGTGGGGCTATAACTTTTCCTTGTAAAAGTTCATCCACCATCTGCATTTGCTGTTTATGTTTTTCTAGAGAGTTGTGTAGCAAGTTCTTATTCTTTGTTTTCTTAAAAATGTTATATTTACTTGGTAGTAAAAATAAAACAAATGTATTGTAAAGAAATTTAGAAAGTACAGCAAGTCTCTCAAGCCACAACATATTTTGGCATGTTTATATGGGAATACATTTTAACAGTTGTATTTTTAAGTGAGTATGTGTGTAAAATGTGTTTCTATATAGAAAGTCTGGAGTTTTATACAGCAAACTGTTGTAGTAACTATTTCTGGGTTATAGGAAATTGATCAAATGGGGTAGGCTGAGACTTTCAGTGTTTTACTTTGTGCACATCTGTATTTGTGTGTGTGTGTGTGTGTGTGTGTGTGTGTGTGTTACTAGAGATTGAACCCCAGGACACTCTGTCTACATTTGCATCCCTTTTTATCTTTTATTCTAAGTCAAGGTCTTGTTAAATTGCCCAGGATGGACTTCAGCTTGCCATCTTCCTCCCTCAGCTTTCTGACTAGGGATCACAGACTTGTGTCTGTGACCACCACTTCTATATTTTTTGAAAATTCTTCTAAGTAAACATTTATTTGTGATTAAAAAGAACATTTCTTCCTTATTTTCAATTTTAAAAGTCTTTTTGAACAATGCCATGTGGAAGGTGGGGATTCTTAAAGAATATTTTCATCCATGACAGCTGTATTTCTGAGTAGATATACTCTATTTTCCTGGAGTATATCTTAAGAAATGTTTTATATAATGAAATCAGATACATGGTTGTTTTATGGGACTCATTGAGGATGTTAAAAAATGTATTATAACTTCAAGACCTCTGCCATCAAAGTAAGCTTGAATAATCTGATAAGAAATTTACTAAATATTCACCTCATTTGCTATTCTAAACTGGTTTCCAATTGCAGCACGTGAAGCCAGCATACATACGTGGAACTCAATTCCATCCATCATCTATATCCCCTGACGAAAAAATAAATAAAATAAAATAAAAGGTTAAAAGACATTTTAATTTTTGTCAAGGTTGATTACTTTGAGATCATGAGAACATTCTTTGCTTTTATTAAAACTTGAAGATGTTCATGTTACTGTCTTGTGTACTTTTTTAAGACCATATGTTGCTTTCAGAATTTAGGATCCTAAATGTTTATCTCTCCCTAAAATCAGAATGTGAAAAATGGGTATCTAACTTATTCTTTTTCTTTCCCATCTTAATTTATGGAACCTTGGGACTGAATTTTAACATTTGACCATGGTAACAATATCAGCTTAGGCTTTTGATTGGTTTTAAAAATCTCTTAAGTGATAAGTGACTCAGTTTCAAGTTACGCTTTTTTTTTAGTTTTAAGTCCTCTAACCTTTGCTACATCATTCCAGTCAGTCTTGAAGCATGTGTGGTTCAGGAGTTGGGCTGAGGTGCATATGGGTTAATATAGAATTAGAAGATTCCTTCAAGGATTCAACTCTCTTTCTTCCGTAGTTTCTTTTTTGTTCTGGCCCTTCTGGTCTTCTTTCTAAAATTTCTCTGTCTAGTAAAATTTCCGAGTATCTATTGCTCTTTAAGTACGTGCCACCAGCTGCTCTGAATTGTAGCTCATCTCTGATGTAAAGACACAAAAGGACAAAACCATTGGGAAGTTTATCCCGTAAGGACTGCTTCACCAAGTTTTGACTCCCATTCAGAGTGCCTGCTTTTGTTTACTCCTCAGAATCCTCATGCAGTTGAGTTTTTAGTAACTTTTCAGTTCGTTATTGTTATTAGCAGAAGTGATGTACTATAAGGGGCTTCTACCATCATAACAGAATCACAGCTCTGTATGGATTTTTAGTATATTCTCAGTGGGAGATAATACAGCATGTTTATGTGCTGGTGTGAATGATTCAGTGGAGGGGGAACAGTGGATACAGAAAAACCAGGAGTTATTGAAAGAATGAAACCCTTGGGAAGGTAAAAGTGGATGAAATACAGAACACAAGTGCTACTTAAAATGAACTTAAAGGAGAGCACGTCCACCATTAAAAACAAAGGGAAGACTGGTGTATGTGATTCTATGTATTTGGTTATATGAAAATGAGGGAAGGTTTCAAGTCTTTTCTATTTTCAAAGAAGGTGAAGTAAGTCCAGAGTGAAGGGGTGAAAGCTCAATTTCTTTAATTGAATTATGACACATAGTAGGAACTGATCCACAATTTGATGAATAAATGATATAAGCCATTCATTTGTTCAATGTAAATTTATTGGGCAGTTATTACGTACCAGACACTATTCTGGATAAAAAACAGCGGGCAGTAAAAAGACTAACAAACTTTCTGTTCTCATAGAGCTTATATTCTAGTGGGAAAGAAGGGGTGGAGATGAGATTAACAAATGATGTTAAGAGAGAAATGTTATGAAGAAAATTAAAGCAGTGGAATAGGGGTTACTATTTTAGACAAGAGTGGCCATAGCCTTTATGAGGTAATGATATGCAAGCATAGGATTGAATGGAATGAAATAGTGAGAGGTTTGAACATCTGAAGAAGAGGTAACAGCAAGTGCAAAGGCCCTGAGTTGGGGACATGCTTTTTCTTTTCTTCCTTCCTTTCTCTCTCTCTCTCTCTCTCTCTCTCTCTCTCTCTCTCTCTCTCTCTCTCTCTCTCTCTCTCTCTCTCTTTCTTTCTTCTTTTTGAGGGACAGCATAGAAATTAGTATGGCAGGAAAAGAGGGAGTCAGAGTGGTGAGAAGTGAAGTCAAGGAAGAGGTCAGACTGATTTCATACAGTGCCTTGTGGGCCACAGTAAATGATAAGTTTGAAATTATAAAAGTGCCAGGAAGTCATTGTGAACTTGATAATTGGGTAGTGCCATTTACAGATTATGGTAAGGACACTGGATTCTTAAATACAAAAGAAAACATTGGGAGTTGAGAGAAGTGAATTGATATGGCATAGTTTATGTTTCCAAAGGCTCACTGTGGTTGCTGTGTGAAAAAATAGATTGATTGTAGTAGAAGCAGCGAGAAGGCTATTGAAATAATCCAGAAAGTGGTTGCTTGTCTGGGATGATCTAAGTAGTGAAAAGTGCTTGGACTCTACGATAGATTTGGGGAGTAGAGTCAATAGTATTTACTCCTGGATTTTTTGTGGATGTGAAAAGAAACAGATTAAGGATGATTCCAAGTATTTCTCCTGGAGCAACTGGAGAGATGGAGGTTTGCTGAGAAGGGTAAGACTGCTTAGTGAACAGATGGTTGTATAAGGCTTTGGTGGTGCAGTGTAGACAAAAATCTAAATGGACTGGACTTCAGCCTAGCTTTTTATATTATGAAGACATTGCAGGACAGCTGACATGCTGGTCAGGATAGTAAAGATAATATTATTGTCCCTGCTGTGAAAATGTAAACTTTACCTGATTCCCCATCTTGCAGAAAAGGAAAAGAAATTATATTAGGACCACAGCTGCAAACCAGGTGTCAGGAGGTATGTTCATTGCTTCAGTAAATATACCTACCACATCTGGAACTAAAGTTGTAGTTGTTATCAACACCTGATTAAATCTGTGATGATTTACAGTAATTTATATACAAGATTTTTTTTTTTTTTTTTTTTTTTGCTGGAAAACGGGTCCTTGCCTCACTAGATCCACTGTTAGGAGGTCTCAAGCTAAGATTTTTCCTATCACCTGATTTTCATTATTCCTTAATTGGATTGATAGATTTTGGTGGCACCCACAGAGGGTGTTGGTGGATCAGGATAAGTTGAAAGCAAGTATCTGATAACCTCCAGGAAGTCTTAGTATTTCTCCTTCCTCATACCTTTGGAAAGTTTTGGGGGAAATTCACTATGTAAATCTGTGCCTCATGGCAGGATTCTTTCTCAGTTGGGCCTGGCTTGGCCTTTCTGTCAGGTGAGAGATTTTGGATGCAGACTTGCCTAGGTCTGAGAGTTAGGCAAAAAAATGTCAATCTCCATTATAGCTGGTTAGATTTATGCCCAGAAGACCTAGAAGCTTCTCACCTGTGTAAGTCAAGGAATGCCCATCTATCTCATCTCTGAGTACTTGTGGTCATTTAGTTATGGCCATAGATCCTTGCAAATTAAGATTTGGTTATTATCATTCTATCCCTGTGGTTTATTGATGTAATTGTGCTTACAGGTCTTTGCTGGAATTTACCACATCTGTATCCAACTGTTCCCATTGGGATAATTGAACCAAATCAATTTTCTCATCCTTCTTCTTTATCATTTTTTTTTCAATTCTAAGGTCAGCACTGATTTTCAAGAATACTGTGATCCCTCAATTATGTGCATTTTCTGTTTTTTTTTCCTCCCAGAGGTTAAGACTTGACTAAGAATGTTCCATATTGCAGATCAATTTCCATTTTTCTTTGAACCTTAGAGCTTACTCCTGTTTAGAAGTGCTTCTCAAAGTGCATCAATGTGTGTTACCTGGGAACTTATTAGGTATGAAAATTCTAGAATTCCACACTAGGTCTACTGAATTAGAGACTTTGGGAGTGAGTCCCAGGAATTTGTGTTTTAACAAGACTTTCAGGTGATTGATGGTAATGTTTGAGCGAATTCTT
This sequence comes from Ictidomys tridecemlineatus, assembly GCF_052094955.1. NCBI lineage: Eukaryota > Metazoa > Chordata > Mammalia > Rodentia > Sciuridae > Ictidomys > Ictidomys tridecemlineatus. The sequence continues at coordinate 77,286,970 of NC_135481.1, read as the reverse complement.
TTAGAATATGCCAGGGTAGGCTATCCAAGGCTACACTAGCTAGGGCCAGTAGCACCCACCCAAGGCCACCTCCTGAATCTGGGGAGTGTGTAAATCAGGTCCAGTACAGTGCATGAGCAGTGTGACAGAGGAGTCATTGAAAGATATTTATGCAGGAGGGGAGTGAGTCTCACAAATGGGGGATCTGACAGTCCCTCAGTGTTTATTCTGTCAAAGGAAGGTAAGTGAGATTTGGAGATTCAAAATTCTCACCTTCATTCATGTCTGCTCAGATGTTCACATCTTTTATTTCAGTTTCCTATTCTTTCCCTAGCTTCATTACTTTGGTGCATAGTTTTGAGAGTTTGGGCATTTAATAAGTATTGCAACTGTTCTTTTGATCTGAAAAAAAGTCAGGACCACACAATGTTTATAACCATTATTGTTGTCCTAGTGACTAAGTGATAGCTTACCTGATCTCCTGGTACCTTACCTTTCAGCTGAATATCCTTCCCTCTTAGCAATGGTGATGACTTGAGAGGTGGATTAACTATCCCCTATTTTACCCTGGCAAGAAGGTTATCCTAGAATCCTTTATGTGTGGGTGTGTTTCCTGAGTCCCGCTGTGATACCAATCACTCTATCAGTAATTACAAAGATACAGGTCCCCAGTAGTAAATGGCATTCTCAGCTAAGGATAATTCTGGGAAGGGCTGATAAAGGGGAAATTTACAAAGATGCAGGGTATAGGGAACCACAAATGAGAATGCAGTTTCTGGGGCTAGAGATAGTCAAGTCACTCTACCCCTAAGTTTGAAAGGACAAAAAGGTGATTACTAGATCCTGGAAGAGTTATATGGAAACGGCTTCCTTGAAAGAAGTAGTTATCTTTGATCAAAGGTCATAGTCAATTTGAGGTGACCCTTCACGAAGGAGCCTGTGGAATAGATACCTTGATTTCATTTTCCTCTTTCTGAGGTTCCTAATTGGACACACTGAATGAGAACACAGATAGCAAGGGACCTTGGGAATACGGTCTGTACACATTAGTCTCCCATGACAGTGAGAAGGATAGAATTGATGTTGGGGTGCAAACAAAACCTCTCACACAGAAGTCCTTTCTAAGGTGACATTTGAACAGAAACATGAATTGAGAAGAATCCAGATAGTCAGAAGGGCTAAAAAGGACAATGGCCTTGAAGCTTGCTCTCAGTGATATGGCTGAAGAATAGGGCGTGAAGGAGGGTGCAGTGGTATCAGAGATCTCTGCTGGGACTTCATCATGTGTGACATTGCAGGACATGGTGAAGGACTTGGTTGGTGTTCCAGGTACCTGGGGAAGATCTTGGAGGAATAACATGATCTCACATACTTTTAAAAACAACATGCTAAATGTCATGTAGAAGATGGATTAGGCAAGAGAAGAAGCAGGGGAGCAAGGAGTTATTGTACCCTGAACAGAAGAGATGACAATGTCTTGCACTAGAATGTGAAGAGGAGGGGAGAGAATTGGAAAGGACAGAAAACGGATTTTTCTTACTTTTGTTCTCCCAGTTTCAGCACTAGGTCTTTTTCAGAGTGTAGACTTAGTAAATGCCTGTGAAATGATGGGATTAAAAATGTTGTTTTTTTTTTTTCTCAATAGAATGTTTCTCCTATCTCCGTGGCTAGGGCAGTACCAGTACAGACATACGATAAATGTTACTTGACCTTGAAGCATTGGAAAGCATACTATGCATTATATAATTTGATAGCTTACTGGAGAAGGGTGAAGTCTGGCATTCCCCTTCTCACCTCATGTTTATGCCTTAATAGCAAGAAAACAAACTGGTTGAAAAATGGCCAAAGAACCTGAATATACATTTCTCAAAAGAAGACATGCAAATGGCCAATAGATACGTGAAAAAAATATATCAGGGAAATGTAAATTAAAACCACAATGAGATATTACCTTATTCCTGTTAGAATGGTTATTATTATTCCTTGTAATTCCTCTGGTGGAGGATGAGGTAGTGTTGTAAATTTAGCCTGAAAGGAGCACTGGCCACATTATTTTCAATACTCTAGTGAGACTGCTTCTTTAACAATAGTCTTTTGCTTTTATAAACTTGAGAGAAATTCTTCATTCTTTGTTGCAATTTTAATGAATTAAAAATCAGACTTGTTTGTTGTATAAAATTAGCATGTAATTTTATTTTGATAATAGAAAAATAATAATAATTTGTGGCTGAGTTGATTTGTTAATCAGAAAGATAATTATGTTTCTGTAATTTAAAAAAATTTATTCTTTTTAAAACTAGATCATTATCTCATGGAATACTTCCTGGAGAAAGGAAATGTTTTCTCAAAGTTCCATTATATGAACGTCAAGTACGGTGTCCCAGCTTACCTTTGAAGTTAGATTTTGATAAATTTGTGGAAAGTAGGGGAGGAATACCAAGGAATACTAATCCTCGGATGTGGGCTGCTGAAATATTCATTAAAGATAAGATTCCGAAAGTACCCCCACCAGTAGTGAAAACTTCTGTTGTAAAGGAGATTTCTGAAAAAGTTGAAGAACCACCAAAACTAGAATTAAGTGATTTTTTGGGGTGTGATCTTCCACCAGAAGTCATTGAGCATTATAAATCTGAAGTGAAAACCTTGACTCAACAAATAAATAATAAGATACTTCCTGAAGTTGCATATTGCAGGCGTGGAGCTATTTATAGGCACCTGGGAAAGTTACAGAGTGCCATGAATGATTTACAGGAAGTAAGTTTTTTTAAAATAAAAAGAACAATACTTACCACTTGCATTGCTTTAGATGATATGGTAATTTTTGCTGGAATTTTCAATAATGGATTAATTATATAGTATGTGGGATTGTGAAAATGCAATTACTGGCATTTCCAAATAATTAGCATTAAAACACCAGATTTTTGTTTGTCAGATTGGAATGCTTTATTTTACATTATATGCACACAAAGCAACTGGGATTGATAGTGCTTGAAAACTTTATTCGATAGGATATCTGCCTTTAGCAAATAATCAACTTCAGTTAAATTTATGCATATGTTTTCTAGGCTATAATTTTGGAGCCAATGCTTCTCAATGCCTACTGGCACCGACATTTCATTTATCTTTTCCAAGACAGAATTAATGATGCTTTGGATGACTTGAATTATATAAGTAAATATAATAAAAATAATGCAGGTGGGTTGTTAGCTATGTTACCTATATCATTATCTCAGCTTTTGTCATTTATTGTTATTATAAGATACATAAACCAATAGATATATATTTTGCAAAAATGGATGTGATTTTCCTCAATTATTTTTACTCTTAATATTCAAATAATCCTGTATTGTTTTCAAAATGCTCTTCATGGTTTGAAATAGTCATTTCCTTAATATACCTTGATTCCTTACTGCTTATATCACAAGAAGTTTTAGAAGTGATCCACAAACCTTCCAAAAATCTGGTTCATAGTCATAGTATTACTAGGACTTGGTTGGATTTATCTGTATGTGTGCCCTATGTACTCTCTTCTAACCCTCTCAAACCACCAGACATGGAACAGCCTAGAAATGAGAAAGATGTCATACTCTTCTTTGTACCCCAGCACCCAAACATAACTCAAGGTTCAATATGCTTAACAATTGTTTAATGGCCTATGTTAATCTCTGCTAAAAACCCATTTAAAATTTTGTGCTGTCAAGACCTAGCTTTTTACTATGAGCACTGAAAAAGTATGAAACATTTTAGACATGAAAAAGGTAAACGGTAATTTGGCAATGTTATCACTTTCAAATTGAGAGTACTTTTAACCACAAATGAATATTTATCCAGCTTTTGAGAGCAATTAGCTTTGTTGAAATTTTTAAAAATTAAATGATTTAAAAAATATAATAGAGAAAATTATTTTAAAAACCACATTTTTGCTGGGTATGGCGGCACATGACTTTAATCCCAGTGGCTCAGGAGGCTGAAGCAGGAGGATCATAAGTTTTGGGCCTGCCTCAGAACCTTAGTGAGATCCTGTTTCAAAATAAAAAGGGCTTGGGATATAGCTCAGTGGTCAAGCCCCACAATCCGCCTTCTATTTCCAGTACCACTAAAAAAAAAAAAAAAAAAGTGTGTGTGTGTGTGTGTGTATGTGTACATATATATAATTATTTTTTAAAATCACATATTTAGAGAGAGAGAATAATGTTTTCAAATTTTATTCTTAAAGAATTGTAACACTAAATTTGACCTTTTTCTCTTCTTTAGAGGCATATTTGTCAAAGGCAGAAATTTTCAAGAACAAAGAAAACACTGCTTCGGCAATTCTAAATTATACCCTGGCAATTAAGTGCAGGCCCACAGAAGCTGATAGCTATTTCAGGAGGGGTGAGATGCATGAAAAAGCAAACAGAGTACTGGCTATTGATGACTATTCTAAAGTAAGCTTTATTACATATAATGCTGCCATTTATATATTTTAGATCATGATATTCTTGTGCTCATGGTATAGCAAGGTTTTGAAAGTCTTTCATATATTTTATATCATCAAAATTAATTTATTACAGGTTAGGAGCTAGAGCTTTCATTCTTGGTATTGATGTTAACCCTACTTCAATGATTTTTCAAAAAAATATTGGTTAATGGATTTCCCCTCTTGAACTTGAAACAGCAGGTAAAGAAGTTGCTCTTTCCTTCAGATGATAGAGAAAACCATATTCTATTTTTTATAGCTTCTTCTCTTTTGTAGGGAGAATCTACCTGCTCTCAAAGAAGCTATAGTCACTGTTTTATTCATTCATTCATTAACTCACAAATACTTATTGACTAAGGCACCATAATGTAGTGAATAAAAGTTGGTGAATAAAATAGACATTTTCTGCTTATACAGAGTTTATAGTTTCAAGGACATATATTAAGGATAGATTTAAACACATACATGAATACATAATAACAAATTATGATGGATGCTGATGGAAATGAGGACAGTAGGAGAATATTTCCATTTGGTTGAGGATGTTGAATCATGCTTTGAAGCTACAGAGGCAAGGTAAAGTATTCTCCTAACTACAGAAAAATATGTAACTCTGATCTTCTGACTTTTAATTTCAAATTCCTAGTCCTTAGTTCAATTGAGAATTTAGAAGAAATAATTTAAGTAATTTAACTTTCCATATTCCCACTATGATGGTTTAGTCACTTCCCTGGCACTCTTCTGCTTCAGGAGCATAAGTTTTGTAACTTCTGGTTTAGAAGTGACCAAAAATTCTTTTGAAGATATTGAATTATTAGATTATTTTAAATTAATTTTTTACTTATATATGACAGCAAAATACATTACAATTCATATTATGCATACAGAGCACAAAGTTTTCATATCTCTGGTTGTATACAAAGTATATTCACACCAATTTGTGCCTTCATACATATACTTTGGATAATGATGTCCATCACATTCCACCATCATTTTGAAATTATTAAGATTATTGATTCCATTCCTCTACTGGGCACCATATTTTAAAAATAGATTAATACAGCACCAGAAAGTTTCAAAATCCTTGAAAATACATGATAACCTTTGTGCTTCAATTGTTCCCTAGTAACAACAGGCGAAGAACTTTACAACTGAGCTCATGATTTAGTCTGTCACTGTATGGCTTTGTATATCTAAGTGAAATGGAAAAACCAAGCCACTACCAATTCATTTCTTTTTATCATGTTAGACAATAGATGAATGGATAAAAAAAAATGTGGCATTTATACACCATGGAGTATTATGCAGCACTAAAAAATGACAAAATCATGGAATTTGCAGGGAAATGGATAGCACTAGAGCAGATTATGCTTAGTGAAGCTAGCCAATCCCTAAAAAACAAATACCAAATGTCTTCTTTGATATAATGAGAGCAACTAAGAACAGAGCAGGGAGGAAGAGCAGGAAGAAAAGATTAACATTAAACAGAGACATGAGGTGGGAGAGAAAGGGAGAAAAAAAGGGAAATTGCATGGAAATGGAGGGAGACCCTCATTGTTATACAAAATTACATATAAGATGTTGTGAGGGGAATGGGATAACAAAACATGGAGGGAAACGGATTACAGTAAATGGGGTAGAGGGAGAAGATGGGAGGGGAGGGGAGGGGGGATAGTAGAGGATAGGAAAGGTAGCAAAATACAACAGTCACTAATATGGCATTATGTAAAATTGTGGATGTGTAACCGACGTGATTCTGCAATCTGTATTTGGGGTAAAATTGGGAGTTCATAACCCACTTGAATCTAATGTATGAAATATGATATGTCAAGAGCTTTGTAATGTTGTGAACAACCAATAAAAAAATAGATTAATTTATATTTGGTCTGATTGAATCAGCATTGATGTAATCTAATCTGTTTCATCTTTAATTAGGATAAAATGCTGTGAGAGATACAATGTTGCCCAATTCTAGTTGAACAATTCATTTATGAATTATTGTCAGTAAAAATTTCAGTGGGCAAAAGACTTGGCTTCTTATACATGCTGTTTCTTTTTTAAAAAAACTGTTTTAAAGATATTCCCTTTCAAGATGATGGATGGGTTTCTTAATATAGTCTTTAAATGTAAATGTGAAAATTTTGGTATCTCAAAGTGTGATTTTCTTTTATGTAATCTAAATTTGTTATGTGACTATGTATGTAGCTTTTAAAGCATGTAACATGTCTATATACCTCTCCATGCCCCTGTAGTGTATTTTTTATGATCCCCAAAGAGTAGATGCATTATTGAAACGTGGGATGTTTTTCTATGAAAATGAAAGTTGGACTTCAGCCATACAGGATTTTACAGCTTTGTTAAATATAGAACCCAAAAATTTGCAAGCAAGGTAAGAATTATTTTGGGTGTGATCTTATTTTTGAATTATTACTCTTTGAAATACATTTTCAGGAAATAAAATTGCTTGAAATACATCAATAACCCCTTAGAAACAATTAATCAATTTTCAGTGCCACCTGATGGATGGTAGTGAATAACTTAACAGGCATAAATGAAAACTGAGTTATTTTGTCTGTATTTCCTAAATACTAGTTACATTGTAAATTTCTAAAGCATTGGCCATCACCTATATTTTTCTTTATCAAATTTCCTTTAAAAACATATCCTCTGAATACAAAGAATGGTTTATATATATATATATATTTTAAAATCTTAATGTATCTTGTATATGTTGTTTTCCTTTTAACCTGAGCTCTACTTTGAAGAAGTATAAAATGTGCATATAGTCAGGTCTATTCATCTCTTCCCTTACAATTTTTTTAATTGGTGCATTATAATTACACATAATAGTGGAATTCATTATACCCTAGTCATGTAGTAAACATGCATCCAGAAAAATCAAATGAAAAGGCAATGTGCATCTTAATGACTAATCATCATGTGAATATCCCTGTAACCATCACTGGGTCAAAAAGACATTTCAGCACTCTGAAAACCTCTGGATCTTTGTCTCTTCTAGAGAGACAAAGAGACTCCCTTATAGTTTTTTATAGTTGCAGCACACAAGTGTACATCTCTAAACATTCTTAGTTGAGGTTTACCTATTTTTGTTTAATGTTACATAAATGGAATTATATGATAGTGTTCATCCAGGTCTAGCTTCTTTCACTGAATGTGGTGCACTATACATTACAATTTACTTATCCATTTTATTGTTGATGAATTTTGAGTCCAGCTTTCAATGATGAATATTGTTCCCTTGAACATTCTTGTGCATGTCATTGGTACTAATACAACATTTCTGTTGTACGTAAAATGTCTGGTTGATAGAGTTTGCAGATGTGCAACTTTGGGGCTCAACTGGTTTCCTAAAATGGTTATACTATCAGAAGTTCAACCCAAGCACTTAGTATTATTATGTTACTTTCATATTTTAGTCATCCTTGTGCATATATAGTATGACCCTGTTGGATCCGAGTTTTCTTTTTCTTCATTACCAACACGATTGCTTTTTCATATATTTATTAACCATTAGATTTCCACTTTGTCTGCTTCTTTCTCATTAATTTCTATAAGCTCTTAAATTTGTTGGTTATTTTTATGGCAAATATTTTTTCCCATTCCTGATTGTCATTGCATTCTTTAAATATTGTCTTTTGGTAAACAGAGTTCTTAAATGTAATATGGTCTGATATATCACCTTTTCTTCTTTAAGATTCATGCTTTTTATGTTATATAAGAAAGTTTTTTCCTACCCTGAGTATTCTATTTTTATGATTACTTTAAATTTTAGTTTGATCAATTAAAATGGTTGGCACTATTACATTAAGTTGAATTTTTGTAGAGATGAGCCAAACATGTATCTATTGACCTTTCAATATTTTTTCTTCTATTAGTCTTCTATATTTTTAAAATTTAGATATTATCAATTTTATGTGAGCTCTATGTATGTATGTATGTATGTATGTATGTATGTATGTATGTATATTCATCATGTCTCATTAAAATTTGTGTTAATTTTTAAAAGAAATTTATTCTAATTTGTTATATATGACAGCAGAATGCATTTCAATTCATAGTATACATATAGAGCACAATTTTTCATGTCTCTGGTTGTACACAAAGCAGAGTCACACCATTTGTGTCTTCATACATGTACATGGGGTAATGATGACCATCTCATTCCATCGTCTTTTTACCCCCCTGCCCACTCCCTTCCCTTTCCTCCTCTTTGCCCTATCTATAATTTATCTATTACTCCCATGCTTCCCCTCCCCAACCCCATTATGAATCAGCATCCTTATATCAGAGAAAACATTTGGCATTTGTTTTTTTTTTGGGGGGGGGTTGGCTTACTTCACTTAGCACCGTATTCTTCAGCTCCATTCCTTTATCTGCAAATGCCATGACTTTATTCTCTTTTATTGCTGAGTAATATTGCACTGTGTATATATACCACATTTTCTTTATCCATTCATCTACTGAAGGGCATCTAGGTTGGTTCCACAGTTTAGGTATTGTGAATTGTGCTGCTATTAACATTGATGTGGCTGTGTCCCTGTTTTTAATTCCTTATAGAATGAGGAGTGGAATACTGAGGAGTGAAATAGCTGGGTCAAATGGTGGTTCCATTCTCAGTTTCCAAGGAATCTCCATACTGCTTTCCAAATTGGCTAAACCAATTTGCAGTCCCACCAGCAATGTATGAGTGTGCCTTTTCCCCCACATCCTCACCAACACTCATTGTTGTTTTTATACTTAATAGCTGCCATTCTGACTGGAGTAAGATGAAATCTTAGAGTAGTTTTGATTTGCATTTCTCTAATTGCTAGAGATGTTGAACATTTTTTTCATATATTTGTTGATTGATTGTATATCCTGAGAAGTGTCTCTTCCATTCCTTGGCCCATTTATTGATTGGGTTATTTGTTTCTTTGGTGTTAAGATTTTTGAGTTCTTTATATATCCTATAGAATAGTGCTCTATCTAACCTGCTTCAGTCTTTTTGCTAAGGATTGCTTTAACTATTCTGGGTCTCTTATTTTTCCAGATGAATTTCATAACTGCCTTTTCTATTTCTATGAGGAATGTCATTGGAATTTTAATTGGAATTGGTAAAAATTTGCTCCCATTCTGTAGGTTCTCTATTCACCTCACTTATTGTTTCTTTTGCCGAGAAGAAGCTTTTTAGTTTGAATCCATCCCATTCATTGATTCTTGATATTAATTCTTGCACTATATGACTCTTATTAAGAAAATTGGGGAATAATCTGACACAATGAAAATTTGGGCTTACTTTTTTCTTCTCTTAGGTGCAGGGTCTCTGTTTTAATTTCTAGGTCCTTGATCCACTTTGAGTTGAGTTTTGTTCATGGTGAGAGACAGGGCTTAATTTCGTTTTGTTGCATATAGATTTCCAGTTTTCATAGTGCCATTTGTTGAAGAGGCTATCCTTTCTCCAGTATATGTTTTTGGCACCTTTGTCTAATATGAGATAACTGTATTTATGTGGGTTAATCTCTGTGTCCTCTATTCTTTACCATTAACCTACAAGTCTATTTTGGTGCCAATACCATGCTGTTTGTTACTATTGCTCTGTAGTATAGTTTAAGGTCTGGTATAGTGATGCCACCTGCTTCACTCTTCTTGCTAAGGATTGCTTTAGCTATGTTATTTTTCCAGATGAATTTCATGACTGCTTTTTCTATTTCATGAGGAATTTCACTGGAATTTTGGTTGGAATTGCATTAAATCTGTATAATGCTTTTGATAGTATGGTCATTTTGACTATATTAATTCTGTCTATCCAAGAACAAGGTAGATCTTTCCATTTCTAAGGTCTTCTTTAGTTTTTTTCTTTAGCATTCTGTAATTTTCATTGTGGAGGTCTTTCATCTCTTTCATTAATTCCCAAGTATTTTATTTATTTTGAGGCTATTTAAATGGGAGTAGTTTTCCTAGTTTATCTTTCAGAGAATTTGTCCCTGATGTACAGAAAGAAATAGCTTTGATTTATGGGTGTTGATTTTATGTTTTGCTATTTTGCTGAATTCATTTATTAATTCTAGAAGTTTTTTGGTAGAATTTTTTTGATCTTGTAGGTATAGAAAGATCATATTGTTGGCAAATAGTGATAATTTTAGTTCTTCTTTTCCTATCCATATCCCTTTAATTTCTTTCAACTGTCTAATTGCTCTGGCTAAAGTTTCAAGAAAACTGTGTTAAATAGAAGCAGTGAAAGAGGGCATCCCTGTCTTGTTCCAGGTTTTAGAGGGAATGCTTTCAATTATCTCCATTTAGAATGAAGTTGGTCTTGGGCTTAGCATGTTCCTGTTATTCCTAGTTTTTCTAGTGTTTTGAACATGAGGATGTGGTGTATTTTGTCAAATGCTATTTCTGCATCTATTGAGATGATCATATGATTCTTATCTTTAAGTCTATTGATGTGATGAATTACATTTGTTGATTTCTGTATGTTGAACCAAACTTTCGTCCCTGGGGTGAACCCCACTTGATTGTGGTGCACTATCTTTTTGATACATTTTTTTTGTATTTGATTTGCCAGAATTTTATTAAGAATTTTTGCATCTATATTCATTAGAGATATTGGTCTAAAGTTTTCTTTTTTTGATGTCTCTTTGTCTAGTCTTGGAATCAGAGTGATATTGGCCTCATAGAATGAATTTGGAAGTGTTTCCTCTTTCATGAAATAAATTTAAGGAGTATTGGTATTAGTTTTATTTTTTTGAAGGTCTTGTAGAACTCAGCTGTGTATCCATCTGTTCCTGGGCTTTTCTTGGTTGGTAGGCTTCTGATGGAGTCTTCAATTTCATAGCTTGAAATTGATCTGTTTTACTGGTGTGTATCATTCTGTCAGTTTAGGAAAATCATGACTCTAGAAATTTGTTGATGGCTTCAATATTTTCTGTTTTATTGGAGTACAAATTTTCAACATAGTTTCTAATTATCTTCTATATTTCTGTAATGTCCATTGTGATATTTCCTCTTTCATCACAAATGTTAATAATTTGAGTTTTCTCTTTCTCTTTGTTAGCATGGCTAATAGTTTATAAATTTTATTTATTTTTTCAAAGAACCAACATTTTGTTTTCAATTGTTTTGTTTCTTTCAATTTCATTGATTTTATCTCCGATTTTAAATATTTCCTGTCTTCTACTGTTTTTGGTGTTGACTTGTCCTTCTTTTTCTGGGGCTCTGATATGTAATGTTAGGTCTTTTATTTGCTGACTTTTTCTTCTTTTAAGGAATGAACTCCATGCAATGAACTTTCCTGTTAGTAGTACTGCCTTCATAGTGTCCCAGAGATTTTGATATATTGTATCAGTGTTCTCACTTATCTCTAAGAATTTCTTAATCTCCTCTTTGATGTCTTTTGCAACCCATTGTTCATTCAATAGCATATTATTTAGTCTACGGTGTTGGAGTAGCTTCGAATCTTTATTTTATCATTGATTTCTAATTTTATTCCATTATGATCTGATAGAATGAAAGGTAGTATCTCTTTTTTTTTTGGTAAGAGTTGTTTTGTGGCATAATATATGGTCTAATTTAGAGAAGGATCCATGTGCTGCTGAGAATAAAATCTATTCACTTGTTGATGGATGAAATATTCTGTATATATCTGTTAAGTCTAAGTTATTGATTGTATTATTGATTTTTATAGTTTCTTTGTTTAGCTTTTGTTTGGAAGATCTATCCAGTGATGAAAGAGGTGTGTTAAAGTCAACCCAGAATTATTGTGTTGTTGTCTATTTGACTCTTGAACTTGAGAAGTGTTTTTAATGAACAAAGTTGCTCCATTGTTTGGGGCATATATATGTATAATTGTTATATGTCTAGTTGCTGTATGGTTCCCTAAGAAGTATGAAATGTTGTTTTTTTGTCTTTTTTGATTAACTTTGGTTTGAAGTCCATTTTTTTTAAATATGAAGATGGAAACCCCTGCTTTTTTCTGCAGTCCATGTGAGTGAGATGTTTTTTTCCAATATTTCACCTTCAGTCTGTGGATGTGTTTTCCTATGAGATGAGTCTTTTGGAGGCAGCATATTGTTGGGTCTTTTTTTTTTTTTAAAAAATCCAATCTGCCAGTCTGTATCTTTTGCTTGGTGAGTTTAGGCCATTAACATTCAAGGTTATTATTGAAACATGATTCGTACTCCCAGTCATATTTGTTTATTTTTGGTATTTAATTTGACTTGGTTTGTCCTTTGATTAATATTTCCTTTATTGTAATACTTCCCTTTCTGATTTTCATTGTTTTTTGTTTCTTCCTCATGGAATATTTTTCTGAGGATGTTCTGTAGTGCTGGCTTTCTAGTTGTAAATTCTTTTTAACTTTTGCTTATCATGGAAGGTTTTTATTTTATCATCAAATCTAAAGCTTAATTTTGCTGTATATAAGATTCTTGGTTGGCTTCCATTTTCTTTCAGAGCTCGGTGTATGTTGTTTCAGGATCTTCTAGCTTTCAGGGTCTAGATTGAAAAGTCTGCAGATATCCTAATAGGTTTCCCCAAAATGTAATCTGATTTCTTTCTCTTGTAGCTTTTATAATTCTCTCCTTACCCTGTATGCTAGGCATTTTCATTATAATGTGCCTTGGTGTGGATCTATTGTTATTTTGTACATTTGGTGTCCTGTACATTTGATTTTCCAATTCATCGTTCATGTTTGGAAAATTTTCTGATATTATTGTTCATTCCTTTGGTTTGGAACTCTATGCCTTCCTCTATCCCAATAATTTTTAAATTTGGTCTTTTTATGTTATCCCATAATTCTTGAATGTTATGCTCATGGTTTCTTACCATCTTCACTGTGTGTTCAACATTCTTTTCAAGATTACATATTTTGTCTTCATTCGTTGTCTGAGGTCCTGTCTTCCAAGTGATCTATTTTGTTAGTGGAGCCTAAAGAAGTTGGTTATTAGCAGGGGAAGAGAGAGAAAGTGGTTTGGGGGAGAGAAGTAAGTGGTATGATAGTAGAATACAACAAACAAATAATCATAAATATTAAGAAAATTAAACAATGTAAAAATAGGAGATAAAAGAATATGCAACACCATTGTAATATACTATTTAGATGTCCCAGTCCTCAGTAGCCTGATCCATGAAAAGTACTTGATTTCACAAATGTTGGGGATGTGAGGGCAGGAGAAGAGAGAGAAAAAAAATTTTGAAGGAAGAAACAAGGATTGTTTTGGTTGGAGATCAGTATCTTTCCAGCTTCCCTTCTCATCCAATAGGTGGGGTTGTCTGTTGTTTGCTGGTATTTCCACCTTTAGGATGGTGACGGTTATATTAGGATGGGAGGGTTGGTCCAAGGATCTCCTGTGGGGCCTACTCATGTGATGTGGGCGCCTGGTCTTATCTCCTTATATCGCCTGTAGATCTGGAAATTTCTGGTCTCTATTTAGTCTCTAAACTGTATCTCACTCACCCCTTTTCTTTCTACTTCCCAATCAAGAACCATTCTCTCCAGAGGTCTTATGGGCTGTAATCTGGGGTCTGCACACCTGTTGTGGAGAGCTGTTTTATATTGGGCAGTTCGAAACCCGGTTTTGCAACCCGGTTTTGTGAGCTATGGACCAGCCGCGAAACAGCAGGCATTGTGCCAGGGTATCAGCTCCTGGGGAGAGGGGAGGAGTTGAGACTTTCAGTACCTTGATATTGGTTCTAAGTCCCAGCCCTTGTTCCAAGCTGGGAGTTGCCCCAACTAAAGATGGTGAGGAAGGTGTCCCAAGATGGAGGTGACCCCTTTAATTGATGGGGTATCAGGTTGGGTGGGGCTAGGTAATGGTGTTGAGCTGTGTGTTCAGAGATGCAGCTCTATGGCACGCAGTATTGTGTCTGGTGGCTATTTTGCAAATCATTGCAGTGTCCCCAAGTACAGGCTAGTGCAGGTAGGGGACTATGAGAGTGGTTGCAGTGACCCAAGATGGAGGTGACCCGAGGATCCCCACATTGGTGGATGAGGTTCCACATGGGAGTGGAAGCTGGAGTTCCTGCATGTGGGCAGTCGCTGGGTGTCCTGCATAGGAGGGGTGGCTGGAATTCCTGCATGGGTGCTAATGCCTGTGGTCCTACCTACTCAGGCACCTGGAGGACCTGTGTGGACGAGTGGCCAGGAGTCGTGCAAGGCAGCTGTTAGGGGTCCTCTAATCACTCACAGAGAAACAGTATTCCCACTACTTCAATCCCAGGTCTCAGAGTGACACAGAATGCAGCCTTCCTCTAGCCTGCCATCTTGTATCCCCTCCATCTTGGATCACCCCAAAATTTGTTAGGTCTTAAAAAATATTTTAAATTTCAAACTAATACTTGTATACATATATGGGTACAATGTGATGCAAAGATATACATATTATATATATATATACATATTATATATATACATAATATAATATATATCATATATATGTATATTATACTTATGTATTTATGTATAATATGTATATATATAATCTATATGTAATCTATATTATGTTTTTATGTCATATACATAGATTATATATATTATATACATATAATATATGACACAAATTTCCCAGCACCATTTGTTGAAGAAGCTATCTTTTCTCCATTGTATGTTTATGGTGCCTTGTCTACTATGAGACAACTGTATTTATGTGGATTTGTCTCTATGTCTTCTATTCAATTCCATTGGTCTTCATGCCTGTTTTGGTGTCAGTACCATGCTGTTTTTGTTATTACAGCTCTGTAGTATAATTTAAAGTCTGGTATTGCAATGCCTCTTGCATCACTTTTTTCACTAAAGATTGCTTTGGAAATTCTGGTCCTTTAATTATTCTAAATGAATTTCATGGCTGCTTTTTCTATTTCTATGAAGAACATCATTGGAATTTTAATAGAATTGCATTAAATCTGATAGCACTTTGATGGTATGGCCAGATTGACAATATCAATTCTACTTATCCAAGAACATGGGAAATCTTTCCATCTTCTAAGATCTTTACAATTTCTCTCTTTAGTGTTCTGTAGTTTTCATTGTAGAGGCATTTCACCTCTTTTTGTTGGGTTGATTCCCAAGTTTTTTTTTTTTTGAGCTTATTATGAATGAGATAGTTTTCCTAATTTCCTGATTTCTCCTTCATTATTGGTGTATAGGAACAAAATTGATTATGGGCATTAATTTTGTATCCTGCTACTTTGCTGAATTTATTTGTGAGTTCTATAAGTTTTCTGGTGAATTTTTTGGGTCTTCTAAATGTAGAATCATGTTGTTGGCAAATAGATATAGTTTGAACCCTTCTTTTCCTATTTGTCTCTTTAATTTCTTTCTTTTGCCTAATTTCTCTGGCTAGAGTTTCAAGGGGTATGTTGAATAGAAATGGTGAAAAAAGGGCATCCCTGTCTTGTTCTACTTTTTAGAAGGAATTTTTTGAGTTTCTCTCCATTTAGAATGATATTGGCCTTGTGTTCGTTGTAGTTAGCTTTTTCAATGTTGATGTATGTTGCTACTATCCCTAGTTTTAAACATGAAGGGGTGCTCTATTTTGTCAAATGCTTTTTTCTGCATTTATTTTAAGCCTGTTTACGTTGTGAATTATATTTATTGATTTCTGTATGTTGAACCAACCTTGCATCCCAGGGATATACTCTAGTTGACCATGGTGCATTATCTTTTAAATATGTTTTTGTATCAGATTTACTAGTATTTGATTAAGAATTTTTTCATCTGTATTCATCAGGATTATTGGTCTGAAGTTTATTTTCTTTGATGTATCTTTGTCTGGTTTTTGTATCAGGGTGATACTAGTTTCAGAGAATGAGTTTGGAAGGATTCCCTCTTTTCTCTTCTGGAATAATTTGAGGAGGATGGGTGTTAATTTTTCTTTAAGTGTCTGGTAGAATTCTGCTGAAAATCCATCTGGTCCTTGGCTTTTCTTTGTTGGTAGGCTTTGGATGGCATTTTTAATTTGATGACTTGAAATTGATCTGTTTATATTTTCTATGTCCTCCTGGTTCAATTTGGGCAAGTCATGTATCTCTTGAAATTTATTGATGTATCAAGGTCTATTTATATACATATATATTTTATGCATATTTATAAACATATATTTTAAATTTGTTATATATATGATAGTAGAATGCATTACAATTCATATTACACACATAGAGTATGATTTTTCAAGTCTCTGGTTGTACACAAAGTAGAGTCACACCATTTGTGTCTTTATACATATAGTTAGGGTAATGATGTCCATCTTATTCCACCATCTTTTCTACTCTCATGTCACTTCCCTCCCCTTTGCCATATCTAGAATTCATCTAATCCTCCCATGCCCCCCACCCACAATCAACATCCTTTAATCAGAGAAAACATTCAGCATTGTTTTTTTGGGGGATTGGCTAACTTCACTTAGCATCATATTCTCCAACTCCATCCATTTACCTGCAAATGCCATGACTTTATTCTCTTTTATTGCTGAGTAATATTCCATGGTATATCTATACCACATTTTCTTTATCCATTCATCTACTGAAGGGCATCTAGGTTGGCTCCACAGCTATTGTGAATTGTGCTGCTATTAACATTGATGTGGCTGTGTTCCTGTAGTATGATGTTTTTAATTCCTTTAGGTATAGACTGAGGATTGGGATATCTAGGTTAAATTCAAAATTTAATTTATTGGTGCATAAATTTTCATAAATAGTTTCTGATTACCTTCTGTATTTAAGTAGTGTCTGTGATGATATTTCCTTTTTAACAACTGACTAATAATTTGAGTTTTTTCCTCTGTTTCTTTTTGTCATCTTGGCTAAGGATTATAATTTTGTTTATCTTTTCAAATAATCGACCTTTAGTTATGTTGATTTTTTTTTGAAAAAAATATTTTGGGGGATTTCAATTTCATTGTTTTCAGCTCTGATTTTAATTATTTCCTGTTTTCTAATACTTTTGGGTTTGATTTGTTCTTCTTTTTCTAGGGCTTTGAGATGTAAAGTTATGTCATTTATTTGGTGACTTTCTGTTCTTTCAACAAATGAGCTCAGTGCAATGAACTTGCCTCAGAACTGCTTTCATAGTGTCCCAGAGATTTTGATATTTTGGGTCACTATTTTCACTTACCTCTAAGTATTTTATTATTTCATTCCTGATTTCTTCAGATATCCATTGGTCATTTAATAGTGTATTATTTAGTCTCCATGTGTTAGAGTAGCTTCTATTTTTTATTTTATTGTTGATTTTTAATTTTGTTCCATTATGATCTGATAAAATGCAAGGTGTTATCTCTATTTTTGTATTTGTTAAGAGTCACTTTGTGGCCTAAAATATGGTGTATATTTTAACCATTCAATCCCTGAATCTGAATCATTTAACACACAAACAACAAAGAAAGAGAGAAAGAGGAAAGAAAAAAAGTATATAAAATAAAATAAAGGTTCTTTTTTCATAAAAGAATATTTATTGCTACATAAATGTTGCCATATATTATATGATATATTAACATATTTCATTAGATATGAAGCATATTTGTGGTACTATATTGTCACATAAAACTTTAAATTAAAAAATAGTGATTTTTTTGTATTTTAAAATTTTTATTATTTTTTAATATGTTCTTTTTAGATATACATGACAGCTCTAGAGTGTATTTTGACATATTATACATACATGGAATATTTTTCTAATTAGGATCCCATTCTTGTGATTCTACATGATGTGGAGTTTCACTGGTTGTGATTCATATATTAACATAGCAAAGTTATGTCCAATTCATTCTAGTGTCTTTCTTATTTCCATCCTCCATCCCATACCTTCATTTACCTTGGTCTAATCCAATGAACTTCTATTCTTCCCTCTATCTCCCTTAATTAGCATTAACATCCACATATCAGTAACAATAAATGTTAGCAAGGATTGCAGGGATAAGGGTACACCCATACGTTGATAGTGGGACTACAAACTGGTGTAACCATTATGGAAAATGGTATGGAGATTCCTCAGAAAACTTGAAATGAAACCACCATTTTACCCAGTTATCTCACTCCTCAACATATTCTCAAGGATTGAAAATCAGCATCTTGAATTGACATGGCCACATCAACATATATAGCAGTTCAATATCCAAACTATGGAACCAACCTAGGGCCCTTCAACAGATGAATGGACAAAGAAAATGTGGCATACACAGTGGAATATTACTCAGCCATAGATAGGAAATTATGGTACTTGCCAGTAAAGCATAGAACTGGAGACTACCATGCTAAGTAAAATAAGCCAATTAAACTAGAGTCACATCCTTTGTGTCTTCATATATGAACTTAGGGTAATGATGACCATCCCATTCCACTATCTTTCCTACCCCTATGCCCCAGTCCCTTCCCTCCCTCCCCTTTTGCTCTTTACCCTATCTAGAGTTCATTTAATCCTCCCATCCTTCCACCACCACCCCCCTCACCCTGCAGCATATTATGAATCAGAGTCCTTAAATCAGAGAAATCATTCGGCATTTGGTTTTTTGGGATTGACTAATTCCACGCAGCATTGTATTCTCTAGCTCCACCCACTTATCTGCATATGCCATGATTTTATTCTCTTTTAATTCTGAATAATATTCCATTGTGTATATTACCACATTTTCTTTATCCATTCATCTACTGAAGGGCATCTAGGTTGATTCCACAGTTTAGCTATTGTGAATTGTGTTGCTGTAAACATTGATGTGGCTGTGTCCCTGTAGTATGTCTTTTAAGTTCTTTGGGTATAGGCTGAGGAGTAGGATAGCTGGGTCAGATGGTGATTCCATTCCCAGTTTTCCAAGAAATCTCCATACTGCTTTCCATAATGGATGCACCAATTTACAGTCCCACCATCAGTGAATGAGTGTATCCATTTCCACACATCCTTGCCAACATTTATTGTTGCTTGTATTCTTAAAAATTGCCATTCTGACTGGAGTGAAATGAAATCTTAGAGTAGTTTTGATTTGCATTTCTCTAATTGTTAGAGATGTGGAATATTTTTTCATATATTTGTTGATTGATTGTATATCTTCTTCTGAGAAGTGTCTGTTGAGTTCCTTGGCCCCTTTATTGATTGGGTTATTGTTTTTTTTTTTTTTGGTGTTAAGATTTTTGAGTTCTTTATATATTTTAGAGATTACTGCTCTATCTGACATGCGTGTGGTAAGAATCTGTTCCCAATTAGTAGGCTCTCTATTCACTTCACTGATTGTTTCTTTGGCTGAGAAGGAGCTTTTTAGTTTGAATCTATCCCATTCATTGATTCTTGATATTAATTCTTGCACTATAGGAGTCTTATTAAGAAATTCAGGGCCTAATCTGACATGATGGTGATTTGGGCCTACTTTTTATTCTATTTGAAGTGGGGTCTCTGGTTTAATTCCTAGGTCCTTGATCCACTTTGAGTTAAGTTTTGTGCATGGTGAGAGATAGGGGTTTCATTTCATTTTGTTGCATAAGGATTTCCAATTTTCCCAGCACAATTTGTTGCAGAGGCTATGTTTTCTCCAATGTATATTTTTGGCACCTTTGTCAAATATAATATAACTGTAATTATGTGGGTTATTTCTGTGTCCTCTATTTTGTACCATTGATCTACACATCTATTTTAGTGCCGGTACCATGCTGTTTTGTTATTATTGCTCTGTTGTATAATTTAAGGTCTGGTATAGTGACACCACCTGCTTCACTCTTCTTGATAAGTATTGCTTTAGCTATTCTGGGTCTCTTATTTTTCCAAATGAATTTGATGACTGCTTTTTCTATTTTTATGAGAAATGTCATTGGAATTTTGATTGGAATTGGTCATTTTGACAATATTAATTCTGCCTATCCCAGAACAAGGTAGATCTTTCCATCTTCAAAGGTCTTCTTTAATTTCTTTTTTTAGTGTTCTGAAGTTTTTATTGTAGAGATCTTTGACCTCTTTTGTTAAGTTGATTCCCAAGTATTTTTTTTAATGCTATTGTAAATGGGGTAGTTTTTCTTGTTTCCCGTTCAGAGGATTTGTCACTGATATACAGAAATCGCTTTGATTTATGGGTGTTGATTTTGTATCCTGATACTTTGCTTGTTTCTTACTAGTTCTAGAAGTTTTCTGGTGGAATTTTTTTGGGTATTCTAGGTATAGAATCCTATCGTTGGCAAATAGTGCTGATTTGAATTCTTCTTTTCCCTTTAATTTCTTTCATCTGTCTAGTTGCTCTTGCCAGTGTTTCAAGAACTATGTTAAATAAAAGTGGTAAAGAGGGCATCCCTGTCTTCTTCCAGTTTGTAGAGGGAATGCTTTCAATTTTTCTCCATTTAGAATGATGATCTTAATTCAAACTGTTACAATGTAAACCTTTTATAATAGTTGCATGCCATTAAGCCATGTAAATTTTTAAAACATACTGACTTTTACGTCTTCCTTTTTTTATTTTTACTGCTCAATACTTTAGACCCTCATCAGCTCACACCTGGGATGCTCTATTGCCCCAAAGCTCTGGAGTGATAAGATTTGATTATCACACAATAAAGATCTATGGTCTCAAAAACTTTCTTTCAGTGGCTTCAGATTCTTAAAAATGGCTGAGAAAACAGCAGTATCTATAAGACCTCTATTAAGACAGCAGTATCTTATAATACCTTGAATTAGCTTCCTTGTTCTTCTCCAACCAATTCAATCTCTTCCTGCAAATAATATTCCTTTGACTCAAGAAATAACCAGAATACATCAATAACTAGGAAAGAATTTTTAGAATTTCAAAGAAGTTTCCTACCCCCAGCAAATGTAATAAATCAAATGAAATTAATAAGCATGTAGTTAAGATATAGAATGTAATTAGTAAGCATATAATTATTTATACAAAGAGTATACCTTATTATAAAATGTTTATATCTTCTTTGTTATTAACAACATGACTAAACTCCCTTGTAAATCATGGAGATATAAGCATGGATTTTTATTCAAATATAAAATTAGTTAAATAGGTTTACCAAAACCAGAAGTGTTATTTTGCAATATGTATTAAAATGCTTTTTTTTTTCTTTTCTAGGATACATCGAGCAAGAGCATATTTTAAAAGGAGTTTTTATAAACAAGCAATTCAGGACTTTTCTATTGCTATTCACTTAGATCCTAATAACTGGTTGTCATTCTATTATCGAGCTTGCTTATTTAGAAAGACTAACCCTCGTAAAGCACTACAGGATTATAGCATTTCAGGTACTTTGCTTTCAACTGCACATACATACGCATCTGATCTGAAGTTCAGCAGCTTAGTCTCATAGAGGGAAATATGGATGTGGGAATCACTAATATATCTATAATACTATATACTAGTATTCATATACTTACATATTAAATATATTTTAGATTATACTATTGTATATGTATACATACCTCTGTGTGTGGAGATATATATATATATATATATATATATATATATATCACTTAGAACAGTAATAAAATTGTCCAATAAATGTTAAAGATTATTATTATTATCCTAGAAAATATCTTGAGGATCCTTTTTGGTCATGAATGATAAAACTTGCTAAGCTAGCCTATAGGAAAAGACTAAAGCCAAAATCAAGTTGGTCTACTCTGAACAATTAGATAATAGAGATTTTAAATTATTGTGATAGTCTAGAAAGGGGAGAACTAAAGAGGCGAAAGTTGGAAAATTGGAAAATGTGAGGAAAAAGCCTTTAGAGAAAGACCAGAGAGAAATAGATTCAGCCAGATGGCAGGGCCGTCTGAGACTGGGTCTCAGTGTGTATTTATATATATTATATAAATACACTTACAAGCCACATGATTGAGCTAGAAGCATTCTAAAATGTCCTTTTGGTATGTGTGAGTAAATGAATGTGTGCATATGTTTCTCTGTAATTATGACAAGGGGAAATTATTGTGTTAAGGAAATCTTTCTGTAAATAGAGTTCTGGAAACCATTCTGGAAACTCCATCTTATTTCCTAGTTAGCTTGCTTAAATGGCATTAAACTGTCCTGGTGGTTTGGATCCTATTCTAAGTCAGCCCATGGATTTGTCAAATTCCATATTTTTGATGCTTAAATTAAAAATAGGCTTTGAGACATCTCAGAAGCTAAAGTATGTTAACAGCCAAAAATGGTAATGTCTTCTTTACCCTCAGTCAATGTATGCCTGGTTTATATGTGTCCAGCACAATTCTTGATCATGAGTAAGTGACCAGTAAATAGTTAACAGTGACATGGATTGAGCGTATCCTAGCAGATGAAATCCAGCCAGAACCCAACTCTCCAATGACTGTGCTCACCCAGGTGCAAAATTGTAGAATCTAATCGTTCTAGATTCTCTTTATCTGGAAATTAAGAAGAGATAGATTTCCTTCTATCTGTCTATTTCCCACAGACTTACTGTGGGAGTCTGGCTAAGATGATTGCTGCTAAAATATTTCTAAGTCCTTTTGCCTCCTGAAGTCATCTTGTCCAATAATATTCAGCTAAAATAGCCCTGTTGTCTCCTGAAAGGAGCCTAGTGCTCTGCCTTCTCTTTCTAAGGACTCTTGGGAAGGTATGCTGAAGATTTTCATTCAATGATCTCATCATCTCTGAGTCTAATTTCTGCCCTCAGCTGATTCTACATCGCTAGCCTTCTTACTTCTTATAGCTGCTGTTCTCTCTGCTTCGATTCTTCCTGGTCTTTCCCTCAGTCACCAAAGTAGCATCAACAGAAACAATTCATGCATAATACAGAACAGCTTAGAGTTAGGAGGATAAATGTGGCACACACAACTTAAAGACCTCTATAGGTTTTCCTGGCTCTATCGGCCTGTCTCATACGGCTCTGCCATCTGGCTGAATCTATTTCTCTCTGGTCTTTCTCTAAAGGCTTTTTCCTCATATTTTCCTCTTTTCCAACTTTCGCCTCTTTAGTTCTCCGCTTTCTAGACTATCAAACGATAATTTAAAATCTCTATTATCTAATTGTTCAGAGTAGACCAACTTGATTTTGGCTTTAGTCTTTTCCTATAGCTTAGCAAGTTTTATCATTCGTGACCAAAAAGGATCCTCAAGATATTTTCTAGGATAATAATAATAATCTCTAACATTTATTGGATATTTTGTTACTGTTCTAAGTGCTATATATGGAATATCTTAATGACAGTTCAAACAATGACATCAGGTAGGTGCTATCATCATCTAAATTCTATTGATAGTAAAGCCTAAGAATAGAAAGGTTAAGTAACTCTAATACTTTTTCCTTAAGAATTCCCCCATTGTTTTAGAGCAACTTTCCATACTGTAGTGCTTTTTCCCTTGCTAGCCTACCATGCTGTGAACTGAGCAGTCATATGGCATTCAGGTGGTCATTTACTTACTCTAGGATCATTGCAGATGCTGATTACCCTTCCTCAAACTCAGAAGTGAGAATATTTGTGTTCCAGACTGTGAATATTTTTGGCAAAACTTTCTTCCTAACCCAGGAAGGCTTCAGAAGTTTAGAAGATATATGTCAAACCTTGTGTAAAACATATTTAACACACTAACTTATTTTTTAAAGTGAATGAGAGTCAGTCAGCCAGAGACCTGAGGTGACTTCTAGGCAGGTTACTTGTAAGAGCTGCACACTGGAATCACCAGGAGGAGGTTCTTTTTATCATGTAAATTGTGATTTCATAGTCAAGTTGCTTGCCTCCTTGCTAAGTTTTGCCTGCCTTGGAGGAGCTCCTTTGTGGCTACATTTCATGGTTTATGAATAAGCCTGACTTCTGCCATATGTCCTGATCTGGGTTGGTACCTGAACCTGTTCTTTGGCCAGAAACAGTGTCTTTGTGATAATAACAGGCTGTCAAGGGTAATGACACTCTTCTGACGGGAGTTATATTCTACGCCCAACTTTGCCAATGCCTTGCATCATGACTCTGGTCAATGTACCTGGCCCCCTTGAACCTTAATCTCCTTCTCTGGAAAGTGAGTGGACTCCATTAGATTACCACCAGGATTTCTTTCAGTTTTAATGGGTTTGTGAGCCTTAATAGCCACATTGTTAACTAATAAACAAATGCATTTTCTATGTTCAATACTGTTTATACTCACAAAATACATTCATCATAGATATATTTTGTTTTATGTAATGTTAAAAAAGAATAAGCAGTAGAAAGGGTGTAGGCTGAAATCTGACCCAGATATGATTGTTCAAAACCTGAATAAAACATATTCTTTTATTTTAAAGTTCTCCTAAATGACGGCTATGAGAATTTTAGTTGTTTTCTACATCGGGGCATAGTCTATGTAAATCTAAAACTTTGGTGGCTGGCAATTTGTGACTTTGAAGCTGTTATTTCTCTAGAAAGGTATGTTTTATTTTCATACTGGTTTTACTTTTGTTTAAAATTTTAAAAAAACACAAAATAAAAGAAACAGTTTTTTCCCCTTATCATTGATAACTTAAAATGAGGCAATTATAAAATCACTCTAGAATTAGAATACCACTAAAATTAGACTACTGCTAAAATAAGAATTGTTTGTGTTAGGTGAGAGGTTGAATAGGTTTCAAAGGAGTTATTTCCATAGATAATAAATCAACAAGCTCTTGGGAGGGGTTGGAAGATACCCAGGCTAGAGCTTTTGGAAATTTCTGGAAAATCATTATCAAGTTTTAAAATAATGACAAATATTCTTCTTAATGTATCATTGCTATGCACAAAATACAACTCAGTGGAAAGAAATCCTCTATTTTGAGCTCCTGATTTCATTTTTTAGTAAAGCAAAGGAAAAAGCCAGTAACATTTAGAGCATAGTTTCAGGAAGGAACACGGATTGAAAGTCAGACACATTAGTCAAAGAGCCAGATGTAAAATACAGATTTTAATTAAATAATTCCCTTCTTTCCAATGAAGTGTTCATCAAATGGAAGTTGTCAGAGTAACAAATCAAGCTAATTTTATGTTGACTAGCAGACTGTTTACTTAGCTATCTAATGTGAACTTTGAACTTGTCTCCAGAAAGTCATGGAGGATAGTTCCATAATGACTGTCATGATTTTCTTTTGGACCTTTTTGAGCCAGATAGGAAAAGAAAAGACTTTTCTCGTGCAAAGAGACAGAAAGTAGGTGGTAGGAACTGTGGTTAGGGGTTCCCTGAGATTGGATCATTAAATGTGTAGTTTCCTTATTTTGAAAAAGACATCAAACAAGATAATGTCTAAGGTCATCTCTATACTGAATATTTTTTGATTCTAAGAGAGAAAAGCAACAAACATCAATGCACATATGGTTTTTCACTGTTATTCATAGCTTTAAGTAGAGACTTTTGAATTGAGAAAAACTTGAGCTTGAAATTCAAGGTAACTCAAGATTAAGTCAAGGAGCAATAAAGTATTAATAAGAGTCTAGGAGACTCCATGAATTTGGTTCCTAGCATAGTCTCTACAATTGTTAACTCCAAGGATTTAATAAAGGGCATTTATAATTTTTTAATAGAGCATAGTAGTTAACTAATTCATATTTCTTTGGTAAAACATTAAAAAACCCTGATGTATATTGATGTATATATTTCATTAGGTTCATTCATAATTGGAGAACATTTTGAATAATTAAAAATGTCTAACACGATTTTATTTTCCTGTTTTCCTAGAACTGTTACTTTGGCTTACATAAACATTGGCCTCATATATCTGCTACACCTGGAAAACTACAATGAAGCTATTTGTTGGTTTTCTGAGGCTATTAAAATTGATCCTTCGTGTATTCAAAGCTATATTTGTAGAGCAGAAGCCTATTATAAGGTATTTAGTGTTTGAGAATTTTGAATACAAATTTTAATTTTATGGCTATCTGTTCAATTAATTTTAAATATTTTAATGTATTATTTTCCTTAGCTAACTATAGAAACAAATGGGCTTATAAGCTATAAATGTTAAGCATGCGTAGTTAACTATAATTACATACTCACAAAGTCTCTGCTTATGAGATGTGCGTTTTTATTGTCTTTCATTTTAAAAATAATACTGTATGTTTTTTCCTTATTTTAAAAGCAATATGTATTTATTATAGGTAATGTATTTATCCAAATTATAAATAAATAAATAAATAAATAAGTTTAATGAAAAGTAATAAATTAAAAATGGTCCATATTCTCTAGGGATAACTACTATTAACATTTTGGAATCTGTTGTTCTAATGTTTTGTGCATGGGCATACTGGTGAGTGGGTGGGTTCATAGAATGGGATCTCTATGTAGCATGGTAATCTAACCATTAAAACTTTCCTGTAAATTTTTACAAGTTAAATTTTAAAATAAATGTAATCCTCCTCTTTTCTACAAGTCCTCTGGATAAGCTAGTTCCAGTCTGGATAGGCTAGGTTATGCTGTGGTAAAAAACAACTCCAAAATCACCATTTAAAACAACAAAGGCTTGTTTTTTTCTTCTACTACCTGTCCACTGAGGATTACCTGGAGTATATGCTGTCTGCTGCCCATGTCTCAGGGTCTCCTGTGACTGGAGTCTCATGCAAAATTCTTACCTTCTGGATGACAGAAGCAGAAGATCCAAGATACGTTCAGTCTGGTCCCTAGGAAAAGTTTGCCTTTGACTCCTATTAGGAAAGATGCGAACATATTTGCAGTGTGTGAGTTTTTACTTAATCTAACCCCATCAATGAAGCTCAGGCCATTTGGGGAAGCTGGTGTTTCCCCTGAACACACACAGAAACCCAAACACCAGCATGGTAGCAGGGGCTAAAGGACGTACAATCAGACAATTGCCTCTTTGTACTGAGAGGAAAAATCAATCTGTGCACAGTAATGGGTGTATGCACTGTAGTATATGCACACTGAAATAAAACAGTCCTTGAAAAGAGCAGAACCATGACAGCTGACTGATTTTATATATATATATATATATATATATATATATATATATATATATATTTTTTTTTTTTCCCCCCATGAGATATATGTCAGTAAGAAAGGCAAGATTCAGGGGCTGGGGTTGTAGCTCAGAGATATAGCGCTCGCCTAGAATGCGCGAGGCACTGGATTTGATCCTCAGCACCACATAAATATGAAATAAAGATATTGTGTCCACCTATGACTAAAAAATAAATATTAGGAAAAAGGCAAGATACAGAAGAATATAAAGTGTGTACAATATGATCCCATGTAAATCAAGTAATTATAAATCAAACCTTGTGTATATATGTAGAGGAATACGTTCTCCTACTGTGTTGGTTCAGCTTTTCAGCTTCCTTGGGAATCTAATCTAAGGCTGCCTGGGGGCTTCCTGGAGAGGTCCAAACCCAGGGAAGCTACATCTGTCCCAAAACAAGGTTTCCCCAATGCATAGACATGGACAGTTGGTAGAACAGGTATAGCAGTGTGCATGTTTGGTTGGATGGTATATTAATCGAACCAACCTAAGCAGAGGCTGCTTATGACACAATGGCCAGAAAGTTTCACAGAAATTCTTAAATTTGTTTAAATGAATCTCAGACTTCTTCTCTTTATGGGCTTCCTCTTTTGACCCTATCCACTATTTCTTCCAAATGGTTTATACTGTTTCTGCAGGTTTTGCTTGTTTCCATGTACAAATTAATTTTGGGCATTCTCTTTTTTTCATCAGTCATTATGGTTAGGGGAGTGGTTGGTTGTCCCAGGTTAATTTTCTGTCACCATGTAGTGCTCCTTTAGTGGTATCTACAATGATAGTGATTTTGTCCCCAGATATATACAAATTCAGTTTATGTTTGTGAGGCCAGTATTAATAAAAGAATCAGTGTTTATTTTTCTTTATACATTGATATTAAATGGATATTTTTATACAATTATTATATTTTTATTTATTTATCTAATTTTAATTTTGGTATAAATCTGCTTTTCTAGAGATTGAAACCAGGGATGCTTAACCACTGAGCAATATTCCCTTTTTATATTTTATTTAGAGATAGGGTCTCACTGAGTTGCTTAGGGCCTCACTAAGTTGCTGAGGCTGGTTTTGAACTTGCGATCCTTCTGTCCCTCATGAGCTGCTGGGATTACAGGAGTGTACCACTGCTTCCCAGCATCCTCCCTTATTAAGTGAAATTGACTTTTTATTTTACTTTATTTTGTATGCTAGTTTACTAACAAGTGAATTTTGGTGTTGTGGTTGAGAAAAAAAAACTAAAAAGTTAAATGAAAAAGGAATGAACACACAAACTAGAATGTAAAATTATATATATGTATGTTTATTCTTCAAATTAAAGATAAATAATTTTTAAAAACCAACTTGCACCATAACTGTTTTTTTTAACTTTTCTATATCCCATTTGCTTTGATGATTCTTTAGAAAATCATGTGTATTAGGGGATGTCCCTGCAAAATTTCTGCAGTAAAGGGTATGAGGGGATAAACATCAGAAAGGAAATACTCAGTTTTACCAGAACCCAAGTTTCTGTTTATTTATTATTCAACAGCTGCATAAATTGAAAAGGGCAGTCAAGGAGTTATCTCGTGCCATTCACTTTCAGCCAGATGGAGTCCAATTGTATATAATAAGGTATGAGCATAGAAATTGAATTCTTAAGATAACTTCACATCTGAGCAATCTGTTGGGATCTTTAGTTCTCTCTTGATTCTTTAACTTCCTCATTTTACATTTACTCTCTGGGCAATGGCCATCTCCCAGCCAGCAAGCCAGAGGCAATTCTTGTTTTTGCTAAACTTTAAGATAACATTACATAATATTACTGGATCTTCCCTTGCATCAAAACATAACTGCAAGTTTAAGATCTTTAGGCCTTTCTAGGTTGATGGTTATGTAGTTAGTACGTATCTCACGAGAGCAAGGTAATATATTTTGAACAGTTGTTTTGAATATGTTAACAGAGGTGCCCCAAATAATTGTTAGCTAATTCCATAAAAAAAATAAGTGGCACAAGAATTGCATTTGAAATGTAGTAGAACTTGGACTAAGGAGACATTTTACAAATTATTACTTCCAAAAATATAGTCTCTAAGGATTAATGGAACTGGGAAAAGAAAGTGGAACTTTTTTTTCAGTACTGGACTTTGAATCCAAGGTTTTATATATGCTAGACAAATGCTCTACCACTGAGTTATATTCCCAGCTAGAACAATTTTTTTTTTCTGAAGAATGCTTGCTTTGTGTTTTAAGCCTTGAACCACATTTTAGCAATTTATGGAAAGTTTTCCTCATTTTATGTCCCTTAAATTTTAATTTTTAAGTAATTTCTCAGCAACAAAGTAAAGTAGTTTAAATGCAGATAATTACAAAAAGAGATGACTATTTTTCTTGTAGCGTCATATTTTCTAAATTGTTTCATCACACATCCATGTAAATAGGTCATTTAGACTATAAAATGTCTGTAATGTATTGCCTTTTATGCATGCATATATAAATATAATCAATGTATTGTAGCTGTAAAATTTTAAGTAACTGAGTATAAGAAACTTTACTTTAGAAAAATTATTTTTATCAGCTTAGAATCAAAAAAAATTTTTTTTTCCAGAGGACAATATCTTCTTATGATGAAGTGTTATGATCTGGCAAAGTTCACTATTTATCAAGTAGCAGAAATGAACCATGGTAAATATAATTAATTGAAAATTATAATTGTTTTAATTTAAGAAATATCTTTTTTTTAGAACTTTTGTACTACTTTCAGTAACTACACATAGATGGCATAAAGGTTTTAGTTGAAAGACAAAGATTTGGAAACTTCAGATTATATGCAAATAAATTGGTAAAATGATTCACAATATATTACAATGAACTTTGTGAAAGAGGTTATTTTTATAGGACTTACTAGGCTTACAATTTTGCTGGTTTTTTTTTTTGTAATTGGAATGTCTTATGTTTCTTGAAAGTAAATAGATTTTCATATAATATTGAAAATTCAGGGGCTGGGGATGTGGCTCAAGCGGTAGCGCGCTCACCTGGCATGCGTGCGGCCCGGGTTGGATCCTCAGCACCACATACAAACAAAGATGTTGTGTCCACCAAAAAAAAAAAAAAAGAAAATTCATATTATAAAGAGATTTTTTTAATTGCTTGATTTTGTTAAAATAATTTTATTTGAAATCCTTCATACTTGGCAAAGGTACTGATAAATTTTCCTTTTCTCTTAGGTCTCATTGAGTTGAACCCAATACAACAAGCAATCATTTATTCATTTTGTGAAAACCATGAGAAGGCCATTCAGGTCTTGGAGGAGAGCTTGTGGAGTAAGCCAGAAGTAATCATGTTTATCATAGCAAAAACACTAATGAAGGCCAAGAAATTCAAGGTGAAAGGTCCTCTGAGTAATGTTTACTAAACCTAGTAATGAAATTCATATATCATGCTTAGTATGACATTTAAATATTATTTACAACTCTATATTATTTACATACTATTAATTTTATACTAGTATTTATTATATTATTTATTCAGTCTTTTATTAAACTTTGCAATTACTTTTTCATTTTTCTATTATTATAATTCTTAACATATTAACTGTACAAATTAATGGATTTTACTGTGACATTTCCTATATGTGTAATGCATATATTGTGTATTGACCATATTCATCCTCCCTTCTTTTTTTACTCTCTCTTTTCTGTGTTCTCACTCCCTGGACCCCTTTAGTCCATAACCATCCTTCCTCTACATTTAGGTCATCTTCTCCCCCCCCACCCCATTTCCACATATGAGAGAAAGTATGTGGTACTTGTTTATGTCTGGTTTATTTTGCTTAACATGATATACTCCAGTTCTATCCATTTTCCTGCAAATAACATGATTTCATTCTGCTTTATGAATGAATAACACTCCATTGTGTATATATACCATATTTTCTTTATTTGTTAATCTGTTGATGGACAGCTGTATCTTGACTATTGTGAATAGCACTGCAATAAATTTGGGCTTCCAGATATCTCTTTCTGTATGCCGACTTCATTTCCTTCAGGTGTATACCCAGGAGTAGTACAGCTGGATTGTGTGGGAGTTCTGTGTTTAGTTAGTTAGGTAGTTTGTTTATTTATTGGAAGTTCCATACTGTTTTCCATAGTAGTTATATTAATTTACATTCCCACCAACAGTGTACATTTATTCCTTTATTTCCATATCTTCCCAATAATTGTTATTTATTTATTTATTTTTTATAGTGGCTATTCTAACTGGGGTGAGAAGGAATCTCTGTGGTTTTGATCTGCACTTCTCTGATGAATAAAAGTATTGAGCTTTTAATTTTATATATTTATTAGCCATTTGTACTTCTTTTGAGAAGTGTCTGTTCAAATCCGTTGTCCATTTTTGATTGAATTACATTTTTTTTGTTGTTAGATTTTTAAATTTTCTTTATATGTTCTGGATATTAGTCCTCTGTCAGATGAATGGCTAGCAAAGATTCATCTTTGCAGGTGGTCTCTTTACTCTGTTGATTGTGTCCTTTGCTGAGCAGAAACTTTTCAATTTGATGTAATCCCACTTTTTTTTTTGCTTTTGCCTCCTGAGCCATTAGAGTATGATTTAGGAAATTGTTGCTGGTATCAGTGTCTTGAAATGTTTTCCCTATATTTTTCTAGTACTTTCAAAGTTTCAAGTCTTACATTAAGGTCTTGATCCATTTTGAATTGAATTTTTGGACAGGGTGAGAGATAGTTTCAATCTTCTACCTGTGAATATCCAAGTTTCCCCAGCACCATTTGTTAAAGAGGCTGTCCTTTTTATGATTTTGTATGATTTTGGCACCTTTGTTGTGAATTAGTTGGCCAAAGAGGCATGGGTTTAGGACAGTCTGTCACTGGCCTACATGCTAATGCCATGCTGCTAATGTTACTCTGCAGTATGTTTTAAAATTGGGTGTTGTAGTGTGTCTAGCACTGCTGTTTTTGCTCAGGATTGCTTTGGACATTTGGAGTCTTTTGTGTTCCCAAATGAATTTTAGAATTTTTTTCTAGTTTTGTGAAGAATGTCATTGGAATTTTGATGTGGATTGCATTGAATCTGTAGATCACTTTGTGTAGTTTGGCATTTTTAATGATATTAATTCTCCCAATCCATAAACATTGGAAATCTTTTTACTTTCTAGTGTCTTCTTCAGTGTCTCTCCACAGTTTGCATATGTTGAGCTATCTCTTGCTTCCTTGAAATGAAGCCAACTTGATCATGGCATATGATCTTTTTAATGTGCTGTTGAATTTGACCTGTTAGTATTGTGTTGAGGATTTTTGATCTGTGTTCATAAGAAATATTGGTCTGTCATTTTCTTTTTGTTGTTTTGTATCTTTATCAGATTTGTAGAAGGTTAATACTTACTTGGTTTGTATTATTTTCTGTTTCATTGAAATCTTTTATTAGTCTCTGGCTGCTACTTTTATTGAAAGGGATATTTCCTTGTTACTTGTTTTAAATGTTCCATTGGATACTTATTTCATTAATATTCAAACTTTATTTTTTATAATATAAGTGTCAGTCTGTTTTGTGCTGCCATAACAGAAAATAACAGATTGGGTAATTTGTAATGATTAGAAATTTATTTCTCTCAGTTCTAGAGGTTGGGAATTTCAAGTGAGGGTTCTGGCATCTTATGGAGATCTTCTTACTGTGTCATTCCATGGTAGAAGGTTGGAGGGCAAAGAGAGGTGTGTGTTGGGAGAGAGAAAGAGCAAGAGAGGAGGAAAAAAACAATAGGGAGCTGAATTCTAAACTTGTCCTTTATAAAGGCCCAATCTCATGATAATGAACCATTCTAGCAACTAGTTGCATTTAATCCTTTGATTATATAGTTCCTTTTTAAACGTTCCATTCTCAATACTGATGCATTGGGTGTTAAGTTTCCAGTTTGTGATTTTGGGGGAATACATTCAAATTACAGCAATAAACAGCATTTACAAATTATGGTCAATTTCATAAATATTTTAAAATTTATGATAGGATTTCATTTTTTAAAAACAAACACATTTTTGGGTCTGAGTTGTTGCTAGTGGTAGAGCACTTGCCTGGCATGTGTGAGGCCCTGGGTTTGATCCTTAGCACCACATATAAACAAACAAATAAATAAATAAAATAAAAGTCCTTTGACATCAAAAAATATTTAAAAAAGAACACATTTAAAAAAGTTTCTTTTCTTTTTAAGTTGCAAATACAATGTAAAATGAATATTCTGCTTGATATTGATTCTTTGAAATATGCTCTGAATTATTCATGTCTTAGTTTTGTAACTCATCCATGTCTGAAAAATATGCATTTTCTCATTGATATGTTTTATATATGCTTAGTAGGTCTCATTTTTAATGTGTTTTTCACATGCTTATTTTTAACTAATTGATCTATCAATGACTGAGGTATTTTTAAATCTTCTATAATGATGTTGGATACCAAGTTTTCTCTGTGATTCTTTAAGTTTTATTTTATGTAACTTGAGGTTATTTTTAATTTTATACATTTTAAAATTGACATGTTTATACACAAACACACATATACATACATATAGAATACAGTACTGAAATTTGATACATGTATTATTAGTATATCATATATAAAATCAGGACAATTAGTATTATCATCTCCTCA
This sequence comes from Ictidomys tridecemlineatus, assembly GCF_052094955.1. Classification (NCBI taxonomy): domain Eukaryota; kingdom Metazoa; phylum Chordata; class Mammalia; order Rodentia; family Sciuridae; genus Ictidomys; species Ictidomys tridecemlineatus. The sequence continues at coordinate 77,253,000 of NC_135481.1, read as the reverse complement.
AATATTATCATTTCTATGGTTTGGGAACCTTCAAATTTTTCTCTACTTATTTTGAAAGGCATAATTAATTATCAAAAAATTTATTTTTGTTATATATCCTCAATTTTAGAATTATTATACTTATCTGATGAACTGAACTTCTATCATTACATAGTGACTCCTCTATCACTACTTATAATGCTTTCAGTGTTTATGCTATAGCTCTGTTAGTTTTTCATCACTGTGACCAAAATACCTGACATAAACACCTTTATTGCAGAAAAGATTTATTTTGGCTCACAGTTTCAGAGGTTTTATAGTCCATGGTCTGCTGACTCCATTATTTCTGGGTCTGTGGTAAGACAGAATATCATGGTAGAGGGAGCACTTCTCACCACTTAGGCAACTGGGAAGCAGAGAGTGAGCTGGAGGAAGGGGGCCAGGGACAAGATCTACCTTCCCTGGATATGCTCCCAGGACCTACTTCCTCCAACTGTGTGCAATCTCCTAAAGCTTCCACCACCTTCTAATAATGCCATCGATTTATGAATCCATCAGTGTAAGAGAGCCCTCATGACCCAATCACTTCCCCAGACTCCCCCCCCCCCCACCTGTGAACATTGTTACACTGGGGAGTAGTAGTACATTAAGCTCAGGAGTCTTTGAGAGACACTTTATTTCCAAACATAACAACCTACTTTATTTTGAAAAACAGTATTTTAATGTATGTCTTTTTTTCTTTTACTTTTGACTTTTCCATATCCTAGGTTATAGGAATGTCTGATAAACAGTTTATAAAAGGCTTTTAAAAATTCATTTTGATTATATCTTTTGTTTTACATGGAGAATTTTGGTTCCTGTGATTTTTCTTCCATTTGGATTTTTGTCATTTTAATTTTATTCTTTCTCTTTTATTAGGGTGTTTTATATTTGCTATTCTTTTTCAACAATTCTTCTAAAATCTCTATTACTTTTTACTTTTTGTACTGATATTTTTAAATTTAAATTTTTTTAAAAATTATTTCCTCTTTAATCTTCTCATTTCACATTTTGTTTGTTACTAGTGAAATGTTGCCAAACATATGCAGCTATGTCTGAAGTTAGATAACATTGTTTCCTGAGTACAATATCATTCTCCTGACTAATAAAAAGATCATAGACTCCTCTAACACTAATTATTTCCTTCCAAATTCACATATACTTTTTTCTTGTATTTAAGATCTACAAATTATAATACGAAATGACTACCATTATTTTAGAACCAATATTTATATTTACATATCTTTCCATTTTATTTTCTCAGCATTTCTTATGTGTCAGACTGTTCTTTTGAGATAATTTTTATTTTTTTCTGAAATAAAAATGAACATCTGTCAATGATAAGGCTTTTTACTATTCTATAACAAAATTTTAGATTGGAAGTTACTTTTTGTCAACATCTTGAAAGTAATATGCTGTCATTCAGCTTCTATTGATATTTCACCTCCTACTGATAATGAGAATTCTACTGTTAGATTATCTATCCCTTTTTGGTATATTTTTTTTTGTCTCTGATTATTTTTTAAGATTTTCTCTTTTGTTCTATAAAGTTGTATATACATATGACATATATATTATATATAATATATTACATATATTATATAATATGATAATACTATATATTTTAAAACATAAAAATAAATAAATGCATATTTATATAATTTATTTAATGATATAATATAAATTATGTAAGTATATATAATTATATATATCAAGTTATACATTTAAACTTTCTTGTAATTGTAGATGGATAGCATACCTTTATTTATTTTTATGTGGTGCTGCGGATCAAATCTAGTGCCTTGTGCATGCTAGGCAAGCACTCTGCCACTAAGCTATAGCCCTAATCCTAAAGTTGTATATTCTTGATTTACTTTTATTTTCCTGATTTGCTAGGTTATGATTCCTCAATTTGTGGATTTCTGTCTTTCCTCAGTTTGGAAAATTTGAATCTATTATTTCTTCAAGTTCTGTCTCCCATTCTATTTACTCTTTTGGGGACAGATATGGGTTTGACTTCTCTAATCTTCACTTATCTTATGTTCTCTTATATTTTAATCTCTTGCTTCATTCTGTATAATTTTTTAAAGAAGATTTTCTTCAGATTCACAAATTCTTCAGCCTGGTCTTCATGTTTTATTTGAATAATACTTTTTACTTGTAGAAGTTCCATTTGATCATTTTTAAGTCTTCATATTCAATCCTAATTGTCTCCTTTTGCTTCATCATCCTGATTTCAATTTTATTTTAAAAATATTTTATAAACATGTATTCTGTACCTGATAATTTCAATACAATTCTCAGATGTCAAAGACTGGTTTGTTAGTTTTGCCAATTCCTACTCATACTGTCTTGTCTCATTCTGTGCTTGTTCACTGGCATTTTGCTTAATTTTAATCTGTAGGAATACAGTGGCTATATAGGTCCCACTTTCCTCCATATTTCCTCCATATTGGATTTGTCTCAGGAGCAAAGAATTATTATCATCTTGGCTCTCCTGAGCATTCCAAATCCAGTGAATGCCCTGAACATTCCAATTCAGTGAATGTCCTGACTCATATCTTAATAAATGAGTGTCAAACTCAAATCTTCCTCTTTGTTGTTGACTCACTTCATGGAACCGAGATGGTGATGCTACTGTAGTCATCTACCCTCAACATCACCCCTCCCTCCTGTCTGCTTAGTATATGCCTCACACCAGACTTAGGCTCTCATATACATCTCTGTCTATGCTTCCTGAAGACTTCCTTTGAGAGCTTCTCCAAGGAAATTTCTTTAGAAATAGCTCATCTACCATACTTTAGTCCTAACTACTAAAATTCTGAGTTGTTTATTGTTCATATTCATTGCTTTATACTGTGCAACTCTAAGTAGCATTATAGGTGAAGTGGGAATCTTTTTTTTTTAATGTTTTTTATTTTTTTATGTGGTACTGAGGATGGAACCCAGAGCCTCATGCATGTGAGGCAAGCGCTCAACCACTGAGCCACAACGCCAGCCCCTGAAGTGGGAATCTTTAAGACAGCTGTTGTTACTGTTGTTGTAATAAAGCCTTATCTTATTTTTTCACAGAATGGAAGATTTTGATTGATATTTAGGAGGTATGAAAGAGTCTAGTTAGTGGAAGGAGAATTTCCTATATTTAAAATCCTTTTCAGATTTTTATATTTAATTTTATTTTTATATTTTATATTTTTTGACATGTCTTCAGTAATGCAAAGTTAGTATAGAGGACTAATAATATGCTACTTATTAAGCACCTAATATGCATAATAATATACATTAGACAGACTGAGGGCTGGGTGCTTAATCACGAATAATTATATTTAATTTAAAAGACACCAGAAATGTGCCATTTTTACCCTCTCAACCCCTCTAATTATTTACTTTTCTCTCATTTCTGGCACAACAAATCTTGAATATTTTCTGCATTCATTGGCTTCATTTCCTCACTTTCCACTCATTCTGACACTAGTACAATCTGGCTAGTTTTTACCCTTTTGTGATGATTGATGCAACATAAAGTGACCCCCAACAAGCTTTGCCCTTGTATGACATCGAGTCTGGGTGGAGCCTGTGACTTGCTTCTAATTAAGAAAATATGGCAAGGTTGATGAAATTTTGCTCCCATTATTATGTTACATTGTATATGATCCTCTTTTGGCAGAATGAAGCGATAGATTCTCTTGCTGACCTTGATGAAGCAAAGAGACATACTGTGAACTAGCTGTGGAGAATCCCTTGTTGGGGAACTGCTGTGGCCTGTAGGTTCAGGAAACCTCCAATAGTCAGTATTTTTAGAAACCTGTATCCTCAGTCATACAGCCATGGGGAAATAAAATCTTTCAATAACCTTAGAAACCCAAGAAGATACTTCCCTACTTGCACCTCTAGGTGAGAATGCCGTCTGGTTGGCACTTTGGTTGTAGCTCATGAGACCCCAGAGCAGAGGACTTGGTTAAACTTTGCACAGACTCCTGGCCATGGAAGTTGTGAGATGGTAAATGTGTATTGTTTCAAAGGCAGTAAGTTTGTGGATTTTTTTTTTTTTTTCCGGCAGCAGGGAACTAATGCAGTTTTTGGTGCCCAGAAGTATAATGAGTGCTTCTGCAATAAATATCTAAAACTGTGGCAGCAGCTTTGAAACCAACCAATGGGGCAGAGACTAGAAGACTTTTAAGGGGCATGACTAGAAAGCTTTAATCACTTCAGACAGACTATTGGTGGATATCTGGTCATTAAGATATGCTAGTAGGTTCTCACCTATGGATGAGGAACTAGTGAAAGAAAGATCTTTTTAATGTAGCAAAAATGTTTCCTGTAGTTACTTAGAAAACAGAACTAAATAGTCAGGATCCTAATATGTAGTTAAGATAATTTTCAAGTAAAATGTTGAAAGTGCTGGGTGTTGTCAGGTTTATTCTTGCTTCTTATAGTGAAGTGTGAAAGGAGAGAGAGAAGTTAAGAACTGCTAAACAGAATAAACCAGGACTCTTACCAGATGATAATTCTCTACCTCTCCAGATGGCAAAAGATGACAAAAGCAAGATTGTCACTGTCAGTAAAGTGTTCTAACTAGTGAGAAGAACAAGGTATAACTGGACAATACTTTGCTCCTATTTCAGAAAGATCGTAAAGCCAGCATATTCAGTATAACACTGCTCCCTTTTGAGGATATGCCATACAAATATCTTAACCAGAGGATCTCTGAAGATTTCAGGATATTGTCCCTCATGCATCTCAGCCAGAGGCCAAAGTAGAGAAGGAATTTTCTTGCAAAAATTAGTGAATATGGCTTTTGTCTAATGGAGAGAATGAGTGCCTGTGAAATGCATTAAAGGTCTCCAAATTCTTAAGACAATTATTTCTGTAGAAACCAGTTTGGACCAAGAGAGAGAGAGAGAGAGAGAGAGAGAGAGAGAGAGAGAGAGAGTATGAAATGAAAGTTTGTCAGACCTCTAAAGCATTCTGACAGGAAGCAGATTAATAGAATAACTCAGCTGCAAACATGTTCAACCTTTTATGAAAAAGCAATAATGACCCAGAGGGCAAGACCAGGAAACTACAGGGCAGAATGAAGAGCCATAGAGAATAATTCTATGCCTTGAAACCTAATCAAGAGACTCTGGATGTCTGCTCAAAAAAGAGCTGCTATGGACCACTGAGGGCTTTTTAGCCTCCATTCCCCCTCCCCTCACCCCCGTTGAACTGGAATGCTGTGGATATTATCCTGTGCTTATCCCACCATTGCACGTTGGGTGTTTCAGAGATAAATAGTTTGTGTCTTTTATTTCACAGGCCCTTAGCTGGAAAGGAATTGTGCCCCAGAAGTGGTACTTACGTGAATAATACTCAAAGTCTGCATCCAGACTTGGACATGATTTAAATAATGAGATTTCAGACTTTGATCTGATGGAGTAATGAGATGAGCCTTTTGGAGGCACTGGAATGGAATGTATTTTGCATGTGGCAGGGATACGGAGTCACTGGGGCCCAGAAAGTGGACTGTGACAGACTCACTCTGTAGTTGCCCTCAGTGAATCATGCCCTGTATAATTTCCTTCCATTTCTTGAGTGTTGACAGGATGTGTGACTTGCCTCTAACCAGTATGCAGGGCACAAATGTCATTCCCTGATTATGTTGCATTTTTCTAAGGCTCCCTCTTTAACAGACTGGAAAGAGAGATTCTTAGACTGATCTGTAGGGCTAGTCTGTAGATTGTGACTGCTTATGCAGAAGGTCATGTGGTGGTAAACTTCAGGTAGCCTCTAGGATCTGAGTGCGGCCAACTGCTAGCAAGAAGCCAGGACTCTGAGTCCTGGAGTATCAAGGAAATTAATTCTGCCAGTGGTGTATCGGAAGCTTGGAAGGTGATTCCCCTAGTAAGGTTTCCAGAGGAGAATGCAGCTCAGCTGACAACCATGATTGCAGCTTTGTGGAATCCTGAGTGGAGGACCCAGTGAGCCATTCTTGATCTCGTGACCTGTGGAAAGTGGGAGATAATAAATGTGTTACTTTAATATGCTCAATTTGTGGTAATTTAAAGTGATATAAAATGATTGCAGTGCGCTTGCTATTTTCATTGGTGAGTTCCTTACTGCAAATTCAGTGGTCATTCCTCAGATTTGAAGTTGTTCAATTCTTCATTCTTTCAGGAATATTCCTTTATATTTGCTTTGACCTCCCCCAGCTCCTGTTGCTCTGGCAGGAAGCCCAGTATCATTGCCGATCCTATTCTACCTACCCAATGGTGGTGGTCTTTTTGGTTCAAAAGTATATTATTTGATTCAAAGTATATTAGATATGTATCAACACTATTACTACCTAGTAGCTTCTCAATTATTTCACACAGGGAAATTGGTCATAAACTGGTCAATAAATGTAAGTCTGATTAAGACCATTAGAAAATAATTATTGGAATTTAAAACATAGTTTCAAAAATTCATGTGAGTGAGCCTAAGTCCTGGTTTATGGGGTAGGAACTCAGGAGCTCGCCATGGAACTGAGTCTTCTTCTTGGGTGAGACCTGTGATCTTCATCAGATCCCTGTGAAGTGGGAACATAGCTTCCTTATCTGGGTTCTTTTTAACATTGAAGATTGTAATGTTAAATAAATATCAGAAAGAAACAGTCCCTTCATATATATATGTATATATATATATGTAATTTTTATTTTTATCATTCTAGGAAGCTCTGAGAATGTTTAAGAAGGCAATGGAAATCTGTTCTTGTTCTCTCAAAGGACAAAATGCTGCAGCTTTTTCATCAGAGTGCCTGTATAACTTGGGTCTTTGTTACATAGAAGAAAACAACTTCCAAATGGTATTTTGTGTACTTAGAAGCATAGATTATGTGATTTTAGAATCTGGTTGCTTGTATTCAGTTTTATTTCTGGAGGCTTATCTAGACAATACAGGGGGTGACTGGACCAAAAGTTTAAAATGGTTGGCTTATTATATAGTCAGTCTGCACCCTGAAATTCTCATGAATTATTTTATATAATTAACACATTTTATTTGATGTTAGTTTTTGACAATTAATCTAAAGACCAATATGGTTTTCCACCAAAAATATCTAAATATAGAAAATTATTACAGCAAAGCAGTGTTATTTTATTATTAATATGACTGCTTATTAAACTCCAAGTAGTTTATATTGAGAGCTTTAACATATTGTAGAATAAAAGAGAAATTATTAGAATACTCTGTAACTTATCTTATTGGGAACTGATTAATTCCAATCAGATTGAAACTGGTTATTAAGATGGCCAGGTTCATTGAAAGCCAGTTAATTATTGTGGATTTATCCAGCCTTTGACTACTTTACACACTTCAAAATGGTCACTGATATGAAGAATATGTAAAATAATTGATATTATCCCATGGTTATTGTTGGATATACCACAACTCCATTTTTGCATATACATACACAATCACACAAATACACATGCATCATTCCAATCTTTCCTTATATATACCGGATGGAGAGTATCTTAAATTTGCATATAAGAAAAGAATTGTCCACTAAGTTGTTCATTAAATATAAGATTAATTATAATATTTTTTATACTTTTAGTCCTTTTGGACAACAGGGAAAACTTGCTATGCTTTACAATATTGGGGAAAAATTTAAAGTTCTGTGTTCTGAGTTTTCATAATCATATATCTGCTATGATTCTCAGACTACCATGGATAATAAATGATGCTGGTTGCAATTTCTTTGAAGGAATAAAATCCAAAAACTAGTGATAAAAACTATGCCTCTGAAAGCACTGTAATCTAACAGCATAGATTATGTAAACATTAACCTGGAAATAAGGGGATTTTTAAATATAATACTAAATCTAAGTTGTTTCCAAATATTGATTTGCTTGTCCCAAAATTTTCTGTGGGAGAATATATTTTAAATTACTAGAAAATTGAGTGAAACTTTTCAACAAAATTTACATATTGCAATTTATTAACCTTCTAAACTAATACATTCTGTTGCTAAGTGGTTTGTGCTTTAACAATATGCCCGTCTAGGCTTTTGATTCTTTTACAAAAGCTGTGAAAGCAAATCCTGATTTTGCAGAAGCTTTTTATCAACGAGGGTTTTGTAAAGTAAAACTCCACAAGGAAAGCTCAGTTCTGGACTTCAATCGTGCAATTACGATCAATCCGAAACACTACCAGGTATTTAAATACATAATGATAATGATTTGGAAAATTTGTTAATTTTGGTAAAACTATTAAATCTTTTATATGCTTTTGCTATTAGTTAGCAACAATTGGTTACTTGTACGTACTTTTCCACAAACATATATCTGTATTTTATCTGTACATACTTTTCACAATCCATATATCTATATTTCTTCTTGAACTAAATATTTTTTCCCAACAGAGATATTATGTTTATTCAAGTGCTTTGTGAGTTTGGATATATGTAAATATGCTAATTTATTAATTTTTGTGTTAATAATTTTAATTTACATACTGTTATTAATTTTATTTATTTATTATTTTGCTATCACATTTATTTCTGTCTTTTAATAGACTGTGGAGACAACACAAAATTTAATAGGTGCAGTGTGACTGGATCCTGATTTTAGCAGACGATGAAATTAAATTTGAATTGGCTAAATAATGGATACTTTTAGGGAATTACTAGAAATCTTCTTAGAGATATAATGGCAGTGTAGTTACTTAGGGCAATGTCTTTTTTCCATAGTAGATGCATACTGAAGGCCACAAGGTGAAAAATTTTGATGGCTACAACTTGTTTTTCCATACTTAAGGAAAAAATAAAATAAATATGGCAAACAAAGTGCTAATAATTATTGAATCCAGGTGATAGATACACGGGTGTTCATTATACTATCATTTCAATTATTCTATATGTTTGAATTTTTTTCTAATAACAGAGTGGGGTAAAAGTGTATATCTTAATACTGTCTTTGGACATATAATTTTTATGATGGCATGATATTCCAACATCTTTTATGTCTTTGGGTGGCATAAATTTGTTCATAGATTTTTGGTAGAACTGATGATTTCACTAAAACCTCTATTTCTGCTTTTTCTTCTCTTTCTCTGAAAGGCATACTTAGGCCGAGTAGCCTACTATGGTTTAAAAGGCAGATTCTCCAAAGCAATTTTGAACTGTAATGAGGCAATCAGTATTTATCCTGAGAGTGTGCGTGCCTATGTCTGCAGAGGAGCTCTGAAATACTACAGTGGGGTAGGCCACCTCCTGCCTGGTTTACTGAAATTGTAGATACTCAGTAGAGGGACTCACTTCCCCTTTTTTTCCCTCTGTGATAGGAGAATTGCTATGGTATAAAGAGCAGAATTACATAGAATACTTTTTTCATCGTGCACTAAAGGGGATTTCAGTTCATGATTTTTCACAAAATAGTGATATTTATTTTTGATCTTTACATTTAAAATAACATCATTATTATTTTTTTAAGAAATTATTTTATTTTAAAAGAAATTATTTTATTTTAAAGAAATTTTAAAGAAATTTTGTTATGGGGGAGAGGTTCCTCACCTCTTGTGTTCTAGGAAGAAAGATTTCCTTCAAGAGACATAGAAGACGTAGAGAGGAATCAGCAGGGGGGTTCCCATGTGGTAGTTTTTTTTTTTTTTAATTTGGTCTGGGAAATTCGTTCCTCAATTTTGAATTTCAGTGGTTACTGAGGTTTTCCATCATGGCTTAGTGTGCCTGCACCAATTTCCAAATTCATGTTGAAAAATTTCCCAGTATAGACTGCTCCCTTTTGATTGATAGGAAACTAGCTGTCTGTCTGCAAGAAGTTGGTCCCTGGGCATTGTGAAGCCCAGCAGGGTTCTGCCCAGGAGCAGAGCCTGAATTTCTTCCCCCTACCACCTTTATTCATGTCTGTATGGCTACCTAGTCTAACATATTCATTGTAGGCAGTTTGGAAATAAAAGCAATAAAAAAGAAATTAAAAAGAAATAAAAAGAAGGGAATAAAGGATTACTATCCTACCATCAAATTATAATTTTGAGAGCATTTTTCAAGTATTTGCAGTTAGTCTTTTATTTTCCTGAAAATATATGACATGGGTTTATGCTATTTATATAAGTTGTGTTGTGTCCTGCTTTTTATACTTTATCTCTGGACATATAATTTTTATGATGGCATGATATTCCAGCATCATTTATTTTTAACGACTTGATTGTTGGATATTTTGGATGTTTTAAAGTTTTTACTATTTAATCATTTTAATAGAGTTTTAGACCTCTGAGAACAAAATCATTACTTGAATTCATGATTGGTTCTTAAACAGAAATTACTGGGTTAGATGCTCGAGCAGCACTGTTGATATCTGAAGCTGTGTTGAGTACTTTGCTTCTCCTTACTTTGCTTTTTTGAACTTTCTTTGTAGCTATTTCATATGAAATATTTTGCAAATGACACCTAAAGCAAAAGTAAGATCTTGCTTTATGTGTTAATTCCATGAAAATTACTACCTATAGTATGCTATAAGTTATAAGAAAAGAATTGGAGAGGAATGAAAGAGAACATGGGAAGAAAACCTGATGATCATGCATAGGGTAGTCTGAGTGACAAAAGTAAGCAACTTCTGGCAAATGTTTGTTAGATGAATATGGGTTGATTTTCTTTTACCCATCAGTATAATTTTTTCCATGCCATTCAGCAACATTGAAAATAAAATAATTGTCTAAATTAAAGTTGTTGATATCTTTAATTTTGTTTTATGGTTGAAAGAAACTAAGAATTTCTACTAGGAGATTCTTAATTAACTCTGTGGAAGATTAGGTTGATTGTCTTCATTCACAGATGATATACTGAATGGTTAAATGAATGTTCCAGAAACTCCGATAGGATCAAGGATTTATTTTTGCAATTAAATTTTAGTCCATTATTATTTACCCTTCTTGATTATTATTATTACTATTATTATTGCAGAATTACAGGCTAGCTATTGAAGATTTAACTACAGCTATCAACATGGACAGAAAGTGTTACGTAGCATTTTATAACAGAGCATTATGTTATATCAAGACAAATGAACTTCAAATGGTGAGATGATCATTTAGTAAACAATAAGCTTAAACCATTTAAAAAACAGTATTTACTTAATGACTTGTTGATACCAATAAATAACATTGATTAAACAATATGTTAAAGCATTTGTAAACATATTTAAAGCATCTGTAAAGTATTTTCCCATTTTGTCTGTAACTGTGGCAAGTAATTCCTATGGAAATACACCACATAAAACTGAATACCAAAGAACCATTTCAAAGAATATTTCTGTTAGTTTCCTTACACTATTTCTATAATAAGTCAAAAATTAATTTTTTAATGCTAATATAAACATTTAAAGGTTGAATAAATTAAAATACACTACATAAGTATCATGTGAGATGTATCTATGGATACTCTGCCTGTAGAATTTTATAGCAGTGATCACTAGCAATAGTATTGTTTCACTCCTTTGATTTTAGCTAGAGCAGTTCATGGAGGCATTTTTTTGGAAGGTCCTGACACTCTACATGCAGTGGGGAATTGGTGTGATGGTTTTAGTCTCTGGGGACCAGTGAACAAGATGTGCCACTGTGGCTACAATAAATCCTTCTCTCCATTTGTCTTGATCCAGTGTCTACCTGTATAAACTCTCTTTTATACTTCCCCATCTTACTCTCATCTTCTCACTCCTTCTCAGTGAGGTCATTTTTCAAGGAGAATTCCTCAGGGTGGAGCAGCTGATCCGTGGGCTCCCAGTGTTCTGTCCTATTCATTTTGCTTCTTTTTCTCTCTTTTACGCTGGTCTCCCCCTCCTTGTTTCTGCTCCTTTCCCAGTAAATGAAGCTTTTCCTTGGAAAGACTTCATCCTATTTTCACTATTCTGTGCAAACACATTCCCCAGTTTCTCTGAAAGTTGGTCGTCTGTTTAAAACACTTAGAAGTTTGCAAGCTTTGAAGAGAAGAAGGGCTGGGAAACATGGGTTCTATTCAAGAGGATGCACAATTCCTGGCAACCAGACTATCAGGTTTCCTCCAGATAGGTTGACAAACGAATAACTAATTTTGAACAAGGGAGTGGTTAAGATCCCAGGAGTTAATTAAAGGAGCATTTATCAGTGACCTGCACAGCAGGTGTCTTTGAGAATTCCCTCTCCACCAGGACTCCTAGTAGAAAGGTAATCCTGAAGCCAAAACAATAGGCTGCATAGGGAAGGGACCTCCAAGTTTCTGTTATCTCAGATACTTAAAAAAGCCAAGTCCCTGTTAATAAAGAAAATGCAAAACTGCCTGAATAGATTGAGACCAAATTAGAACCACAAAACATTCGTGATTGTAAAGCATCCAGGACTCCAGATCATTTCATCCCTTCATTTTACAGAGAGGAAATGGAAGTAGGGAGAGGCTAGAAAACTCATCTGAGTCACACAGGGAGCCAGAGACCTGTGTGGTGTTCCAGGTTTGTTTGCTTCTGGGTTAACAGTCTCTAGGTGGCTTTACAAAGGCATCTGATCTCCAACATGTGGACCAGCTATCATTTAACAGTGTCACCTCCTTCCTTTTGCTGACTTCCATTCTCCACATTCTTGTCATCACTAGACTGATTAAAAAAAAAAAGTGTCTTTCCAAAAAAAAGTACTTTCAAGATATGGTGAATTCTGGTTCTACTATTCTATACTAATAAAAACAATAGCATTTACTTCTTATTTAGGGCTTGTTGTATGTCAAGTACCGGGTTAAATGATTGATCAATGTAGGAACAAAATGTTTCTAAATGAACTCTTAAAACAATATATTAAATGTTTAATATACCAATTTGCAGAGGAGGAAACTGAGAAGCAACTTCTAATAGAGCAGGATGATACACATCCAGGAAAGGTCATTCTCTTAAAACCACTGTGCTCCCACTTCCCCACTCCTGCTGACCAAGAAATCTCATTTCCTGGCAGTTGTTTCCCCTTATATCACATATTCAGCTGCTTAGCGGATCTCTAATGCACCTTACTGGTTTTATAGTCTGTGGTTCTATGAAAGGAAAAGATAAGTAATTTTTGGCTAAGCTTCTAGTATTTTTTTAAGCATTATTATTTTTACAGTCCTGTTTATTTTTGTTTATGACTATGCCACAGTATACATATAGAATCTTTAAAAAAATTTTTTTTTTAGTTTTTGATGTACCTTTTTATTTTTTTTATATTTATATGTGGTGCTGAGGATCAAACCCAGTACTTTACACGTGCTAGGCAAGCACTCAGCCACTGAGCCACAACCCCAGCCCCTACATATAGGTTCTTTAACTGAGCAATATTTTTAGACACTTAACTGCACAGTCAGGGAATGCTGGAGAAGGGCCAATCAGCACAAAGTGATATGGCACTTATTTTCCATTTTCAGTAGCAGGTGCTACTAGCACATGAGATTTGGCCCTTTTCTGATCAGGACCATATGACTTTTTTTGGGACAAAATGCTCAGTAGGGAAATAGTTTAGGAGATATCATTCCAATCCAAATTTAGGATGCTTTTAGGACCTGGTGGACAGAGCAGAGGGTGGAAAACAAAAGCAAAAGCAAAAACCTGTTTATTCAGTGAAAGAAAAAAAAAAGAATAAAAATAAAGGCTACCACTTATTTAAAAAAATGACCATGTTTATAATACTTAGCTAAGGGAACCCTGTAAATCTAGCATATGATTATTTTGGCCCCAAATGATAAGTCAAACTAAGGAACTAAGATTGAGACTCCACTTTGTGCATGAACACATTTGCCCATGGCTAATGAACAAGGTATCTACAGAGGTATATTTAAGTTGTGATTATTTTATTTTTAGGCCTTAGCAGATTATGGAATTGTGCTGCTGCTTGAAGCTGTAGAAAGTATAATCTTAAATACTCTCATTAATCGTGGAATCGTCTATGCTGAACAAGAGCAGTATGGATTTGCCTTAGAGGTGAGCTCTCCTGTGGATGTGTAAAATGAACCCACTTGATTTTATACATTCTCTTTTGAAAACTAGTGAACATGTTTTCATTGCTACCAAATGGCTATACTAATGAGTGATAACTTTAGCCACAATTGCACTGAAATACTAGGAATGATTAAAAGAACCTTTGCAAGAATGTGTATTTTTACTTCATATTGTTTACAGATAAATAGCCAATGCAAAAGGAATAAATTCTAAATTGACCCAGACTATTACCTCTGGAAAGAAATATACACAAAATTCTTTTGTGTGGCAAATGAAATGCTTTGTGTATCACATACTCTGGTGCTTGGTGCTCTTTCTCCTTGACAATTTTTTATTTTCCTATTGAAAGCATATCAAAATAAATATATTTAAGTGATTCAGGGTGTAAGTTGGTCAGAATGGGCTACTGGGAACATATTTTCAGTTAGTGGGGACAACGTGTTCATAATTGTTATAGATGTGAGCGTATGTAGCATATTGAAAAAATAGTTTGATTTTTATTTCATTGTAAAATAAAGAAAATTCATAATTGTCATTTAACTTTATTTTTATTGACTATTTTATGGTAACTTTGGAATTAAGAAACACAAGACAAAAATCAAAGAGCATTTTGAGGTTTACAGTTAGGTAATAGCAGTTTTGCATGTTAGTTTCTAAGGAATTACAACCTAAACATTAGATAGTAGAGTGTTTTCCTATTTTTTTTTCACTTCCCAGGATGGTTTTTATAATTTTTGACATCTGGAGTCATCTTTTGAGATTCTGCCCAACAGAATCACTTGTTTTCTACATTGTTTACAGTATGATAAAATGTAATCTCAACATTTGAATTCCTTTAGGCTTTTGGTAATTGAAAATATCTTTGAGACATAGGCAGAGGCTGCTAAAGAATTTCTCTGTTTGTGGTAGACAAGAAAACTATGGAAATCTGGGCAATAGTATTGGAATAGAGAAAGTGAGAAAAAGGGAGGTGGGGAGCAAAGAACTTCAGCTGTTGGGGAATGAAATACTAGGCCTGTGTTACCTACTGAATGAATATTTATTTTGCACTACACAACTATATTTATCCTATTTATTGCACAGTTGCTAGGTATCAGGTTCAACAATACTGCAGAATTTAAAATCATAACTTTCAGAGGAGGAAACTGGTATTCAAGAGAAATTAAATAAGTTCTTTGATCCAGTAGATACTAGGGCAAGCCTGAACTAGGTCTCATTTGATCTTGAATGCTGTTCCTTCAGCCAAGGTACTGGCACTGGAGGTAAGGATATAAATAAGACTGGGTTAGAGTGCTTGAGGAGATGAAGGCCTGGTGAGAATTATTCTTGACCTCTCTCTTTCCTCTCACCCCACAACAAACCCATTAGCAAGTCCAGTCAGCTTTAACACTAAAACATATTTTGAATTAAATCAAGTCTCCTAATGGCCACTGCCACCTCCCTCTCAACAAGTAGGGACTGAACTCAGATATCAGAGTCCTCTCTCTCCTGGACCATTGCTGCAGCTTTCCAACTGACCTCTCTGCCTCCATGCTTGCCCCTCTGCATGCTCTTCTCCATTCAGCAGCCAGAGAAAACTCTTAAAAGCATAAAGCTGAACAAGTTAACTCCTCTGCTCCAAGCTCTCCAATGGCTTCCCATGACACTTACAATAAAATCTGAACTCTTGACCATGATCGACCATGATCCTACTTGACCTGATTGCTGCTCACCTTTCTGACCTCATTATCAGTCCCCTTTTCTACACCCCAGTTACTTCTCTCTGGCCTTTAGCTATCCCTTGGCAAAGCCAGGCTCCCTTCCTGCACAGGACTTTTGTACAAGCTCTTCCCTGTGCACATGGCACTCTTGTGACTGATCTGTATATGTCTCAGGCCACCCTTCATTTATGTTTCTGCCCGCATGTGACCTCCTTAATAAAAGAAAAATGAATAGGTCATCATAGGTATATAGGAGTGACAGGAGAATGGACAGGAGAATGTGTGGAGTGATGGTATGAGATAGCTAAATCCTATTCTATGTATAAAGTGAATTGTGGTAAAGTTAAATGTGATGCAATACTCATGTTATTTAGAAACTTGAGGGTAAATGTCAGAAAAAAATAACAGGTATGAAAACAGTTGCCTTTATGGAGTGGAACTTGGGAGTGGGGGAGAAGAAGTAGAACAGGGGATCATTAGTTAGTACCTGCGTTCTTGAGTTTTCTTAGAGCCTGAATATTATATACATGGTTTACTTTGATAAGAATAATTGAAGAATGTCTTTTGAGCTAGTTTACAAATTACAGAATAAAATGGGTCTTATTTGGGGGTGAGGGCTGACTAGGGTTCAGGGAGATGGGTAGTGACGGGAACTAGAAAGATGTGGTCATGTGTCATTTCCAGGGCAGGGAGGGTTGAAGAAATGCATGTTAGGTTGGGACAGTGAGATGAGGACAGGAGACAGCATGCATGTATGTGATGGAGCCAGTTTCCAGGGGAAGTGAGATGAATGAATGCTCTGACAGAGAATGGGAGATGGCTGGCAGCGTGTTTGATTACATTATATCTGATTAGACAATCTATTTGTTATTTTAATCCAAATGGTTCCATTTAGTATTGAAACATGCCTCATGAATCTAAGCAGAAAATCCACATTTATAGATCGGTCTGTTTTTTGATACCTCTTCCTCCTGTTGGATCCCTGAGTGCTCAGCTCAGTCCTGCTGCTTCTCATTCCAATTCCTACCTCCAAAGACAGTCTCCCCTCAAATACAACCAGAGAAAGTTCATGCAAGGAGGAGGGAGGGAGAGAGAGATTGTGCTTTAAAGTTAGCTCTTCTGTAGTTTGGAAATGCCCTTTGGGACTGTGGATTGCTGGTCACCCTCAGGAAGGGAGTCTGGAGGGATTTTGTACTGCAAAGCAGAGTACAGCACTCTCCACTGTTTAGCATGGTCACCTGAGGTCACAACCGAAATTGCCCATGATGATTCCTGCGGAAGAGGACATCTGGGGAAAAGAAGAGACATTTTAATTCCTTCATAGGTTCTGGACTCTTACTTTAGGAGTCATTAAAATCAATCTATATCATATGCATGTAAATGTATGCATATGTACCTACAGAATATTTTGATTTGTAGATATTTATTTAAATGGGAATTTTAGTAATCTTATTTGGCTTCAGGTTACAAATGTTTTTGTAGGAGTTTGGAAAGCTAGAAGCTTCAGAGACTGTCTCTGGTACCTAATAGAGGAGAGTGTTCTGGGCCACTCTGGCAGGATCCCTTGCAGGCTCAGCACTTTCGATTTTTTTTTTTTTTTAAACAGCCTGTTCCCAGGGCCACTCAAATCCATTCCAACTGACTTCCCAAACTTCAAATCTTAGGGTTAGAGTTTTCATTCCTTCTTGCTCAGAGAAGCTTCCGAATCCCTGAACAAAGCTACCTATTTCTTTCCAGAAGTGTGGATTCCAAAGATGGAAGCGGCTTAACTGATTCATACACAAGGCTCAGTTGTGTCTTTTTCTGGACTGGAAGTTTGCTCAAAAGTTTTCTCCAGGGGAGTTTCCTTTTCTATCTAGACAGGGAAGTGTCTGGTGTTGACCATGGGGTATAAACAATAAAAATAGAACAAGTGAGATAATTCATTACACATGGTAGGGAAACACCACGGAAAAATTCCTTTTCTTAAAGTGGAGGCAAGTAGTACAAGATTCTGAATGATTTATGATGACTGGATTCCTTTGCTTCATCCCTTCGTCCTAGTTGTGATCCTGTGAGGGAAAAAAAAATGAGGTTTTTAAGAAGATGTATATTTGAATGCTTATGTTAAGTATATTCGTGTGGAATCAAAGATAAAAGTTTTAGAGGGAACTTGCAAAATTAACACAAATTTATAAAACTGTTTCAGGATTTTAAACAAGCTGCACTGATAAGCCAGACCAACGCGAGTCTTTGTCATGCTACCGCCATGTGCCACCACAGGTATGGAGATCAACTGGTGTCCAAGGGGAGGCAAATGGGGTTATCACATATGGGGACTTGCTTATATCCCCATGAAGAAGCCAGGAAGGAATGGAAGAAATTGGGGACAATTTTGTGGATGTGAAAACATTCAAAAGCAGGGAGAAAAATGAGAATTCCCTGAACAGACACAGGAACCACCACATCTAGCATATCATTGGCACCATTCTGCCTTCCTCATACTCTCTCAGACCAGTCATGGGGTGAACACCTGCATCATGGTGTTGGGGGTGTCCATTTGTTACCAGCCTGGATACTGCAAAGGGTCTTGGTAACATGTACAATAAAATTATACATAGCTTGAAATATCTAAGCACAGAATAAAGTAATGTAATTTGTTCCTAAAATGGGACTGTCTTTTAAAAATTCCATTTGCTAGAAGAGAGGCTGGTTTTAAAAAGTAATGTATTTTCAAGAAAATTTTGGCTTTAAAACATAAGTATAAATCTAAAACTAATTAAGAAAATGCCAGCAAATGTCTACAAAATACAATGAAATCCAGAAAAGCACAGTACTTAAAACATTATTACCACTTTCTAAGATGATTGCTCTTTACTTCTATAAGTAAGTTATAGAATGAGAGAACATTTATATAAGGCTAAAATATAAACAATCAATTTAAAATACATTTATAATATATATATATAGCCTTTGCTAACCATAATGTTTACATTTCTACATGTACATTTGACATGTGAAGATTAAGTTTTGATCATTTTGCTTCAAATGCATAGAGACACTCAGCACATGCAGATTTTAATATGGGATAAAATGTACTTGGTTAAGTAATAGTTTATAGCATTACTTTTAATAAGAGAAATAGCATTTAATTTACAGGAGGAAGTTAGGATAATTCATAAATTATATAGACAAGTCTGTGCAACTATTCAGTTTAAAGAATAGAACATAGTTTGCATTATTTAGGAAATTGACACTCTTTTGTTTTTGATACTGGGGATTGAACTCAGGGACACTAAGCCATGTCCCCAGCTCTATTTTGTATTTTATTTAGAGACAGGGTCTCATTGAGTTGCTTGGTGTCTCACTTTTTCTGAAGTTGGTTTTGAACTCGTGATCCTCCTGCCTCAGCTTCCCAAGCTGCTAGGATTACCAACATGCACCCCTGGGGCCTGGCTGAAATCAACTCTTTTTATTTTCCATTTTAGCACATAGTACACATATGTTTCCCTATAAGAATCAGAGGGTTTTTTAAAAAAATTATTAACAAAGGAATATAGTGACTGGACCTTCAAAGGTGACTTTGGGTTAAAAGGCCTAAATTGGGATAGTACCTTTTATTTTATACAGACAGTAAAACATTGTAACACTGTTACCTAAAACATTGTAACACTGTTACCAGCAACATTTGTACAATCCATTTCATAAGTAATTGTCATTCTTTTTTTTGTTTTAATAATTTTTATTTGTCTAAAAAGAGCCTTTACTTATCTCCATCCTTCAAAATTTTTAAATTAATTAATATATTTTAATTAGGTTTATATGACAGCAGAATGCATGTTGATTCATTGTACACAATTGCAGCACAATTTTACATTTCTATGGTTACACCTTATGTACAGTCATACATATACCTAGGTAATGATTTCTATCTCATTCCACCATCTTTCCTGCACCCTCTCCCGCCCCTCCTCCCCCGCTCCCCTTTGCCCAAAGTTTCTCCATTTTTCACATGCCTACCCCCTCCCTGTTATGGATCAGCATTCACTTATCAGAGAGAACATTCAGCTTTTGATTTTTGGGGATTGACTTACTTTGCTTAGCATGATATTCTCCAACTCATCCATTTACCTGCAAATGTGTTATTTTTATTCTCTTTTAATGCTGAGTAATATTCCATTGTGTATATATATTACAGTTTCTGTATCCATTTATCTATTGAAGGGCATGTAGGTTGCTTCCAAGTTTAGCTATTGTGAATTGAGCTGCTATAAACGTTGATGTGGCTGTGTTACTATAGTATGCTGATTTTAAGTGTTTTGGGTGTAGACCGATGAGTGGGATACCTGGGTCAAATGATGGTTCTATTCCAAGTTTTCTAAGGAATCTCCGTACTGCTTTCCAAATTGGTTGCACCAATTTGCAGTTCCACCAGCAATGTATGAGTGTGCCTTTTCCCCCACATTCTTGCCAACATTTATTATTGTCTGTATTCTTCATAACTGCCATTCTGACTGGTCATGACATTCATTTGGAAAAATAAGAGACCCTGAATAGCCAAAGCAATCTTTAGCAAGAGGAATGAAGTAGGAGGCATCACAATACCAGACTTTAAACTATACTAACAAAAATGGCATGGTATTGGCACCCAAAATAGATATGTAGACCAATGGTACAGAATAAAAGACACAGAGACAAACACACATAAATATAGTTATTTCATATTAGACAAAGGCACCAAAAACATACTGTGGAGAAAAGATAGTCTCTTCAACAAATAGTGTTGGGAGAACTAGAAATCCATATGCAGCAAGATGAGAATAAATACCTGTCTCTCACTATGCACAAAACTCAACTCAAAGTGGATCAAGGATCTAGGAATTAGTCCAGAGAAACTGCACCTAACAGAGGAAAAAGTGGGCCCAAATATTCATCATGTTGGATTAAGCCCCGACTTCCTTAACAAGACTCCTAAAGTGCAAGAAATAAAACCAAGAATTAATAAATGGGATGGACTCAAACTAAAAAGCTTCTTCTTAGCAACAGAAACAATCAATGAGGTGAACAGAGAGCCTACATTTTGGGAGCAAATTTTTGCCACGCACACGTCAGATAGAGCACTAATCTCCAGGATATATAAAGAACTCAAAAAACTTAACACCAAAACAAAACAAACAAAAATATCCCAAAAAACCAAATAGCCCAATCAACAAATGGGCTAAGGAGCTGAACAGACACTTCTCAGAAGAAGAAATACAAGTGGTCAACAAATATATCAAAAAATGTTCAACGTCTCTAATAATTAGAGAAATGCAAATCAAAACTACTGTAAGTAATTGTCATTTTTGAGAAGAGATGGAATAATGATGACTGATGCATTTGTTCTGATGTGTGTGTGCAGATAAAAAATGTCCAAGGTCATTGCATTCTGTTAAAACTAAAAAGAGTCCAAGTTTCTCTCAACATCTTTCCTATGTTTAGCAACTGTTAAGAGTAAGTTTCTCTGTGTGTCAGTTCACAATCTCTTATGAAATGTAATCACTGGGTATATATGGCAGAGCCTTCCTAAGCTGGTACTGCTTTGCAATTCCAAATAACCAACTGTCATCACCCAGCTAGGATCTGTATTGTTCTTCAATAAAAGTAGAATTTAAATCAACAATAAATCCCTGTTAACTCAGAATCCCAATTCCATGTGTATTGAGTTTTAACAATTTTACTGAACTTAACAACAAACAATGTTTACTCATCAGTTATATTTATTTCAGGAAAACTATTTTTTTTGCTTTTCAAGGTGAACTGTAACATACTATGGCAGTATGGTTTGTGACTATGGGGACTTGCTTTTGGTGTCTTATGGTAGGAAAAGCAAACTTTTCTCACTTGGAAAATTTTATAAAAGGAATAAATCTTTAAATTTTAGGGCTTTGATCTTTGAACTTATGGGATTGCAGACTTTTGAAGTATCCTTTGTATATCTCTGGTTCTCACTCGTGTGGTTGCTAGGAGACAAGATTCCTTAGCTTGAATATCCTACTTGTTGCCCAATTTAATCACCAAGAGTGTTATGATGGAGTTAAGTTTTAGATCTCTTTGAGAAAGCCACCTTCAGATTTTAAAAAATAATAATATAGAAGGCAATTACTCCCTTGTATAACCTACACATTTTTTATTCAGCAAATTTATTTTTACTGTTCTTAATATTTGCATAATTTTAAAAAATCTTTAATTCTGAAAGCCACATTCTCTAGTTGGGGAGGTGTTTGTGATTTATTTGTACAACTCAGTAGGGCACATCTGGTCACGTATGTGATTAATGTGGTAAAGGCAGTGGGCCTTTGTGTTTGTGGCCCAGTGGGTAAGTTCAGCACATGATTTATTGTTAGCAGACACTGACGAGAATCAGGCACCCTTGTGCATGATCACATTACTGTAGATTAAAAGAAACACATTTTATTTTAGAAAAACTTTTAAAATATACTTTTATATTTATAGTAATAGATGCTTAACAATTTGTATCTCTCTGAGCATGCATCTTGACGCAATGTAGATATTCTGCCACATTTTTCCATTGGCTAATTGCCATGGGATGACTTAACGAGATCTTCTACCTAGAGGAAACTTTGATTAACACATCTCCAGAAAAATGAAATTGCTGTTTCTTCATGGGTTTTGTATCTTTTTTCTTGTCTGTTGGTATGGGAAGCAGGGGAGTCTGTCTTCGTCTTTGTCACCTCCTCTGGACTTGATTTTGGTCATCATCAATTTTGAGGTGATTTCCAAGTGGCTTTCAAGATTCATTTCCAGATTTACGGTTCAATGATTATTTACTTTGTTCAAGCAAACTAGATGCTCATTAAAGTTAATGCTGATTACTAGGGAGGTATGAAAAATAGCATCAGTCATTGCCTTTTGGTAACGCACAACTTAGATGACATGGTGGTTTGCCTCGACTCACTGACTCAGTTTTTATACTTTTTTTGTAATTTGTTAAGCTATACAAAAAGACAGATTATAGGGGGCTGGGGTTGTGGCTCAGTGGTAGAGCACTTGCCTAGAACATGTGAGGCACTGGATTTGAACCTCAGCACCACATAAAAACAAACAAACAAATAAAATATAGGTTAACAAAGAAAAGAATGCTTTTCCTTAAAAAAAGGAAGAGAGATTATGTTTTATAAGCCATATATTAGAATGTGCACTTACACAGGATTTTAAATTTCCTTCTAGGTAAGAGTGGGGGTGTATATGATGCAATTTGAATGTTAATAAACTAGTAATATTTCAGAGTTTTACAGGAGGACAGGGATTGCCCTGGAGATTTCAGTACACATCATCACCATAGGTATGCATCATAGGTAATACTTTACTAGCCATTAATGGAATTGCTGAGTATAACACAGCTTACCAGGCAATGATTATGGCATATTGAATGCTGAAATATAATGAGAAGGTACCTGGGAAGGTGTCGTGACCCTTCATTAGCAAACTTTTGCTTCTAAAATAGTGCCAGTTGCCAAGAAAGAGGACTACAATTTCATTATAAAATACTGGAGGGAAACGTGTGATTTCTGAGTAACGACCACGAGGTGAACTTAGAAGCTGCCAAGTGGCTAGCATACATGAATGTTAGCTCTGCCTGTCTGGACCATCAAAAGCCAAGCTTTTCTAGTGCTCCAGTGTTGATTCTTGTGTGATCTTCTAGCACAACACTTGGTGCAGTACTTTTGGATAGTGTTTGCCAAAATGTCACACTTCAATTGTTTTTCATGGTAAGAACAAACATTAAAAATACTTATTCAAAAATTATGGTAGGTCATTTCTTTGGACTGAACTTCTATACTACCCCACACCCCAACTGAACAAAAATAAAAATGGAGTTACTCCTACTAAATGACACCTAATCAAACTAAACTTTGAGGAAATAGATATAAAGGAGACTAGTCTCCCTGCCCAGCCAACACAGAGATTCCAGACTGAGTCATCATAATAATGAAATACCCTCTGCTTTTAACCCTGAGCTCCAAGCTTCAAAAGTAACCTCAGGTGTACTTATGTTAACAAGTTTTTTTCCTCGCCTATTGTTCTTTTTTCCTTGTTTCTATCTTTTTAACCCCACTATTATTTCCCAGTGGGATTGGAGACCAAATAAGTCCATTTATGATGGTGAGAGTGAGGTCAAGACACGACATTCTGGTCGGTGGTCAATTTTGAGAGGTTGACTAAAAGGGAATAGGTTGACTAAATGGGAAGAATTATTAAGTTTGGCCTAAAGCTACTTCTCTCCACTGTAACCTAACGTGATGTGTAAGCAGGCTGTAACCCATTTTTATAAAAAAATTACCACGTCCCAGCCAATCACAAGCAACCAACTGTTCAAACATCAAATAGGATAGAAGTGAGCTGGAACCAACTATGCTGTCTCTACCTCACTTCTCCTTTCTTTATGTCATTTCCTTTTCTCAATTTGTACAATCTGCATATTTTTGAGGTGAAACTTTTTGAGCCATTTTGGGTCTAGACTGCTGCTCAATTCTAGTATCACAAATAACGCCAATTAAGACCTGAAAAACTAATTCTTTTGGTAATGTTCTTTTTACAATGTGAGAAACGGAAATCACTTTTCACTTTCAAAATGAGCAACTTTCTGAACCTTCCAGACACATCAAGGGGGGAAAGTCTCAGATAAGAAAGCTAAGAGTTTGCTGAGTGCAATGGTACATGCCTGTAATTCCAGCGGCTTGGGAGGCTGAGGCAGGAGGATTGTGAGTTCATAGCCAGCCAGCAAGGAGCTAAGCAACTCAGTGAGAGAACCCTGTCTCTAAATAAAATAGGGCTGGGGATGTGGCTCAGTGGTCGTGTACCTCTGAGTTCAATTGCCGGTACCAAAAAAAAAAAAAAAAAGATAAGAGTCTTTTTTTTTTAATTGTTCTTTTTAATTATTTTTTTTTATTGGTTGTTCACAACATTACAAAGCTCTTGACATATCATATTTCATACATTAGATTGAAGTGGGTTATGAACTCCCAATTTTTACCCCAAATGCAGATTGCAGAATCACATCGGTTACACATTCACATTTTTACATAATGCCATATTAGTAACTGTTGTATTCTGCTACTTTTCCTATCCCCTACTATCCCCCCTCCCCTCTCCTCCCATCTTCTCTCTCTACCCCATCTACTGTAATTCATTTCTCTCCTTGTTTATTTTCCCATTCCCCTCACAACCTCTTATATGTAATTTTGTATAGCAGTGAGGGTCTCCCTTCATTTCCATGCAATTTCCCTTTTCTCTCCCTTTTAATTGTTCTTTTTAGATACATGATAGTAGAATGTATTCTGACATATTATAAATACATAAAGTATAACTTATTTTAATTAGGATTTCATTCTTGTGGTTATACATGATGTGGAGTTTCACTGGTGATATACTCTTATATGAACATAAGAAAGTTATGTCTGATTCATTTCACCTGTCTTATTCCTACCCTTTTCCCTTCCCTTCATTCCCCTTTGTCTAATCCCTGAACTTCTATTCTCCCCCGCACCCTCATTGTTTGTTAGCATCTACATATCAGAGAGAGCATTTGGTCTTTGTTTTTGTGGGATTGACTTAGTTCACTTAACATGATAGTCTCTAGAGCCATCTATTTACCAGCAAAAGTCATAAAGTCATTCTTTTTTTATAGCTGAGTAATATTCCATTGTGTGTGTATATATATATATATATATATATATATGTATATATATATACCATTTTCTTTATCCATTCACCTGTTGAAGGGTACCCAGGTTGGCTCCATAGCTTAGCTATTGTGAATTGAACTGCTATAAACATTGATGTGGCTGCGTCACTATAGTATGCTGATTTTAACTCCTTTGGATATATATACTGAGGAGTGGTATTACTGTATCAAATAGTGATTCTATTCCTAGTTTTGTTGAGGAATCTCCAAACTCCTTTCTAAAGTGGTTGCACCAATTTGTAGTCCCACCTACAATGTATGAGTGTACACTTTCTCCATATCCTCACCATCAGTTGTTATTACTTGTATTCTTGATAATTGCCATTCTGATTGGATTGAGATGAAATCTCAGTGTACTTTTCATGTGTATTTCTATAGTTGCTAGACATGTTGAACATTTTTTCATATATTTGTTGACCATTTATATTTCTTCTATGAAGTGCCTGTTCAGTTCCTTTGCCTATTTATTGATTGGCTCAAAAAGTAAGATCAAGAATCAATATATGAGACACTATCAAGTTAAGAAGCTTCCTCACATCAAAAGAAACAATCAAGAGTGTAAAAAAAGAGCCTAGAGAATGGGAGAAAATCTTTGCCACTTGCACCTCAGAGCATTAATCTCCAGGATATACAAAGAACTTTAAAAAAACTTAACACCAAAATACCAAATAACCCAGTCAATAAATAGGCAAAGAGTCAGTCTTTAACAATGTTCTATCTTTATAAGAGATGCCACAGTCCCTAGGTTTGGTGTGCTGTAAACCACAGCATCCATTTCTAATTTTATTTATTTCTAGGAGTACCATCTGTTTGTGGCATCACATACTGATTTTCCTATTTATGGTATTGAAATTAGATTGTACTTTAAAATACATTCAGTTAAGTGAAAAAGTTGACTTAAAGGAAATATTCAGTAGATGGTAGCGCAGGTGGGAAACAAAGTTGGGTAGCTTTCAGCACAAAAGTACTGAAGTTTGGGGAACACTGTTTTAAGACACTCTTGAGTAATATATAGGATACAATAGCTTCTAGAACAGTTGCCCTGGGTTCCATGTATTAATGTGTGTGTTCAGGCTTGGAGTCCAGATCTAAACCAGAACATGCAAATGAGTACTAATTTTCCAAGGTTGTAACGAGGACCCAATAAAAGCCTATGAAGAACACGTACCACAGAGACCTCACCCGTCACCACTCAAGTAGATTTCAAGATGCCACAAGACATAGCATCATTTATCCCAAGTTTCCTTTATAAAATACAAGAATCCCAGGGTAACTGTTCTAGAGAATACAATATTTTATAAAGAAAAATGGATAAAATAGTGACCCATTTTATTATATTTTGAATACAACAGCGTAGTTGAGATTCAAGCTCACTGGCTCTCCTGCACCCACTATAGTACACTTTAAGAATGTGCAGTGGAGGTGGCTGTGTGGAGAAGCACAAATTTTGAAGTAAGCCTTACTTCAGTTTGAGTCTCAGGTATTTACTCCATGCAAAGTTGGTTTGTTACTTATTATGCCATTTCCTATGTGAAACTTTTCTGGGCCATGATTTTCTTTTCATGTGTGAAATGCAGTCATAAGTAGTTTACAGAACCAAGTAGAATAGAATATGGAAGGCATTTAGCACAGTGTCTGGTAAGTAAATAGTGTCCTCATTTTTTTTTTAAACCCGGACTCTTTCCATATTGAGACTAAATATAATTATTAGATATGCAGGCGAAATGGAAAAGTGACTTTATGTGTCCCTGAACAAATATTTGATTCCTTCAAAGCCCTTACCCCACCACAAGAGACTAACTAGGGAGGCCAGAGAGAATTATCACTGAGCCACATAAATTCACAAGTTAATAAGTAAAATGCACTTCTTCCTCTCCTTTCCTCTCCTTGTTTCTGAAGTCAAATAGTTCTTTATAAATCTGAATCAAGAACTCACAGTGATGAAAACCTGGTCCCTTTCATATGTATATTAAATACATTTAAATAAATTTATTCTTAATATAAGTCATGCATCACTTACTGATAGGATAAGTTCTATGAGACACATTGTTAGATAGTTTCATGGTTGTGTGAACACCATAGAGTGTATTTACATCAAGTGAGAGGGTCACGATGTCACTAGGTGATAAAGTCTTAAGGGACCACCATTGCATATATGGTCTATAGTTAACTGAAACTTTGTTAGGTAGTACATGACTATAATTTACATGGAGTACATTGTCAATAAGAGCACAGGCTTTTTCCCTATTGGAAATTGATAGCTATTAAAACAAGATTGAAGAATGCCATTCAGACTTTTATCACTTGAAAAAAGAATTCAAGATTATCATCCCCTCACATTTCTGATGTAAAAATGGCTTTTACTTCCCTTTCTTCTTTTACCAAAATCTTTTGAGAACCTGTCACAGTTCCTTAGATCATATAAACTTATGTACCTCCTTCTTACAATGGATAATAAAAAATGAAA
Source organism: Ictidomys tridecemlineatus (assembly GCF_052094955.1). Lineage (NCBI taxonomy): Eukaryota > Metazoa > Chordata > Mammalia > Rodentia > Sciuridae > Ictidomys > Ictidomys tridecemlineatus. Next base: position 77,225,124 of record NC_135481.1, on the reverse strand, counting down.
GATTTTCTTTTATAAGGTCTAATGTAAAAGTCATGTACAGGAAAATATTGATTCTGTTATTAGAAAGCATCAATTCACCAGAAGGCACCAATATTTTCTTCCTTCCTTCCTTCTTTCCTTCCTTCCTTCCTTCCTTTTTTCTTTTTTTTCAGAATCAAAGAGTATGAAGATGCTGTCAGTTTCTTCACCTGGGCTCTTAAACTTAACCCAAATTTTCTGGATGCTCTTGTTGGTCGGGGGAATTCCTACATGGAATATGGACATGATGAAGCTACCAAGCAAGCACAGAAGGATTTTCTGAAAGCATTGCATTTTAATCCATCATGTATAAAAGCCAGAATTAGTCTATGCTATAATTTGCAGGTAATATTATATAATAACAACTTAACCATTGACAAATTGTTTGGACAGGATAAAGAATATATTTGGCCCATTTACTTGTGATGGGGATAAAGGTGATTTCTTTGGTTATGAACTTTGACCTTTCCCTTACTTTAATAAGCAGAACAGCGGTAGGGTGCAGGGGTTTGTTTAGGGTACAGGGGACCTGCCTGGAAGAGCCTTGGAACCTGAAATGCTGGTCAGAAGAGGATCCTTGGAACTTGAGTTTCTTTAATGTTTGAACCCCTCCCTACTCTTACAAATGGCTTTAAAACTTACCAGATGAATTTCACATATGAATTTCATCTCTAGTTTATATCTTGGTTCCATAGGTTTTGACCTATTGAATTAGTGAAAAAAATAAATAAGTAAAGGAGATAAACAATGTATGAAGGTTTTGAAGAGGATTCCAGCTGTGCAAGAGGTCAGATGATTTACAGGGACTTCTGGAGTCAGTCATCTTCCAAATGGCAGTGGACTAGGCCTTGCTGGGAAGATCTGGACAGGCACTTGTCCCTCCAGCAGGGAGGAAGGGTGCTACACTGTGGGGAGCCATGCAGGTCTCCACATAGTTTCTATGACACTCTGGCCTGTCCTGTGCACTGAAATTTCACAACTCACTAGTGATTTTCAATAATAAGAGATGCAGGACATTTTTGGAATAGAGTAAAAAATGTGCTATATTTTCCGTGAGAAGGAACTGAGCAATTGTACGTCTTCTTTTTATCTCCTTTAATATTCAAAAGATTTTAAGTAATGGAAAAAGACTGTGTTCAAATTATTATAATCTGTAGATATCTCTGTTAATAAAATGCCCCTAAAGTTTGCTGCCTTTTCATTCATAAACACACAATTTTGACTGATCTAAGGCTGATAACATTGGAGGTGTTTGGGATTGTTGGCTATAGTGAGGTATTCTCCAGAACTTATTAATAATAGGGAATTAAGATTGCCTTCTGAGAGTTAAACATGAAATTAACCATTACTAGATCACATTAGAATTTGTGAAGGGATGAGGTGACTGCAAAGCAGCTAGAGCTGAAGACATCCAGCGGCATGTGTCAGCATCATGGTTCACTGCATTTAGCAGGTGTTTACTGCATACCTGATACAGGTAGGAACTGCATTAGCCTAGGGATACAGCAGCGAGAAAGATATGCTGGTTTCTTCTGAGAGAGTTTACTTCCTATTGGAGAGACAGGCACTAATAATCAATTGTATGAATAATGATTTGATTATAATCATGATAAGTGCTACAAAGACAAGCAACGGTCTTTAGTCCAGGGAAACCTAGGTTTGTTTGAGTGTGGAGGCTTTCTGAAGAATTAGCATTTGTGTGCTGAGATGTGAAAGATTAGTAACTATTCAGAATTAGGGGTTGGGCTAGGGTGTAGTGTTCCAGACTGAGGGAGCAGCCCGTTGGAAAGCTTTGAAAGAAAGAGATGGAGGGTTCAAGGGGTAAGATGTTATGGGCAAAGGGAGAGTGGTTTGAGATGAGGCTAGAAAATTAAATAAGGGCTGGTGGTGAAGATCTCGATGTCCAGTTAAAAACGTGACCAGCACTAATTAGAGAAGTGACATTGAAGATTTGCATTTTCTGAAGACCTCACTGCAAAAGGATTGAAAAGCGCATCTGCATAAAGGATTGAGTCAAGAAATGAAAGACTGATTAGAGAGAGTTTTAGGGCCACATGAGCACTGTCCAGGGGAAAGAATAACGATTTGTTCAACAGATACTTACATATTCCTTTAGTGTTTGCCTACCAGGGGGGATGTAGAAGGGAGCCCAGCAGTTGCTGTGAGGAACGGATGACAGATAAGTTCTATTAGGAGAGTCTGCAGTTTAATATTCCAATAATCTATTCTCAATTTGCCCACTTCCTTGTTTAGTAAATGAACTTTTGATGACAATATGGATTTCCAAATGGTTTATGCAGAGAGAAAAGATTTGCCTATCAAGAAGCAAGGTTGGGCTGGGGATGTGGCTCAAGTGGTAGCGCACTTGCCTGGCATGCATGGGGAGCTGGGTTCGATCCTCAGCACCACATAAAAAAAAATAAAATCATATTGTGTCTACCGAAAACTAAAAATAAATAAATAAATATTTAAAAAATTCTCTCTCTCTCTCTCAAAAAAAAAAAAGCAAGGTCTATTTCCTTTAGTAGGGGCATTTCTTTCTTAGCTTTCTGTGATAATTGCTGGGCTCAGCTTGGTGTTAGTCTCTGAGATTCAGACAGGTTAGCTTTTTGAGCCCGTGAAAAAAATGACAGAGCTGGACTATGCCAAATTCATCAACTCGCTTAATGAGGTGTTTGGAAACTGGTCTTCTCTAGGACATACTTTGACATCCTATTTAAGGTGCCTCTCCTGACCATTTTCCTGTTTTTTCCACTTGGTGCTAAGTTTGGTATACACCACACAAGCTTAGTAGATTTATGAACATTTTTCTTGGAATATGTATAATGGTCCTAAAATTCCAGATGCTGTTCAATTTATCAAAATATGTTTTATCTGTTTATGCAACGCATATTGGTTTTACTTTATATATCATGCATATGTTATATAACTGGAATTCAGTGCCAAGCAAATAAACATAATCCCTGCCTATGTGTTTGGAACTCAGTGTAAACTGTTCAGCAATTGTTAGACTCATTGGTGTTTCACATGGTGACCATGGTTTAATGTTGCCTCAAATTGGTATAAGAGGTGACTCTGTAATTGAACTTATTTTAATTAATTAAAATTTCATCGTAAATAGTCTACCTTCTTGTTTAACATATCTTAGATTTGGTACCATATGCCCTTTAGTAGTACCACATGTCGTAGATTTTGGGTGAGGTAGAATCATAAGCATTTGTCATGTTATAGACTATTTCTTATTTCATGAAATCAAAAAATTATTTTAGGCCCAAGGAAAATTCCAGAAAGCTTGGAACCATTTTACTATTTCTATAGAAATTGATCCAAAGAGCTACCTGGCCTATGAAGGAAGAGCTGTGGTTTGTCTTCAGATGGGTAATAATTTTGCTGCCATGCAGGATATTAATGCTGCCATAAAGGTAAAAATCTACTTAGATTATGTTATTTTTTTTTAAATTTTTTTTTTATTATTGGTCGTTCAAAACATTACATAGTTCTTAATACATCATATTTCACAGTTTGATTCAAGTGGGTTATGAACTCCCAACTTTACCCCGTATACAGATTGCTGTACCCCATCAGTTACCCTTCCATTGATTGACATATTGCCTTTCTAGTGTCTGATGTATTCTGCTGTCTATCCTATTCTCTACTATCCCCCCTCCCCTCCCCTCCCCTCCCCTCCCCTTTTCTCTCTCTACCCCTTCTACTGTAAATCATTTAGATTATGTTATTATTAGCATAAATTAACACCATTAATGAAACGGTCCAAGAAAGAACTTCTCTGTTACCTTTTTAAAGTGACTTGTGGAAAAAATATTATTTTTGGAGGAAATATTTTTTTTTTCTTGAGTAGTTCCCAGGGTTGAGAGTTATTATGACTTGAGATTTTGTAATCTAAATGCATTTAAAATGAAAAAATAAACTAATTCCTGACAAACATTGATTCTTCTTAGTAAGTGCAGCTTGTAAGTTTCATAGGATATGAACATTATCTTGTAATACAAAATGAATGTAAAACATAAAACAATGTTCTAGGTCTGAAGGAACTAAAGAACTAAAGAAAGATTAAGGTAAATCCCCAGATTTTTCCTGTAGAGAAATTTCAAATAAAAATCTCCTATTTTGAATGTAGTGACAGAAATTCTTCTTTTCTTCTAGCTTTTGAATTTGGTTTCTGTAGATTTGGGTGGATGTCCTAAGGTTTGAGATGAGAAAAAGGAAAGAATTTAAAGATAAGTACTACTGCAGAGGACAAATAAGTGGGTTAACTATTCAATTTAATTTCTCCCTAGTTCAACATAGGTAAACAGATAAGTTTTCCTTCTGCAGCTATTCCTTGGCAAGAAACTTAGTAAAGCACTAAGATTATTTGCTTTATTGCAACCAAATCAACAAAGTGTTGACACCGAACCAATTTCATACCAAGTCCTTTCTCAAAATATTTGCTCTAATGGGGTTTTACCTACACTATAAAATTACTTGTTTCCCACAAGTAGATTTCATAATGTTCATTTCTGCGACATGAAATAAGAAATAAATACTATTCCCAGATGCTAAAGACTCTCACTCTCATGTTGCAGATCAATACCACAGCAGAGTTCATAACAAATCGTGGTGTGATTCATGAGTTTATGGGCCAAAAACAGAATGCAGTAAAAGACTACCAAGCAGCAATTGCTTTAGACCCCAAGTACTCACTGGCTTACTTTAATGCCGGAAATATCTACTTTCACCACAGGCAGTTTTCTCAGGTAATGTGAGTTTTCCTGAACATTTTCTTTTGGACAATAAATACTTTCTTTGCTATATATAGTTTGACATTGCAATCTTTACATCTCAAATTAATAAATAATTAGCTTTTCTTTAAAAACATAGTGTTCTCTTTCATAACAATGTTTATAATTATCCATTATATGTTCACACCTATATGGATTTATTCTCCTTAGTTTCATCAAATATTCGATGCTTGTCCAGAAACTTTTTTTTTTTTTTTTTCCTGAGTGTCAGACTTCCTTTGTTATGTTCACTGTCACCAGCTTTCAGCCTGGAACCTTCTGTTCTCCTCTATTTCCACCTCCACTTGGATGTCCTTCAAGACCCTCTTGATGGAGCTGCTAACTCAGCTTATACCTTACATTTTATCAGTGAGCATATGATTGGGAGGAAGGAGGCTTGGATTGTAGTTCTGGTTTTGTGTGACCCCTTAATCTCTTTTGGCCTCATTTCCTAATGCTTAAAATGAAGGGATTAGGATATTAGATGATGTTTTCTTAAAACTTATTTATTTGAATTATAATGCATTTACATGATTCAAACTCTTGCCTTTCTGATTGTTTATTTTTTATCTATAATTACTCTTTTATCTAACAAACTGAAGACAAACAGAACAAAAGAGTAAGTAAACTTATTGTCACCCTTTATTTATATTGTGAAAATTTATTTAAATTATGTCTTTTTTTTTCCCCTGAGTATTGTTTTGGCAGTATCTCACATATTTTGGTCTATAATTATTTTTAACTTGAGTAAAGTACACACCACATAAAGTTTACTTTCTTAACTATTTTAAGTTTATAGCTCAGAAGTGGTTAAATATATCCTATAATGCTTTTATTAATTAATGTTTTCCTAAAAATTTGCATCTGCAACTTTTATTTCCTCTTTGACTCAAGAATAAATTAACTGGACAGTTATTTACATAGAAGAGTTTTAATAGTCTCTATATGTCTTTATGTGTATTTTAAAGGTGTCTTAATCTATAATATATAATCTACTTTCCATGTTTTTTTTTTAATTTTCAGAGTTTTTCTAAAAACAAGAGGGCTTATAGAATATAAAATATAAAAATAACTTTAATACCCTCATTTCTTTACTTATTTAATTCCTGTACTTGGAACAACAACAAAAACATTACCTTGTAACCTCCTCCTCCTCATTAACATAAGAGCATAAATCAATAACCCTCATCTTAAAAAAAAAAAAAAAAAGGAAATGAACACAGGCCCCTCACAGCCTGCTCAGGCAAGCTCCCCCATTCCTTCATGACCCTTCTTAGTTGAAGTCTTTGGTAAGCCATCTGTCTGTCGGATTCTAATTCACCTCACAGGCTCTTGGCAATCCTCTCCACCTGAGCCTCTGTCCCCACTGCTCCTCTGACAGTGTTCTTACCTCCACTGTCAGGGACCTCCACCATCCTCCTCTTACCTGACTTCTCAGCAGCATTTGACCCAGGACAGTTTTCCCTTCTTAAAGCTCTTTTGTCTCGGGGTGACACCATTCTATCCTGTCTTTCTCCCTACCATTTTGGCTGGCTGCTTCCCTTCCCAGTCTGCTTTTCTGGCCCCTCCTCTCTGCTTCTCTTCTGAGTTGGTGGTACACCAGGGCTTGCTCCTGCCTCACTTCTCTCTACACTTGTTTTTGCAGATCTATCTCTAATATCCTCACCATCATAATATTCTAAAATCTTTAGGGGTAGGAACCATACTCAGACAGTCCATTTTTTTCCCCATGATTTACGCCTCCACCTTTTTTCTCATATTTATCTCCTGTTGCTAAAAGTGGATATTTTATAAGTGCATTAGGGCCCCAAATGATTTGATTTCTGTGCCCCCTATCTCCAGTCCATCTTTCTTTAAATAAATCCTCTCTCAACTCAAGATGTCATCTGAGTACAACAAAGTCAACTATCACTGGCTCTTTCTCATCTCATTTCCTTTATCTAGCCAGCCATCTAATCTTTTCCATTTAACTTCTTAATTTCTTTTCTTTCCTCCTAAAAATGTCCCTTTTGTTTCATTTCTACTGCCATTGCTCTTACTTTTTCTCAAGTTAGAGGTCATGGCCTTGACAGCTGTTACCCCTGTGATTGGCCAGTTGCCCTCAGTGGGGAAGCTAGATGCTGAGGCAGAGTTATGGAAAGTAGAATTCTGTAAGGTGTGGATGAGGTTGTCCTCACTCAGATTTCAGTCAGGCTGGGAGACTAGTGTTTCCCAGGCAGAAATGCCAAGGTCAATTGCCTTAAATTTTGCTAATCTCATCACCCTCCCTCAGAGTTCTAAAAATGTTCTTTAGCATTGTAAAGTTAGTAAAGAGATTAAGACAAATAAAATGCCCAGGGTCATTTCTGGGTTTCTGTATATGCTTCCATTTGCATGAAAGGATGATCATTACCTTTCACATTTATTTCTTTGATAACTCTATGGACCATCCCATACAAAATTATTTGTTTAGATCCAAAGTGTAGCTTGAACTTTAAAAATTTTTAAAAAGTATAACTCGATTTCTCCCACATTGCAGACACATTAACTGGGCAATATTTCATCTAAAATATTTTCCATCCTCTGTCTTGATGCATTGGATATGTGGGTTTAAGAGTGCACACACATCTAGGATCAAGCAGGCTTTGAGAATAGCTATTCAGCTTTGCCCCCATGCTCTGGCCTCTTTGTGGAGAAGAGGGCTTCTATGCCCTTTCCCTCCCAACTGCTCACCCTTGTTTCTGACTATATTGGAAAGTTTAGGCTCAAAAGAAAGTGTCCCTCAAAAGATCACATAGCGGTGGTGGTGGGGTTGTGGTTCAGTGGTAGAGCATTTACCTTGCACACATAAGGCACTGGGTTCAACCCTCAGCACCACATAAAAATAAATAAATAAAATAAAGATATTGTGTCCATCTACAAATAAAAATATATTTAAAAAGATCATATAGGGGCTGGGGTTGTAGCTCAGTGGTAGACTGCTTGCCTAGCATGTGTGAGACACTGGGTTTAATCCTCAGCACTAAATAAAAATAAAAGTATTATGCCCATCTACAACTAAAATAAATATATTTTTAAAAAATCACATAATTTCCAGATGGTCAAAACATGTATGTGAGCTAGCTTCTCTTTTCTTTAACTAGAGTCTTAATGTTTTAAAGCCCTATTCAAATAGGCTACTTACATGAATTATGAACTACAGGTGAATTAAAAAATAATCAGATCTGCTTTCTAATTAATTAATTATATACATATGAGGATGTCAGAACATTTGTTAAAAAAATCAAGGCCTATAATTGCATTAGCCTTTAATTGTTTTATACTCCTATACTTCTAGTAACCTCATTAAATTTATATGTTTTCGATCTTCTAAGTAATATGTTTTGGAAGCTATAATAAAAAGTTTGCATTTTTTGAAGTTAAGTACACTGTGGTGTTTTACTGAGTTCTTTCCTTTTAGACAATATAGGCATTTACTTCTATATGATTGAAGTTATGATCTTGTGATGTATTATTGTGCAGCCTTTATTGATCATTTATTGGTGAATTAAAATGAAGCCGAAGTTACTTTATGAAGAAAGTAAAACTTGAAGTCATCCCCTATCTCATTTCTGATGACTGTCAAATGCAGCCAGAGCCTTCTCTTCAGGAATGAATTCTCTTTAAAGTCTTCACAGATGGATATCAATTCTGTCCCCATCAAAACAGATCCTTAAATTGCATTTAACTGTAGCATACAATAGCTGCCATCCAGAGCATAGAAATGCCTAGGGAGAAAGTGAGAAAGTAACTACAATTGTGATCCAATTGTCTTTCAAAAGTCAGAGGAAACAACTTTCATGGAGAATTTCTTGAAGACTATTATCTCTTCATTTATAGACATCAGAAGAAAACTGATATATCAGTAATAATTGATTGCATCTTCACTACATTATGGATATTGTTCTCAGTACATTACATATTAACTCATTTCATCCTTTCAACATCAATGTTGTCAGTGAGTTTTTTAAAAAAATTTTGTAGTCTTTGTTTTATAGATAAAGAAATTAATGCAAATAGAGCTTTAGTAACTCACCCAAGGTGGAGGCAGAATTTGAACCCAACAATCTGGCTCCCTGGTCTAAGCTGCCACTACCATGTGACCGGTATTTATAGCACCCAAGTTGGAAGTGAATTGAGGATTGGTCCTGGGAAATAGAGGGAAATAGTTCAGTGAGGGAGATGGGAAAAAATGATCAGAGAGGTGGACCAGGGAGAGCCCATCCAAAGGACAGAGAGGATTTTAAGAAGGAAGGAGCTATGAAGACTGTTTATGTCACAGAAATGGCCTTGGGAGAAAGTAACTGGAAAGTGTCCTTTGGATTTGAGGACATCTACAGCCTCAGGAGGACTACAACATAGGAAATAGGAGGAGGCCAATAGAAGGCTGGTTGTGGTGGGTTGGGAAAAATAGAATGAGAAGTAATTGGAGAGAATAAACTAAGTTATGGAAAGTGATTTTCTCTTGAGGGTGAATTTTAAAGTAGGAACCCAATTTTCATCCATCAATGAGTTAGAAGAAATTCCTAATTTGAGTAGCAGGGTATCTAGGCAGCATCTCAAGCTATGTGTGGTTAAAAAAATCCCATTTATTATATATCAATACATTATTAAAACAAAATATAAAGAATTACTAGGAATATGATCATATGCTCAGATTCATAGCCATGTCAAAATGCTATGGAAGCTACTTAGTGTTTCAGTTTTGGTTCTTACCTCTTTGCAGGCTTGTAGCAACTAGTTCTTGGACCCCAGACCACGTTTTGAGGGTCCCTTTATGAACCAAAAAGTCATAATGAGGTTAAAATAAAAGTAATGACAGTTTTTTTTTGGGGGGGGGATTTGCATAATAGATCTGTAAGTTGGAAGACACAGTTTAGTAAGAAACAAGTTCCATCCACAGGAAGAACTGGATTTCTAAAGGGAAAGTTAGGGAGAAATTGGATGAGGTGAAGTGATTTGTTTGAACAATTTTGATTGGAGCTGATAGTTACGCAAGTTGTTTTGAACAAATTTAATGGGAGCTGAAGGTCTGTTCATACATTAAGCTATTCTTGATGGATTGCTAGGGGGCTGTTGGCAGGGTATGATTTGTAAGCAGTAAGTCTTTAAAGTAGTCAGCAAGTCAACAGACATTCTGTGATTGGGAACTGTTGCAATCTTTGGTCTTGCAAGCTCATTCTTTCCAGACAAAGTTAACTTCCAATAGCTGGAAGTTGAAGATTGAGGAATTTGTATCCATGAGACTCACACAGGAAGTTTTGCTGTTTCTTGAGCAAACTGCAGCCTTCTTAATTTTTATTGACCTTCTGAGTCAATGATGAATTGTGAATAATTTAGAGTTTTTTATTTTCTCAACAAGATTTTTTTTTCTTCTCTTCTTTATAATTTTTCATAGTATAACTGAAATTTTAAATCAAAAGTTTAAACCTTCTTTGAAAATTCATTTGTCTGTTCAGCTCTTACTATGCTTTTATATATAAAATGTTACTGGCTTAATTTGTATTTATTTTATCTTCTTGTTTGGTCTTTTTCAATTTACTTTTTACCATTTGTAGCTGCTGTTGTTTTGTACATGGATATGAGATTTGAGTGCCAGGTAGTGGGGGCATTTCTCCCAGTAAGGAGAAATATTTTATCATTGACATTATTTAGAGATTCCCAATATATGGTGTTATGGTTTGGATCTTAAATGTCTCCTATGTCTCAAAGGCTAAAGGCTTTGTCACCATCCTGTGGCACTACTGGGATATGGTGGAATCTTTAGGAGGTGGGGCCTAATGGAAGGAAGTTAGGTCATTGGGGGTGTGCCTTTAAAGGAAATACTGGAACCCCTATCCCTTCCTCTTTCTCTTTCCCAGCTGCCATGAGGTGAGCAGCCTCCTCAGCCATAGGCTCCCACCATGATGTTGTAATGCCACATGCCATCACAGGTCCAGAGCAACAGGGCCAGCAGGGACTGAAACCTCAGAAACTGTGAACCAAAATAAATCCTTCCCCCCTTTGAGTTGATTACCTTAGGTATTTTGTCATAGACACAGAAAACCACCTTTTGGTTTCATTATTTATTTTTATGTTCTCTATAGTCAACGCACCAATATATCTGGGATGAAATACTTCTACTGCCTACTTGGTAGATGACTTGTCTTAATTTTAAATTAAAAAAAATGTGATTCACATTTTTGGATAGCTACCAATTAAAGTACATTCATTATACTTGTTTTTACATTTTATAGGCCAATGACTACTTCTCAAAGGCTTTAACGTTTGATCCAGAAGATGATCATGCTCTCATGAATCGAGCTATCACAAATACAATATTAAATAAATATGAAGAAGCAGAAGAAGATTTTGCTTGTGCAGTTGAACGTTGTCCATTTTGGGCTGCAGTATATTTCAACAGAGCACATTTATACTGCTGTTTGGAGAAGTATGAGCTAGCTGAGGAAGAACTGAGTAAAGGTATATTTTTTTTTGTAAGATTATAGCTGTTAATGTGTTTGCTTTTAGACTAAAATAAATAATCAGGTCTATTTGTCTAGATGAATGTACATAAGAATCAATATGTTTAGATATCATTTTTAATGTAATCAGTATAGATTCCTTTTGGTAATAACTTAAAGTTTTGTTAAAGTCACATATAGAGAGTTATTAGAAAACCCATACATAAACAATGCCAACCTTTTGTAGAAAATCATTGTACTGTGGTCCCCTAAATTTGCTTTCTTATGAAGATTAAAAAATTCTAATTTTTTTTAGTTGTAGATGGACACAATATCTTTATTTTATTTATTTATTTATTTATTTATTTTATATGGTGCCGAGGATCAAACCCAGGGCCTCATGCATGCAAGGCAAGCTCTCTACCACTGAACTACAACCCCAGCCCAAAGATTGAATATTTTTAATTTAACTGAATTTCACATTTAAAGAAAAATGTTATCAAATGAATTATATCAAAGTTTCTCATAAAATTTTAGTTTTAAATATGGAGCTAGTTTGAGTGCACAAACATATCTTGAATGTATTTTCTTTTGCAGCTCTGTCTTTGAAGCCTAATGATGCTCTAGCATATCACCTCAGAGCAAAAGTTCGTGGTAAAATAGGTCTGATTGAGCAAGCTATGGCTGACTACAACCAAGCACTTGATCTTGAAGACTGTGCCTTACATGCATGATTACATAGACTACTGTGGTTTCTACAGTCATTTACATAGCAGTTCTTTCTGAAACTGAAATGTGTTTGTTGTTTAGAAGTTTAAACTGCCTTTGTTATATATTATTATGCTTACTCTTCTATAAACCTTTAATGCATTTTAGCAAAATGTTCATGCTGTACATTAATTATAAACTTTAAATCATTTTCTGCATACTCAGAATATCTCAAAAATCAAATTTCTTCTTGGAGTGCAGGATTTAAAGGGGATGTTTCTCAAGGAATATTAATGTGCTCAAATATATATTCTTTAAATAAAATAATTTTCTTTGAAATAATACTGTACTTAATAGAAAAAAAGTCATAGGCCTTTTCATCAATTCCTACTTATAACATATTTTTCACAGTACCCAAATTTTTAAAAAGAATTAGCTGATGACTATAAAAAATTTGGAAGTCAAGTACATTTTCTCTTGTTCTTCAAACAACATCTATTACTAGTCTGGATTCTTCCTGGTACCCATTTTCTTCCAACAGATAAGCTTGTTTCTCTTTTATATGTTGTTTGCTTTCCAGAATAACACCTGTAAAGATTTTGAGCATCCTGTTTTCCTGAGATAATCGCTTCTGCTGCTTTAATTCAGATTTCATGAATGTGTAAATAAATGCAGACTTTATAATATATATAAAAATTTTTGTACACTTGTCATTAGTGCTTCATAGGAGTTGATGAGTAAAATATTAAAACAGTTAAAATTATTCTATTAACATGTTAATTGTACAATTTAAAAGGCTCCACTGTGACATTTCCATCCATGCACATGTCAAGCACTGATATAAAAATTCTTTATAGAATGTCTTTGAAGGATCTTTCAATGAATCAGAGGAACCCTCCTTTTACCTCACTGATAATAACAAGGCTTCCTAACAATTTGTTCAAATTTTATTTCACTCAGTTTGTTTTCCTTCTTGCTGTTTTATTATTCCAGTATACCTCCAGCTCCTCAGAGGCCTATTTGCACTGCAATCACACATTTTGGAAAGAACAATTCTGTTCATTCACTTCCCTTTGTTCTTAGTTTGATGTTCCAGATTTTCACAAAAGAAAGTTGACTTTAGTTTGTAAGTTATGATGGGGATGCTTCACACTATTACAGGATAATTTTCCTGGGCATGGAATGTGGGTACACGTGAGGATGAAATCACCCATCCCTAATGAATTATTTCAGCTGGTGAATCAAGCACATTTAATAAGTGTATTTTGGCTACTCTTGCTCTCACTGATCTCCAGACACTTTTGTCACTGACAGCCACAGCTGAGATTCAGACTGACCTCATGTATCAATTGAGAGCCCCTCTCCTATGGTGACTCACATGTCTCCCAACTGTCCTGGCTCCTCCATTCCTGCTGAGGTGGGTTGGATGCTGGTGGGATTCTCTTGGTACCCACCTGTGCACCACAGATATGCAGAAGTCCCTGTCAAATGAACCTTTGATGAACCTTTCATCTCCTGGTGGAATGTCCTGAGACACTGTCTATTTGGCCTCCTTGAGGGTGGTCCTGTGAGGTGAAGCAGTCAGTTGTATTTACTGGCAGCCAGCACCAAAGTGCACCTTATCTTGGTGCTTCTGTCTTCCCTGCCTTGCTACCTATGTCCATCACCCCTGCTTTCCTGGGATTAAATTTCTTGATAAAGTAGCCATGCAGAAGCATTTGCCCACAGGTTCTACTTTCTGGGAAAGCCCAGGGTAAGCAAATTATTAATTGAATTTTTTTTTTCTAATTGCACACAAATACTTCTAACAAGAGGCAGGATATGGTAACTGTTGGGGAATGATGCAAACCAAGGGTCATGAAACATAATAGGGATAATCATGTCTAACTTGTCAAAATGCTATATGTCTCTTGGCACCCATGGTTTCTGTACATACTGCCAGCACCCATGGTGTTCTACTGGAGGCATTTCTCAGACCACACATAGGTCAAGCCAGAACTTCAGGGGGTTTAATGATAGTAATGACAGAGGGGTGATGAAGAAAAGCTTTTCATCTCCCTTGCCTGCTGAGAGGATAACTTCCCAACCTCCCCTCTGGGATTGAGCTCCAGTTGCCTACTGTATCCATTAATGGTTTGCTAGGATCTCCTTAAAGTAAACTACTCACACTCAAATATCATCTCAGGATCTGCTTCTGAACTGAGTCTAACATGTTATCTCAGAGGGAGAGGTGATTGAACTGCTCCTGAGCAGGTACTATCTATGGGCAAAGGTGTTGAATAGCAAGGTATTCTATACAGACTGATATCAGGATGGAGACACAGAAGTGGAAAATTGAAAGAGCTTGTCTGGATAGTGGCTGGAACCAAAGGGTTTTGTTTTTCTTTCTTTTTTTTTTCCTTTTCTTTCTTTTTTTTAAGAGACTGGTGGGAGGTAAATGTCATGTGGTCAGTCATACCTTGAGGATTCTCACTGCTGGATAAAGGAGTTACAGCATGATGCAAAGAAACAAGACATTAAGTGCATGCATGAAGATAGGCAGAGAGAAGGTTTCTCTTCTTTCCCTTTGCCTCCCTTCATCCTTGCATTGGAATTGGGGATATTTTAGCATCACTGATAAAAGTTGGGGGTAGGAAAATTGATCAGTACTCTTCATAAAATGATTTTCTTTGTCCTATATGGGCTCCCACTTACGGTTATCCCAGGCATGTAAGTGGCAAAGATAGCAGGATGAAGGCAGGCTGGGGGAGGATGGAGAACAAGGGAGAAAATACTTTAGGAGGCCATGGGAGCTAAGTCAGACCCTGATGCCCCAAGGAAAAAGGAGAGAAATGTCTAGATTCTCTTTTTCCTGATAAACATATATAGTGCTAACCCCTTTAGCAGACAGACTGAGTCTACATCTCATTTTGGCTCTTTATTTTTAATACATATGTAAGTACATATAATTTTTTTGGTGGGGGGACTGGGGATTGAACCCAGGGATACTTCATCACTAACCACATCCCAACCCTTTTTTATTTTTAATTTTGAGACAGGTTTTGGCTAAGTTGCTTAGAGCCTTGCTAAATTGCTGAGACTGGCCTAGAACTTGCATTCCTCCTGCCTCAGCCTCTGGAGTTGCATGGATTATAGTTGTGTGGCCCCATATTCAGATTCTTCTTTTTTTCTTTTCTTTTCTTTATTATTATTATTATTTTTTTGGTATCAAGGATTGAACCCAGGGTGCTTAACACTGAGTCTTAACCACTGAGTCACACCCCAGTCCTTTTTTATATTTTATTTAAAGACAGCATTTTGCTGAGTTGCTCAGGGCCTTGCTAAGTTGCTGAGGCTGGCTTTGAATTTGCAATCCTCCAGCCCGAGCCTCCCGAGCTGCTGGGATTACAGGTGAGCGGCACTGCAGCTGGCTCATACACTTGAATTCTTAATGATTGTCTTCTAGAGATAAAATTGGAGAAGTAAAGGGAGGAGGAGATTTTACTGTTTTGTTTTTTTATTGTATTTACTTTTTACTTATCAAGAAGAAAAAATAGTGATAAGATTATAGAAGATTACTTTTGATTTTTTTGTCATTTTTAAATATACAGATTTATTTTTTGTTGTTTGTTTTTCTCCACTAGAAAATAAGCTCTGTGAGTATAAGGATTTTGTCTTTTTTTTTGTGTGTGTATTATCTCTAATGTTTATAGTGCCAATGCTTATTTTCATTTATTTAATGAAATATTAAGAAATATTCATTAAATAAAAACAAATTACAAATATATGAATCAATATTATTGTCTAGTGTTGTCTAGGATCACATAGCTAGTGAATGGTGGATTTCAATATAACTCTCCTAGTTTCAAAGCTCACTCTGTTTCTTGCCCCCTTTCACCTAGAAAAAACAAGATAAGCACATAGTCTATTAAATAAACTTTCTGATAATATTAGAACTCTTTGCTTGCCTTCCTGATGAGTGTTTTTCACAAAAAAAGTATTTTTAGTCTCTAACACTCCATTTTTACTGGCAGATGTGGGTATTTATGACTGTATCTATCTGTTTGTTTATCTGTCTATCCAACCAACCATCTTAACCTTAAGTAAATGCACAATAAAAAGGTTATCTTGGGCTGTTAATTTGAAATAATCGATGTGCAATATCTTATATTTCATCTTTAATAGTAAAGGCCAGAAAGAAATCGACAGCAGAAAGATCAATATGCAGGCAGTCGTAAGAAAGGGAAGAAAAAGAAAAGCACAATTTTTTAAAACCAAATGTACCAGACACTCAGTTATGACTGAGTCCTTAAGGACGTTTTCATTTCACCCTTACCAATAAGGCTGGTATTATTTTCAATTTACAGAAGAAAAATACTAACTGCAGAAGGTTAAATAACTAGGTAGAGCACCTCTGGCAGCATAATGATGTCACTGAAATTTTGTTCCACTTTTACTTACTTATTTCTTAAGTTGATTTGTTAGTATTAATAGGATTTATTTTAAGAAATGGGATTTGTAAAAAATAAATGCATAACTATTAAAAATATTCCTTATCCTATATAAAATCATCTCTTTTTATACCAGAATCACTTGCATTACATCTTGGGAAGCATTTTATGTCACAGTATCATTGATCAATGGGCTCAGTGGAGAGTAACCAGAGTGAGGGAGGGAAAGCATCTAATGCCTGTTGAGATGGGTGAGGAAAGAGAGGGAAGATACACATAAGGTGCCTGGTGCCTGGAAGGCAGGTCAGCATCATTGTGCTCTGAGAGTCACAGTTTGCATCCTTAGCACGTTGTAACAATGCACTCTCACTTCCAGAGTCCTCCAATGTCGTAAAAATTGATTCGTCATTATGTTAGGATCATTGATTTCCCCAAATAACAGGAACTTTAATGACCATCCACTTTGAGATTCCAGAGACATTCAACATCTCCTTCTCTCCTCACCCATCTTTGCCTGCTGGATTTACTCTCAGAAAGAAATTTCTTCTCCTGTCTTGGAGGGGAGATTAGATCTTGTTACACATGTCCATGGTACTGATGCCTACTCTTTTGGAATGCTCTTCATATCTGGATCTCCATGTTTAAAAGCTGTCTTCCTTACTAGCCTGGAAACCATGAGAGTGACTAATGTTAGTCTATTCACTACTACTTCACTACTGCTGTCAAAGTTCCTGGCACATGGCAGGCATTTATTTTAATAAGAAGCAGGTCTGGACACTCACACAGATAATTATGACCCCAAACACTACAGATATTATTTCCATGATAAAACATTCTATGATATTGTAGGGAAGTCTAAGCCCTTACAAAGACAAAGTTACTGCATGTTCTTCTTATTTAACTTTTCCTCTGAGTAGAGAGGTCCTTAGCATCTACACAGATCTCTTGGTGCTTAATATGTGCATGTGCACACACACACACACAAACACACACATGCTATACCCTTAGGATGATAAGATTAAACTTAAAATATGAAATAAAAAAGTGAAGATGTCATGGATGAGATCAACCTGCTGTAAAAGTAACCTGCTCTGAAGATAAGTCAACAAGTAGCTGAAAACAGAATTATGTCAGGGGTGAGGCTGTGATGTCTGAAATAATGATGTATCTGTATCTCAAAACTAACATTGCGAGCTGGGGTTGTAGCTCAACCGTAGAGCTCTTGCCTAGCACGTGCAGGGCCCTGGGTTTAATCTTCAGCACCACATAAAAATAAATAAATAAAAAGGTATTGTGTTCAACTACAACTAAAAAATGTTTAAAAAAACTAATATCGCAATCTTTATAACTGAATGATGATATAATCAAATTTTAACCCAAATAAGTACAGTTCATAAGAGACCATAAGAACTTTTAATTACTAACTTTTCTTAAGAAAAGTTGCACCAACCAAGGAAACGGGGTGTGTGCCAAACCTTAAAGGTGAGGAGGAAATGGTCAGAGCATAAACATTTATACGCAATTTCCTGGCTGTCTGCTAAAGGATGCTCTAAACAGTGGATAGGAGCGTTCTGAGCTTTCACCTCATATTAGCTGGTAAATTCCAATGAAGTAAATGGAGCATGTTGTTGTCATGGCTTTAAACCATTAGGCAATTTAATTACTTCATTTTCTGATTCTATTCTATCTGTCTTCTAGTGATAATTTGGGTTTCCATAGGGACATGTAGAACAAAAAATACATAGTATATACTAAGATTCTATCTTTGCTAAATTGCTGAAGCTGGTTTTGAACCTGTAATTCTCCTGTCTCAGCCTCCTTGAGCCACTTGGATTATAAGTGTGCACCACCATGCCTGGCAAGATTCCATCTTATTGTAAAATAAACTATACATGTACACATCTACAGAATACTATCCATTTTATTTACATAGAAGATCTTTAATGACTTTCATACACCAGCCTTTGCCAGGGAGTATCTGTGGAGAATGGCATTATTTATGATTATTTTATTGGTAGAAGTCACATGCTAGGGTTAAGTAACCCTGTCTTACTCTTTTTTTCTTTTGACACTAATTCTCCAAATTACTTTTGAATAATTAAGCACATCTTGGTTTTATAATAAGAAAAATATGTAATTATCTCCCTTTCCCAAATTCAATAGCTTATTGGAGATAACTAAGACTACAACAAAATCCATATTGCCTTTTCCTATGGGTGCCTGAAGTGGATTCAGCTAGTGCTGGCAGGGCAGGGTCCTTCAGAGGTCCCTCTAGTTCACACAGGTTCTGCTCACAAAGACCATGGGTTCATGTTTGCACCAAGGCTATCTTTTAGGAAAAATTTAGCCTTAGTATGTATTTTGATGGAGCTTAAGGAAACCAATTTAAAATAATCAGTCACATTTCCAAGAAAAAAAATAAAATTTGCTCTCTAGACCTGTAGGTCAATTGAGGTCTGTAATATTCTCACAACTATAATTTTAACTGATTTTCCAAAGGAAAAGATATTAGTTTGTGAGAGCCCATGTGATATTTTGCTTCCCTTTAGAGCTCTTAGTTCTCTGAAAGTATAAAGATCTCCAAAACCTACTATGATAAAAAGAAAAAAAATTATCACTGAAAACTTGCTGTCGACATATCTATCAATTTTATGATACGAACTTTAATAGAGGAATCTTGGGAGACCAGTGGTTTATACTGATGATAGTTGTAATTTTATAACCATCAGTTAAAAGTGATAAATCACTGAGCAGAAAAAGCATAATTTAAGCTCCAAATATATACTCCTCGCTCTTACTTCAACTGCATGATAGGTTAGACAATTCCTTGTATTATTAATATAAATATTATCCATGACATTTTGAAGTACATTTTCACTTTTATGGTTCTAAGATGGAAGGGAAAGACCGCTAATTGTCTTGCATAAAGCCGTTCTTTTTTTTTTCCCCTATAGTCTACCCAAAGGAGATATATGTAAGTCTATATATCAACTTATTTTGAAATATATTTAAGGAAAGAAAAAGTGTTTGGAATTTACTTAATATTTTATGGCATTCTGACTGTTACGCTGTGGTATTTGATTTTTCTAAAAAGCTTATTATAAATCACAATATTCTGAATTTATTAAACCACCAGATCATCATTTAAGTACCTTTGTTTTATAATCCAGGAACAAATTTCTCTTTTGAATTTGAAGACCAAGATAATAATTTTAGTGTTTAGTTTGTTGCTTTATTACACAAAAATTAGAGATGAGTTCTTAAAAATGATAATTGATTTTTATGAAAGTCCTGAAGCTCTATTTAGAAAATTTACAAGTTCTATTGTAGAATTATGCCTTTGAAATGGGAGAGACATCTCAGCACAACTTTTCCAGTGTAATTTACCCTGAATAATGTATGAGTTGTGTAATAGCTCTGCAGGGAATTCTCATCTCCACAAAATACAGGCTTCTCTCCTATTGCACCTTCCACTTCCAATTCTTATGCTCTGTGCTTTCTATATTGGATCTTTGATGGTGAATAGACAAGATGGGAGAAGAATGAGAATTGAAAAGCGTTGACAGTTCAGGAAATAGTTCAATATACTAGACCTCTCCTTGCAGCATGATTGGGGAAATGATGATTTTTGCATAGAACTTTCCATTAGTTTCTGCAACAGAGATTCTTCACCATCCGGGGGATAAGTGAATTAATTAAGGAGTGTCGATTTCACTTGCAAGTTGGGAGAACTGGTATAGGAGGGTGGGGACTAGAGAGAGGAGAAATATAATTTATCTGGAAAATATTTTAAAACATGTTTACATAAAAAGATACAGCTCTGACATATAATAAAACTTCAAAAATTCGCATGAATCTTAGTGTCAAAACACAACTTGAGACATTTCTTCTCTTTGGTGGCAGCTTTGGGATGTACCATGGACTCACAGGCTAGCATTCATTCTTGCACTGAGGACCACAAGACCAGGGCAGCCTCATCCCTGCAGCACGGCACCAGATCCTTGAGGTGTTTCAAAAGCAGGGTCACTGGACTCTCAAGTTGCTAACCCATTTTTTAAGAGGAAGTTTGAGGCAAGAGAGATTAGGTGACTTATCACATTCAAGGGTGAAGCCAGAATAAAACCCAGATAACCTAAGAAGAAATTTGAGAAATGTTATTTCAGGAATACTTCGGAATGGAAATGCCTACAAAACAGGATGAAAAAGGGCCAAAGCTTATCTTCTCCAAGTTTTTAGGATTCTAAACTAATATATTCTTGAACAATGGCAGATGCTTCTTGGTTTATCATGGGGTTATGTCCTGTTAAACCTGTCAGAAGTTGAGAATATCCCAAATTGAAAATATCCTAAGTTGAAAATATATTTAAGACACTGAATCTACCGACTGCTGGTGTAGCTGGAGTATGTTGTAGAGTACTGGTTTTTACCCTGGTGACCCTGCGGCTGGCTGGAAGCTGAGGCTCACTGTTGCTGCCTGTCATTGAGAGGATCAAAGTGCCTATCACTGGTCTGGCAAAAGATCAGAATTCAAAATTTCAAGTACTGTTTCTAATGAATGTGTGTGGTTTTTACACCATTGTAAAGTTGAACAATCGTAATTGGAACCCATCAAAACTTGGGACTGTCTGTAAATGTAGAGTAATTCATTTCTCAAAGTACATTCAATGACACATTTTTATTTAATATTCAAAGTGCCATCTTCGTGTCTACTTGAATCCATTCTCTGCCATAAGAAATATGAGAAATAATAAAAAACAACTTAGTGCTTGCTGCCAGGTCTTTTCTAAATGTTTTATCTTCTCTTTAATTACTGAAACTCCCCATGAAGTTATTGTGATTAATAGTCTCATTTTATAAATGAGAATACTGAAATGGAGCGATTGAGTTTTTTGGCCTAAGGTCATTTGTAGAAAGAGGTGGAGAATTTGACCCCAGGGCCTCTGCTTTTTACCAGGATCCTCAACTGCACGGATCAAGGCAGCAGGCCTGGGTACCACAAAAGGGCTCGCCAGTGGCCTCCAGGCCTCTAGAAGACCTGTGGCCTGGAAAGCCTGGGGTCCTTCAGAAAACATATCTCCTTGAGGGCTTCAGGAGCTTCCTATTTCATCTTGTGTTTGGAATAACCTGCACCGACTGGGTAACTCAATCTCATTTTAAAACGAGAAAGATTAGAGGATAGGACTTAACCTTCAAATCTAATAATTAACCTCACCATGCGGTAGGTAGGGTTATCACTACTCCTGAGCCAGAACTTTGTTCTCTAGATGCTAAGTCACTCTGAGGTTTATCCCTGAAAGTTCACAGGAAAAAGAAAGGGATCTGTGAGGGAACGGCTAAGGCTGACCTAGTGCTCTAAACAGGACAAGGTGTTTAAGAGTAATTTCTGCCATTAAGCTCTCCTGGGACCCACAAGCAATAAATGACAGTCTGTTAAAAACAGCAATGGCTTATCGAATTCTTGGGCATCAGGCAGGGAAGAACTCCAGCAATTTCTCTACACTTGTAATGTCAAGAGGAGTCATACTCTGAGACCTCTGTTATAAAAGAGGAATTGTTTATGGCTATTGAAAAATCCTTGTGGAACTGTCCATCAAACTTTATGAGATGTGTGGGTTACTTAGGTATCAGCATTCTGGATCTAATTTTCTTTCCATAGCATTCAGAATCAAACCCTTTCCTTACTGGATGGTTTCATACTGAAAAACATGGAACTGTATTTTACTCTTTCTTTCCTTCTCTTATTTTTATTGGCACTGTCCAAATCCTTTATTCTTTTCTTCATCTACTATTCTGAGACTGTAACAATGTTTCTCAAAATGGGGTATGTGGTCCACCTGTGTCAGAAGTAGGGGAGAATGCTTTTTAAAAATGTATCAGACCCAGTAGTGACTTTACTAAATCAGATTCTCTGTGGTGAGCCCCGGAATTTGCATTTCAATGAGCTCCCAAGGAGGTTCCTATCCATACTGAAGCACAGAAGGTCTGCTCCTGTGGTTGTCAAATTAGGCAGGGAGAAACGAGAATCTGTATCTCTGTCAAGTTTCTGGGTGATGCTAATGTCTGTTGTTGATTTGGAAACCTGGGGCTTTGAAAAACTCTAGTCTCATCTTTGAAGTCCTAAACATTTTTCACGAAACATATTACATAATGTATATGTTCATCCATTTGGCTGTAGAAATGAAAATGTGACAGACAAAACATCCAAATGTCTATCTGTGCCTCTGGGTGTGTTGTTCCTCCCTCTCTGCACTTTTAGCCCGGCTCCTCCTTCAGCGGGTGACCTCCACCTCCTTCAGGAGGCCAGCTCGGATGCAGTTATGGTTTGGACGTGAGGTGAGCCCCTCAAAGGCTCCTGTGTGAGACAATGCAAGGGGGTTCAGAGAAGAAACGATTAGGTTGTGAGAGCCTTCACCCAATTAGTGAACTAAGTCTAGTTAGCTGATGGGATTGAGTGGTAACTGAAGGCAGGTGTGGTATGGCTGGAGGAGGCGGGGCACTGGGGGCCTGGCTTTGGGGTATATATTTTTTATCTGGAGAGTGGAGTGTCTGTTTCCTGATCACCTTGTGAGCTGCTTCCCTCTGCCACACTCTTCCTCCATATGTTCAGCTTCACCTGGAGCCCCCCCCAGAATGGAGTCTGCTATCTGTGGATGGAGACCTCTGAAACTGTGAGCCCCTAAGTTAACTTTTCCTCCCCTAAATCGTTCTGATCAGAGCTTTTAGTCGAAGTAGCAAAAAAGCTGATTAAAAACACATGCATGCCATTGGGAGTCGCCTCTCTGCTCAGCCCCCATCCTAGCTTTTCACTTCTCAGAGGCCACTCATTCCTTCCAACATGGCGCTCAGTCGTTTGTGTGTGGAGGAAGATGTTTCATCTTTTTTTTATCATTCTGCAAGATCCCCGGTCACCAGGTTTGTGCCTTTCAGATTCTGCCTTGTACTGAGAGTACAGTGAGGTGAGTCATCTGTGTGAATGTTTCCATGGGTGAAGGACACATTTAATTCTTTTAAATTAAAGACAACTGGCATCATGTCTTCCACCTGCAGGATCTGCCTTCACAGCCATGATGGTTTCCTTTAGCTGAGAAGGTAGATGGTATTTGAGATGAGCCTCTTTAGAGAATATCTCATTAAAATCCAAAGAACACTCCAGTAAGGCGTTGATGATTTTGTTGATTTCATAGGAATATTTTTCTTTAACTCTCTGTCTGTATAAAAGCGTTTCCTGGACCAGATCCTGCCTCATTTGGCACCAGGGCAGAATCTCGGGCCCCACTCCAGACCTGGAGAAGAATCTATAGGTGCTTTTCCAGTTTGAGAAGCATTGCATTATTCAAAAGGTGTTTTTTTTTTTTTCCTAAAAAAGAGGACTTAAAAATAGTGACAAGTCAATACCAAAATTTTTTTAGTGGTTATCAGTTTGTTAATTCTTTTTACAAGACAATCTTTTACTGGGAATTCTGATGGGAGTTTGTAACTAGGAATTTTACTGGAGTTTGTGAGTATCATCAAAGGCTCTCATTAATTGGGCATCATAACAGTTAGAGAAATGTAATTTATTTGAGTTTTTCCAACATCATTGATGTGGTTAAAAACATATCAAGACATAATTAAATATACGAAGATGCAGCATCAATACAACATGAGCAAATCTGTTTTTGAAGTCTTTCTTATTCATCCCCTGTAATCCATTATCTTTGATTTCAGAGTTTTTATTCCAAGATATATTTATTTATTTGGTTACATAAGTTGGGTATTAAATAGTGACCAGGGATGGTTATATAAGTATTGATATTCCTGAGTGTCTTTCCAACATACTTCAATTTATAATAAAAGGAATAAATGTCAGCTGGGTGTGGTGGTGCACATTCTACCCCAATGATTCAGGAGGCTGAGGCAAGAGGATCTCAAGTCAAAGCAGCCTCAGCAATTTTATGAGGCTCTGAGCAATTCAGCAAGACCCTGTCCCTAAATAAAATGTAAAAAAAGGGCTAGGGATATGGTCAGTGGTTGAGTGCCCCTGGGTTCAATCTCTGATACCAAAAAAAAAAAAAAAAAAGTAAATGTCTTTTGATATGGAAAATTAGTTTTGATATGCAGCACCCAAATAATGGCACTTGTTCTGTGACTTTATAGAATAACTCACATGGAAATGGATCAGGCATCAAAGGCATAATTAATAATTTGAATAAATTGTCAAAAATAAGGGGAAATGTTTATATGCTTTGTATTAAAATGTTTCCCCATAATTTAGGGTTCAGAATATATGATTACTATACATATATAAAACCAATCACTTAAGCTTATTTGAGATTACTGTACTTATAATATTGATCCTTCCTGTTCCCTTGTGAACGGATTATGCAATATTTAATGTGTGAGGCTTACATAGGATATGAACTTTCTAGGTTAATAAGATCTCTTTCCTCTTATGACCTGGGATTCTTATAAGATGCTCATTAGAAAGGTCAGAGGGGCTATTTTGCACGTGTGTTCAGTAGGGGAATGAGTCTATTGGCAAGACTATAGAAGGAGTTTGGGGACTTTATATGTCTTGTTCATTACTGCAGATTTTTTTTTTTTTCATTTCTCTGGGAAGTTTTATGTGACATAATTTAACCAAAGAAGAATAGTGTCATTAAAAAGCCATTTAGGATATAGATGGTATTACTGGCTGTAAACATTCTGCTCTCTAAGGCCCGAGAAGCTTAGAACAAGTGAATATAACAATTATAGGAATATCTTCTTTCCATTTTACATGATATTATGGGATTTGGAAGAATTATTGCTTTACTGTTGAAGACTTAACTTTTAAATGGTCCACTCACTAGATCTATCATTTCTGTTAGGCTCCTAGCACATAATAATTAATATATTATTCATAATAATTTTATTTTCCTGATATTGCCTTTATTTGAGATTGTGGGGTTGTAAACAACTCATACATGCTGCTACTATTTCAGAGCAGGATAGAATGTCCATGTTCATTAGAAGCAAAAACCAAACAAAACCTATCTTTTCTTAGTGGGAGTATTAAAATCTCTTCAAATTTGATATGCATCTTTTAAGTTACATGAAGATTAGTATTGTAAATAGTCAGATCTTTTCTAAGCTTTATTTCCCTTTAGGGGATTTCACTACTTCTTCCTCTCTTTAACACAGAAATCAAGAATCCCTGAATCAGTAAGGGAATGCACAGCCCATATTAGGAATTTGATTAATGTTTATTGAAATTAGTATTTGGAAAAAAAACGATCCCTAATGAAAAAAAGTAGACTTTGAGCTGTGGCCATGGATTTCAGTAATTTACAATGAAAAGTCAATGGTAACAGCCAGGGAACAGCAAGCAGTCATGTTTGTTTTATATCAGTAATAACCAACTGCATTGTAGTTTTGTATTAATATGCTTTAATTTTCAGGATAATATATTTCTATTTCACTTTCTGTCAATTTTTTTTGTATCAAAGCAATTTAAAAGTAAAATAAGGTTGTTTTAAAAAAATGAAATCGTTCAAAAGACTACAGAACTTTTTTTTTTTTTTTTCTTTCTAAAGTGCATATCTGGACTTTGGTTTAGAATTGCATGTCTGGAAAAACTATTCATAATCTGCTTTTCTCCCTTTTCTTTTATTTTTCTAAGTATTTATTTTGGCCAGCTGGCGAGACAGATCTTTTTCAGGGGCTCAGGCTTCCAGTCTGAGTGTGGTTCTCCAAAACCAATCTTTGGATCAAATTCCTGCTTTACTCGCTCCGGTGTCTGAACAGTGTTGATGTTGCAGGGACATGGTGACCCAGTTGTCAGTCCCAAATGGCTGTGGGCTTGCCAAGTAAAGAGCTTAACTAGGCGGCCACATACTACCGCACCCTTCCAGGGGTAGAATCCTTGGGTGACCTGTCTCACCTTTGCATTTCCCATGTCAGGTTTTTTCTTTCTTTTAAACATGTCAAAGTAGACACAAAGGTTTGTTTTTTTTTTTTGATAAAATAAATGGCCCCCTCCTTCTTTCCTTGCTTGTCACCTTGTTTCAACCCTTGTCAACACATCTGGTGGACTCATACAAACATCCTTGGAAGTTGTGGCTGGAGAGTGAACTTTACTCCGGAAATATACTGTGGCTTTGATTTTTGGAGAAAAACTGTAAAATTTTGTTCCATTTTAGGTATAATTTTTTTTCTGATTTTTTTTTTTTTTTTTAAGATTTTGAACTAAGTTTGGGCCCTAAGTATCAGAATCAGTCTGAAAAATGACTTTCTGTGTTAATCAGCTTTCCGTTCCTGTGGCAAAATAACCAATATAAATTATCTTATATGGTAGAAAGACTCATTTTGGCTCACCGTTTTGAAGGTTTCATTCCGGGGTCACTTGGCCCTGTCATTTTGGGCCTGTGGTGAGGTAGAATGGTGGATGCATGGCAGAGACAAACTGCTCACCTCAGGACATCCAGGAAGCTGTGTGGTGGGGGATGACTGTGGGGGGGGGAGAGTTGGGGTTGGGGTTCCAATACAGCCTTTAAAGGCATGCCTCCAAAGGCCTACTTCCCCACCACCTGGAGTTATCACCACTTCCCGTAGTGCCATCAAGCCCTCAACACGTGAAGTTTTGGGGGACATTTAAGGTCCAAAGCAATAACACCTTCCTTCTTAAACATTCTAGAATTCCAGACCTAAGCATCTTCCGAGATGGGATACACTGATTGGAAAACCAGTTTCCTTTGGGGTTGGACAGGTTGAGTGAAGGGCTGTTTATTTCTCTGTCACCAGTAACATTGGCACATAAACCAATAAATAAATTAAATAAATAAATAAATTAAATGGGTTTATACATTGCATTCCCATAACATCAAATGTGAGGGTCTCAGCTGATGTGGTCACAAAACAGACCTTCTACCACAGAAACCCTTGGGTACTTCTCCTTCCCTATTTGCCTATGGGAAGTGGCCACTTTGGGCTTTCCCTGTTGAGATGGGTGAGGCCTTCTGGTATGGAAGAAGACAAGAAGCCGGGAGTCCAATGAGGTTTTTCTAGTCCCCTTTCCAGCTGTGGGGCCTCAGTTAACTTCTCTGAACCCAGATACTTATCTGAAGGATAGGTCTTCAAGTCCCTTCCAGCCTTAATTCTATGGATTTGATGGGAATAATATTATCTGCTCAGTCAACCTGACTAGGCTGTTGTTAGAATTAAAGGAGATCATATTTATGAAAATGCTCCCTAAACCCTCTACAAAAGATTAAGGAATGTGATACTATTAATTCCTTCTGAAGAATCAAAATAGCTTCCAATTTTCTTTTAATCTTCCAGACTGTGTATATATCTTTTGTATTTAGATCCTTAACAATGTGCACTGCAAAGCAAAATGAATGAACAACTAATCTCTCCCTCACTGTATGTTACTTCAAGTGTCATTCTAAACAGGGGATTGGAGGAAGGAACTTTTTTTTTTTTTTTTTTTTTTTTTTTTTTTTTTTTTTAAGACAGAGGTAAAAATCAATCCCAGGTACCCAGGGTTCACTGGTACACAAGGTTCTGGACTTTCCCCCGACCTTTTTCAAAGTTTTAAGAAGCAGTTTACTGTTTCACACCAGAGATTACTTAAATGGGGCTGGAGACTCAACATCTTTGGGAAGGAAAGAGACATCCAGTACAACCTACTGCCAGGGAACTGAGTAAAAGTTAAGGAACAGTAAGTAGTGACTGCAGAAGAGATGCACTCAGAGCTCAGAGGCAAATGATGGTATTCTTTGTAGCCAGCCATTACTACTGCAGCACAGCAGCACCATAGCAGGTCTTCTATCCAGGTCTGATAGTGAAGGAGTCATTCCCATTGCTCCAGTTCACAGTCACATGGAAACTAAACTGTCCCGATGCTTTATAATCAATCTATCTATCTATCTATCTATCTATCTATCTATCTATCTATCTATCTATCTATCTATCTATCTCCTATCATCAATCATCTATAATTTATCATCTGTATTCTATCTATCATCTATTATTGGATATAATTGAGAGTAATATAGAAAAAAAATGAGAATACTTTTTTAGAGGTACTGGATTGTTCTCTAGTTCTGCAAACTCATTTATTATCTTTCCAAAGAAGTTGTGAACCCCCAGTGGGCAAAAACCATATCTTTGGCTCTTTTCACAATCCTTCCCTTACTTAACAGTTTTGGACTCAGTTCTTAGCTCATGATAGGTGTTTGATAATTCATTATTGATGGAGAGATGGCTGCTCACACAGAAAGGGAGAAATCTTTTTCTTCCATTCTCCTGTGTCCTTGGGATTGAGGTCACAGTTCAATGCAAGGGTTAAGAATTGTCCTTAGAACTGCCAGGGAGACTTAGTTAGGTGTTGCAAGGTGGTGCAAATTGCCCTGGGGAGATGGACTCAGACTGCCTATTTTTGTCCACTGTTCTTCATGATGAATTCTAGGTCACCTCATGGTTACTTTCCTGTTGGGAGGGGCCATTAAAAAGTGACTTTAAAAAATCTGGGACTTCTAGAGAGTGGGGCAGATCAAATGAAGGGGACCAGCAGTGTTTATAAGGGTACTGAAATTTAATTTCAGTGCTGACCTTTTATTTGACATTTTAGATAATGCTATGGATGTGCTCAGCTATTTGTTCTTAACATATTTTCCATCTTTTGGGGGCACTAATCTACTTAAATTCAATGTCAATAAAAGAATAAAGTAAATTTTGGGCTTTAAAAATTACCCTTTTGAAAAAAGGAGTTCACAATAGCAACAAATATGCAATGCATGTGAATTAACTTAAGAAATGTTCAATACCATGAAAAGTTGTAAAATAAGTAGAGGCAAAATGAGAAAAGTCATATTCTGAATTGAGCAAAGTTCATATTACATGGACATTGATTTTTCTAAATGAATATATGAAATTAAAAACTCTATTAAAAATCTCATAGAATTAACCTTTTTTTAGAACCACAATAGAATTCTAAAGTTTGTGTGGAAAAATGAATTGATCAGATTGGAAAAAAGTTTAGAATTTTGACTGCACTAAAAGTTGATGAGGTTATGGAGAGACAAAGACTTTGGGAAATTAAATGTTCAACTACCCTGAAGAGCAAGTTGAAGATACACATGCATCTTACAACTCAGCAATTTGACTCATTAGGCTATGTGCTCATGGAACGGCGCCACATGTTTACGGAGACAGGGATAAGAATGTTCGCAACAAAGGAAACCACAAAATACCTCGTTTCAGGGTAGTGGATAAGCCATTTAAATGATGCATTTCACATTTCACTTATACAATGGACTATTATGAAGCAATAAAAATGAAGGAACCAGAGCTATGTATATCAATTACATAAGCTTCACAAATATAACGATGAACAACAAAATGAAAAAAAGGAGAAACAAGAATATTTGCACTATGACATTCCCCAAAAGTTTTTAAAAACGCTCAACAATTGCATCTATTATTTAGAAACACATGCATATGTAGTCAGGGTATGAATAAACTAGAGAATGAGAGTGGCAAGACAATGGTTAGCTCTTTTCTATTGGGGAGGTGACTAGGGAAGGTACACAAAGGCATCAATGGTATCACTAATGCTGAAAAGCCTTAAGCTTATAGATATACCATAAATATAAGATAAGCATATATAGATATACTTTTTTTGTGGTACCAGGGATTGAACCAAGGGGCACTTAACCAGTGAGCCACATGTCCAGCCTTTTTATTTTCTATTTTTGAGACAGGGTCTTACCGAGTTGTTGAGGGCCTCGTGAAGTTGTTGAGGCTGGCTTTGAACTTGTGATTCACCTGCATCAGCCTCCTGAGTATAGGCGAGTGTGCCACTGTGCCCAGCATAAGCTTTTATTTTTCACAATATATTGAAAAATGTTAAAGACAAATTGGTGAAATTAGCACTCTATTTGAACAAAATGAACTAACCATGAGGACTTCATCCTAACATGACAATTATTGTAGTATTTTTAAAGCTAAAATAATACGCACACTATTTCGGAATGCTGATCAAAAGAAAGGATGGAAAATCCTTAATTTGATCCATTTCATCTGTAAAAGTTTGGCTTGTAATCAGATCGGGTAAATGAGGAAAGGGGGTAAAATTTTTGCTGGGACAATTGAGATAATTGAGTAGTTACTTATAAAACACACAGGGAAAAAACACTCCTTTATCACCACATACCAAAGTAATTAAATCCAAATGCCAAAAATTTAGTATGATAAATTTTGATGAGTAGTTTTATAATCTCGGGGTGCTAGATTTTTAAAAACTTGCCACAAATCCAGAAATGAGAAAAGAGAAATATGGGCAGATTAATTATATACAGATTAAACTTTTTCCATATTAAAATACTACAAAATGTAAAATAAAATCTATTAAAAATACACATTTGTGGCATTTCTATAAAGAGTTGTTAATAATAGAAACATGCAAACATACAGTTTTTATGGGAAAGAACATAAATCAAAAAAGAAGGAATCACACTCATGTATGTTAATATCAATATCAGTGATTAAAGGCAAAGCAATTAAACCATCTTTCACTACCAAATAAGCAAATAATAAAGTACAATCATAATATCTAATTTTTAAGAAAATGACTGTTGCCATTCAATGCAGGAGAGACTGGAAGATTTGTCGACAATACTCACTGAAAAACATTTAAAAATGCCTGCCCTTTGACCTAGAAATTAGATTTCTATAAATTTGTCCCAAAGAAATGGTCACAAATTTTAACAAATATTTGGATATCAACATCAAATTTCTGCTTTTAAAATTGAGAAATTGAAAGCTATATACATTTTTAAAAGCATTTATTTGAATGAGTTGTGGTATAGTTATAGAATAAAATGCTATTTCTTTCTGAACATACATTGTCTTTTAATGATGGAATTCAGGTACTTATTTTTCTTCAATTTGTTTTTATATTTTTTCCTAAAATATGTTGCTAAAATAAAATTTCTATATTTTTGATAAAAGAAAAAACTTTACATTTGTTTTAAGTCCCTATTTTTATTTTTAAACTATAAAGCAATTCTGAAATTAAAAGCAAATATCCATAAACTGTTGTAGGAACTATGTGATCCTTTTCTGTAAATAGAGATTATTATGTTCCAGTACAACTTCCAGTGTTTCATGGAGTGATGACCATTGTTCCTGTTTTATATTCTTAAAATGTGCAAAATATACTATGTTGAGTTTATTGTATGTTTAATGCTACTCCAAATAAGACTTTAGGCTGTTATTTACACGAGTTTTCACTTCCTGAGCACTCAACAAAGTTGGTACCCAACAGAGTATTCTGGGCAGTAGGAAGAAATACATTTGAGATTAAAAACTGGATGATCTTGCTTGTTCATGCTACCAAACATGATCATTTCTAGGAGTTACTATAAAGTTTGGCTATGAACTTGGTCCTATAGTCAGAATTTTCCTGACGATTAAACCAAGATTAACCTTCTGAAAGTAATCATTATACTCAGTTCCTTTTCTGTAAGGGGTTTTTCCTACTTCCCATTACTTTACAACCTAATGATCAGATTCTCAAACTCACACAGTTGGCCCTCCATTTCCTGACTATCCCACTTTTCTGACACATTTCCTACTACTAATTATAGAGCATTGCCCAGTCAAATGGAACCGTTTACCATTTTTTAAAATGAGTCTGATCTTTCCCTCCCCCATACCATGCTCACACTGTTCCTTCCCTCCCTGGGAATACTTCTGTTCCACCTTTTCGTGCACTGATTCTGTCTCGGCTCTGAGTTTTTCAAATTACCAGAAGCAATACAGACTCGCTCTGTGACTAAATGATGAAACGTAACTATTTCTAACATCTATTATAGATACTGTTGTACCTTATAGTGATTAGGATAAGCTTTTAAGTGGCAGGACCTGTATGTGTATTTTTTTGTTTTGCAAAGCACTTAAACCAGTGCCTTGAAACATAAGCATTTGTTGGCTGAATGAATGGATGGATGAATAGGATGCTGATGACCTTTGACACCAAATCTCTGAGTTGATCCACTTTTAATTTCTGTTTTCTGGGCCACACTAACAGAGGTAACAGTATAGCACATACTTGTGGTTCTTGTCTCTATCATTCATGTGGGGCTTTAGATTTTCCCAGAGAGTTTTGAGGGTACATGGATGCCATATCATGATGGGACTTCATGAACAAAACTTGGTGGCTATTATATCAGCAGCTGTCATCCATCTGATCCTCTCAAGTTCTGCCTTCCTTTGGTGCCTTCTCTGTGGCTGACCTCACTAATGCTCTCCCCTCCTAAGGACCCTTTACTGATCTTGTCATGGGTCTGACTCCATGGATGTGTTCTGATGGCACCCAGGGAATTGGGACAGTCAGGAGTGAGGGATTAGATTAGCAACAGCTCTTCTCTACCCCATCAACTATAGTTCCATCTTCTGGCTTCTTTCATTTATCCTTTTATTCTTCAAGGATTTTTGTTATGAGATTTTTGTCCTCACAGTGAGGATTCTAAAATATAGAAAAGGTATCAAAGTCATCCATTAAACTAATCCTTGAAACATCACCAAACCAACTGAAGCCTTCCGTGATAAGCATTTTCATTTAAAAACTTCCAATGAGAGAGGTTTGCTATACACTTTACCAAGCGTCAGAGTCTTGTAACAGATGAAAGTATTGATCTCCTCATAATCCACCTCCTTTACAGAGGAGCCCAAGGTTTTGTGTCCTTCCTGCACTGGATAGGAGCCATCCTTTGGCACTGCTGAAAACCTGGCTTCAATGTAGCCAATATGTCTCTCCAAGATCCCACTTGAGCAAGTAAAATACTACGTAGAGGCAGAGGAGTGTCTGCCTAGGGTATGGGAGATGGAGGACTGGGAAAAGGGATTCACCTCTGCAGCCAGGTCTGCACAATATTACCTTATTTCCTTTCTTCCATGAGAAAAGTGGATGCTTTACTGTTTTGTACTTCATTTTCTTTGAGCTATTGCCCTGTTGTCTACTCTGGCAAGTGCATGAGTTTGGCAGGGAGGTTGGCAAGCATTTCACAAGACTGTAAAGGTTAAGGTACAGTGGAGGTTGTTTAGTGCAGAATTGTAAATATTTGTTAAAAGGTTTGTGGAGCTGCTTCTTTTGATACCTCTAATCCACCGAGACAGAAATAACTTCAAAGCCATGCCTAGTCTGACTTGGTCCTCAACCAAAGGAAAAGATCAGCTACTGCTAAAATATGTTTTCACTCACAGCCAGGCAGCCTGCCTTAGCAGGCATCCTGGAGGATGAATCATAGTTTAATTGTCTTTGGGCACTTGCACTTTTGCTTAGGAACATTAACAGGGCAGGAGCTGAGCTGCATGAATAAATGTGAAGGAGACTTTAGTTTACATCGTTCCGTGCTGTCAACGGTGGAATGAGAAGTGAGGTTGGTGTCTCTTCAAAGGGAGGGACTGAGCCAGTTTGCCTGGCCTGGAACAGGAAAGCTGAGACTTCAGGGTTTATTTAGGGAGAGTTGCAATATCCAAATTGTCCTACAAAACCTAGGCAGCTGAGGTGTTCCTAGGTGGATGAAACGAGGGAATTGGAAGCTACTGTATAATTGCGGGTGGGTTTAAGGAATTTAGGTAGTTTTTTTAAAAAAATATTTTAAACTTTTATGAACAATTACTATTGAATATAGTTCCTTTATTTTCTTCCATCTTCAAAGTGTACTTTTATTTTCCCAGTGCAACAAAAAACAGATGTTGCCATCTATAAGGAGAAAATAGATGATAAGTGTTTTACTATGTCTGACTAATGCATATGATTAAAAGTGATCAGAGACTTTTTTTTTACATCTTTTACTATTTCTAACCTTACTATCTAAAATGTTCAATTTGTTATCAATACTCTTTGTACAACCAATGCTATCCACCAGTTATGGATCATTAGCTACAAACAAGTATAAATTCTACTCTGCTAAATTGTTTTATAACTAAATTTTAACATCACATGACTTAAAAATTAAAGGAGCTGGAAGATCCCTGGGCAGAGGTTGGCTTATTTACTATTCAATGCTTCTGGGCTTTGAGGTTGGAGATTCGAGGCCTGACCACAGCCTCCCAGGCCTTTCAGCCAAAATATTCTGGTAAGCATTTTCATAAAAGCAAGACCTACACTGCTTAACGTGAAGATTGTTAGTTTCATCCAAACCCTTGAAGCTGACTGCACATCAGTATCACCAGAGAATTTTAAAAAGGTACCAATGTGCGAGCTAATATAATCAGAATTTCTGATTATATTGGTGTGGGATAGGCCAACAATAATAAAATAATTTTTAAAGCTTCCAGATGATTCTAATGTGCAGCCAGGGTTAGGGACCTCTGTGCTGTGGTTTGATGATTACATACCAGAAGGGTCAAGAATAGTATACTCCCTATTTTCTGTCCAGTTTCAGATTTTGTCAGTGAAGATGGCAGAAGGAAAAAAACTTTTATCATGATATTTGGCCTAAAACTTCATCTTCCCTAAAGGACTGATAATTTTGTGTACCTGTCCTTGTATAAATATAACAAACAAACAAATGACAGCAGTAACAAAACCGGAAATAGGCTCTCTATTTAAGAAATTTGTAAGGAAGCAGTGTTTGCTGAGTGAAGTAAGTGTTCAGAGCCTGCGTAGGTATCCTGATTCTTAAACTCTCAAGCTCTGTAATACCTGATAGGGAATTTGAATTACTCTCAACCTTGGCTTGTTCTTTTTGTCAAAAATGAATTATGATGTATGTCTCATAGTGTTATGAGAGTTAAAATGATTATAAATAGAGCATCTAGCACCTATGCATTCAATAACAGTTATTCTCCTAACGTGATTGAATTGTCACCAAAAATTAAGATTCCATGAAATATTTTAAAGAAAAAAGGCTATAGTACAAAAGTCATGCAGCTATTCAGTTATTCACTCATAAAGTATTTACTGACTCATTGTTATAAAGAAGCACACGTGCTGAGGATATCGAACACAGTCTCTGAACTGATGGGGCTTACACTCTTGTAAATGAGTTAGAACAGAAAGGAAGGAAAGAAAAATAATGGTGTCCAGATCTTTAGGGGGAAAAGACTGGATTCTTTGCCCTTTGACTATAAAACCTATTAGGGGGCAATCCAAATAGTTAGATACCCCTAGTTACATTATTATGTCTATTTCAGTGTAACAAATCATCCACAAACATACTAGCTTATAACATAAATGTATTATTTCTCATGGGTTGAAGGCTTGATGGGGCTCAGAATCTCTCAAACACTGTCAGTTGGCTGGTGGCTGGAAGATTGCAGATGCTGAACCCAGCTTTAGAAATCTCACAGCAGTTCCTTTCTGTCCTTTAATTCAGTAACAGTCCAGATTGAAAGGGGAAGAGACTACACCAGGGTGTGGAGTTCAAGAGTGGCTCACTGGAAGAGGGGACAGAGATATCTTTGGATCTTTGGGGACAGGTTACCACAAAAATCCTGCAGATAGCTGGAATAATGTCTTTAGAGCTGGGATAAGTGACTGAGACAAGATTCAAATTTGGAAGACATCGATGTAGAGGTTACAGTTGAAGCAGAAGAAAGACCATTTGGAAGAAGGAATTTTCACAATTATTCAGTGGAAGAAAGAAGTGAACCAACAGCAAGAGTTCATAAAGAGGCATGAGAAACATGAGGGAGGTCTGAAATTAGGGGCATCAATGTAGGGAAGAAAGATGCTAACAGATTTAAATGTCTCAGCGTTCCAGAAGAAAGATCTGAGAAACATTTTTTGTGACTTAACAAAGAGGAAGCCAATGAGTTAACGGATAGTATCATCAATATGTGCTAAGAGTTTGAGCTTGGACAATAAGATCATCATCTAGATTGCTCCAAAAATCTTCATGAATAAATTGAATCCTTAGCTAGTCTTTGAAAGATATATATGAGGAACACATCTTGGAAAATATATTCTAGTTGTATGTTTTGGCTATTGGCACAGAGTAGCCAACTGTTCACCAAACCTATGTTCTTGCCATTTTACTACATTTAATGTTATATAACTAAGCTCTGATACGGGCTCGTAACAACCTGTCATATGTGATTATCCACTATCCAATTCTTTTTGGAGTGACCCTGGAAGACATATGTTAAGGATAATAGACCCACAAATGGAAGGATCCTGAATCCCTGAATCCACACGAGGAAGACAGCCCCCTTGTGAAGTAAGAATACTTATGTTGGATTTTAAGTTAGCAAGAAATAAAATTCTCTTGTATTAAGCCCCTGACATTTTGGTTAATCTGTTACAATAAGAAGCATTATCTAGAAGTGAAAGACTCATTAAAAGGGAAAGAAACAAATTGATGAGTCTAGGGAAGAGAGCTAAAAATGAGAGTAAATAGAGAAAAGGTAAGAAAGTGGGTAGTGCTGGATTATGGAAGTCTTTAGTTCCAAGAGGAAGTTCTTGAATTTTTATAACATTGTATCTTTTAAAAAATTTTATAACTTTATTAATTTTTTTTTAAAAATGTGGTGCTGAGAATTGAACCTAGTGTCTCATATTTGCTAGGCAAGCACTCTACCACCGAATCACAGTCCCAGCCCTAACATTGAATCTTAAATTTGCATTTTCATGTTAAAAATTTACTTCATAGTCGTTATAACTTTTTCCTTCCAATAGTTCTATGAGGGAAAATATTAATAATGTATTTTATAGGTGATGAAATTTAGGATTAAAGCAAGTAAGTGATTATAACAAAGTCACAAAAGTTATTGGAGCACGGGGCTAAGACTTGACCCAGGTTGACTGATCCCCTGGCTCTCACTCCACAACAATCCTGACTTGTAGGCTTAATGGCAAGTCAGAAACTACAATGAAACATTTGTGTGTTCAGGACAGAGACAAGGATTATTATTTTGGTAGCGGCTTTTAGGATGGATTAGCAGAGCGATGACTCTAACTATTGAGCTTCTGAGGTTTAAAGGCAGCTCAAGGAACAAAGAAATAAGAATTAAGATGGTGGCAGACAAGAAGGAAAGTTAGGATCAAAGAAAAGTTCTAAGAATGGAAAATTTGTGGGATCTGGAGCACAAGTGTGAGAGACAAGGATGATGAAGAATCCGGCAGAACTTACTGTGAGGGGTCAAGAACATACATCTTGGCATGTTTGGCAAAATGGTAGGGAAGGCCCTGGAAAAAGTTTACTTTTGTGGGGACCTCATTGTTTTTTTCTTGGAAACAGAACTTCTGTGCTTGTCTGGGTGATGAAAGAAAGATGCTTATTCTACTCCCAGGGCCGTGGTCTAAGTCTGAGATGGATGGAGGAGGAAAGGGCGAAATCAGATAAAGATATTTTTGTGGAGGGTACAGGCCAGACTGTGTCAGGGCTCAAGAAATGGTGTGACATGGCGCTGGAGTGCGGGTCCTCCTCTTGTTCTGACTCAGAAAGGGATGTGCATCTTTTGGCACCTGGTGCAGTTGGAAGATTGGAGCCTGGGGAGAGCCCTGGGGCAGGCATGGCATTTGGGAGTGGCTCAGGGAGCCAGCAATGAGGCAGCACCTGTGCTCATGCAGGACTTCCCATCTGCATGTGGAAGACTCTCCCAGGGAGCCTCAGGAACACCTGGTTGGGGTGAGGGGAGAGCTTGACAGCAGGCTGAGACAATGGGCAAGCAAAATTTGAATTACTGCTATTGATGTAGTTATTTGTCTCTAAAGGTTGGTGAGCCCTGGGGAAATTTTGGTTCCCCATGGGGACCCACACTGAGAACATTAATGTATAATTTAATGAGGAGACACCTTCCACACATGAGATAGGATCATTTAAGGATTGAGACCTGAACAACAAAAGTGAGCTTATTCATACAAGTGTAACTTAATCCTAACCCGTTTTAAGCTTCTTATGGTGCCTTGTTACTTGATGGGACTTGGTCTGGCACTGTCTTTGATTTTTAAGAGGTTATATTTTCAGAAAATAAGGACTTTTTTTTTTTTTTTTAACTTGAATGTTTCAAAATGCTTTCATGGTATGTGAAGAAAGCCACTTGATTAAAGCATTTGTAGTGTACATTAAATCCCTTTCTTCTTTCCAAAGAACTCAAGGTTCTGGCACAAACTAAAAGGGTTAAACTACACCTGCACCCTCTCAATTGTGTCATCTCGAATATTGTGAGTAAAGTCCAAAATATGAGTCTGCATGTGAATATCTGGTAGTTTCTTTCTCCCACCCCTGCCCTTCGTGCTCCACCCCATATACGCAATGATGTAAATATGTTACTCATTTATCAAGTCTTATGTGGTGATGGAGCAGATTGGTGGTTTTGACACCCCTCCATTAGTCAAGAGGGGGAAAACCTGTAGAGACCAAACCTAGGCTCATTCATCTGCTCTTTGCACCACCCTGCTCTTGTCAAACCCACTAAAAACCTCTTGGTAATGGTTCTGCACTTCTCTGCTCCTTCTCACAAGTGGAAAGAGCTGGCTATTTAAACACACAAAACCCATCCACACCTTGAATTAAGATGAGACCCTCCTAAGCCACATGCTATTATTTTTCCAGCTTTAAGAGTCATCCAGGCTTTTGCCTCTCTCTTATTTGTTATCCTCCTCAAGTAAACAGCACCCAAGGGAGAGGGGAGCACTGCTGCACCTTATCCACCCCCCCATCCCAGCAGGCCAGATTATTTGATGGATTGCTCCATTAGAGCTAGTCTATTTACTTAAAAACAGACTGCCAGACTTCTAGAAACACAGCAAGGGACACAGTACTTTTCCTTGTGCCCAGCCCAGCTATTATGCACTTTTTTGCAAGCTGTCTATATTTTGGCCTGGAGGACAGGGACTTGGAGGTCCACGCTGCCACATTTTCTCAGCAGCAGCTGTTTCTAACACTGATTCCCTTCTCTGCAGGAGGGGAGCCACTGCTATTTTTAGGAAAGAATGCAAAGCAAACTGAAATGCTAAGAGAAATAGGTTGGCAGAACATGTTTCACAGGTCCAATCCAACAACCTAATAATTTAATGTTTGCACATGTGTTTTATCCATTGCATAATATGCTTTAAGACAAAATTAGCACAAACCATTTATGTATCAATCAAGCATTTATTAAGAGCCTACAATGTATCATACAATATACCAGGCAGTGAGGATATAACATTGAACAAAAACAGACAAGAGGGCTGGGGTTGTGGCTCAGTGGTAGAGTGTTCGCCTAGCATGCGTGAGGCACTGGGTTTGATCCTTAGGACCATAAAAAAAAATGAAATAAAAATATTATGTGTCCACCAACAACTAAAAAATAAATATGAAAAACAAACAAAAAACAGATAAGAATCACTGCTCCTAAGAAGTTTACATTCTGGTGGGGAAAGACAGAAAAAATAAAATATTAGGTGAAAATGATGCAGTCAGAATATAAAATTATAGTATGTCACATGTTTCATGAATATGTTTTGAAATAACCAGCAATGACATACATGTGAGTTTATAGTCTTTAAATACTTTTTTTGTGTATCAGATTAAATCATAGGGGCATTTTCAT
Organism: Ictidomys tridecemlineatus; assembly: GCF_052094955.1. NCBI lineage: Eukaryota > Metazoa > Chordata > Mammalia > Rodentia > Sciuridae > Ictidomys > Ictidomys tridecemlineatus. The sequence continues at coordinate 77,185,215 of NC_135481.1, read as the reverse complement.
GTTTCAATTTTCCTATCATCTCATCTCATCTCATCATCTCAATGGCTCTGTGAGATGGGCATTTTTCTTCATCCTATTTCTGGCAAATCTCAGGCTGAGAATGAGTTGTATAAACCAACATCACAGACTCACTTCAAGTTTAGGTACTCTGACAAAGCAACTAGGAGAGCAAAACCTCCAACCATGATCTAGTGAGTTGACTTCTGAAATAATACTGGTAAAAATACAAATGCTCAAAGATAACAGTTGCTTTGGTAATTTCTATGCACAGGGGGATTCAAGGAGATTCATAAATTATGCTTCTGTCACTTTCCCCGAATCCGTCCAGTCTTTTCTTCTTAAAGGGAAAAATACGGGAGAAATCTCTGGAAAGAATCAGTGTGAAGCCAGAACCACACTTTTCTGGCTTGTTGGGAAATATGGTGAGACGAGCATAGGGTTTAGTGTTTGCATACCTGAGTCTGATTTGAACCTGTGACTTGGGCTGGAGATTCCAATTAGTGGAGGAGGGTTTGAGGTAGGCCCAGTTCTAAAATTCCAAAAATGAAAAAGCCAAAGCTCCTTTCAGAAGCAAAGTCCTACATTGAATAGAAATCGCTGAATCCAAATTGAGATTCTGAATAATAATTGAGAACTTATTAATTACAGAATGAGAACTTCCCATGAGAACTGGGAGAGGGGAGTGAAGAGGAGCATCTCAGCAAGTTCCAGGCTACGTACTTCAAAGCGAATTTTAGAGCTATCGACCTAAACAAGCAATTCAGACTCACTCTTACTTCCTGAAAGAAGAGTAGAACCCATCTATTGCTCATTTTTCAGCAATAGAAAAATGAGCAATAGAAAAGGATTGTGGGTGAGTCACATTCAAAGTTATTCAGAACAGGAAAATAAAAAGCAGAGCAATATCCGTACTCAGTGAAAGATTCCAGAACAATGTAACAATTGTAATGTGGTATTTCAAAATAATCTAAAAGAGACTGAAAAATTGGTAGAAACTCTGAAAGCATGAGAGAAATAAGGAAAAAACTACAAAATGAGATAACTGGGCAAAAGAAACATTGAAGTGACAATAAAATGTAATCAGATGTTCAAAGCAAACTAAACAAATAAAAAATAAGAAAATTATTTCAGTATCAACAGAATGTATAAGAAATTAAATATAATCATATTATATTACTTATTGTTGAATAATACATGTCATCATAATATGGAAATAGTGAATGTACATGTGATTCCAAAATAAGAAATTATCTTTGGAGAATAGTGAAGGGGAAGAGGTAGTATACTTGAACTAATACCCTAATCCACCATACTAAAGAGTCAACAGCTGGTGCTGTACGTCTTCATAAACAGGAAGGCAAAGTGGAGAAGAACCAGTAAGAGTTAAAAAAACATGTTTTGGGGGTGAAAGGAAGACAAAAATAAATGGTCAAAGCAGGGATTGTTTATAAGTCTTTTAATTCTTTTGACTTTTTAACCAATTTGCTGATAATGTTTGAGAACAAATGAAACAACAAAAGCCAAAACCCCCCGCTGCGCCCTGACTTGGTGACCAAATCTTCACTTCCATTCACATGCCCTGGTGGGCCCCACTTTCCCTGGTGACCATCGTCTCTCTGTGGATTTGGTCTTCCCTTTGACTCCTTACTCTTTGCCCATAGGATATGGACTCTCAGTTTCCTTAGAGTCTGAACAAGAACTACTAATTCACAGATCACAAAGGTTGGAAACACCCATGTGACATCACCGGTCGCACTTCCTCTTGTTTTACTGACTAGGCTAGTGGTGAGTGAGTAGCTGGCCCAAAGTCCATTGCCCCTTTGTTTTGGTGTCTGAATTGTATCTCCCGCCTTTGATGTCTTTTTCTACTGCTAGCAAGTGCTACCTTTGTTGAGTTATTCTGGTCCATATGAACGTGTCTCCCTCATGTTGCTGAGTCTTTCCTGCTTTTCTGTTTTCTTTCCCATGCTGTTTTGAACTTCATTTGACTGGCCTGTGGGGCAATTGGTCTATGGGAGCTAGTGCAATTTGCCCTTCCCTCTGCTGCCCTCTGCTGTCAGCAGCTGGTCTTTGCTGTCCACCATTGCTATCCTGACCCCTCCAACTAAAACACATCAATTTTGTACTACCTCTCAGTTAAAAAACAAACAAAAAATCCTTTGTTTTAGGGCATGATTGTGCCCTCTGACCTGTGCCAATACATAGTGACCAGAAATGCAGAATCTTGTACCCTATTCTGTATTTATTGAATAAGAATCTGCATTTTAACTAGATCTCAGGTGATTCATTTGTACATTAAAGTTTGAGAAGATCTGTTCTAAGGTCAACTAAACTTCATCTCAGGGAAAAATTGAGATCACTCTTATCTACTCAGTCATTATCTCTGACAGCTCCAGTTCCTGTTCCACTTCTGCCACCTGGCACTTGGGAATTTTGGCCCACATGCTTTTCAGCTTCCTTTCTCTCAGGATGGCAGCCTGTTATAACAGAGACCAGGAAGTAGCATACACGGAACACCAACTTTTAAAAACCCCCACTAAGTTAAAAAGTTGGAAAGGCAGACACATGGATTTCACTATAATATCTCAGTCCTTCTGCATCTTTTCTTCTTTGCCTCACACAAATAATAGTTATGTCATATTTTGTCTTTCAAGATAGATTAGAATCATGCCATAAAATTTTTGAAAGGACTATTTTTTTTTATAATTTATAAAATCTTTATAGAAAACTGAACTGGGAGAGTGCAGTTTTGGGAACCACTTGCCTGGAGAGTTTTAGGCTATAACTCACTGAAGTGCTTCCCATGTTCACTTGTGTTTTTTTCCTTTATCCTCAGGCATTTGTCAGTAAAGGTTTCTTGAGCACCCATTAGATGATGGGCACTGGGTTGCGTGTTTACAATTCAGGGCATTTAGAGTTCCTGCTCTCATTGATCTTTAGGTCTCATGTAGAAGACAACCATGAAACAGATTATGAATTTGAAACAAATTAAGAATCTTAACAAATGCTCAAAGGGACTATGATGGAAGCTTAGGTAGATTTTTTTTTTAAATGTCATTTAAACTGAGACTTAAAGGGTACTGAAGTTGCTGAGAGGGGATCAGGGGGAAAGGGCATTTCAGGCAGAGAAGGGGTGAGAGGAACAGGAGCTGAGTGGGTGCACCAGGAAAGCGAGTGTGGCTGGAGCCCAAAGATGGAGAGAGCCTGCAAGGGAAGTCGAGGCCGGATGGCACAAGAGTTAGCAGCACTTGAAACCTAGTTGGTGACCCTGTAGAAGAACAGTGGGAGCCCTTGGAGATTTAAATGCAAAGGAGTGATGTGACATGATCTTGTCATTCTTACCAAGCATGCTGCTGTTCATGAAAGGTGAAGGCCCTAAATCTCTGGTCTTGGTCCCACTTGTAGGAGTACCATTTTCTGGGTTGAGTGGGGCGGGGGAACAACTCCCATAAGAGACTTCTGCTTCCCCCACCCCCCAGCCAGCTCCCGGTTCTAAAATTTCAGTAAATGGATTTGATACACTCTGAAGTTTTTTTTCCCAATTAGAATGTTTTGGCTCATTCTTTGAAAACTAGCCTCCAACATAAAAAGCTTAAGGATAGTTTTCTCTAAACTGAAAGCAGAGACTACTACCATTTCATGCTTGGATAAGAATTACTGGAAAGGGAAGTTCAAAGAGAGAGAGAGAGTTCTGCTTTGACAAGAAGAATTTCCAAAGTATGATTTTTGCTGAAAGAAAGTTTTACTTCAGGAAGAACATGTCCCAATGTTTCAGAAGGAGTGGGAGAGCTTGTTTAGAAACTCCAAAAGCGGACTGATTCGATAGCTTTCAGCAGAAGTCAAGAAAGATGTCATTTATCCATTATTAGAAATACAATTTGCTTTTAAGATAATTAGGCAAAAACTGTGAAAAAGAGGAGTCCAAATAGGCTTTGGTTAAGTTGGAATGATTTTACTCTGTGACTAAGTTTTGTTTCCTTTGGTTCTTCATTTTACTCTTACTGAAAAAATATTTATTTAGTGAAATGCATTATTTCAGTTTTCTTAGCATGCGTAAATATTTATTTTACATGATTAGTATTGACACAGTCGTACTTAACATCTGTATTGGTCATAACCCCGTGTGCAGCAAGGCTCAGGCTACAATGGGCCAAACTGACTGGCCATTGGAACTTATGGTTTGGTGTAGCCGACATGTTTCCCAGAAAAGTGTCAAGAAGCCCAGGAGGAGCAGTCTCAGAACATAAGCCAAAGTAGTTGTTAACACGTGTTTCTCTAACCTCACGGTTAGCACTACCTTAACCATACCACTACCTATTGCTTTGGGGTTGAAGCCAAGCATCTGATGGTGCAAATTTGGTCTGCTACCAGTGTTTTCAAGGATGCTATAAAACCCTCAGACCTGGCTGATTATACACTGATTTATACATTTCTATTTGTACCTACACAAAAACAAGCTGTACAACCCACTGGGGTTCAACCATGAAATCACTCAGTGACAGGTCATAACTTCAAGACTTCTGAGCAATTAGTGAGGGTCCAGGCTCTTCTAGAACTTGCTGTGAACCATCAGTAGAGCAGATGAAGTTTGGGATGATTTATCCTGCGGCTGAAGCCTATTCAAGTTGCTTTCTAGAAAAGGAAATAAAACAAAAAAACCAAAAAACCCCACCAAGTGTTGCTTTCTACCTAGGGAGCTGTCATTTCTCTTCTTATTTCCTTTTTACCCTCCAATCTTCTCTGAACCAGACCCCCTACTACCAGCGAACACAGGAACAGAAGTGCAGAGTCACATCTGAGGAACAAACACATTTAATAGGTGAATTTGTTCAAGGGTTTGGGTGCCATCAAGCTCAGTAGGGTACCTCTAGTGGAACAGAAATGTGTTCCCTGCAGGTAGATCTATAAGGGCTCTCTTTCACTTTCACTTCTTGGGGAAGATAAAAAAATACTATAAAAGATGTGATTTTCTTTGGATGTTCTGGATGTTTTTTCCCCCATGAGAGTTCTTTGTGCCTTTTTTGTGTTTGCTGTTTTGTGTCTGTGTAGGAAAAAAACCAAAAAAACAAAAACGTGTTTCTATTATGATTGGTGGCAAAAGTAGACAGGTAGAGGTCTCTATGTTTGCTGTAAACCATACTTCCTTAAAGTGAGTGCCCATTGTTAGGGAGGTGAGGTTGCAAAGAAAACCAGGGACAAAGTATCTACATTGAGTACACTTGAAATGTCCTATTTCTTGCAGAGGCCTGTACCTAAACTCAGACAGCCATATTCACAAGTTCATTAAAAGTCCACCTGAAAACATACTCCAGAATTTGTGGCCTTTTTCTTACTCTCTTCTCATTGGGTTTAGGAAATTAACTACCCTGGTAAAGAAGGAGAGAAAGCAAAGTGAGAAGGAGAGAACTGCTTATAATGGAAGGCTTAAATTTGAAGCAACAGAGTAAATTTTGTGTGAGTAAGGCTCAAGAGTTAAATAACATCAGTTTGGGGAAAATAAAGAAATGTATACTTTTGTGCATCCAGTCTCAGTACATAATTATGGAGTGTACATCTGTGCAGTTGTTAAACAGAACACTGAGCAGGATCTGCACCATAATTCTTCCCAAGAACTTATCTATGTTTGGAACTTAAAAAGATCTGGTGGCGTATGCCTGTAATCCCAGTCTCTCAGGAGGCTGAAGCAGGAGGATCATGAGTTCAAACCCAGCCTCGGCAATGACCAGGTGCTAAGCAACTCAGTGAGACCCTGTCTCTAAATAAATAAAATACATAATAGGGCTGAGGATATGGCTCAGTGGTTGAGTGTGCCGGTGTTCAATCCCCATAAAAAAGATATGGTAAGTTTCCTCAAGCAGAACCATCTCAAAGGTACCTGATTATTTATCTTCACAAATGTAAAGGTTAACAAGTCCTCACTGACTTCTCTTTTGCAAAAAAAAAAAAAAAAAAAAAAAAATCCTTTATCTGCTAATGACCAATTTTGTAATGCCCAAATCTGGTGTTTGTTCCATGTTGTTTAATCAGCTTTTGTGTTTATGTGACCAAAAGACCTGACAAGAACAATTTAGTGGAGGAAAATTTGTTTTGGGCTCATGGTTTGACGTTTAAAACATCATGGTGGAAGGGCATGGTGAAAGAAAGCAGGTCAGGATGTGGCAGGCAGGAAAAAGAGAACTCTGCCCAGTAGGTACAAAATATAAACTATAATAAATTGTGTCGCTACATTTTGATTTTTAACCCAGTCTGCCTAATACTGTGTAACTTTGGGGTATGGCTATAATCGTGGAATTGTCCTACCCGTGAAAAACTGACATTTTACTTGAATAAATAAGAAAAATATGTAATGAGTAAATGATTCAGGGATAAGACAGGGTATAATGAAGTGATCATTGTGGTGTAACTGAGTACTATTAACATTTATGAATCACCTGCTGTGTATGAACTTCTGTACTGATCATTCTATTAACTCATTTACCTCACAACAATCCTTTGGTGTAGAGGCATTATTAAGAGGAAATGGAGACACAGAAGGTGAGCACCATCCTCAGATTTGAAGTGGCTGACCCGCTATTCAAAAATGTGAGTCTGGTTCAGAGCTGGAGCTCTACCTTCTGAGATATACTTCCTCTAAGAGTCAAAAGAATGGAGGGGAATACAGGCCGAAGTCCCCTCGGTGGTGTTTTAGAAAAAGAAGGGCTTGAGAGCTGGGTTGGAAACGTGTGTAGGCAGGTGTGCTTGTTTGTGAGAAGCAGAAGCTGGAAAGGCTTCTGGGTGAGGGAACGGCCCCAACGTGGGAGGGTTGTGGGCAGGAAAAGTGGAGGAGCACCCAGGGAGCAACCCCACTCAGAAGTCAGTGTGTTCACATGGAAAGGGGAGAGCTCTGTCTGGGGTTATGGCCATTTTAATTCAAGTCACTTACTTGCAGGGCCCAGGTTTCTTCATCTATATATTGGAAAGAATTCTATACCCTCTTCGCAGGGTTGTGAGTAGTAGAGTTATTATTTACCTAGTCTCTAGTATGGAAATGGCCACACAGTTGGTGCCCAATAAAAGGAAGCCCTCACATTATTACTTTAAAGAATTGTGTTAGGAGAAATGGGAACCTCATATAGGACAGGGAGATGGGATCAGACTGCGAGAGGATTTTGCAAGGCAAAATAAGGCAGCAGAGTATAGACATGTCATGTAGCCACTCAGAAAATGAAATCACAATCTTTAGGCCAATGTATTTCACGACGGGTTATGACCTATGAATGAACAGTGATCAATACTGTGGGTAGCAAATAATTTTTTATAAATAGAACTAGAATATAAATTTCACAGGCCAGTGGTAATAGAGTGTTGTTGTTTCATGCTTCTCTTGATTCGGTTTATGTATATACTTTTATACATATTTTATATGTGTGTGTGCAGGGTTGCTGTAAAAAAAACCACATATTTCTTACTGTGGGTTGAGGTTAAATGTCCTTTAAAAACCATTGCTTCAAGTAGTGTCCTCCTGTACTGATTCTCAATGTCCTGATAAACAACAGCTTTCCAAGAAGACCCAGGTGAATTTTGAAATGCATGACATTGCAGTAAGTATATAGATTTTAAACCATGGCAGAGTAAGACTGTGCAGGAAGTTTTTCTTGGCTTCATACTTCAGAGATGTGGAACAATGCCCCATGCCAAACCACACAAGGGAGGAGGAGTTCTGTTGGAAGAACCACTTTTTATTGATTCTGACTTTCAGAAGCCAAGCAGTGAAACTAGTTCTAGACCTGGCTGGTGACTTTTACAAGTCTTTTGAAAAATCCGTGCCAGTTCAACTTCCTAAAGAAAATAAACATGTAGGAAATAATCATTGTTATAGAAATACTATTTTGAATTCTGTTCAACGAAAGAAAATATTTTTTTTTTCTAAATTTTCTTTTCCCCTCTGTCAGCAGCGCCTTCTAATCTAACCATTTGATATGTTGGGTCTGTAGAATTTCCTCATTCTGGAGGCAAGAGCTGGTTCTTCTTGAATTGTTGCCAGTGGCAACCATAAAAGAAACTGAAAAGGGGAAGGGTGGGAAGTTGGAGAGGGAGCAGAGAGAGGTTTTAATCATTACCAGTTAAGAATGTCATCTTAAAAATAATTCTGTCCAAAACTGTTTCATATGTGAGATTCCTCCTTGCTTTGTATCCGACAGAACAGCATTCTGTTTCCCCAGCACCTATACCCCTCCAAACCCCTTTTTTCTTACTCTACGTGGAAGGAGTTAGGCATAGCTCATATCTGACCTCCCTAAAGACTGCAGTGACTTTGGCCCAGCTTCTGACTGGCACATCCCAAAGTGATGTTTCTATTCTTAAAGATGGTTCTCTAACTCATCTTACCTTCCAGGAAGGTACTGTGGTGTCTCCCTCTAGTTTCATTTCTTTCCTTCCTGCTTAGCTTTTCCATCCCCTGATTTGAGAAGTTACCTGCATGTACTTTGTCTTTATTTCACCACATGTTCTTCTCATGTCTCTATAGCCTTTATTTTTGTCTTGTATCTTTCTGGAGGGTAGTGTGTTCTCCAAAGCTCCTCTTCCACCTACCACATTGTTTTTTGTTTTCCTTTTGCTCTAGGCCAGGAAATTGCCTCCTGACAAGTTGCTCCACCACCTACCCCCCAAAGCTATGTGAAGCCTCTGTTCTTCAATTTTGAAGGACGATTTTGCAGGATTACACATTCTAGGTTGGTAGGATTTTTTTTTTTTTTTTCCCTCTCAACAACTTAAATATTTCCCTCTCCTCTTTTGCTTGCCTGAGAATTTGGGTGCCATGTTTTTCTTTATTAATGTTCTCTGAGCATTAATTTGGGGGAAATTCTCAGTCAATAATTTTTCAAGCTTTTCTCCTCTGGCTTTTTTTCTTCTCCTATTGGTATTCCCATTATGCCTATGTTGTGTACAGTAGTTGTTCCACAGTTCTTAGATATTTTGTTCTGGGTTGTTTTATTTTTTCAGTCTTTTTTTTTTCTCTTTGGCTTTTGGTATTGTAGGTTTCTACTTTTAAATCCTCAAGATCAGAGATTCTTTTCTACATTATCCAGTTCACTAAACCCCAAAAGGCATGCTTCAATTGAGTCACGTTGTTTTTTTAAATTGGAAAAAAAATTGTGTGTGTGGTGCTGAGGATGGAACCCCTTGCCTCACATGTGCTAGGCAAGTACTCTACCACTGATCTACCGCCCCAGCCCTCATTTCAGTCACATTGTTTTTAATTGTAGCATTTCTTTTGGTTTGTTTCACAGAATTTTTGTTTATCTACTTGTATTATTCATCTTTTTTTTTCAACACTTTTTTCCCATAAATCCCTTAGCACCTTAACTGTAATTTTGTTAAAAGTTTCTGGTCAGATAACCCCAACCTCCTTGCCATTTTGGACTCTGGTTTTGATGCTTACTTAGTCTCTTCAAATAGCGTGCGTATATGTCTTTTAATATGCCTTGAAATTTTTTGTTGATTGATAGGTGAACATGATGTTCTGTGTAAAAGGAACGGCCAATAGGTTTTTTAGTAACATGGTGATAAGGTGTGGGGAGATGGGTGTATGTTTTGGTCCTATGATTGATTACCTCTCAGACTTTTGGCAAGCCCGTGCACCTGGACGGTGAACTTCACCACTGGTTCTTGGTCTACCCATTCTCCCCATTTAGGATGACTAGAGGGGATGGAGTTGAGTATTCACCTTTTCCAGGTGTGTTAGGAGGCTGTGCTATCAGCAGGCTTTGGTGAAATAGTTTCTCTTGAAGGCAAACCTTTTTAGGAAGAGAGAGTTCTGGCATATTTCAAATGACTTCTTTTCTCCTCATCCTTCATGGAAGTGTAAGGAAATTTTTATCTAAACTCAGAGTTAGGATCTGGTAGAGCTCATGGAGGTAAAACTTACAGATGTGATGGCCCTCCATCACTGATTCTCCTGGGAGTGTCTATCTCTTAGATTTGTCCACTCTAAACCTTCAGCAATGACTATTACAATTAAGATTCTGGTTTTTCTACCTCTGTCTGAGCTCTTTCTCTATTGGGTTAGATGTATTTCTCTATTTTTGAGGGCAGAAGTTTGTACTGTGGTCTTCATTTATTTTTTAAGAAGTTGTTTTTTTTCAGTTTGTTTATCTTTTTACTTGTTATGAAGACAGAGCGAAGACTTTCAAGCTTTAAACAAAACAAGAAGTTCATTTAAAATTAAAAAAAAATTTCGATGTTGACGGACCTTTATTTTATTCATTTATTTGTGTGTGGTGCTGAGAATCGAACCCAGTGCCTCACACATGCTAGGCAAATGCTCTACCACTGAGCCACAACCCCAGCCCTCCATTCAAAAGTTTTTGATTTCTTAAATTGAAGATGATAAATGTTTTTCATTGGCTTTTCTTCTCTGTGACTGAAAGACCCAACATGACCAATTTAGAGAAGAAATAGTTTATTTTGGCTCATGGTTTCACAAGTTCAGTTCATTGTTGCCCAACTCTATTCCTCTGGGACCTCAGATGAGGCAGAACATCATGGCAGAAGGATGGGGTAGAGTAAAACAGCTTAAGACATAGCAATCAGGAAGCAGAGAAAGAGAGTTCTGTCCACCAGGGACAAAATATAAACCCCAAATGCACTTTCTCAATGCCTACCTCCTCTGACCACATCCTACCTGCCTATCGTTACCACTCAGTTAAACTATTCAAGTGGATTAATCCACTAATTAGATTCCAGCTTCCCATAATCTAATCATATCACCTCTGAACATTTTTGCTTTATCTCTCACATGAGTTTTTTTGGGACACCACATATCATAACTATCACAATAACAACATATATATTCCTTCAGTCTATATATTTTCATAAAGGGAATGCAAACTAATGAAACAACAATACACTGTAAAGTCAGAAAAAATTTAAAATTTATTTATTTAGCAGTACTTGGGATTAATCCCTTCCCTTTCTAGTTTGAATTGGTCTCACTAAATTGTTGAGGCTGGCCTCAAACTTGTAATCCTCTTGTCTCACCTTTCCAAGTTGCTAGGATTATAGGCGTAGTGCCACCACAGGCTTATTATTGTGATTTTAAACAAGGAAAAAGGAAAGTATCTAATTCCCTTCAAAGATTCTTATGCACACTGCAGCTATTGCTAGAGTTCTTCCTCCATGTGGATTTGTTAATCAGAACATTATTACTTGTTGAGTGTTCTGTGGGGGCTTGGGCATGTGCTTGTACTCTGCCAGTGTTCATCTGAGCACACTTGAAAGTTTACTTAGCAAACTTTTCCTTGTGAGGAGAGGCTCAGTGAAGTTAGATAGCCTTTCTAGTAGCAACAATCAGTAAGCCAAGAAATACAAGAAATACAAGCTAGATGCCTTGATTTGCAAAACCAGGACCTTTGCTATTATTAACAGATAATTCACACATATATATTTTTTTTATTTTCTAAAGTCTGTACTGTTTAATCTTGTAGCTGCCAGTCACATGTGGCTCTTGGGAACTTGAAATGTGGGTAGTCCTAATTGAGACATGAATTTCAAGGATTTAGTATGCTAAATGGACGTCATGTATCCTAACAATTTAACATATACTGATTAAATGTTAAAATGTTAACATTTTAGGTATTGCATTAAAATATACTATTAAAATTAATTGGGGCTGGGGTTGTGGCTCAGTGGTAAGCACTCGCCTAGCACTTGTGAGGTGCTGGGTTCTATCAGCACCACATAAAAATAAATAAATAAAATAAAGATATTGTGTCCAACTACAACCAAAATAATAATAATAATTGTACCTCTTTTTACTTTCTTATGTGTGTACTAGAAAATTTAAAATTACATTTTTAGTTTGCATTCTGTTTATGTCCAATTGCACTGATCAAAATAGAAGGTAAGAGTTAATAAATGTCATTGTCTTCTGTGTCCCCTAATTAACAAAAATGGCTGTGCTAATTAATGCCACATCTTAGGTAGATGACCACATCTTGGGCTGCTCCTCTGTGCTTGCACATAAAGTTTGCACTCTGTGTAGGGAGGCTGAACTTTTTACTGGTGCTTGTCAGCAGCTCAATTCTGCAGCTCGAGGTCAGCAGGACATTTTGGCTCTTGCACATGTGTCCCATTTTCCTGGCTGGCTGTGTGCCAGTCTGTCTGACTGCTGCTGTGCAGCACTGTCTCTCAGCTACCAAAGTCAATGTTACCTTGTTCCCCTGCAGGTCCTTGTGAGAGAGTCTATGGGGAACTTTTGGCCCTGAAAGGCTTGACTAAAGGACTGTGACTATTTAGAAAATGTGCCAGAAGCCCTCACCCAGAACAGCATGATCCTGGTGAAACGGATTGATCTTCTACACATAGATATCTTACCCACCCTGTACTCCCTTGGCTTTACTTAAAGGTCACATCATCTATTTGTGTTGTCTATTTTGAGTAAACTCTGCAGATGTCCAACTGAACGCTAGAGTTGCTTTTAATGATAAGTGAAGCAAAAAAATTACAAATAATGGGTTATTTTACTTAACTATATTGGTTGTCTGTGTTCAATCTTTTTTTTTAAAGTTAAACAAAATTAAGTTCTGAATATACATATTTAATTCATTCTATTACATATTTCTTCATTAACTAACACAGGTGGCTGTGTTAATTAATGCCACATCTTGGGGCATGGGCTCCTTCCCTGAACTTACATATGAAGTTCACTCTGAGCAGTAGGCACTGCAGGTGACCCAAATAATGCATTCCCCCTTCCCTCAAAGTGCTTCTGTGAGCCATGAATGCAAATGGACACCGTATGAGACCAAATGAGAACTTATCTTTGGGAGGTAGTAACAGAGTGTCTTTGTGAGGTTCAAAGAGGAAAGAATCTTTGCTCCAGCATGACCAGGGGAAATGTCCAAAATGGAGCTATAATTTGTACTGAACTTTGAGATATAAAGGGACAGAATTAAAAAAAGAAGAAGACGACAGAGGATGTTTAAGTAATGGTAAGGAGTCAATAACCTGGAAAGAATATGATATTCTTGTACCAGAGGAGCAGGGATGGAGGTTAGGAAGGTGGCAGGAGATCAGATTAAAGATAGCCTTTCCATTCTAGGCTGAGGACAGTCCATTTATTTCTCTCTCTATACTTCTAGTATAACAGCAATTTTGATCACATAATCTGCCCAAAACAATCAGCTAAATTATCACAGAGAAGTCGATTTCTTTTCTCCATAAATGATGTTAGGGAAAACAAAAAGCAAATTGATTTCAAGAAACAAATACAATGAAATCATAAAATAAAATGAAAAGACTAGGGAACATACATATAGAAATAGGAAGATAAGAATAGATGACAGATATGAGTAAAAACTCTGCTTATGAGTTCTCTTGTGGTCAAAGCAAAAAGGAAGGTAATACTGACATAATAATAACCACTGTCAAAAAGGAAAATGCTTTAGTCTTAGAGAAGAAACCAAGCATTTCCTAGCATTAAATTTAAAAGAAATCTCTGACATGGGCTGGATAATTTGTAGATAATTCCTTAACCACACATATTTATTTTAATGTCCTTTTATACAATCAGAGAAAAATACTCTGTAGATTGGTATTCTCTAAGGATAAGGTGCAGACAACTATTTGGAATCTCCTTAAAATTCAGATCCTGAATCAGTTGGTCTGGGATGGACCTTATATCTTGCATTTCTAACATGCTACCTGCTATAGTTTGAATGCTTGTCTTCTTTAAACACTCCTGTTGATTTAATTTCCATTGTAACAGTATTATGGCTAGACCATAAGGGCTCAGCACATCATATGTATTTAATTCATTCATAGGTGGTATTACTGCTATTATAGAAAGAGCAAGTTGAACTTCCTTTTTTCCTCTTGATCTTGCTGTCTTCTGCCATGTGAAGACTCAGGCTTCCTCCCTTTTGGAGGAGACCATGTGCAAGGTACCATCTTGGAAGTAGAGAATGGCCTCACTAGACATCAAACCTGCCAATGCCTAGAACTTCCCAGCCTACAGAACTGTAAGCCAATGAGCTCCTGTTCTTTATAAAATACCCAATCTGAGGTATTATGTTATAGTAGCACAAAATAAACTAAGATATTACCACTGATGCTGCTGCTTGTCTGCAGAGTACACTTTGAGTAGAAAGGGTCAGCTATTAAAAAGTCTAGTAAAGCAGAAAATCATGAAAAAATATGCATATGATAGTCCTTATAAACATTTAACAGTCTTTTTTCTTTGTTATTGGTATATTATAACTATACGTAACAGTGGGATTCATTGTTACATATTCATACATGCACACAATATAACAGTATAATAGTCTTAATAATTAGCCAGGACTTTTTCTTTCTAATGCAATGTAAATGAAATATGCTTCTGAATTTCTACATATTTAGGAATTTCCCAGTTTTTTTTATAGTAGTCTTATGTACTTCTAATGTAACAGCAATGTTGATCACATAATCTGTCCAAAACAATCAACTAAATTTTCACAGAGACAACTAATCTCTTTCTACCCACATTTTGATCCCTTATTTAATACTTATCCAAATTATAAAATTATCATAATAAAATTAACTGGCATAATTAGATTTGAGGAAAAACATAAATGGTTCTTGGCAAGCAAATAACTGGGGAGGCAGTAATGCCCAGATTTGCTAGCTGCAAGCATTCAGCTGGCCCTGGGTTTCCTTGGTGCTTTTTCAGAGGAAGCATCTGTTAACTAGCAGGTCAGATCAGAGGAGATCAGCTAGTGTGACTCCTAGAGAGCAGAGGCCAAGAATTCAGCTTTCAGAGCATTTATGTATTACGAAATACATGAAGGCCCAAGGCACAGGGTATCCTCCAGCAGTATCCCTTAGATGTTGTATCTTGACTTTTGATGAGAGCTAGACGGTAGCTAATTCCACACTGTGTTCTCTGGCAAGGCATTTGAGGAAGCACAGTCCTTGATATCTCCTGGGACGATTCCATATTCGGGGTATAAGTTCACTAGAGTGAATGTGGCTGCAGACAGAAGGTTCCAGAAGGCTCAACTGATCTGGAACAAGGTAGGTCATGGTGATATTAAATCTACAGAATTCTGGTCTTTACCAAGGGCCAGGCTCCCCGAGGATCAGCCTAAGATTCCATGTCTCACAAGTGATACACAAATGGCAGAATAGGTAAATTATTTTCAGCCCATAATACATAAAGGATAAATACCCAGACTAAATAAAGAGCTCCTACATATAGGTAAGAAGAAAACAAACCTGATGGCCAAGGGAGTAAGTATCTGAACTGAAAATTTACCCAAGAGGTTCTCAGAGAATGTAGAAAAATTTGTCATGAGATTAACAAAAGATACAGAAGGCTTTATAAAATCCCAAAGTGACAAAGATGTGGGTCAATAGAAGCACACACACACTATTGTGATTGTGGAGACCGATGGTCTTTTTAAAGGGCTATTTCTTTAAAAGTATGTCTTAAGTGCCTGCTTAGGTGCCAGCACTGATTAATGGGCTAGAGAATAGAATGGTAAAAACCAAATTTCTCTTCTCTCAAAATTTCCCTTTTAGTGGAGGAAAGTGGATAATAGGAAAATGTTATGGGTATATATAAAGAACTCAAAAATGAATGCCAAAAGAATCCAATAAAAAAATGAGCAAATGATTTGAACAGATTCCTCTCAAAAGAAGTGTAAACCACCAATAAATTAGTGAAAAAAAATTGCTCAACTTCTTTAGCCATTAGTGCAAAGACAACTACCTTGAGATTCCATCTCACCCCAGTCAGAATAGCTTTTATCAAGAAAACAAAACAAAAGGTCTGGCTAAGATGCAAGGAAAAAAGGAATGCCCATTCACTGTTGGGAATATAATTAGTACAGCCACTATGGAAAACAGTATGGAAATTCCTCCAAAAACTAAAAATAGAACCAATGTATTATCCAGGTCTACCTCTCATGAGTATATTCCCAAAGGAATCAAAGTTGGCATACAAAAGAGATAACTGCACACTCAGGTTTATTATAATATTCCCAATAGTCAAATTACCAGCCCAGATGCCCATCGATTGAGGAATGAATAAAGAAAATGAGTTATACACAAACAATGGAGTACTGGTCAGTATAATTAATAATGAAATAATGTCACTTGTAGGAAAATGGATAGAACTAGAGATATCATATTAAATAAGGATGAATCACAAAGACAAGAATCACATATTTTCTCTCATATGAGAAATCTTTTAAAAAAAAACCAATATGGAAGTCAAGGGGGGACACTTTTAGGGAAGGGGATGAAAGGGAGTGGAGAAGGAGTGGTAAAAAGGGTAGTAGAGAGGGGGAATAAAATCAAAGCGTGTTATATGTGTGAATGAAAATGTCACAATGAAGCCCATTAATTTTTACAATTAAAATGTGATAATAATTATATCAAAAAGAAAATATTTTCTGGTTAGATAAAAATCTCACAATAAAATAGAACAAGGCAGGGATAAAAATAATAGAGGTGGGTGGTTTATATAGAAAGGTCAAGGACAACTTCAGACAAGGTGATGTTTCACTATTTGCATATATATATATATATATATGCAATATATATATATATATATGCAAGTATATATGTATGTATGAAAGAGAGGCGGGGCAGGCATTAAAGAGCTTCAAGACCCATTGTTTATTAAAAATAGCAAGTTTCAGAAATATGTCATGGGTGTGGTCCCTTCATATTAAAAAGGTGTCAGAGGTTATTTTATTTTATTTTTTATACATAGATTTAAACCAAGGTTTTTTTTTTTTTTTTTTTTTAACCACTGATCCACATTCACAGAACTTTTGTTTATTTGTTTTTTGAGACAGGGTCTTGCTAAGCTGCTTAGGGCCTTGCTAAGTTGCTGAGGCTAGCCTCCAACTTTCGATCCTCCTGCCTCAGCCTGGGATTATGGCACCACCATATCCAGCTGTGGGTGTGTTTTTAAATAAATAAACACATGTAACACATGGATGCACACGACTAACACACAGAGGTCCGTACACACATACACTCATATCACACTTACAGACACACACACACACAGAAACACACACACAACACAAAGCCTGGTTGTTTCTGGAGTTAAGTTATATTTCATAGGTAGTGGTAGGAAGGAGGGAGATAATACACTATACGGTGTAATTTTCTTAAAAAAAAAAGGAAAAGAAAAAAGCTGAATAAAATACTGGAAAGACCTAATAAGTTTTGGAAATAAATGACAAAAACAGTAGAAGTCAACCATGACAAAACACATCAAAACATATTTTTGAAACCAAGAATTTGGGTGTCATAACCTGAAAGAAAAATATCATCAGGTTTAAAAAAGCTGAAGAGAAACCAGGCAAATGATGGCTTGATTTTGTCGAGGATGGCAGAGTTTGGAGCCCCAGTTCACATTCAGGCACCCTCCACTGACCCACTCTTGTGTTTCAATGGCCTCATCTGTCAAATAGCGATAACTGCTTCCCAAAGTAGCTGTGAATAATAAAAGGGTTTATTCCTGTGCGATGTTCAGAACACTGACACATAGTTAAACCCTTAGTCAACATTATCTACTAAAAACGTCCTCGGCTCTGCTGAGCTGTGGGTCTACAAAGGTGGGCAGCCCACCAGCAGAAGGTGGGACCTTTCCACTGTCTCTTTAGCATCTTGGCACTTCTCAAATATCCGTGAAGGTTGACAATCAAGTGTTCAGTAATGAATCAGAGTATAAATGCCTGGCTGATGTGTGATGCAGAGGCCAGGGAACAATCATGGGACATAAAGGCGCTCAGGTTCTGACTCCACTACTTAATCGCTGTCACTTTTGTTAGATGAAAAATAAACAGGTCTCCAGACTCCCACTGGGGTGCTATTTGCACTCATATATGGGGAGAGGAAAAATAAGAGCTACGCTGACATTTGCCTTAATAAGCTCTACCACTGGTTCTCAGAAAGTCAAAGGGTTTGGTTGTTTTCCTAGATTTCTAGGAAAGGTAAGTTTGCACATCCCAAGTGAGTAATTAATTTTAAAATAAATTAGTAGACATTTTTAAGGTTCCACAAAGCAACTTTCTATCTCTATTCATTGTACACTCATTGCACATGGCAGGAGTGAGTGACACATTTAATTTTACTCAGGACAAATGTAAAGAGACCTTGCTTGAACTTCTGTTGAGGGAGAGGAGCAGAGAATTTCCCAATATTCCCAATTTTCTTATTTTTAAAAACTTCTTATTGCTTCCAAATGCCATTTCTTCTTTTCTTTTAGGAATAAGGTTGCCAAGTAAGGCAAAGTATAGGATGAACGGTTGGAGAACAGGTGGCCATGCCAGAGTGGCTGTACATTAAGAGCTTTGGCACAAAGCCAAGTACATTCACAAGACACCTAGTTAATCGCCCAGAGTCCAAAGTCTCGCCCTGCCAAATTGCCTTGTGGAGTATGTGAGTGGTCACATGCCACTTGTCAGGTCAGCCAGCAGGGTTTCTCTCATCACTCGGAGCTGCTTCTTCCTTTCTGTCTTCTTTTGATTCACCTTCTCTCCTTTGCATTCAGTTCTTATTGCCATTCTATCTCCTGTCCTGCGTATTTATTATTTCCCATCTTGTTTCCTTTATATTACACTCACCAACATTGAATCCACAATTTTACCTTCATTTTGAGATCACGGTGTGCTCTTGAGACAGACACATCTACACGGGTCTCAGATGAAAAGAGTTGTCAAGCACCAAGCTACAGAAGACAGAACCAGACTGTCATTCCTCATGAAGTCTTATTGACTGTCTCTTTTTTTTTTTTTTTTTTTTTAGAGAGTGAGAGGGGAGAGAGAGAGAGAGAGAGAGAGAGAGAGAGAGAGAGAGAGAGAGAGAGAGAGAGAGAGAGAGAGAGAGAATTTTTAATCTTTATTTTTTAGTTCTCGGCGGACACAACATCTTTGTTGGTATGTGGTGCTGAGGATTGAACCCGGGCCGCACGCATGCCACCACTTGAGCCACATCCCCAGCCCTTGACCATCTCTTAAAATGCTTCCTGACGTCTTTGAGAAAGAACATCTTCAGGAAATGAGCCATAATTTATTGGGAGAAATTAGCTTTAGTAAATACGTAAGTGCTCTCATGATAAAGAGACCAAGCAACATTTTCTCTGTCCCTGAGTGTTTAAGAATTCAAGCATAAAAGCAATAGCAATGTTCCCAGTGGATGGTGGCTCCAGAGTTAAAGTGCTTCTGAAGATTCAGGGTCGGTCTTTGGAAATTTCTTGGCTAATGACTGTTATGATAGATATTTAAATATTTTGTTCTTTTTTAAAATTTTTATTATTTGTTGTTCAAAACATTACATAGTTCTTGACAAATCATATTTCATACATTTGATTCAAGTGGGTTATGAACTACCATTTTTACCCCGTATACAGATTGCAGAATCACATTGGTTACACATCCACTGTTTTACATATTGCTATACTAGTGTCTGTTGTATTCTGCTGCCTTTCCTATCCTCTACTATCCCCCTCCCCTCCCTTCCCATCTTCTCTCTCTACCCCATCTACTGTAATTCATCTCTCCCCCTTGTTTTTTTTCTCTTTCCCCTCACTTCCTCTTATGTGTAATTATGTATAACAATGAGGGTCTCCTTCCATTTCCATGCAATTTCCCTTTTCTCTCCCTTTCCCTCCCACCTCTCATCCCTGTTTAATGTTAATCTTCTTCTCATGCTCTTCCTCCCTGCTCTGTTCTTAGTTGCTCTCCTTATATCAAAGAAGACATTTGGCATTTGTTTTTTAGGGATTGGCTAGCTTCACTTAGCATAATCTGCTCTAATGCCATCCATTTCCCTGCAAATGCCATGATTTTGTCATTTTTTAGTGCAGAGTAATACTCCAATGTGTATAAATGCCACATTTTTTTTTTATCCATTCATCTATTGAAGGGCATCTGGGTTGGTTCCACAGTCTAGCTATTGTGAATTGTGCTGCTATGAACATCGATGTAGCAGTATCACTATGGTATGCTCTTTTAAGGTCTTTAGGGAATAGTCCCAGAAGTGGAATAGCTGGGTCAAATGGTGGTTCCATTCCCAGATTTCCAAGGAATCTCCATACTGCTTTCCAAATTGGCTGCACCAATTTGCAGTCCCACCAGCAATGTATGAGTGTACCCTTTTCCCCACATCCTCGCCAGCACCTGTTGTTGTTTGACTTCATAATGGCTGCCAATCTTACTGGAGTGAGATGGTATCTTAGGGTGATTTTGATTTGCCTTTCTCTGACTGCTAGAGATGGTGAGCATTTTTTCATGTACTTGTTGATTGATTGTATGTCCTCCTCTGAGAAGTGTCTGTTCAGGTCCTTGGCCCATTTGTTGATTGGGTTATTTGTTTTCTTATTGTTATATTTTTGAGTTCTTTGTATACTCTGGATATTAGGGCTCTATCTGAAGTGTGAGGAGTAAAAATTTGTTCCCAGGATGTAGGCTCCCTATTTACCTCTCTTATTGTTTCTCTTGCTGAAAAAAACTTTTTAGTTTGAGTAAATCCCATTTGTTGATTCTTGTTTTTAACTCTTGTGCTATGGGTGTCCTATTAAGGAATTTGAAGCCCGATCCCACAATAGATTATGTAGATTGGAGCCAACTTTTTCTTCTATCAGACACAGAGTCTTTGATTTGATATCAAGCTCCTTGATCCATTATGAGTTAACTTTTGTGCATGGCGAGAGAAAGGGATTCAGTTTCATTTTGTTGCATATGGATTTCCAGTTTTCTCAGCACCATTTGTTGAAGATGCTATCCTTCCTCCATTGCATGCTTTTAGCCCCTTTATCAAACTTGCACATGGGGTCAGGTTATTGAAGAGGGAGCAAAAGAACAGTAGCTTTATGAAACTCATTTGTTCTCTTTATCAGGATTGCTTCATTGTTTGTCAACTCAAAATATTAGTGAGGATTTAGGAAAATAATCTTGCTTTCTAATTAGATGAAGTTGGAAGCTTACTGCTGCAGCCATAAATGATCTTTGAGGTGTTACTAATTCAACTAAATCTCAGAAGCCCGATTTATGCAGACTGTTGATAACATTATTCAGTGAAGAAGGGTTGGGGAGATTGGGAATGATGAAGACAATTGGTTTTGCTCACAAGCTAATGATAACATTTGAGTGCAACTTCAAAAGTCAAAATGGGTCATCCAACAGTGAGCTGTCAGTCAGCCCAGTTCCAAGATTTGGATCATTAAGTATTCAGCCACATGAGGAAGAAATGAATTACTAATTTGTGCTATTAGGGCTAATGTTCTTGTCAGTGTTTAGACTGACATACAGATTCCTGCTCTGTACAAAGCCCTATAAAATTCAGTATAGCAACTCTTCCTGCTGTGCCGCCCCCACAGGAGTCCCAGATGAACTCTCTCTAGGGAGCAGTGGGAGGAAAGAAGCAAACATAATCTCCAAGTGGTGTCACTGACTCCCTGGGATCAATAACCCAAGATGCAAGTTCTTTGTTATTCTTTATCTCCATTCACACTGTGCCTACGTAGATTTTCTTAATCTTCCTTCAATGGAATTGGTCAGCCAAAGATGTACTGTGAGAACCATGAGGATGCATATCCCTAGTTCTGTTTCTCTGCTGTGTATAATGTTACCAGTATTTACAGGCGAGTTGGCCTTCTTAGAGAGGAGGTCTGTTAAAATAATTAATAGGGAGACCATTAGACTGATGGCTCCATCACCTTGGGGGGACGGAACCCAACTCAGGGTGAACAGGAAAATGGAGCTTAAACTTAACCAATAGGAAATTTTCCTTCAACTAGAGATTCTCCCCTTTTACCAATCAGATGTTTTCTTTGTTTCACTTCCACAAATGCTTTACAAAGACCGTTTTCTCCCTGGGTGGAGAGCTCACCACTTGTGCTATGGTGTTGCCCTGTTCATGAGCAGTTAAGTGCTTAGACAAACTCACCAAAATTTTGAGGTACCTGAATTGCCTTTTTACAGACCGTTCCTTATTATTAATGGAACTTAAAGGAACTGAAAGAAGCAAAAGTGACTTGGTTAAAAAGTGAAGGTAAGAAAGATCAGAAATTACAAAGATGCTTCACAGAGCAAAGACCCCACCCCTTTTCTCTGATAGAACAGGCGAGCTCACTCAAGGCAATTGACAGAACAGCATAGGTCAACACTTCAGGGTCCATTTAATCAGAGCCCAGCCTCGAGGGTCAATCCTGGGGCAGCTGCAGATCCAGTCTCAACTAGGGCTCTAAGAGTCAGAGCAGCCCCTGGCCTTTTAGGAGTGAAATTGTCAGTAGTTTTAGGAGCAGATGTGTGTCTGCTAATAACCCTGGTCAGCCCTTAAAATTAATTCTGAAGCCTTCCAGTTCATATGTGGTAACTCCAAAACACTGAACTCCTGTCAGTGACATTATGATACTTTATGTGTGTCTCCACTTTTAAAAATATTCCTCTAAACATTTAATGTAGCCGTCTTAATACATTTTATTTTTTTTTTAAATAAAAATGTGGGTTGTATCATGTGTTGGATAATGAAAAACCTGACCTATCTTGTGAGGAAGATCATGAATGATCTTTAAATATATGCAAAAAAGGACCATGTAGGTGTTAATTGCCCCAAATAGTGACATCAAATCTCAGGACAAGAAGAGGGCTTAAGAAGGCATGTCTTACAGATGTGGTCTTACTGGAATGACCCAAATGTCAAAGACAACCTGATCATGTACTGCTACAGGATGAGACTATCCATTTCCAGGATCTATTGTTAAATTAAAAACAAAACAAAACAAAACAAAAAAACAATGTGCTAAGGTTGTATATAATATGTTTCTTTTTGTGTATAACCAGGACACATTTTTGGTTTGCTTGTATTTGCACAAAGAAACCCTGGAAGAATAAATAAGAAGCTAAGTAATAAGAGTAGAGCAATAGAGTGGATGGGAAAGAGGTGGAAACACAACTTCTCAGACTTCATCTTTATGTTTCTTTGACTTTGAATTATGTTTTACTTATGATGTTTTACTAAATTACTTGAATTATGTTTTACTTATTACTTTGAAAATGTTTTTCTTATTAAACCCAAAAAACGTTAAAAGACAATGACACAAGATGTTTCTTAGAAAACTTTTCCTAAATGGGATGTTTATAGAAAGTGTGGCATTTGAACTTAAGAATAGTTGCCATAGATGTAGAAAGGCCAGTTCCTAAAAATGGAGGATGTGGTCCCAGTTTGGCCACAAAATACTTTGACATTATTAACACTGGATTGGTAAGTGCACTTACTGTGCAATATCAGTCATGTTTCCAGTAAATATGAAGAGACTGTCTGGAGCATTCTGATGAGAAATATTTTGAAGCTGTATCCAGGTACAGTAGAGAAGTTTGCTTTAATATATTAGCTGTTCCTGTCATTGTCATGGGTAAGGATGGGAGAGTGACAGCATATATGCTTTTTCCTATTCTTCCTGTGATTCTTTGTCATCAGCTATAAGATTAGGGGATTGGACCAGATGATCTTTAGGGCACCGTGTAGTTCTAGAATGTTAATAACAGACAGAGTACATTCAAAATGAGAATGAGGGAGGAGGGCGAGAAGGGAGCTGCCACAGAGCTCAGAGTGTGGCTCTTTAATGCTGTATTTAGTGGTGAAATATGAAATGAGCTATGTTCAGATGAGTTTCACCCAACTGTGGGTAAACAGGCATCTGGGCCCAGAGTATCTTTCAGGACTCCACAGTCATTCAGTGCAATTAATTCTACACTTTCTCAGAGAACTTACTGGAGGTGATTCTTGGAATATGGCAGACTAGATGTCCTTCATTCCCACTCCCCTTTCTGTAAAAGTATAAAAGGGAAACTGCTAGAGGAAATTCAGAAAAGCCTTTGAGGCTGCTAATACCCTGTAATGCAGAAGAAGAGTTAAGAGGTTGTTTTTCCTTAAAGCTGGGTTGAAATGGATTTTTTTTGTTTTGCTTCTTTAGGACTCAGCTAGTAGAATCGTATGGGTCCTCATGCAAAAGAGCTGCCTTGTCCACTTGATGCATGTGGCTTCTTATGAACTGCACGATCCTACTGTTTTCTGAAGTTTAAGAGCCTGGTTTTAAGTTGGTAGGAAGCCACATTCACATGAGGAAGGGGACTAGCTCCCCATGATCTGAACAGGATGTCAGGCAGTGGTCCTCCAAATCCCGAGCTCACTGTGGGAGAGGAGGCATTTCAGAGAGGAGTCTGCAGAGAGGAAAAGTCACATGAAGAGCTGACCTCAAGCCCACTTGAGATGGCAGCTCCCTTCTCCCCCCTGCAGCCTGGAACCTCCTGGGTGCTAGAGCTGCTGGAATAACAGGATGGACCCAGCCATGTCATTTGCAGACTGCTGGCTCTGCTTCACACTCTTCCCCCAGTACCCAAGTCTGATAAATTCTTCTAGACTATACTGTCCAATATGACAACCTTTGGTTACATGTGATCTTTAAATTCAAAGTAGTTAAACTTAAAAAAAATTCAGTTCCTCAGTTGCACTAGCCACATTTCAACTACTGAATTGGATAGCACAGATACAGAACATTTCCACCTTCACCAAATGTTCTATAGGATGCCGCTGCTTAAAGTTGGGATGAAATGTATATCTAGAAGTCACCACAGACAAATGGATCTACCAGTGAGAAGGTTCTGGCTTGTTAAACACAAGCAAGAGCCTCTGTAACTTATCTTGCCCCAAAGCTCCCCAGATGGTGGTCCTTCCAGCCTTGCTCCATTGCTTAAAAGGGGAAAACCAGAGTTTCCCTCTAGTATCCAACAGTGCCTTCTAGGTTATTTGCATTCAGAGTCTGGTCTGTGGACCAGTGCTGATCTATGAACTGCTGATGTAGAAACAGAAATGTAACAGTGCCATGATGACCAAGCATGCACTCAGGGGACTTGTCTTGTGGAAAAGGGGGTCTAGACCAGTTCACAGCCAAAAACTCATACGGTTGATTCCATATATAAAAGAGACGAACTAGCATGTCCAATAGAGTCAAACTATACAGGGTTATATTTTAAAGTTAGTATTTAGATTTAAGCCCAAATTTATATAGAATATGAAATATGCTACTCTCATTAAGATAATTTAAATTTAATTATAATTTTATAAGATGCATCATTATGACTTGCTATTGATAAGGACAGAAGAGTAGAAATATGAATAAGGATAGAAGTAAAATTTGGTAAAGTTATTGTCACTTGCTTTATTTTGGATAAAAGTTGAGAATGGATATTCTGAACTTGATAAAATACTTAAAAAATCTCTTATTCCATTCTGCCAATATACTCTATCTTGCTTTCCTACTATCAATATTATTAAAAGAAAACATACAAACTGTATTGATATTCATCTTACCAGTGAGTAGCATCATCATTGATATCATTTTGATTTAGTTTTGTTAACAAGAAGTAAGTTCTTCTGTAACATAAAAACTTCAAATTTTGATGTGCTTATTTGTTCAAAATATCTATGGAGCAGTGCTATTTCATTCATAACTGCCCATTCATAACTTTTTATTTTAGTCACAGAATGAATAAAGGCAGCAAATATAATAAAGATTCACTATATTTATCTATTATATGCACATTTTGAATGACATTCATGATTTGGTAATTTATTTTTTCTTATTTGTTTTCATTGCATGTATTAAAATTTACTTTTACATCTATTGAGTCTAACAACAAAATTTTGTACTTGTATTTTGTATGTTTTTGCTTTATTTTCTTTATTTTTAGAAACTCATTTATATTGTATGTATAGTATGAATATAGTTTGTCCTTCTAAAACGCATGTTGGAGTTTAATCTCCACTGCAAGGTATTAAGAGGGTGAAAACTTAATCTGACTGTGTTGTATGAAGATGGGATATTTGAAAGGTGATTAGAATTAGATAAGGTCCTCAGGGTGGGCTGCCATGATTGAATATTGGTGGCTTTAGGAGAAAGATCTGGAAAACATATACACATGCACACACACACACACACACACACACACACAACTTATATATACATCTTGACTTTGAACTTTTCAGCTTCTAGAACTGTGAGATATAAGTTTCTTTTATTTATAAATTATCCAGGTTGTAAATTTTTTGTTATAGCATAAGAAATGGACTAAGATCGTAATATATCTTTTTGTGTAAGTTTTTAAAAAATCATTTTTTTGTAGTTGCAAATGGACAGCATGGCTTTATTTGTTTATCTTTATGTGGTACTAAGAATTGAACCCAGTGCCTTAAACGTGCTAGGCAAGTGCTCTGCCACTGAGCTACAACCCCAGCCTGTTGTGTAACTTTTGAGTGGGCTCAATTCTTTAGTCAAGAGAAAGAATACTTCAGAATGAATTTTAAAAATATTATACTGTATGTTATACATAGGAAATTCACCATCCTCCCAGGTGGCCAGAAAGGGTTGAAAAGTTCTTGTAGACGCTGGATAGTCATGAAGTATGGACCATGTCCCATTTTATGTGGGAGGCTATCCAGCTGTGGTTTTAGAGGAGAATGCAAATTAGGTTCCATGCTAAAGAAAATGAACAAACTTGTGTCCCAAAATGTATTACTGTCTTTTTGTGATTCTTCCTGGGAATATTATTCTTCTAGAGGAGGGGGAAGCAAGACAGCTGGGTGGAGAATAAGTCCCTTTGTCTTGCCAAGAATGCAGGTTTCCAAGCACCACTGCCTGCAGTGGCAGTGGCTGATCGGCAGCTTCCTGGGAGCACTTTTTCTGCCTGCTATTCACTCCACGATCCATGAAGGAACCTGTCCTGGCAGGCCCATTCGCAGTCAGGCCCACTTGGGGAGCATCAGGTGTTCCACTAACACTAGTTCCCTTCTGGGAAGCAAGAAGGCCACTGAGGCCCATATACCCCCATTCCTCACCCACACCAACAGTACAACTGTAACTTAATTTGCATTGGCTAATGTCTGTGGATAATCCCTGCCTATTTGACCATCCTTTCATCCCCTGATGTTTCCTTCAACTTCCATATGTTCTTGGGACATCAGAAGACAGATGAGAATAGGACTTGAAAATATTGGCAATATATTTTATCCATTATATAATATAAATCTAGCATAAGTCAAAGTAGGAGATTTGACTAAACCTGATGTGCACAAGAATACTTTCTTTGGATGCAAATGTACAGGAAAAACACACACTGTTGGAAACAAAGTGTGCTTGTTTCTGTCAGTCTTTTCTTTGTTCCTGGTTCTATGATGAGTGTATAATGGATCTTCAATCTATGGTATGAAGTTAGTGTCATTTAGGAAAGTGAATTATATCCACAAACTTGAAGCATAATAGAGATATAATTCAAAATTGTTGTGTGACCTGATCTACAAAGAGAGCTAAAATTACAAGGCTGAGCTAAAAGCAGAAATGAAGAGTACCCAATTAGAATCCTATCAGCAAATAGGATTATTTTGCTTTTCCTTTTTCATGCTACTTGAAGATGTGAGCGGAAGGCTGTTGTTGATGAACTGATAACTTAAAATGACTGAGTTAGTCAGTCAGGGTTAGTCAGGGTTCTCTAGAGTTACAGAACTTGTTAGATTGGTACACAATCAGAAGCTAGATGGGCCACAATCAGACGCTGGATAGTCATCTATAGGCTGGAGACCCAGAGGAACCAGTAGTTGCTCAGTCCAAGAAGCTAGATCCTTAAAAACAAGAGGGATCCAATGATGCAGCCCCAGTCTGAAACTGAAGGCATGGAATCTCCCTGGAGAATCGCAGTGGATCAGTGTCTACTTTAGAGGAGTGAAAGCACAGGAGTCTAATGTCCTCAAGTGATAACATCAGTAATAAAGCTGCATTGGTTAAACAAACAAACAAATGAAAACAAAGACAAAAAACAAAACAAAACAAAAAACAGGAGCCTGAGGAAGCCTGAGGGTATATCATCATCTCTGGAAACACCCTCATGGTCATACCCAGAAGTCTCTTAATCTTAGGCATCTCTCAAGTTAGTCAAGTTGATAATGCAGATTACTATCATCCCTGGGTATTTTTGCATTAACTTTTGCTTTTCAAGTTCAGGATCCATTGGATTATAGAGTGGCATCCCATGTGATGAGAATGATGACAGGTCTTAATTTTAAACACACAGAGGAAGTGAGAACTTTGTTTCCTGTTCATTGAAACAACTGAACATTTTCTTTCTGAGTTTGCCAATATTAGCTGGTGAGCAAGAGAATGAATGCTTTTCATGTTGTTGTAGTTATTCGGTGAGTGTGAGATAAGATTTTTTAAAAAAATTTTAACAGGATGGGTTTGTCTCCCACATGTGTTGGGGGAATTTATTCTCTCCTTGACCACCCTCCACCCTATTCTTAGGATGTAATTAAAAGAGTAAGTCCCTGCACAAAGCCACAGCCATCTGTAGGTGATGCTACAATGGCCTTTGAACAGGAAGTGGGCTAACAGAAACATCAGGGAACTAAAGAAAAGTGACACTCTGCCATATTATCTCTTTTTCAGAATGGCACCCAGAGTAGAATGTAAGTTCTTAAAAATTTTCATCATTTACATTGTTTTCTTGGTATGCTTGCCTTAATACCTAGGATCTGAAAGAAGCAAATATTAGGTGAGCACTTTCCGCTTGTGTACTAAAAATCGAGATTCTTTAAGCTTATCATCATCTGGCAGATACAGAGAACATGGCACAGACAGTCCCAAACACTGATTTTGATGCTTTGTTGGAACTTAGAAATTCTCTCAGGATCCTTCCCAAAACCCTGAAGTTCGTTCTACCACTCTTAGCCAGGGCATCATGCCTCTTACTGTAATCATGGCCTGTTGAGAGGACTCTCCTCACACCATTCATTTGTCTGTGATCTTCCCAAAGCCTAGAATTGTCTGCAAAATAATGTAGAACCATTAGGTGTCGCTGTCTAACATGTAATGTACTCAACGAAAATGAACCGATTTCAATTTAATATTTTAAAAATCACCCAGTTGCTACTGCGAGTCATTGGATCTGTAAATTTTGAAAACATTTGTTTTAACCTGTAGATAAGAAATTCAGCTGGAATAATTGGGGAATATTCAGTCAGAATTTTTTTAAGTGAACAGAATTTCAAAATTTATTTTACTTGCTGGAGAGTTCACAAAAAATATCTTCTAAGCTGGCATTCAGTGTTTATCTTGATTTATTTCAAACTTACATTTTAAAAATTATGTTTTCTGCTGTGTGTTTTTAGTACCCCCACACCTCAATCAAACTGTGCTACTTGCCATTTGTTGCATATTCATATTTGTTGTGATGTTTTATTTACTAGGAAAGTCCTTCTTTTATCCCTTCATTTCATCTGTTCAAAATCTTCTTAATCCTCCAGATAACAGTAAGTCCTCTCTGAAATCTTCCTTAATATTCTCATATAGAAGCACCTATTCCTATTCCTCATTGCCCAATTTATTGTATTTCTTCTGCAGAAGGTAGTAAACATTAGCTCAACTAATATTTATTCTTGTTTTATTGTGAAAGCAAGGACTGTAATATCGTAACTAAAGAACCTAGAACAGTGCAGGCAGAGAATAAAGGCTGGTAGATGTTAATGATGTTAGTAAAGCAAATGAATAAATGATATAAAATTGATAAAGAAGATTTGGTTCAAGTTGACTTTTGAAGCAGTGCTAATTTATTGGGTAATGGAAACAGGCGATACAATGATAATGAAAGAGTAATGATAAATGACAGTATATCAATGTATAAAGAAATGCATCCTACACAGTGCTGTAGGGAGCCAATCAGTGCAATTGATTTATTTGCCATGATAATTGATGACATGAGAAAGTAAACAGCTCATCAATGCAGCAGCATCTCTCTTTTAGGGCTTGTTGCTTTTTAGCCTTGCTGGTCTGCATAAGTAAGAATACAATTAGAAATACAATATATCCTGTCTGTTTTTCATTCAGGAACTTGTTTCACTTTACTCACCATATTGGTGATGATAATCATAAGAAACAGAGAGTGCTTTGAGGACAGGATGGAAAGGAAAATGTTAAGAAGTTGAATTCATCCTTTCCTATCACTCTTGATGCTTGTGATAAGTACTGGTAACCTTACTCACTGTATGGAAATTATCTCAGTCACACTCAGAAGGGACTAGCCCAGAGGCTGATTAGCTGTCCCAGCAAGCAGAGAGTCTACAAATACTGATTCTCTAAATGCTCAAGAACTGTCCATGCTCACTGGCACTTGTCCCCTAGAATCTGGTACAGCATTCGGTGAACTTTCTATTATTTTAATTTTAAAAGTTGGAAGAAACCATTTGCAGAAATTGAAGCAGCTATACATTTTGTTTTATGAAGTTATGCAGGAAATTTAACTTATGTATGCATTTGACATTATTCTCATCTTATTTTTATGCTCTTCTATTTTAAAGATGTTCCTTAAAAAAAAAAAATCTAAAGCAACCTTAAAAAAACCAGAGAGAGATTTCTAATGTGTTATGATGACCAACCAGTGCCAGACAATTCATCTTCTGACCTTCCTGTTGTGATACTCTTGGAAGTACATGGCGCTACAGAGGTATAGTGTCATGGAAAGCACAGAAATAATTTTATGATTGAGCAACATGGAGGGGAATGACCTCTAATTGTCATGTAGATAATCAATGGCCTTGATTTGTGCATCCCCAACAAGGAAGTAGTAGGAAAAGATGACAACTCACTCATTGCTGTGTCTTTCCCAATCTGTGCCCCAGTTGTTTTTTAATGGGGGCTAAAGCTACTCTGTTATCCCTAAGCAGAACCTTGAGAAAATCTATAGAATGTACATAAACTATTAGCCGAGAGCTTTTAAACCTCTATTTGAGCACAGACAATAATGGTTAGTGCAAACAGAGCCTCTTCAGAGGCAGATTTAAGAGAAAGTGAATCGAAGAAGGTGTTCCACATCGCCTGTGCTCCTCAGAGGATTTTTGCTAGGAGATTTGTGAAGAGTTTTCTTTGAACTCTGAGAATGGAATAAATTCCTCTCCCAGTCTAGGGATAAAGGGTGGAGTTTGCTACTTCTAACCCCACACCTAGAAAGGGAGCTTTTAGGAGTCACTCAAGGAGTTTGAAATGTTCAAAGACAGACGGGATGGTGTCACATGCTTATCTGAGCATAGATATAGTTGGACAAAGACAGAAATATAGATGTGTGAGTGTGTATATATATATATATATATATATATATATATATATATTTCCTACCTTTATTTTTCTTCAGAGATGGCCTAGAACCAATGCTACTCCAGTAGCAACAAACACAGCTACGACCCAGGTCTTGATTTCTAAATACCATTATCTACCACAAAACTAATTGAGTTTTTTGAAGAAATCATTGGTTATGAGTTTAAGGCAGGAAAAACACAATAAGAGCCTGGAACCTCTTGTGGTACCAGAAGTAAAAAAATGAAGTGTTAAAAGAAAAAAGATAAGACTGTGTGAAAAGGGTCTCCCACCCAGATAGCCAAATCTGGAACCCGTTGAGGAACAGAATATATGATGATGATAATGAATTGTAACCCATACAACAAAATACACACTCAGGATTAATATTTATATAAAGCAATAAATGAGGCAGTAATAAAGCTTTCCATTATTGTAGAAATTTAGAAATAGTGACTTAAGAGGAATGATGGAAACAGAAAATCACTGTTAGGCACACATCAAAGTAATAATTGTTGTAGACATTGATGAAAGCTAAAATTAGGGGGTAAAAGTAAGATGAAAAGGAGAATCTTTGCATAGTTTCAAAGTGTCTCTCCAGAATATATTCATTCATTGCAATGTAGAAAGTAGTAAGTTTATAAGAGGGGTTAACTAACAGGCACTCTTTGGCCAAGTGATCAAAGCTACCATGATTGATATCAACCTTCTGTACCTCCTGATATGATGCACTGAGGCCATAAAATAATTTCTGTGGTCTTCTTATCAAAAATGTACATGTTCAATCTAATCATGAGAAAACATCAGACAAATGTAAATTGAGGAATATTCTAATTACAGGTAGCCCTTCCCAGAAATTTCAAAGTTACGAAAGTAAGGATAGACTGAGGAACTGTCACTAATTGAAGGAGGCTGAGGAGATAAGACAACTAAATGCAATGTTGGTTCCTGCAAAGGATCCTAGTGCAGTAAAGGACATAGAACAATTGGCAAATTTCTACTAAGGGTGTATGTATTAATTAACAGTAGACTATTAATATTAATTTCCTTGTTTCAATAACTGAACTATTTAAGTGTTAATGTTAACATTAAGGAATGCTGGGTGAAGAGTATACAGGAAATCTCTACCCATTTTAGGAAGTTTTTAAAAGTATGAGATTATTTCAATATAAAAAATTTAAAAAATACCAGTAATAGAGTGGAAAGGTAAGTCACAGAGTTGGAGAAGATATTTTACAATATATATATTTGATGTGACTAGCATCTATAATATACAAAGAGCTTATACAAATAAATGAGAAAAAAGGCAGACAATCCAATTGAAAAATAGGAAATTCCTTGAACAGATACTTCACAGAAAATGATATTTAAATGGAAATATTATTATATTTTATAAAAATAGATTAATTAAAATAAATTAATAATAAAAGGTAGGATTTGGAGCAACTAGAACTCTCATGCATAGCTTTAAAAGTGTTTGGTGGAAGCTGTCAAAGTGTATATACACATAAGTTATGATTCACACATAATTATGGCTCTAAAATGTAAACAATGGAAACATATCAATAGGAGGAGGGGTAAATAGATTGTGGTATATTCAAACAATGGGAATACTATACAGCAATGAGAATTAACATGTTCTAGCTATTTACAACCTGAATGGGTTTTAGAAAACATAATCTTGAACAAAGGAAAATAGACAAAAGAGTACATATGGTATAATTTTATTTGTAAAGTTCAAAATGTAAAACTGATCAGTGATGATATGAATCAGAGTACTAATCTCCTTTGGGAAGGATTAATAGTTGGAGGGTGCCTAAGGGAGGTGTCTGGGCTGCTAGTAACTTATTAATTTTTCATTTCCATTGATGGGTGCATGGGTATGTATGCTGTATGGGTATGTATGCTAAAAATCCATGAAGTCGCATCTTTAAGATTTGTAAACTTTTCACTAGTTAAATCACATCTCAGTTTAGAAGTTTACATTAATCAGGAAAAAACAAAACGTCAAAGTAAAGCAAATAATATAGGACTGTGGCCTCCTTAATATATCATGAGCATGCTTGTTCAATGTGCAAGTTTGACACTCATATGTATCACACAGAGAGAGTGCGTGCACATAAAAAGACCTGTACAGAGTCAGATTGTGCAGGAATTAATATACTTATAGTAAGGAGTCTGACATTAAGGCTAGATCCTCCAGGGTCTCCCAGGAAACACCTAGTGGGGCTAGGCTTACCCACCTTCAGTCAAGGCCTGAGAGGAGGAAGCCGCCAGAACTGGGAAACACTGAATAGGAACAAAGGAGAGACTGTCTCTGTCGTTTGGCAATTAGCAGATCTCCTCAAGATTTCTCCCTGTCCAAATATGTGTAAACAAGGGGGAACAAACGCCAAGCGGAGGCTTTGTAAAAGTCCCTTATAACATAAAAGACACCATAAAAAAAAGAGTGAAAGGTTAACATGGTAAAAAATAAACATTTACAATGCACCTGCTTTGAGCTTTTAAAAAACAAAATAGGAGATCTGTGGAAGAGCATTTAAAAGAGGAGTTCATCAAGATTTTTTTTTTTTAAAAGAACTACCAACGCCAAGAAAAGAAACCACAGAAATTAAACTCCATCCAAAATTAAAATCCACATTGAAAA
Source organism: Ictidomys tridecemlineatus (assembly GCF_052094955.1). Classification (NCBI taxonomy): domain Eukaryota; kingdom Metazoa; phylum Chordata; class Mammalia; order Rodentia; family Sciuridae; genus Ictidomys; species Ictidomys tridecemlineatus. Next base: position 77,151,412 of record NC_135481.1, on the reverse strand, counting down.
GAGTGTGGAATGTTTTATATAATGAAGGGGGAAGAGAGAAAATAATAAGAAAGAAAATGATAGATTTTGGGGAAAGGAATATGAAGCTATGAATAATTGGCACTCTTGAGAATGAGAGTAAATGAATAGAGTAGAAACTATAATTAAGTGTATAATCAAAGACATGGAAAGAAGAGTTGCTGGATCTGAAAAAAAAAATGCCCAAGACTATAGATTGTTTTGGGAAAAAAAATGAAGAGAATGAGGAGCCTTAGGCATATGTTAGCAAAAATTTGAATTTCTCGTATAAAAATAATTTAAGGTTTTTGAGTAAGAAAAACAAGTGGTTTACTTGACAGGGTATAAAGATCAAATTGGTCCTTAAGGTACCATAGTTAGAATACAGATGTGTGTGTAGAGGGAAGCCCAAGAAATTGTTTTAAGTGGGGTGCCCAAATGAAATGTAAGAATCAAAAGAGAAGACAGAATGAAAAATACATCAATGATATTTTAAGTGGGTATTCTTAGGTTGTACTGGCAAGGATTTGGAAATAAAACACTATTAAACTAATATTCCTAGTACTATTGGATTTGTAATTTCAAAAACATATAAGTTCAAATAGGATTTTGAAAAAAACCTCTTTATTATGTCCATTAAGAACCTAGCTTTATATTACCCAAATCACTGAGTAAAACAGAGATATGACTGAACTCACTAAGTATATGTATATGTAAGACTGAAAGTCAATTCAGCAGAATGCTAATAGTGGTTACCTCTAGTTACTGAGATTAGGGGTCGATTTATATATTCTTTCTTATGTTTTTGCATTTTATAAACAGAAAAAAAATTAAAGATGAAAATCAATAAAAAATAAAAACAACAAATGTTTTCTGTTCATAGAAGGAAAAAAGCAGAATCAGGCTATTATTGAAGTATTCAGCTAGATTTATTTTCTTACTGCACCTGTGAATAATTATGGTCATCAAATAGGAGCAAAGCAGGAAAATCTCTGAACCCATTTCAAGGTTCTAATAATATTGACAATGCATCGAGTCTGTATCTTGTTTATGAAGCCATAAAATCCTTTTTGGGCCATTAGAGCTGTCTTATGTAATGCTAACAGATGTATCATTCTCCACCTTTACAAAGCCAGGCCCATTATCTTGAGTAGAGTATCATTAGTGATCAGTCTCTTAACTTTGCATTGGATTGTGAGCTCGATAAGTAAGAGATTCAGGTAAAGATAGATTCTAATGGCCAGATGTTTAATTCCAAACTTAAATTTAATCTCCTTGTGAGCTGAGCTGTACCACAGAAAGACCTAAGTGGTTGAGAAAAACAAAAATAAACACACTAACGATCATAACTACCTAACCGGGTTAGAAGGCCTCTTTGGTGTCTGTTCCCTGAGTCCACACAGTACCAGCTGTCTAGATTTTACTACACAGTGGATTAGAGAAAGTCAACCCAAGTATGAATGTGCTAATGTCAGAGAAGTTTTCTTGCAAGGCCTAGAGAAATGCAGGTCTAAGGCAGCCATACCTGGGCCATCCTGAGATTGGAGGAAACTGTCTTGAATCCATTTTAGTGTAGCAATTTCAGCATGAGAAAAAAAAAAAAGGCAAAAAGAATTCCAAAGAATTCTAAGAGAACAAATAAAAATAATCTCTCCATTTTGAGGAAGCTGGAGTTTTAATCTTTCACCAAGATCTCTCTTCTGGCTCAATATAGCTTTAGACTTGACCCATTCCTTAAATATCCAATGCTCTGAAGTCTTTGAGTTTAGAAAAAATAAAGAACCCAGATAAACAGGTTAACTGAATAAAAACAACTGGTAAAGAAGTAACTCAGTGCTACCGTAAGCCTTAGTTTGGCAGCATGGGGAATCTAGACGTGAGAACTTTCCTTCATCAAGCTGAATGAAGACACATTTTAACCTTCCTAGTTAAAGAGTTTAATTTTCACATACTTCCCCCTTGCTTTAGGAGCAGCTTCCTGTTTCAGGTCCCCACCTCCTAACCCACAACATCTTGGATTAATAGAAGCAACAATCAGTGGGCTTCCATCCACATGGACTAAACAAGAAGAATCTGAAGTCATACCTGGTTGGAGAATTCTGAAAGGTGGTTATTTCCTTTGCTTATAACTCCCGTCTCACTGCCTTGGCTGAGTCATATGGCTATGAAACTGATAGGCAGCTGGACCCAAGAATGGCCTTGGGCTATGTAGGAATTCTGGTGAGCAGAGTTAGTGGGAATTTTCTTCTTTGTGGGCTTGGTAAGAACTTGAGAGACAGCACTATCATATCCCTGTGGAAAAGACCAGGAGGAAGAGGCACTTGGGAAGAACTTGGCCTGAAGAGATCTATGCCCACCATATTTTCCCCAGAGTGGCAGAAGTGGGAGCAACATTAGGATTGTATAAATATATCAGAGATTCCAGGGCCCAACTGGCCAAAAGTGAGCTGAGTATGAGTGGACTGAGTCTGTCCAGTTAGGAGGCTGAGAGATGGTCAGGCATGAACTCAAAAGAGTTATCATCGTTGACAACAACTTATCTAAAGGACCCAGCAGTAGAAAGGTGAGTAGTCAATACAAACAAAACACTTGCTTGGCAAAAAAGAATTATAGGAAGAGAGAGAAGATCATTTAAGTGCGTGTTCTCTCTCTCTCTCTCTCTCTCTCTCTCTCTCACACACACACACACACACACACACACACACTCACAAATCAAGAGTATTGAAGGAGATTTAAGGATAGCACAAACAAGACTTTCTGTAATTAAAAAGTCATTATTCTTTAACTAATGAATTCAGTGGCTGATTTGAAGGATAGGAAGATCACTTTTAAGTTAGAAATTTGTGGAAAATTATCAAAATTGGAAATCAGGAAAATAGATGGTTGCTTTCATAAGACCCACTGTGTTTATTGCAGGAATTCTAGAAGGAGAAAGAGGAATGGCACAAGGAGAATAAATAATCAAATAGCAGCAGGATATGCCCTTGATTTGAAGATTTAAAGCTAAATCTACACTCTGAAAGTGCTCACCATGTTCCAGTAGATTGCCAGAACAGACATATTGTGCCAGAGTAAAAATTCTTGAGCTCCATCAGAAAAAAAAAAAAATCCCCAAATTGGATACAGGTTGAAGAGATTGTTAGGTGCTTTTTCTCAGCAGGTCTGGCTTGACTTTCTATTGACTAAATTATTTTACAAGTTTGTAGTGGCAGAGGTTAACATGTATATTTTTGTCTGGCAAAGATGAAAATTTCTGTTTGATGGAACAGATAACCCCAAAGGATGCAGCTCATGGCCCTTAAGACATCAAATAATTTAATAGCTAAGCCAGCAATTTTGTCTTAATAGTCTTTTATTAAAGTATATATATATAATCTACCTACCTTCCAGAATCCTCTTAAAATCTATTAAAAAGCATTTTATTGGTTATCTAATCATTTAATAGATTAAAGGGAAACTGACATGTGTTCATTTTATATTGTATGAGAATTATGGTTTTACCTTTTTGAAAATGATTCTTGTAATAGTTTTGGAGAAAATCCACTAAACACCCTTGTGCACTCACCAGAAGAAGCTACATTGGAGCTGTGGACCTCACGGGATTCAAATGCTCAAGCGTGTCCTTCCCTGACCGCTGGAGTAAATCCCAAGCAGCAACAGAAGTTTAACTTTGCTGATGCTCTGTTTTTTGCTTTTCCCCTCTGTATTGATTTTTTTTTGTGCTTTTGCTTTTTCTGTTTCCTGTATGGTCGATAAAGTCATTCCCAGTGGTGGCAGCAATGGTTGGGAATTTGGTTTTATGGTCTGACCATTGGTGATTTCTGTCAAATGGATGATGGAAATCCAGTCTCTGAAGGGTAAGAAATAACAGCATTTGATTTGTTAATCTTTGACTTTTCAACTACTTGCAAACTCCAATCAATTGAAAAATATTTTCTGACCATTGGGAAGGGCAACAGCTCTTGAAGTCCAGACTGGCAAGTTTTTATGATTCTGGGTTTGCTTTTGATCTGCAGTTGGAGTCGTACAAGTGACCTGAAAGCTATGTGCTTGTAATTCAGAGAAGCCCTTGCCTTTCCTGAGTGAATGTGAAATACTTTTACTTCTGGAAGGTCTTACTGTTAGATACAATTAAAGGAGTTCTGCTGTGACCAGGTTTTAGAGATAAACAAATGCTTATATAAATCAAAATAATAAAGAATCTAATCTTTTATGCTTTAAATATACTAGATTTTTGAGGAAAAATTTTTTTCTTACAGAATCACTATATAATAGAAACATTTTAGGAATCTAAGCTCACATAATTAAGATGAATCTTTGCACAGACTAGAGTGGATTAATAATTCATTTTTTTGATCTGTTAATTTTTGAAGTAATACAGAATATTGTTTTAAAAATATAATTTGGATGTTTTCTCATGAGATTAGTTAATGAATGCCTTAAAATTTTTTACATTGTCTTACTGATGAAATAAACTACTATTTCATATATGTAAAGCTTAAAATTAAAAAAATATTAATTTTGTTATTCTGACATTTTATGTTAGAAATTATGTTTTGTAGTATGTTAGTTTGAACACAATTTCTAAATCCTTAGATAATTTAAAACCTTGAAAATTTTCAAATTACATTAATCACAGAAAAATCTATAGGTAGAAAATTTACAAATAGTATTGATTCTGAAACATTGATTACTTAGCATAATTTTAAGTTCATAAGCTTTTGTGTCTGATTTGGATGCACTATGTTTTTGTAATATTCATGTTAATGAATGCTTAATTTTAAAATGGTGCATGGGGGGCTGGGGATGTGGCTCAAGCAGTAGCACACTCACCTGGCATGCGTGTGGCCCGGGTTCGATCCTCAGCACCACATACAAACAAAGATGTTGTGGCCACCGAAAACTAAAAAAAATAAATATTAAAAAGTTTTCTCTCTCTCTCTCTGTCTTTTTTAAAAAAAGTGGTGCATGGGCTTTTGTTTTTGTTTTTTATTTTTCAAGGAAAAAGGAGAGTGATTTGTATGAAATTGAAATGTTATTTTATTCTAGAATATAGATAGCATAGTGAAGAACAAAATGTGAATATGTATAGAAAGTTATAGAGGCTTATGAGCAAAATGAATTTTATTTGCTTTGAATTATAATAACTGAATCTGAAAAGAAATTATAAAAAGTATTAAAATTTTGGCAAAATTGTTGTTTTGATTTTTTTTTAAACCAGATAATGTAAGGAACAAAAGGAGTTTGTGAATCTCTTTCTGTCAAATATCACTAATGATAAACTAGAATTTAAAAATTTCTCCATTAAAATGACAAATTAATCTTAGAATTTGAATAAATTACATATGATATTATGCATCTCCTATAAAATCTATTCATAGTAAAGAATACATATTTCAGCAGAATAATTTTATTTGCTTTTTGTTACTTTCATAGTATCCTTGTTATTTTTTAGAGAGAAAGAAAGAAAAAAAAAGCACAAAACCCCCAAAAGCCCTCAAAAACTAACCAACTAAATAAAGCACACAAACACACACACACACACAGAAACCCCAACCCCCCAAACAAAAAACCCACAAGTTTCCTTATTTGTGAAAGAGCTACAGTTCCTTACAATCATTTTACCTTGTTAAGTGTTATTTTGAAATATCTTGTCACTTTTATTAAATAGATAACCATGTACTATTTCTCTACATCCAAGGTGCTATCTTAAGCAATTTGCCAAATCTCTTTCAATAACTCTTGATTTTTGTCTTTCCAAATTCAGACCCTAAAATTGTATTTAATAAAAACAGTATATCTTTTATACCTAAAACTTTCTTTGTGAGTTCTTAGAGAGTTCCTGAAAAATTCAAAAGGGTTTATTATTTCACCTTATGAAGAGGAATACTAGAAATAAATGTTTGCATTGCTCCATATTTCACAATTAGCTTAACAGTGGTTGTAAGAACTCTATGGGAGGAATTATCAAATGAAAAACATGCTTAATCTTTCCTAGTTAAGTTTGAATAGGCAAAATGTTATTAATATAAATATTTCAGAAACCATACACTTTATGGGAAGGCTCTGGAGATTTATCAGCATTCTCATTAGTCTTATCATCAGAGAAAATATTGATCACACCTTCATGAAATAGTGATGCCCTGTACTCCAATAGAGGGTATTATTTCCTTTTATTCTGATAGCATTGGTCATTGTAATAAACTGATGGCAGTCATTGTTTCATTATTAAACAACTTTCAGTTTATGTTAGATATTTACATAAATGCTCTTTTCCATGCTTTAGATTAGCATAATGTATTTTTGGAGACTCAGGAGAAGAACCAAATCAGGTGCTCTATTGTTGATACTTTCAAAGAACAGACACTGGATATTTACTTCTGAGTTCTCATTCCTTAGACAACTTTTAGATTGCCAATGGATTGAGTTAGGAATTTCAGTACTCTTTTCAGGACTGAAGCAGATGAAGGCAGAGGGCAAATTCTTGGGCTAAAGACCCAGTGGAACAAGAGTGAATTATAGTCATATGTTTCTTAATGAAGGAAGTATGTTCTGAGAAATGTGTTCTTAGGTGATTTAATCATTGTATGAATGTCAGAATGCACAAACTAATTGGGCAATGAGGTCACTAGGCAAAATAATCTGATAGGACCACTGCTAAATATGTGATCAGTGTTGACCAAAGTGGTTATATGCTGCAGTCTGTCTGGGCACAAATCATGAGCCACTGAAGCAGGAACAAACTTTATTTCTGAACTCCACCAGCACACTCCACACACGCTCCCCGGGAATTCTCCCCAACGCCACAAGTTCCTCCAGGAACCACCAACGGGAAAATCCCTCCTCCGGCACTTCCCCAACCAATGGGAACTCTTCGGGAATCCCTGCGAGAGCTCAACCGAAATTCAACCGGAACTCTGCAAGAAGTTAAAAGTCATTATCTTAATGGCTCGCTGGCATCACCTCGGCTGTGGCCATCAACAGTTATACAGCTCACACCTGTACACAGGACTAAATGCACTGATAAGAGAAATTAAATTTTGGTTATTAGTTTGAAATATTGTTTTTTTGGGGGGGAGGGATACCAGGGATTGAACTCAGGGGCACCTGACCCTGAGCCACATTCCCAGCCCTATTTTGTATTTTATTTAGAGACAGTCTCACTGAGTTGCTTAGCACCTTGCTGTTGCTGAGGCTGGCTTTGAACTCAGGATCCTTCTGCCTGAGTTTCCAGAGACCCTGAGATTATAGGCATGTACCAGTTTGCCTGGCAGTTTGAAATATTGTTGATGTTATTTATTTATTTATTAAATGAGGTAATTTTTTTCCCATAGATTTATTTTATTCATTTATTTTTTATATGATGCTGAGGATTGAACCCAGGGCTTCACACTAGGCAAGTGCTCTCCCACTGAGCCACAACCCCAGTCCTTGTTGATGTTATTTTTAGTGTGCTGTTTGTTAGTGGCTATATGAGGAAACCTATTTCTTCTTCAGCTATGTATCACTAGCTCTCAAAATTATTTGATTAAATATTTACTAAATAATTTCTTTAAATTATTAAATTTTAAAGCTGATCGAGTATTTTAATAATACTCAATTCTCATTGACCCTTCAGAATTCAGAAATACCTCTACTGAGTGTTCTTCCTTCAACAGCAATAAATCTATTTGCATAAATTCAGTAAAACTCTGTTCTCATTTTTACTACACTATAGTTGAACAAGTTGAATGTGCAGCAGAGTTCATACCTGGAATGCTGTATCTAAGAATACATTCATTTGGTCAAGTATGACAAGCCCCACTGTTAACAAGCAAGATTTGGCCTACCTATTTATTATGTATTACTTCTCAGAAAAAATTACTTGTTAAAAAAATTAGTCAAATAAGAAATGAATAATATCAGGCACTAAAATAAGGGAAGACAAAGAAGAGAGAAAACAGTGACAGTTTAATTGTTCATTTTATAGAAAATGATAGGTTGGCTGAAAATTGCATAAGGGTTTAACTGGGCCTCGTGAAATATGGAGAATCTACCACAAGGAAAATTCTAAAGACAACACATGATAAAAAGTACTACAATATCTGTCATGTATAACTAATTAGAACAAATTAAAAAATTAAAAATATGTACTACAATGTACCTAGTATGTCTCTTCTGATATTCAAACACCTTAACATTCTCTGCTTATTCTTTGAGAGAAGGTTGTAACACTAGAAAAATTAAAAATAAAAGCTGCTTTTAACTATAAAATGGCTACCTCTGAAGTAGTATTTGGGGCTATGACTCTGAATATGAAAAGCAAATTGGAGCAAGTACAGAGAGAGAGAGAGAGAGAGAGAGAGAGAGAGAGAGAGAGAGAGAGAGAAATGTACCACAATGTGACAAACTATCTCAGTAAAGATTAGAATTGGGTAGAGCAAAATGTTCTAACAGTCTTATGGGCAGGTGTGTATGTTAAGGGGTGGAGACTGTATGAAGAGATCCAAAAGTATTACTGGGATGAGGGGAAAGGACAGGGAATAGAACATTTGTAGAGGAGTGACAGCTATTTTGCTTCAAATATCAGGAGAGAAAAATGCATCTGGTTATGAGAGCAGCTAAGTGGAATATATTCCTTAAAAGAAGAAAATATTCTAAATAAGGGGAAAAAGTGGATTGAATAGCAATTTCATTTGATTAGAAAAAAATGACTGGGAAAATAGGCAATTGAAACAAAAATTGATAATAAGCATAAAAAAGATTGGAAGCAACAAACTCAAATATATCAGTCATTTTGCTAAATGTAAATGCACTACATTCCATTATTGAAAGATAGACTTTCAGACTGGGTTAAAAATCAAAATGTAGCTAGGCAATTTATTGTGGTTTAGATATTAGGTGTCCCTCAAAAGCTCATGTGTGAGACAATGCAAGATAGGTTAGAGGTGAAATGATTGGATTATGAGAGCCTTAACCTAATCAGTACATTAGTCCTCTGATGGGGATTAACTGGGCAGTATCTGTAGACACAGGTAGGGTGTGGCTGGAGGAGGTAGATCATTGGTGTGTGCCTTTGGGGTGTATATTTTGTCAATGGTGGGGTGTTGAGAGCCACAGCCAAAACAGCCCCAGTAAACTTCCAGCTGATTGGCTCACAGCGGCCCCAGCAAACTTCCAGCTGATTGGCTCACTGCAGCCCCAGCAAACTTTCAGCTGATTGGCTCCTCTGCGGTGATACTCATTGGGCTGTTTCCTCGCCCTTTCAGACCACGGAGTTGCTCATTGGGGGACTCTTTTGGCTTCGCCCACGTGACCCAGCCAATCGGCCTCAAGAGCCGGAGGAGTGGGGAGGGGGTTTGAGAGGCTCACTGGAAGCTGGTGGTGGCAGTTGGGCTCTGAGGGAATTCCTGAAGAGCTCCTGTGGTGTGGCCTGTGTATTCTAAAAATAAAGTTTTTCTGCTTGACAAGTGGCTTGTGAATTGTGCCCAGCCAGACTGCGGCAGTGGGGGAGTATCTCTCTTTCTGTTTCCTGGTTCCATATCCTGAGCTGCTTTATTCCATCTTTCTGCCAGGATGTTCTGCCTCACCTTGAGCCAAATGGAGTTGGCTACCTATGGACTGAGACCCCTGAAACCATGAGTCCCAAAATAAATTTTTCATTCTCTAATTGTTCTTTTCAGGTATTTTTGTTCACAACAACAACAACAACAAAACCTGACTAAAACAATTCTTATAGGGAATTCCCTTAAAGCAAAATGAGTTACTGAACATAAAAGAATAAACAAAGGAAGAATTAGCTAATGCAAAGAAAAAAGGAGTCAAACTGGGATATAAATAACAAAAAGCAGAATTTAATGATAAAAGCACTAAATCTTTATTATTTTTCACAGGAAATAGGAAATTATCTTGTCAAGACACAATTTATGAGGAATATATAGCTATCAAAACATTTCATTATCAACTGATACAGGAGATAAATAAAAATACTTGAAATTCAAGTAGAAGTTGAAAATACAAACTCTGTTTTAGTGGATGACTTTATTATGTCCATTTCAGAAAGAAAGACATAAAGAAAAAATATAATTATTAAGCATCCTTGTATCAGAAAAAATATTTTGTATGTAACAATTATAAAAATTGGCCATGCATTTGGCTATGAGAAAAATATTTTAAAAAGCAAAAAGTAGAGATTAAAAAGACATCTTAGAAGTTACATTCTCTGTAATTCTATAAAAATAGAAAAAAATTAAAAAGTTGCTTGGTAAAACGTTAGCAATTTGCAAATCAAAAATTATATTCATATATAATCCCACTGATCAAAAAAGTAAATAAAAAGAAAGTAATTTCAGAAAGATCTTAAATCTTTCTGAAATTATTTCTAATCTTATTTCTAAATCTAGCAGGATGCAGTATAAATTGTACTTTATTATTTTGTAGTGTCAGTTTTCTAGCTATAAATTCTTTAAACTTTTGTGTATCATGGAAGGTTTATATTTCATCTTCAAATATAAAACATAATTTTGCTGGATATAAGATTCTTGGTTGGCACTCATTTTCTTTCAGAGTTTGATATATGTTGTTCTAGGATCTTCTAGCTTTCAGGGTCTGTGTTGAAAAATCTGCTGCTATCCTAATTGGCTTTCTCCTATATGTAATCTGATTTCTTTCTCTTGTGGCTTTTAAAATTCTCCCCTTATTCTGTATGTTGGGCATTTTCATTATAATGTGCCTTGGTGTGGATCTGTTGTGATTTTGTACATTTGGCGTCCTGTAGGCTTCTTGAATTTGGATTTCCAATTCATTCTTCATGTTTTTAAAGTTTTCTGATATTATTTCATTGAATAGATTTTTTTATTCCTTTGGTTTGGACCTTTATGCCTTCCTCTATTCCAATAACTCTTAAATTTGGTCTTTTTATGCTTTCCCATATTTCTTGAATGTTCTGCTTATGGTTTCTTATCATTATCACTGTGTGATCTATGTTCTTTAAAAGATTATATATTTTTGTCTTCATTTTATGATGGTCTGTCTTCCAAGTGGTCTACTCTGTTGGTGATGCTTTCATTTGAGCTTTTAATTTGGTCTATTGTTTCTTCCATTTCAAGGAATTCTGTTTTTTTTTTTTTCAGAACCTCTATCTCCCTGTTAAGGTGATCTTTTGCTTCCTGTATTTGTTTATGTAGCTCCTTGTCGAAGTGATCTTTCACTGCCTGTATTTGCTCTCTTATATCTTCCTTGAATTCACAGAACGTTTTAATCATGTACATCATAAACCCCTTCTCTGTGATTTCTTCTGCTGTGGCTGCCAATGATTCTAATGAAGAGATGTCTTCATTTATTTGGGGCACTTTCTTCCCTTGTCTTTTCATGTTGCTCCTGTGTCTTCCTTTCCAGCTCTGTGGGTCTAGATTGTTATTGTTTTTACCCTATAAGTTTGCAGTGCTCTCATAGGGTTCCAAAACCTCTCCTTTGTGGAGAAGGACAATGTTAACAGATCCCAATATCAACAATGTATTACCTATAGCATTTTGTTATTAAGATGTTTACAGTTTAGTTTCAATGTATTGGATTCAATTATTATCTAAAATATAATCAGTAATTTTGTAAAAAGGTTTATAGTTTCTGATGGTGGACAATAAACTGAGGGTAGGGCGTAGGATGATATGCTGAGGAGGTAGGATGTGAGGATACAGAGTTAACGTATCTTAGGAAGTGTGAAGGAGAAATCTAATGACAAGGGTTACTAGCAAGAGAATAGACAGGAAGGAATTTAGGGTAGGCACGTACATGGGATGACAGTAGAGTACATAAAACAAACACACATATGTATTTAGAAAAATACAGATGTTAAAACAGTAAAATTTGGAGGGGGAAAGAAAAATGAAAGAATAAAAAGGAAAAGAAAAAAATGGCATATACAACACCTCTATATTATAGTTTTCAGATAACTCAGTTCTCAAAGTCCTATTTCATGCAAAGTTTTTGGTTTCACATATGTTGGGGATGTGAGGGCCAGAGAATAAAGGTGTAGAAGAGAAAAAACAAACAAACAAACAAAAAACTCAAAAGAAGAAACCAGGGTTGTAGTTAGCTTTAGAGATCCGTATCTTTCCTTCGTCTCTTCTCATCCAATAGGTGGGGTCATCTTTTATAAGCTGGTGTCTCTGCCCTCTCGATGGTGGAGGTAACCAGGGTGGGAAGCCTGGATGCAGGGAGTGGCACCAACAGTCCCTGTGGGGAGACTGCACCTCATGAGTCTCTTTTTGGGACCACTTGTATGACTTGAGCGCCTGGTATTATCTCCCTCTCTTGCCTGGAGATTTCCCAGTTCCTGGTCTCTCTGTTAGGCTCCAAACTTTAGCCCTATCTCCCTCTCCTCTAGCAGTTCCCAACTGAGGAACCTCTCACCCCTGGGGCTCCTGTGGGTGGCTCCATGGTCACACTGCATGCCTGTGTTGGGCAGCTGCTGCAGTCCGGCTGCAGCAGAATAGCCGGGGGGTGACGAACAACTTGTGTAGATTGATACAGCAGGAGTAGGAGCCGTTTATTGTAGGACAGGAGGGGTATTTATACATTCCACACAGCTTATCTAATTAACATAAACTGGATACATCAGTCAACCAATAAGAAATCTCCACACTCAATGGCTCGCTGGCCTTACTTCACAAACCACTCCCTCTGGCATTTTGCCAGGTGCCATCCAGACTTGTTTACAGACGCTAACATTCCCCTGGCAAAATGCCAGGTGCCATCCTGACTTGTTTACAGACTCTAACAGGCAGCTACTGTGTTGGGTTACCACAGCTGGGGAGGGGGGAAGGTTGGAAACCTGGTGCCTGGCTGCTGGAGAACCGTTCTGGGAACTTCCCCCAGCTAATATGGCGAGAATGTTGAGCCAAGATGGCGCTAGAGTGTCTGGTGAGGTGGGGGGAGCCAGGCGATGGTGTTGTGCTGTGGGTAGGTAGCAGCTGAGTGACCTGAGTGGGAATGGAGCAAAGTCTTGACGAACTGCAGATGTGTTGATAGGTTATTCTGCTAAGGTCCTCGCTGAGTCGTGTATGGGCTATAACTTCAGGCTTTGGGTCTTGCTGGAACACTGGGCATCCTACTCAAATGCTGAGGCCCAGAGCCCCGTGTGGGTCACAGCACTGGTGATTTCTGTGGAAAGCAGCTGGTAGAGGTCCTCTAACACTCTCATAGATGGAGTATTCCGACTTGGTGAGATCTGCTGACAGGGTGGTGTAGTGCAGGGGGCAGCTCACTCCCTTCCTGCCACCATGTTTTCAAATTGTATTTTATTGTTAAGGACCAAATAATACTTGAAAAAAAGTATAATATTGATCCACATACTACTAAAGAGATCATGGATGGGAACAGAAATAAAAGCCAGGCAACAAACACAAATACATATAGAAATTTAGTAAAATAAAAGCTATATTTCACAGTTATTACAATAGAATAAATTGTTCAGTAATTTTTTTGGGGGGAAGTGCAACCAGTTATGTGTTACTTGGAAACAAATTAGCTCTTATAACTTTCACTATATATCAGTATAATTCCTTGGGTGAAGTAAATACTTAGATGTATTGAGGGAAATTATATGTCTTAAAAAGATAAGTGAATATTTATAAAATGCATTTGTCTATGGGGAAATTATCTAAGCAGAGTTGGGTAGAAATAAAAATGGCCAACAAATTTGATGGTTTTCAACTCCTAAACATTTAAAACTTTCATACTTCAAAATTACAAGAGCAAACTAGAAAAAAGGTAATCGTGGAGAGTTCATAGGCAAGGACATAAATTCTTTAACATATAATTCAACTTAGAATTCAGTAGAAGAAAGTAAAACAGCAATTCTCAAAAGGAGAAATGGAAATAATAAACATAAAATTATATTGCATTAGTAATGAGCAAAGAAATGTTTCAAAGAAATATATCTATGCATGTTTATGTATATCCACAGACACAAAACAATTATTAGACATTATTTTTTAACCTATCAAATTACTTACAAAGATTATTATTTTGCTGTTCAAAACTGATGAAGAATTTCGAAAGAAAAACTTTTATGTTTTTGCTATTGAGAGCATATAATATTTGGGGGGCATAATTTAGAAATACATTTTGGCTTGTGAAATATTTTACTTAGAAGATAATAATTCATGATATTCATAATGAACTCAATAATATAAAATAATTTGAAATAATCCAATTTTTTTATTGATAAAAATTGAGTTAAATAAAGGACATGTACTCATATATTGAGATGAGCATTAGTTATTTCTGATAACATTATAGGAAATATAGGATATTTAGTTGCATAGCTCAACATTTATGATCTGGGATTTGGTCAAAATTGTAACACAATAAGGTATAAAACAATTTTTAAAATATACTTAACTTTTCGGAAAAAAATGTTCCAAGTGATTTCACCTCTCACTAAGACTCATTTTCTAAAGATCAAAATGTGAAATCAAGCGTGAAAGCAGCACTCCCTACTCACTGAAGCTCTGTGGTCCTGCAGTCACTTGTCTGATCCTGGGAGGAGCCCTGAAAAGCCTGAAGGTAGAGAAGGAAACCAGTAGAGTATGTTGGGATCTAGAGGCTATTCTACACCCACAGTTCATAGTGCACAGTGATGCAGGGGGATTTCAACTCACCAGAGAGTTAAACAAGAAATCATTAAGAATCAGGAAAATTCTCCAACTTCTTGGAAACTTTACGATAGATCAGTTTTAATCACAATGGAAGCTCATCCAGGCAACCCAAGCCCACTGACTCCACCCCTCCCACCTCACCACTACTGCAACCTAGGAAGTATTTTGGAACACTCCTTTGCAGCCACAGTATTTGCAGGTGGGAACCTCATTATTCCTTTGATGAGGTACAGGTTTTTAAGAGTCTCCAATCTATGGAAACCCAGTGGGATAGGCTTTATTGCAGGACTTAGCAATGCTCACCTTGAATTTTTTGAACTAACCGTGAATATTTAAAGACACTGGAATTGACACAGATGCTTTAACTACATATTGCCCCCACCCCTCACACCACCATACAAACAGTTTCTTAGTCACTTTCCCTCCTCTTCAACTTTCACAGGTTGAATGTCTTATTCCTTTCATCAGAGAACTTGGCTTTAGTAGAGTAAATTAGTCTAAATTTTGGTTTGATAATCTTATTTTTATATCACATTCTATTGGAAAGGGACTACACATGCACACACATATACACACAGGCATATACATCCATATATGTGCATCTTCTTATTTCTATTTAAACTATTAAAATCATATTTTTGCTATTTATTTGAACATAGGGATAATAATGTTCTTAAATGCTACAACATTAACAGTATACCTAGAAATACATGTTAAGCTAATGAATAATGCAATGTTCAATTCTGAAATGAATGCACTATCCACTATTGGGGAAGGCAAGTTTAACATGCATTTGCTCCTTGCATACATATAAAAATATTTTAAAATGGAAAGCTCATAAATAATAGAGGTTCTGTAACCAACGGCAATAATGTTCTGCATTGATTGTTTTTTTTCTTTTAGTTCACAACATTGTGAATATACTTTAAAAAATAATGTGTCCATCTTGGTGGCTTTGTGCTCATTACAATCTGAAAGGTAACCAGCATTTTATACTTATTTGATCAATAAATGATTGGTAGATTGAACCAACTCATTCATTTGTACTAAAATTTTAGAGACAATGTGTTAGTGAGACTCTGTATTATCTGTATTTTAAAGGAGATCAGTATGTAGCACAAGAAAGGGCAGTGGCAGATATTTCGCAACATTTCTGTGGAAGTTCCATGTGAATCCTCTGATTACAACTGGGCAGACAAATACCTAAACGATTCTTTCTCTATTTTTGAGCATCAGAATATTTGTTGGGCCTTCGTAGATATCTTTAAATGATCGTAACTACAAATATCCTCAAGACTTAGGGGAAAACAATGAATGGCCCCTTCTTAGAGTTCAGTGAAACATTACCAGTTATATTGAAGGAAGTTGAAAGTGTCAGATTCATGGATCTTTGGTTCTGCAAACCAAAAACCAGGCACGACTATGCAGAACTTTATTATTTTTACTTTCTTCCTTCTGAGATACTACTAAGAATCTTCGAAGGTAGCGATTCCCTTTACTGCAGGGAACAATAAACTCAACTCTTGCTTTTTCAAGAAAGGACATTTTGAGGACATTTTAGGCAGTCAGTATGTGACCATCTAGAGGGAAGAAATTATGGACTTGAATTGACTTATTAAAGTTATTTAAATAAAGGAGTTTACTGTCTGAAAATAATTCTTGGGTTGTTTAATTATGTGGAGCTGATGTGCTGGAATCCACTCATATTGGTTCAAACTGGCATGCAGAGCCAATTGTTAAATTATTAGCTATTGTGCCAGCTGGTTGTTATGCTATTGGTAGCTTGAAATTGGCCATGGTAGGAGTATTTATAGCATCGCAATTGACAAATAGTACAAATAAAGAATTTTTTTAATCCTGACTTTTTGCTGAATTAATTTCATGGTGAAATGGTCAAGGGATTCTTTGCTCTCATTGGAAATAAGAGTGAAAAATATCCCCCTTTTAAGGATAAATGAAAAGTTTAAAATAACATTACTATCAGAGATATATGTCTACTTTTACAGTTAAAATATTATTACAAGAGGCCTGAGAGTATAATTCAATGAAGAATATGTACCTAGCATGCATGAGGCCTGGATTCCATCTGTAGCATCCCACCATTTTTTTTAGAGTGATATATGTACCAGTGGGAATATTAAATGTCATATCTCTGTTTGATAGTTTCCTAATTCCATTACTTTCTAGTATATTAATAAAATTTTAAATAGAGTGAACTGAATGGAATGCAAAAAATGGTTTATATTTAGGGGATTCAAGTTACTTAATATAATTGCTGAAAGTCTACATAGAAGGAGCAAATATACAAGAAACACCCAAGTGGGAAGGAAACAGTGAACATGTGTTCTAATCAGTCCTATTGCAGGAGGCTAGCTTCCCACACTGGTCAAGAGCCGCAGGTAGTAGCCAGGCTTCCTGAACCATTTCTTCTATGTCTGATACACTGCTGGTCCTGGCTCAACTTGTGGGGCAATAAGGTCTGTCAACTAAAACAGCCTAGAACTTTAAAAAGTATGTTATCAATAATATTAGCTAGAAAAGCAAAACCATAATAAGCAAAGAAAACACTAAATCATGGTAGTCTGGTGTACATAATTCTTAATCTAAAAAGAAAAATCAACCTTTGCTTTCCTGTTTGCCACATTTCTGCCTATATCTTCTTTGCTGTGAGGTGGGGGAATGGTAAATGTGGGAATTGGGTAGATTTTCCCTCCTTGGTGAATGCTGGATGATAAATAAATGAATTGGTTATTCCTGGACCATACTTATTCCTTCTCTGAGGATATACTAAGGTAATAAGTGACAGCAATAGCCACAGAAATCCATGAAAACCTGTTTGTCTTATTTTTTATTTTGCTGGAAGATGTTGAATTATTAGAATAAGATCAATATTCAATTCTGGGGGAATTTGATTGATAAAGACTTTAAAATTCAAACATAGGTATTGTACCTATAACTTTCCTTGAGTCTGCATTAGAATAAAGCAACTTCTTTTTCACTGTGAAAAATTTTTAAAAATGCTCCTGAGATTTCTGGGTAGATGCTAATTTGTAGTGCTGTCTTCCTTGATGTGGACTCTGGTTTTTTAATTGAGACAGAGGCAGATTTGTGAGAAAACAAGAAACAATGGCAAAATTATAGAATATGAAGGGATCTTGGGTTAAATAACACAGCCCCCTAAACTTAGAGAAAAGGTTCCAGAAGGTTGAAGATATTAGGAGCAGATAAAAAGAGTGAGTTTCATGTTACTAGAAGTTACAGAATTCAAAGTTACTTTGATTTTTGGAAATAATGACTGATGATGTTGGTCACATAAATAAACATTTTAAAACTTTTTACTATTTTTTTCTCTTTCTGCATCTTCCCTTTTCTTGTTTCTTCTATTTCCCTTAAAATATATTGAAGTCTCACAAAAAATAAGAAAGAAAGAATGAAAGGAAGAAAGGAAGGAAGGAAGGAAGAAATGAACAAAATAACTCTGGAGTTTTGCCCTGTGTTGTTCAAGGATTGTTTGTGAGCAATTTGACAATTCTTGTTAGAGTTATATATGAATTTCCATGCATATAAATTCCCTCTAAGTCATAAATAAAGGCAATGAGAGAATGAGATTTCTTTTTAAAATTAAATTATTTATTCTAATTTGTTATATATGACAATTCATTTCATATTACACATATAGAGCACAATTTTTCAAGTCTCTGGTTGTACACAAAGTATTTTAACACCATTTGTGTCTTCACACATGTATATAGGATAATGATGTTTAACTCATTCCACTGTCTCCCTACCCCCATGCCTCCTCCTTTCCTCTCCTTCCCTTTTGCCCTATCTAAAGTTCCTGCATTCCTCCATGCTTCCCCCATTGCCATTATGAGTCAGCATCCTCATATCAAAGAAAATATTCGCCCTTTGGATTTTTGGGATTGGCTTACTTCACTTAGCATTATATTCTCCAATTCCATAATTTCCTGCAAAAACCATGATTTTCTTCTCTTTTAATGCTGAGTAATATTCCATTGTGTATCTATACCAAACTCTCCCTATCCATTCATCCACTGAAGGGCATCTGGGTTGGTTCCATAATTTAGCGTTCGTGAATTGTGCTGCTATAAACATTGATGTGGCTGTGTCCCTGTAGTAGGCTGTTTTTAAGTCCTTTGGGTATAAACTGAGGAGTGGGATAGCTGGGTCAAATGGTGGTTCCATTACTGCTTTCCATATTGGCTACACCAACACCAATTTGCAGTCCCACCAGCAATGTATGAATGTACCTTTTCCTCCATATCCTCACCAGCACTTACTGTGTTTGTGTTGATAATAGCTGCCATTCTGACTGGAGTGAGATGAAATCTTAGAGTAGCTTTGATTTGCATTTCATTTGATTGCTAGAGATGTTAAATATTTTTTCATATATTTGTTGATTGATTGTATATCCTCTTCTGAAATGTGTCTGTTCAGTTCCTTGGCTTATTTATTGATTGGGTTATTTGTTTTTTGGTAGTAGGGTTTTTGAGTGCTTTATATATCCTAGAGATTAGTGCTCTGACAAGATTTGTTCCCATTCTGTAGGCTCTCTATTCACCTCATTGATTATTTCTTTTTTGAAAAGCTTTTTAGTTTGAATTTATCCCATTTATTGATTCTTTGTTTTATTTCTTGTGCTTATAGGAGTCTTATTAAGAAAGTTGGGACCTAATCCAACATGATGGAGATTTGGGCCTACTTTTTCTTCCATTAGGAGCAAGGTCTTTGGTTTAATTCCTAGGTCCTTGATCCACTTTGAGTTGAGTTTTGTGCATGGTGAGAGAGAGAGGTTTAATTTCATTTTGTTACATGTGGAATTCCAGTTTTCCTAGCACCATTTGTTGAAGAGGCTATCTTTTCTCCAACATATGCATTTGGCGCCTATGTCTAATATGAGATAATGTTATTCTGTGGGTTAGTCTCTGTGTCCTCTATTCTTTATCATTGGTCTACTGGTCTATTTTGGTACCAATACCATGCTGTTTTAGTCACTATTGATTGCTCTGTAGTATAGTTTTAGGTTTGGCATAATAATGCCACCAGCTTCACTCTTCTTGCTAAGGATTGATTTGGCTATTCTGGGTCTCTTATTTTTCCAGATGAATTTCATGATTGCTTTTTCTGTTTCTGTGAGGAATGTCATTGGGATTTTGATTGGGATTGCATTGAATCTGTAGAGTGCTTTTGGTTGTATGGTCATTTTGACAATAATAATTCCGCCTATTCCAGAACAAGGTAGATCTTTCCATCTTCTAAGGTCTTCTTTAATTTCTTTCTTTAGTGTTCTGTAGTTTTCATTGTAGAAGGATTTCACCTCTTTCATTAAGTTTTTTCCTGAGTATTTTATTCTTTTTTTTTTTGAGGCTACTGTAAATGGGGTGGTTTTCCTAGTTTTTCTTTTTGAGGATTTGTTACTGATGTATAGAAATGCCTTTGATTTATGGGTGTTGATATTATATCCTGCTGTTTTGCTGAATTTATTTATTAGTTCTAGAAGATTTCTGGTGGAATTTTTTGATCTTCCAGGTATAGAATCATACCGTTAGCAAATAGTGATGGTATGCATTCTTCTTTTCCTATCCATATCCCTTTAATTTCTTTCATCTAATTGCTCTGGCTAGAGTTTCAAGAACTATGTTAAATAGAAGTGGTGAAGGAGGGCATCCCTGTCTTTTTCCAGTTTTTAGAGGGAATGCTTTCAATTTTTCTCCATTTAGAATGATGTTGGCTTGGGGCTTAGCATAGATAGTGCAATATGTTCCAGATATCCCTAGTTTTTCTAGTGTTTTGAATATGAAGCTGTGCTATATCTTGTCAAATGCTTTTTTGGCATCTATTGAGATGATCATATGATTTTTATCTTTCAGTCTATTGAGGTGATGAATTACATTTTTTGATTTCCATATGTTGACCCAAACTCACATCCCTGTGATGAACCCTATTTGTGCACTATCTTTTTGATATGTTTTGTATTTGATTTTCCCAAATTTTATTGAGAATTTTTACATCTATATTCAGTAGAGATATTGGTCTGAAGTTTTCTTTATTTGATGTGTCTTTGTCTGGTTTTGGAATCAGGGTGATGCTGGCCTCATAGAATGTGTTTGGGATTGTTCCCTCTTTTGCTATTTCATGAAATAGTTTGAAGAGTACTGTTAGTTCTTCTTTAAAGGTCTTATAGAACTCAGTTGTGTATCCATGCAGTCCTGGACTTTTTTTGATTGGTAGGCTTCTGATAGCTTCTTCTATTTCCTTGCTTGAAAATGATCTGTTTTACTTGTATATATCATCCTGATTAATCTGAGCAAATCATATGCCTCTAGAAATTTGTCAAAGGCTTTGATATTTTCTATTTTATTGGAATACAAATTTTCAAGATAATTTTTAATTATTTTCTGTATTTCTGTAGTGTCTATCCTGATATTTCCTTTTTCATCACAGATGTT
Source organism: Ictidomys tridecemlineatus (assembly GCF_052094955.1). NCBI lineage: Eukaryota > Metazoa > Chordata > Mammalia > Rodentia > Sciuridae > Ictidomys > Ictidomys tridecemlineatus. Next base: position 77,130,306 of record NC_135481.1, on the reverse strand, counting down.
AGTAATTTGAGTTTTCTCTCTCCTTCTCTTTGTTAGTATGGCTAATAAATTTATCAATTTAATTTATTTTTTCAAAGAACCACGTTTTTGTTTTGTCAATTTTTTCAATTGTTTCTTTTGTTTCAATTTCATTGATTTCAGCTCTGATTTTAAATATTTCCTGTCTTCTACTGTTTTTGGTGTTGATTTATTTTTCTTTTTCTAGAGCTTTGAGATGTAATGTTAGGTCATTTGTTTGTTGACTTTTTCTTCTTGACAGAATCAACTCCATGCAATGAACTTTCCTCTTAGAATTGCTTTCATAGTGTCCCAGAGATTTTGATATGTTGTATCAGTGTTCTCATTTACCTATACAAATTTTTAATCTTCTCTTTGATATCTTTTGCAACTCGTTGTTCATTCAATAACATATTATTTAGTCTGCAGGTGTTGGAGTAGCTTTTATTTTTTATTTTATCATTGATTTGTAATTTCATTCCATTGTGGTCTGATATGATGCAGGGTAGTATCCCTACTTTTGTATTTACTAAAAGTTGCTTTGTGGTGTAATATATAGTCTATTTTATAGAAAGATCAAGCACTGATGAGAAGAAAGTGTATTTTCTTGTTGATGAATAAAATATTCTATATATGTCAGTTAAGTGTAAGTTATTGATTATATTATTGAGTTCTATAGTTTCTTTGTTTAGCTTTTGTTTGGAAGATCTATCCAGTAGTGAAAGAGGTCTGTTAAAGTCACACAGAATTATTGTGTTGTGGTGTATTTGATTCTTGAACTTGATAAGAGTTTGATGATGAACATAGATGCACTGTTGTTTGGGGCATATATATTTATAACTGTTATATCTTGTTGATGTATGGTTTCCTAAGCAGTATAAAATATCCTTCTTTATCCCTTTTGATTAACTTTGGCTTAAAATCTACTTTGTTTGATATTGAGAATGGAAACCCCTGCTTGTTTATGCAGACCATATGAGTGGTCTATTTTATCCCAACCTTTCACCTTCAATCTGTGAATGTCTTTTCCTGTAAGATAGTCTCTTGAAGGCAGTGTATTGTTGGGTCTGTTTTTTTAACCCAAACTACTACTCTATGTCTTTTGACTGGTGAGTTTAGGCCATTAACATTGAAGGTTATTATTGAGAGATGATTTGTATTTCTGGTTATTTTTGTTTATTTTTGGTATTTAACTTGACCTGATTTCTCCTTTGGTTGTATTTTCCTTTATTATAGCTCTTCTCTTTGCAGATTTTCATTGTTGTTTTTCATTTCCTCCTCATGGAATATTTTGCGAAGAATGTTCTCTAGTATAGGCTTTCTTGTTATAAATTCTTTTAGTTTTTATTTATCATGGAAGGTTTTTATTTCATCATCAAATCTGAAGCTTAATTTTGCTGGATATAAAATTCTTGGTTGACATTCATTATCTTTTAGAGTTTGCTATATGTTGTTCCAGGATCTCCTGGCTTTGAGGGTCTGGGTTGAAAAATCTGCTGAGATCCGAATTGGTCTTATATGTAACCTGATTTCTCTTTCGCATGGCCTTTAAATTCTATCCTTGTTCTGTATTTTAGGAATTTTCACTATAATGTGTTTTGATGTAGATCTGGTGTAATTTTGTACATTTGTTGTCCTATAGGCCTCTTGTATTTGATGTTCCAATTCATTTTTCATGCTTGGGAAATTTTCTGATATTATTTCATTGAAGTGAACCTTCCTTTATCCCAATAAATCTTAAATTTGGTCTTTTGATGTTATCTCATAATTCTTGGATGTTCTGTTTATGGTTTTTTACCAACTTCACTGTGAGGTCAACTTTATTTTCATGATTGTATGTTTTGTCTTCATTGTCTGAGGTCCTGTCTTCCAAGAGATCTAGTCTGTTGGTGATGCTTTCTATTGAGTTTTTGATTTGGTTTATTGTTTCTTTCATTTAAGGATTTCTGTTTTTTTTTTCAGAATCTCTGTCTCTTTCTTGAAGCAAGCTCTTGCTACCAGTATTTCCTCTGTTATCTCTTTGTTGGTGTGATCCATGGTCACTTGCATTTGTTCTCTTTTCTCTTTGTTGGTGTGATCTATGGTTGCCTGTATTTGTTCTCTTATCTCTTTGTTAGAGTGATTGATTTTTGCCTGTATCTGCTCACTTAGGTTGTTCTTTAATTCCCAGATCATTTTAATTATCTATATTCTGAACTCCTTCTCTGACATTTCATCTACTGCACTACCTATGGATTCTATTGTTGTAGTGTCTTGGTTTGTTTGGGGCACTTTCCTCCCTTGTTTTTTCATGATGTCCATGTGTTTTCCTCTCTTGCAGTGTAGATCTGAGGTGTGACAGCTTCTGTCCTATTGTCTTATAGTGTTCCTACAGGGTACCAATACCTCACCTTTAAGGAGGAGATCAATATTACATCACTCAATGTACCCAACATGTAGCCATAGATCAGTTAGCTTCTATTTTTACATTTACAGTTTTGTCACTATAATCAGAAATGATGAGTTTGGTTATCTTCTACCATGTAGTAATCATAAGAAGTTGGATGTTAGTAGGAGAAACAAGAGAGAGTCAATCCCATGCTAGACTCCCTGTTACCTCAGCAACAGGATAACTGTTTGTACCCCTGATAGAGATACCTCTGGTGCAGCCAGGCCCACAGGGACCTTGGTAATGTCTTACCAGGTCCCTATTGTTGTTCCTCGATAGAAGCAGGGATGTTCCAGTTTTGTGGCAGCGGCAGCCTAAAGCTTATATGTATCTTGATGTTGGGCCATGGAGCCACACTTTGGTGAATAAAGAACCCCAGCGGAACCCCAGTGCAACCCCAGTGCGGGCACGGGATTCCTCCCCGCATGAGTGTGGTGTGCCTCTCTCTGGGTCACTGGACTGTACGGAGCTGGGGCAGGCCTCTCTCTGGGTCTCTGGGTGAGAATGAGATTTCTTTATGACACATTTTCAATACTGACTTCCTACATGTGACATCCACCATATATTGATTTCCAAGTCTGGGAAGACATAGCCCATTGACTTAATTTACTGCTCTCTATCCTGAGGTCTTAGGAAATACTAAGCCATATTTTTTCCTGTGAGTAACTCTGCCTGGAAATTACTTTTGAAATTAACCTAATTAACTCTTTCTGGTCACTAGGGTGTCATTGAGTAAATTGCTCCTTTAGTATTCCTTAGAAACTGAAAAGAATGAAGCCGAGAACGGTAGTAAGTTGTTAAAAGAGAAGACAATGTTGCAAACATTTCTGAGAAGTGATTTTATTTTTAGGCATATTCATTTATTTAGCACACATCTGTTGAGCACATATTACAGGGGAGACTCTTTACTGGGCAATGGAGAAAGAAGATTCACAAGTGTTGTTGCTGACTCCAGAAATTAAGTCCATTGAGAGAGTAGTGACAACTAAATAGGGTGTGGTATCGTCTTGAAAGAGGCATGTGGTGTGTTATCTAATTATATGAGATGTAGTGGTGGCTGTGGGTGGCAAAGGCAAGAATGATAGTTGGTGGGATATGGTGAAGGAGACTTAAGTGGTGGTCGAAGTAAAAAATTGATGAGAAGAGGTGGAGGTGAAGGTGGTTGAGTGGTGGAAGTTGGTGGTGGTTGGAGTAGAAATCACAGAAGTTTTCTGAAGAAGATAATTGCTGAGTTGACCTCTGAATGTTGAATGGGAACCAGCCCAAAGAGGGAAGAACATATTCTCTTTTCTTGCATTTTGTGCAATGTATTTTAGTTCAAAATTCCAATTTGGTTAACATGAGAGCAATTCAGAGAGACTCTCTACCTTCTCATGTTACATACTCAGCTTGGCTTTCTGGATGGGTGATGTGCATCTTATGCATGCATCCACACATCTGCCTGCACATTGGTAACCTATTCCACTGGAGAATGATTTTTGGCCTCGTGTCAGTGTATGATTCAAGGCAATACCTTCTCCATTGCCTTTCTTTAGCAAGAAGTATGCCATGTATCATCAGACCGCCTGGTAACACTGACACTTTTATGTATCCCTGAGAAATAACTTTTGTAGCTGAAAGGCCAAAAAGTTTGTAGAGCAGGATTTTGGAGAAATAAGCAAAATAAAGACAACCCGTTAAATTCTCCAGTGTTGATGCACATAACAAAAAATGGCATTCTGGGGACTAAGGTCACTGAGGTGAGAAAAATGATGCATGAGGCTGTCATATAAATCTCATCTGTGTCCTATAACTTTTAATCTGCTCCAAAATCCATGGGGATTTAAAATGCCTGGCCAACAGGAATAGGGCAGTCAGGATATTCCTCAGGAGATCCTCAGAAAAAATGTAGATTTTATATATCTTTCTTGTCACAAAACCAAGAAACCATAAGGCCACTCAGTTTTTATTTTTAAAAAATTTTACCTGTAAACAAAAACATGCAAATTATATATATCATTGGCATTCCATGTAAATTGTACATACATTGAGTACTGCTTAAATCATTTAAACATATCTATCTTCTCAAACACTTATGATTTACTTTTGGTGAAAATTTTCAAGGTTTTTTCTTTTAGCCTTTTAGGCTATATAGTACTTATCATGACCTGTAGTTCACGAGGTCATTCTTAATACCTAAGCAGGGTTGGATTTGCCCACCCACACATCCGCTTGTACTCTCCTGAGCAGTTGTGTTCGTTTTAGTTCTTACCAACATGCTCTGTTTTGCTAATAAGTATTATTCTCTTTAATATTTTTTCCTAGGCATCAAAAACTACATATATGATTTTTAGCAGAAGACATTATTTGTAGTAGTTACTTTAATTGAAATGATATATAATTGAGCAAGGGATGATGGAGTGTATCCCTAGATTGATAGCTATTATTTAGTGAGTACTTATATTCTGTACAGGTATTGTACTAGTTGATTATCATACAATAAAGGAGAATTTTACACTTATAATGAAATTACTCAATATACATTATTATTTCACAAATGAACCCTCATGTTTGTAAAGGGAAAAGGATTTTCAAAGATGTATTAGAAAGGAGGGAAATCAGGATTTGAACTCAGAGTCAATGTTCTTTCTGTCAGATTGAACCTATTGCAGCCTTTTATAGATGAGCATGACTGGAAATTTTCTGAACTACCTTCACTGTACTTGAACTAGGGAAGCTTTCTAAATGTGAAGCAGGTAAGTCAGATCTCATTAAGACATTTAGATATATGGCCTTAAAATGGTAAATTTCAAAACATTAACACAGAAGGCTTTACAGTGGAGAGGATGTATTTCAGAAAGTGGGATATTAGTTTGAGTAAGTGCCAAACAGAGAAGGATATCAATAAAAAGTGATAATCTTATTTTTCAGTGATTGTAGTCTAAAACCATGACAAGACCAGGATGGAAATTAAGGAGAAGGTGCGGAAACTGAGATTATAGTTAACCTTCTACTGGAGGGTGAGCTCTGCAAGCAATGGTTTTTCCTTACTTCGGAAAGAAAGAGAATCAGAGAATTTTCTCTTTAGGATTGCATTTCAATAGAAATTCCTCAAATAAAAATGTGAAAGAACAACACCAGCAATGCATACCTTTGGAAGGCAAAGCTCTGAGGATTAATCATAAGACTAAAGGATGAACAAGTTTGTACCTCTTAGTCCCTTTTCTTGCCTTTATTTATTTTTAAAAATGTTATGTATTTTTTAATACCTTTAATTTATTTGTTTATATTTATGTGGTGCTGGGGAATGAACCCAGTGTTTCCTTGCCTTTAAACAAGCATCTGCTACATATGGTTCTTCAACCAGCAATCCTACAAAGCATGAAATTAAAGAATGAAAACATAATAGTTCCGACAATGTCTCTATAGAAAATAGTAAATCAGCTAATGAATTTCATGACTTTTATAAGTTCTCATAGACTTTTCACTTTAAGCTTTCCTTGGAAATTGTGAAGTTTTACTTTATTTTATTTTTTCAAGTGTGGAACAGGAAGTGAACAGAGATTATTTGGCATAGCTGGTGTTTTGGAGCCCCTGAGCTGGGCAGAGGGGAGTGTAACAGACAGTGGTCCAGGCCTGAAGCTGGTTGGCCTATGTCAAGGGATTGCAGGACATCTCAGCCTTCACAGTATTCTGTGTCAATGCCAGGCCACTGTTCTCCTGGCGGTTCTATTATTTTGGGCACCAATTTCCACCTGGTTAGGTGGGGCCCATGTTTAGTTGTTCAATATTTTGTATACCCACCCTGGAAATAGGGTGTTGTGGTTTGGATGTGAGGATGTGTCCACCAAAAGCTCATGTGTGAGACAATGGAAAAACATTCAGAGGTGAAATGATTAGGTTATGAGAACCTTCACCCAATCAGTAAATTAATCTCTTGATAGGTATTAACTGAAGAGAGGAAGGTGTGGCTAGAAGAAGTGGGTCACTGGGGGGTATGCCTTTGGGGTATATATTTTGTATTTGGTGAGTGGAGTCTCTCTCTTTCTGCTTCCTAATCATTAAGTTGTCCTTCCACCACAACTTCTGCCATCATGTGCTGCCTTACCTCAAACCTGAAGGTATGGAGTGGGTGGCTGTCTATAAACTGAGAGCTCCCAAATGAACTTTTTTCCTTAAAATTGTTCTTGTCAGGTCTTTTAGTGATAGCAGCAAAAAAGCTGGTTAAAACACAGGGCCAACTACATTCTTTGTGGGTCTCAGTGCAAAATGAAAACGTGGGATCTCTTTTTAAATAACAGGAAAAAATTTGCCAGTAGAGATCCTAAAATAGAGCTTTTCCCTTCTTCTGTAGTTTCTTCTATCTTGACTTGTCCAGTACTTTTTATTTACTGCCTAATGTCATTCTACACTCAGATCAATTAAAAATTAAATATACAAACAAATAAAATTGTTAAAAATTTTAAAATGGTGACAATATAGAGCCCATCTGAGCATGGGCACTATATACGCAGATTGTACATCTGTGATGCTGGCTGTGTGTGGGAAGCCGTAAAGTCATAAACTTCAGCAGCTCCAGGATGAGCATTTAGCTAGAGCAATTCTTTCCAGTAAAGAAAGAAAACAGTAAAGAGACCTGAGACTTTGTCCTGTTTCAGCAGATGGCAAGAAGCCCCTGGTTCCTAGGAATGTGGGGCACCAAAAGATAAGGAATGCTTGGATATCTGCAAAGTTCATGTTCTGGTTTCTCCCAGAGTCCTGGAGCAGTCATGGGAGTATGTGGGCTGGAGTCTAGGACCACTGCGTCAATTCCCAATTCAACTTTTGGGTGAAATTGACACTATCAGCTGCTAATGTGCAAAGGGAAGTCAACCTCAGAAGAAGCCTACCGATCAAGAGGTGGAATTTCTGATTCTATTCTCTGCCCTGATTTGTCACTATTTTCACTCAGTGACCAAGGAGGACCCTGGAGCTGTGGATGGAATAGAACTGTGAAGGAGAAGTGTCCATTGACAGACAAAGTGTTGTTAGTACGCTTCAGCCTTCCCAATCTAAGAGGTGTAGCTTAATATGGAAAAAAAGTCATGTAAACAAGGCACAGGAATAGGATGTTGAACATGTGGATTTATTGTAGCACATTTTAAAAAGACTTAGAGGCTTTATTGTAATTATATCAAAAACTATGTGAGTCAGCAGCATGAAATATCTGGGATAAAATAGCTAATTTGCTATTGAGCTGCATAAATAGAAATATAATATCTAGGACAAAGATGGTGATAATGATATTCAACTCTGTATTCTTCAGACCACACCTGTGGTATTGTATTTAGTTCTTTTAAAAATGATGCCAGCAAATAAATAAGACTGACTATTGGAACTGAGTAGGAAGTGCATAGGGCTTTGAAAATGTAATTTGAAGAATAGTAGAAAAATGGGATTATTTTGTTTACAGAAAGGAACACTGGGTGGATAGGGAGAATGGGACAAATGAAAGGTGTATCTGAATATTTAAAGAGCTTGCATGCAGAAGAGGAATTAGATTAATTTAACAAAACCATGAAAATAGAGTGAATGATGACTACTGTACAAGGGTCAATTTTTGCTCAATGTTAGGAGGAACTCTGTGAAATGAAATTGCTTTTAAAAGAAGAAATGAGATGCTCAGGGAGTGGTGAATTTCCTGTTGCTAGAGCATGTACATGGTATTGTCAAAAAGGTTAAGTTGAGGTTAGACAACTGAGGTTTACTTTCAGGACTCGAAACTTACTAGTATAACTTGGTAAGCTGGTTAGTGTCTCCCAGCTTCAGTTTCCAATGAGGAATGCCTTACTATACTTACAAGGAGCACTTGGAATATTAGACAAAATCTATATAAGTCACTTTTTATGTGCCCAAACATTATGCTTATGAAATATAGAATGCATTGCAGGAAATATATATCTTTGGGTATAGTGCATGGAAATATTTTTGGTCAAAGAGGGAGGTTACTTCACTTAGATCTCAAGGTATCTATCTTGAAGCCTTTAAAAAGTAGAAACTTGCTTTTATTAAATTCTTAAATCATGGAAGCTAAGATCATAAGAACTTGCCTATATAAATATTGTCAGAGCTTTCCTAGTAAATTATCAACTTTTACATGGGAGTATTAAATATAATTTTTGAAAATCAAAACAAAAAATTTGATCAGTAAATGAACTTTAATCTATTATAAGCTTATAGGAAAATATCTGAATTCTCATCTTATCCTCTGTATCCTGTTCTCTGAAGCATTTCTTATGAACCAGAGTATTTTCTGCAGGGCTTGATGAACCATTAGAAGATCACAAAAGGCAATACTTTTGCACTCAGCCAAGTAGAATAAGATAAATTCCATTTTATAGCTGGAAAGACTGAGGTTAAACCAGTGCCTAAAGGTGTTGGATGCTTCTGGGTGGCAGCTTCTATATTCTTTCACACAGTTCTTCAACAACTCCATTAAAGTGTTTCTGTCCTTGTTCGTAGTTGAGCCACTGAGCTCTGTCACTCATATCCAGAGCCTAGCAAGATGTCTGGCACATTAGGTACAAAAGAATATCTGTTGAATTAGTGCATAGAAGAATGAACAAATGATACTGTGGAATCTCAGAACAAGCAAACTGAGGCCATAAAGTTCTACCAGTGGTGGAGCTTGGCTTGGGCTCAGATCCATGGATTGGCCCTACTTCCCATGAATTGCCCTGGTTTCCAGGAACTGTGTGTATATACAGTGCTGTGGCTGGTAAGTTTTCGTATCAAAAGACCATTGAAAAGCTAGTAACTGAGATCAAATGTTTTTACAGGTTATTTCCTCTCCAGATATATTATTTTTACTTGCATTTTAGGGATCTCATTTCACACAAGATGATTTCATTTTTAAAGTACATCTCAGATACTAATTTTAGAATAGCCTTTTTATTATGAAAAATAATATACAGAAGAGAGAATAAAAATTTGTAGACTGGGTTTTGAATTCTGACTTCTGTAAATCAGATGAGCAATCTTAAGTGAGCTAATGAGAAAAATACTACCTACACTGGCTTTTTTTCCCTTTTGGCCATAATTAATTGAGATAATATAGATAGTTTTGATTAATAGAATCATGTACATTATAAACATTCAATAAAAATTAAACTGTTAAAATTACTAATAATATATGCTCATTGTAGAAAATGCAAAAAACTTACAGGTATTTAAAAGAAAGTAATAAAACACAATTTCCTTCTTGAAGATTACTAAAGTGAAAAATTTGTTGTGTTTTCTTCCTTTTTCTCCCTGCTTTGTACATTTTTTAAAAAAATGTAGATTCTTTTTGTTTTGTTTTGTTTGTGGTGCTGGGAATTGAACCCAGGGCAATGTGCATGCGAGGCAAGCACTCTACCAGCTGAGCTATAGCCCAGCCCCTGCTTGGTACATTTTTAAGTAGTTGAGATAGTATTTCATATATTATTTTGTAAGCTGTTCTTTTTGTTTTTATCTCAGCAAGAGACTAATTTGATTAAGAGGAAAAAGCTGCAAAGATTCAGAAGTGCCTTCCGTATAAGAGCATTTTGATTCTGTTCATAAACCCTAAGTGGGTACTTCTTTGTCTTTTAAATTACTTTTGTGCTCAAGGAGAGATGAGGTTGAAGAGTTGCTCCCTAGTACATCTCAAAGTCAGTAATCATTCTGCTCTCTAATTGGAGAATAAATGCCCAGTTTTACTCTGTGCTTTTTCCAGGCCTGTGTTAATCAGGATGCTGGATCTTTGGGCTTTCAGATAATTAGTGGCGGACATTTTGCTCTGGTTGTTCAATAATCTTTCCTTTTCCTTTTCAATGCTTTCTTATTTGTAATCAAAAGAGAAATTACATCAAAGAAGCAGGTTATACATTTATGTGGCTCAAATACCATGACCTGTTTGTGTATTACTCGAGAATTGGTAGTATTTAACTTGGAAACCAGGTATGCAAGTAGAGATGAGAGCAGTATTTCCTTTTAACAAGAGACACACCCCGATCCAGGACACCAATAGTGAAAAATGTCATGTGGCTGTTCTTCCTAGCTGGCTGCATTTCTTAGACCAAAGCAAAATTCAGCTAATATCAGGGACTGTGAGGGGTTTTGAGCTGATGCTTTTGGCTATCATTCAGTCTAAGGAAGATACTGTCTTGTCAAAATTACTCTTACTAGTCTCAGGAGAGAGGGCAATAGAAATCCACTGCAGTCACCAAATTCTCAAAAGTACCTTGAGTTATGGTCATTCTAGAATGATAAATAAAAAGCAAGTGTAAGTAGGAAACAGGATACTTCGGCTACCGTTTTCTGTAATCCTAACCATGCTAAGAGCTTATTCCTGGTGGGAATGGATTTTTAAAACCCTCGTCCTCACTGTCATTATCATCCTGATTGTCGTCATCGTGGTCCTAGTCATCATCATCATCATCATCATCATCATCATCATCATCATCATCATACCTGGTGTATATGAATAAGGAGCCAAAGAGGGCTACTTGATTGGACTCAACTGTCCATTTGGGGGATGTAGTGAGTTGTGGGCCAAATTGTGTCCCCCAAAATGTTCAAGTTCACAGTCCGGATTCTACAAATGTGATTTTATTTGGAAATAGAGACTTCACAGATATAAACAAATTAAGATGAGCTCCAACTGGATTGTGGGGGTGTATCTCTAAATCCATGAATAGTGTGCTTTGAAGGAGGCCATGAGACACACACAAAAAAAGAGCAGCATGTGAAGATGGAGCAGAAGCTAGAGAGGTGCAGCCACAAATCAAGGAGCACCAAGCTTTGCAGAAACCATCAGAAACCAGAAGAGGCTGGGACGAATGCTTCCTTCCTATCAGAGGGAGTGGCTCTGCTGACACCTTGATTCTGGACATTGAGCTTCCAGAACTGCGAGAAAATAAATTCCTGATGATTTAAGCTTCCAAGTTTGTGGTTATTTTTCATGGCCCTTGGGAAATGAACACATAACACAGATGGGATTGATTTCTATCTACACTAAGTACACCCTTTTTTAGGAGGATTAGAGATCTTTTATGTTCTCAGACTGAGTGATAAACTGTTTCTTATTCATCATTGCTTCCCACGGATGGAAATGCAGAGGAGCTGCTGTGGTTCAGAGAAACTCATGTTCCTCTGTCTTAGGTTGGGTTTCCTCAGAAGCAGACACTGACACAAGGACTTGTGTACAGTAGTTTCTTGGTTTCTTGATCCAAGGAAGCAGTAATAAAGGAGTGGGGGGCTGGGATAGGGAAGGGAAGGAAGCAAATAAAGCACACGTGACCTATGAGTTCTTTACCATGGGCAACTGGGACTCAATCCCACTGGGAAGCTCTGGGAAATGATGTTGATAAGCCTCAGCCCTTTCTCTGAGACAGGAATTAGAGTCTTTTTTTTTTTTTGCCATAGATGCTCAGTGTCTTAACCCAAACATGCTGTCCTTGCTTATGCCAATGGAGTGAAGGTTTGCAATTCTAAAACTCACTTTGTTCCCATAATATCCACCTCTTAATCTTTGCATTTGATCTCCAAAATCCTAACAGGGAGGGCTTTCCATGAATAGAACCAAATAGAATTATGTGTACTCTTTTACTTGTTTCCAGTATTATTACTGATTTCTTTTAGTCTTTCAAAATTTATGCATCATTCTGGAGGAAGCCCTCCTCCTGGATTTATTTCTTCATAGCTATTTTCTAGATTAGAACTCTTAGTCTAGCTCTTGTCTATGTGTGCTATGCAAAATACCGGGTACTAGTCAAGAGACTAGATCTTCAAAGGGTAGATTTAAGGTCAAATTCTCATGTCTGATTCTGCTTAAAGCACAGTAAAATAATTCTTTTGAGGATCTGAATTGAGAAACAACTTTCTAGGCATTAATATCTTCTCAATTGATATTTTTTTAAAATAAAAATTTTAGTCTCTTAGCTGCTGAGTCAGAAGATTTACTTTAGAAATGTACTTCTAAGTCTTGGATTTGATCAGGCAAAGAACATCTATTAAAAAGTTAGCAAAATTATTTAATTGCTTCACAGAAGAATTGATGAGTGGAATATATTTTGGTTCACACAGAAATACTTGCTCTAGAAGAACATGCTTTCTCCCCATCCATTCAGAGAGCCTTTTGGATGTTGCAAGTTTTTTACAAAAATTCAAGGCATGCAGAAAAGAAAAGTTCTATATCGCCTCGAACAATACCAAGTGGCAATGAAACACCTGTCAAATGAACCTGGGTTTTGTTTCAGCAGCAGCAGCAGCATTGAAACTTTCAAGGTGTGATGAATTATTATCCACCATCTGTTTTACAAAATGTTAATTCTTCTTGAACCAAAATTACAGTCCAGCAAATGAGCTCTGAGCAAAGCAAAAAGTCATCATTCATATAATGCTATAGAGAAAACTTGAGCCGGAAATTATTAGCACAAATGATTTGCCAGAAACAGAGTGGAATCTTATTAAAGACCAGAGAAAATGGTGAATTAGATAATGAGGAGCAAAACAAGCAGTCAGCTATAGGAAAGGGAAAAATAATATTTCCAGAGGTTAAACCAGAGGATGTTTTTTTATGTAGTTCTGTTCTTTATGAAAAATTATCAACCATCTCTAAAAAAAATCTACAACATGGTGTCTGTCTAGGGTTGTGAGTGTTGACTTATAAAACATTGTTGTCCTTTGCTCCTCTTTTCCCTGTGATTGTGGTGAGATACTGTGTAGAGGGCATATATCTCTACTTTCTTTCGAACCTTCCTAAACTCTACATATTACTGTTACATCATGAATACATCAACAATGCAGGAACATTTCCTAGAGACTGAACTATAAAGATGTCCTCCTGGAAATTAGAATTAGATTCTTGAAAACCTTTGTGATAGGAAAAGTTTTAGTTGAAAAACTAAAGGATATATACAAGAGGATATAGGAATGGATCTCAAGTATGACTCTGAAAGCTCTAATAAATATACATTTACTCCTATGTCTATGTCTATTTCCATCTTGTGTCTGTGCTTTGCTTTACCTATATCTATATTCCTATGTATCTGTCTATACCCACCTATTTATAGTCATTCAAATATCAGGCAGCATATCAAATGAAATATAAATACTTTTCCCATATCTAAGTTTTAAAAAACTGAGAAGGCAATGCAATGACTCCCAATTTCTTTAATCTTCAGATAACTTTCTGAGATGATGTTTCTTGATGATTTTGGTGGTAAACAAAGAAGTGAAGTGGATTTCCCTGAAGTGGAGTCCTATAACTCTTGGGTCTCCAGAATCTTAAATTTTCTTCTTTTCTACATTCTCTTATGAGCATAAAGTTATGAGATTATTTCTTGAGGAGATTTATCAGCTCTTGGGATCTCTTTGAATGGTACCCTATGAAGGTCTAGGAATACCTTTCCTTCAATATAAAATTATTGTGTGTTTTGTTTTTCTTATCACATTATAATATGTAATTTAAGAATTTTTGGAGTAACTCAGAAAAGGTCAAAGAAGAAAAATAAGTCATTCATAATTCTAGCATCCCAAAGCAGCTATTATTAATATTCTTATACATATTCTTCCAAGTATATGCTTAAAAACTTTCCAGATAATATTCTCCTGACACAATGAGGTTAAGGTAACAGTAATTGTCTTAAACTCCACTGACTGGTGCTACCTCCGTTTGGTTGTAAGTCTGAGTCCTCCCTCAATTCCACACCACGTTATTTTGGGCAGGTCTGAGTTGTCTCCTGCGGACTCTCACATCAGCCTGTCTTTGGCAATTCACTTTCACTCCATGAAATCTCTTCAAGAAGTAGACATGGTGGCATGGGTAGCCTAAGTTCCCACTCTTAAAATCTTAGCAATTACTGTAAAAGAGAGACACTTTTCCCATTGATTGTGACTAAAAGTATCAGTGAAAATTATGATGATCCTGTTCTTCTTAAGTCACTCCAGCTGGGGGAATGGGCTTCTCTGACTGGTAGCTGCATTAGACCCTGAGGGAAAACAAACAGCTTTGTTTTCTTCTCACCCCAGAACCTAGAGAGGAGAGAGGGGGAGACTAGGCTAATCAGCAAGTAAGCCAGGACTGAAGGAAATTATGCAATCAGGGTGGAGAGGACTGGTTCCTGAAAAGACACTAGACAGGCTAGACCAAACATCCAGTACAATATATATATATATATATATATATATTTCTAAATTTTGTTGTGATCATAGAATTTTATGCAGGGTATTTATTTTGCAAAGTCTCTTTGCACCACTTATAACATTGTATGAAATAAACTCCACCAAATGCTCAACCTTGGTTTATGTAGTTTATGGACTAAATTGTTCTGTGTCTCTATTCATGAGATGTAAAATAAGGATGATAGTAATTCACCCCACAGGCTGTAAGTATACAATATTGTTTGGCACATACTAGATGCTCAGTAAATCTCAGCTAAAATAATCATTACTATTACTACACTGCCTTTTTCTAAAAGCAGGTTTTGTGTTAGTATGAGGCCACTGGGCTCAATAAATGGGAGGGGGCAGGCACCAGGAAATTAGAGCCTTCAGGATATCAATTACAAATTACTGGTTTTTGTAATATAGTTAACTTATATATGTAATTTGATTTGCTTCAAAATGCTTTGCCAAACACTGGTTCTTGTTTTCATGATGCTGTGTTCCTCTGTATCCTGACTGTTTTGTATTTGTATTCCTGTGTCTGGGCCCATTCTCCCTTTTAGTCACACTTGGTATTTGGGTTTTCCTGTGAGTGGGAGGAACATTTTAAAATCCTTTCTGGAAGTCCTGGATGGAAAAAGATTCCCTATTGTGTTGCACCATAAGGTTTCCTGTGTAAGACTATTAACCCCAAGAGCTGGAGCTGATGAGCTCTGTTGTCTAAGTACTTGATGCTCAGAGTCATTTGCCTTCTCAAGCACCGCATGGTACCAATATGTTCTTACCTGGTTAGAAGCTGTCACTTCCTGTGCAGTTGGCAGGAGGCAGAACAAGCCTGGATCCAGACTTCTATCCTATTTTATTAGCTAGTCACAAAGCAAAGCCGTGGTCACTCAAAGTGGTGGACCCAACAGGCACACAGCTGTGGAAATGGGGAGAGACAATTTCATGTGTTTTCAGTGAAGAATTTACACATGCAGAAGAATTGCTGCAGACTCTCTTCTCCTCCCAGAGGTTTCGAAGTGCCTGTTTAACCAAAACCCAATGCCTCCTGTTGGCCTTGACCTATGGCAAGGAACTTACCTGCTCTCCTTGAATTCCTATTACAGACTAGGCTATAGGTAACTCATTTAAGAGTCAGGGTCGGAAGAGCTCTGGGTGGTTAAATCGAGATGGCAGAATGAGGAGCCAGGTTCAGGCCTGTCTGACCATGAAGCCCATGTTTGAGAGGCATGATGTGGGAGTTAGGATGTGGGTTCTAAACAAGAGTCCCAGCTCTATCATGCATTGGCTGTGTGATCATTAGCTAGTAACTTAATCTGTGTCTCCATTCCTAAGATGTAAAGTGGGAATGATAAAAAAATACTTCGTTCATAGTGCTGTCATTGCCTTAAATAATTTACAGCCTGGTACATATTAAGTGCTTAATAAATATCTGTTGAAATGACCATTATTATTATTGCTTCTCTGCTCTAATCTAGGAGAGGGCTTTCAATTTTAGTGTGAGGGCATAGTAAATGAGAGGGGCAGGCACTCTGAAGATAGAATCCACAGGATTTCAAAGATGAGTTATTACTGAACCCCCCTCAGTATCTCAGTATCTTTTCTTCATTATGTCTGGGTCTTGCTCAGGCTCAGTTTGAGCCATTTTCTATAAAGAGACAGAATGTACTAAAATTCTAGCTGGGCAACAATTCCAACATTAAAAAGTGTGTCTGCCCCTAGGAAGTCATAAAAATTCATGGAACGTTTCATTTTAAGAGTATAACTGATACAACAACAGAAAAAACACAACCGTGATACCCATTTACTAACTAACGTTTTTGGTATTTCTCAAGATAAATATATAATGCTGAATATTTTAATCCATTAAGATTTTTTATTTTATCTATGTTTAACAAATTAGATATTGCTATAAAGAGATTATGGAATCTAATACATCTAATTTAATTTTTCCTTAAATAATGGTTGGATAAATATTAAAATGAAAATTACTTTTCTTTTAAGCAAGGGAGTTTTTTTTTTTTTAGTTGATTTTGCTTGGGATCTTATAATGTGTTGCAAAGCCTAAGGAACCCTGAAATGATGGAACAATCTTTCCAGTTATGGTAAAATAACTTGGAGTTTTTCAAAAAGAAATTGTGACATCTTGGCCCTTCCCAACTGTTGTGATACAGTTGGTGTGGAAGGTGTCTAGGTGTGAAAAGCTTCCCAGGTGTGTCTGATGCCAGCCAAGACCCAAGACCCCAGACTCCAAACCAGCCAGAGGAGTGGTTTGTCATTAGCAAGATAGAAATTGATACTTATTGCATTTCTTTGTTGACCAAATTAATTTTGTGGAGACTTGCAGTTCACTGTTGCAAAAGACACATGGTGCTGATCATTTCTTTTAGTGTGTGCAACTGTTCTATGGCTGTGGTTGGGTGTTAAGAGGATGTGGGAGCAGTGGGAGTTGCTAATGTTTTGCTTATTTTGTTTCATTAGAAAAGCATTTTTAGAAATGCACAGACATTTTGTATTTTTCAAAGACATGAAAAGTAATCTTTGTAACCAGAAAAAGAATGTTGGGAAATATCATAGCCAGCTGTTGCTTTTTAAAATGAGTTTTAAAAATTCCTTGTGGAACCCAAGAAATATTATATTGTGTGGATGATCTTGTTTCTCACTCAGCAAACCTGAAGTTCTATTAATTTAACTATTAACTGTATATTCACTTTTTTGCATTTTTAGCCATACACATATACTATACTACATATTTTTACTATAACCAACCCATATTTGCAATATTTGATCTGATAAATTTGACATGTATAGGTGCTCATAAAACCACCATAATTGAGATAGTGAATACATCCATCATCATCACACCAAAATTTGCTCTTAACCTTTTATAAACCTTTTCTCCTAATCCATATATATATATAAAAGCAACAGGGAAGAATGACTACAAATTGAAACCTCCAAAACTCTGAGCTAAAAAATACACACACACACACACACACACACACACACACACACATCTATACATTTAGTTATAGTTTTGACACAATACCTTAATTTTATTTATTTATCTTTCATGCGGTGCTGAGGATTGAATCCAGAGCTTCTCATGTGCTAGGTGAGTGCTCTACTGCTGCCACAATCCCAGCCCCTGACGTTTTTCTTATACTTGGGTTGAGTATATGTTTGGGAGGAAGACCACTGAGATAAAGTGACATTGCATCATACATACTATTGACAAACCTTATCAATATTGATGTTAACCTTGGTCATCAGACTACGCAGTGTTTGCCAGGTTGTTGATTTTAAATCCACCACCCTTTTCATAATGCACCTTTTGGAATGAAGTCACTATGCATAGTTACATTTAAGGAATAAATAATTACATTCTACTGCCTTAAGTATGGAGTATTTCATAAATTATTTGGACTTTTTTGCATGGAAAATTTGTCTATTATATCTAACTTTTCATTCAATGGCTTTACATTAGTATAGATTCATGGGTATTCACGGGCATTTATTTTATATTTTGGATTTTTACCTAATATTACTTTATTAATTTTGTTGCTCAAGGTATTCCAGATTTGTTCCAGTTCTGATGCTCAGCATTTTACTGGAAGCTCTTACAGTTGGTTCCAGAATCCCTGTGACATATGCCCATCACTGTGGGTTTTCTTTTTTAAAAAACGAAACTTTCTTATTTTATATGTTAGATGTTTCTGGCTCGTCTTGTATATTTTCTGCCCTAGTTTTAGTATCAGCAACTTATCCTAAGAGCTCTGGTTCCTTTTACTGGAGGTTAGTACTTAAGTCCAAGATCTAGGCATTACATATGTTCCTTGCTGCTGGGCTGTCTCAGGTGTCAGAGCTAGAAGATGTCTGTGTGTATTCTAAACTTGGTATACACACTTATCCAAAGTATTTCCAAATAACCAACTTTATCTATATTAATCTAGAGTTCATAAAAATATGTTACAGTTTGGATCTAGAATATTGCCCAAAGCCTCAGTCCCCAGCTTAGCCATATTTGATGGTAGAGGAACCTTTAAGTAGTGTGGCCTAGTGGGAGGTCTCAGGTCTCTGGGGACATGGCCTAAAAGGAGTTGGTGGGAATCTAGCTCCTTTCTATTTCTCTTACTTTCAGGCAGCATAAGGTGAGCAGCTTGTTCCAACACATCATACACTCCCCACCATGATGTGTTGTCTCACTACAGGCTCAAAAGCAACAAGGAGGAATGACTACAAATTGAAATCTCCAAAACTCTGAGCTAAAATAAACCTTTCCTATTTTTCAGTTGATCTATCTCAAGTATTTGTTATAATAATGGAAAGTTGACTAGCATAAGACATTTTCAACTCTAATCCCATACCACATGAATCTTTTTAGCATCCTCACCTTGTTTAGCTATAAGTTTATACCATCTGCCATTCATTTGCTTCATTGTTCTGCTTTCAGAATTGTTAACCCAACAGGAATATTTTTTTCTCAACTAGATTATCTTGCTTATGTGCAGTTCCTATTTCCATTTATTTCCAAAATTTCTTAGGTCAGCATTTCATTACCCCATTTACTTCTGTGAGATTGTTTTATGCATTTGTAATACACTTAGATTCTTTTTACATCTCATATTCTCTGCTGGAACTCGCTGACCTCCTAAAAGATTTTTTAAAAAATTTGCATGTGTTGAAGTTTGCTTTTTGTGCTATAGAGTTCTATGGGTTTTGAAAAATGATTAATGTCTTGTGTTTACCATTAAAGTATTACATAGAATAGTTTCACTGCCCTAAAATATCCTCTGTTCCTCACCTATCCAACCTCCCTCTCCACTTCCTGAGACCCTGGCAACTCCTTATCTGTTTAACATTTCTATGGTGTTGTCTTTTTCAGGATGTGTTGAATTGAGATCATACAGCATAGAGCTAATTCAGACTGGCTTCTTTCTTTAGCAATATGTATTTAAGATTCATCAATTTTTTGTGGTTTCATAGCTCATCTCTTTTATCACTGAAGAGCATGCCTCTGTATGCATGAACTGCAGTTTGTTTATGTATTTAGCTATGGAAGGACATCCTGGTTGCTTCTGGTTTTTGATGATTACGAATAAAATTGTCATAAACATTCATAAGCAGTTTCAGCATGAACATAGTTTTTAAATCAGTTGTTAAACACCTAGAAGTGTGATTACTAAATTGTAAGGAGATGTATGTGTGTATTCTGAATTGTAGGGAATGACTGTGTTTAGTTTCATAAAACTGCCAAACTGTCTTCCAAAGTAGCTGTCCCGTTCAGTTGCCTAGTCAATCCTTGATATTGTCAGTTTTTGGTTTTAGACTTTCTGTAGGTATTTAGGGGCACCACATTGTTTTAAATTTGCAATTCCCTAATAAATAGTCACTTTGAGAACCTTTTCATATATATATTTGCCATCTGTAAATTTTCTCTGAGGATGTGTCTGTTCAGAACTTTTGTTTATGTTTTCACTGGGCTGTTCATTTTATATAGCTGAGTTTTAAAAATCCTTTGTTTGATCTGAAAACAAATCCTTAATCCTACATGTGCATTGCAAATATTTCCTCTTTGTAGCTTACCTTTTCATTCACTTAAGAATGTTTTTCTCAGAGAAGTTTTTCATCTCAACAAAGTCTGATTTATCAGCTTTTTCTTTTGTGGATCATGTTATTGGTTTTGTGTTAAGACTCCCACCAAATCTAAAGTTAACTAGAGTTTCTCCTATGTTGTCTTCAGGATAAATGTATGGTATATTTTGAGTTAGTTTTTATGTTAGTTGTGAGATCTTTGTCCAGATTCATCTCTTCCACCTTCCCCTCCTCCTTTTTCTTCTTTTTGTACAGGAACATCCAATTGTTCTGGCACTATTTTTTGCAAAGCCTAAACTTTCTCTATTTAATTAATCGTCTTTTCTTCTTTTCAAAATTCAAAAGACTATATTTATGTGAGTATATTTTGGGATGTTTATTTGATTCCACTGTTCTTTTAACAAGATCACAGTGTCTTAATTACTCTAGCCTTATAATAAGTTTTGAAATAGGGAAGTGCTAGTCTTTCAACGTTGTTCTTTTTCAGCATATATGTTGGCTGTCCTATCTTTAGCATTCCCATACAATCTCAAATCAAAATGTCAATATCTGCAAAATAGCTTGCTGATATTTTCATTATGATCACATGTTAAGGAGCTTTCTATCACTGTGACAAAATAAATAAGAAAAATAACTTATAAGGAAGAAAGATTTATTTTGACTCACAGGTTTGGGGTTTTTCAGTCCCTATTGCTTTGGGCCTGTGGTGACATGGTATATCATGGCCAGAGCACATGGTGGAGGAGGCATATTCGCTTTCTGGTGACTAGGAAGGAAGGAGAGGGAGACAAGAGAGAAAGAAAGAAATGGCCAGGGTTCCAGTATCTCCCAGGGCCATGCCCCCATGATCTAACTTCCTCCCACCATGAGCTGGAGACCAAGTCTTTAACACATTTGCCTTTAGAGGACACTCCATGTCTGAACTATAGCACATCACATTAAATCTTTTTAAAAATTTTACTTGAAGTTCTGGGCATTGATTCAGGGTTTCATGCATCCTAGGCAAGTGTTCTACAGCTGACCTACATCCATCCTATGCCCTGCATTAAATCTTTAGATCAAGTTAACAAAAATTGACATCTTAATTAAATTAAATATAGAGTCTGATTTGGACATTGAATATTACTCCATTTATTTAGATCTTTCATTTTTCTCATACTGTTTTATAGTTTTCTGTATATAGGGTCCTGTACATATTTACATATTTTGTCAGATTCATACCTAAATGGTTCATTTTGGGGGATGATATTGTAAAGGTATTGCATTTTAAATTTCAAATTGCAATTGTGCATAGAATTTAATTAATTGGGTATTAGTTCCATAAGTTTTTTTGTCAATTCTTTGAGGTTTTATATATAGACAATCGTTTCATCTATGAGTAAAGACAGTTTTTCCCCCAATCTATATACACTTATATTTCTTCTACTTATTTTATTGCACTAGTGAGTACTTACAATATGACATTGAATTGGAGTGATGAGAGAAAAGACTTTATATTATTTTTGGAATTTGGGAGCAAATAATAATTATTTAATTTACTATTAAATTTTGTGTTAATGTAGGTTTATAGATAAAGATGTTCTTTAACAAGTTAAAGAAGTATAAGTTGTAAGATGTTTGTCTAGATTCTATTCTTTCTCCTACTCCTTCCTATATAGGGAGGTCCAATTGTTTTTGTACTACCTATTGAAGAGAGTACCTTGTCTCGATTTCTTTTGTAGTTTGGAACTGCAGCAATTCCTGGTTTGTTGAATTTGTTTTTATTATGCATGTGTGTTAGGATTTTGTCAAGTGCTTTGTCCTGTGTCAACTGGCATGATCAGATAATTTACCTCCCCTAGTTTAGTGAATTTTGGATTATTAGGATTGATTTTCAAGCATTAAACTAACCTTGCCAACTTGGAAAAAAATCCCAGTTATTTTTATATATTGTCAGATTTGATTTAATGATATTTTGTTAAGGATCTTCCCATCTCTATTCATGAGAGATGTTGGTTTTCAGTTTTCATTTCTTATAATATCTTGATCTGATTTTGATTTTAGGGTAATGCTGGCTTTATAGGATTAGTTAAGTATTCCTTCTGTTTCTATTTTTCTGAGGAAATGAGTGGCATAGCTGAGTCTAGTTCTGATGCTTTATTTCTTTTGGCTTCCCGCCTCCCACATCTTTGTTGTACTTTGTGATTTTTTTGGTTGAAATCTGTACCTATTATATTGGATCCTAGGAACCCAAGTAAAAAGGCCTGCATTTCGAGGATGTTCATGTGGCTTCAGACTCTGTTCTGTTTGCTCTGACTGTGTGTTCACACCTTCTCGTTCCTTTAAGTGCCTTTGTTTTATTCTTCCTCTTGACTTAAATTATATCTCAAATTATCCTCCTCCACCATTATACTGGAGCCCCAATGATGTGGTGATGAGTGGAGAGGGGAAGGAATCCCATAGTCCTGCAAGTAAACGTCACGCTTTCGGTGGATCTGTGTCCATAGCCAGGACCTTCACAAGTGTTTCTTTTGTACAGCTTCTATTCCCTCTTCTACCCACTTAGGTGATACAATGGGGCGAGTGGTGGTTGGAGTTGCAGGGCTCTGCCCCAAATATCCTAGAGCTTGCTGTTCTGGAGTAGGCCCTGGCTATAGACAGGGAGGCTCTGAGTACACTTCAGAAGAACTTTTCTTCTTTTTCCACTGGAGACAACAAAGGATCTTTCCAGTTTGACAAAATTACCACTTCAGTGTTTCTACAGGTTTATGGCTCCAGTGGTTTCTGCTGCAGGTAGGCAGATTTAAGACACATTTACTTTATTACTGTAGCTTCTTTATGCTTCACCTGTTCTTTCTCTCCTTGTTTCCACCACTCCATCACCACATGCACACACACTCTCCTTGTCCCACAGACCTCTGTGAAAATGTTTCTATCTTTGTTCATATGATTTCGAAGTTTTGTAGTTTTATTCATTAAAACTACAAATTACATTTGTAATTTATTCATTTATTCATTTTGTAGTTTTATTCATTCATTTATTTGATTCCTCTTGAAAATTTTGGTAGATATGAATCAGTATTTTTTTTTTTAATTTATTTTTTGTACAAATGCCAGGCTGGTTTTTTTTTTTAAAATGATCTTTTCCCTATTTACTTGAAATATCATTGCTCTTTGATATGAGTTGAAAAATATATATTCAGTTGAAAAATACATTCGATCTATTTCTGAACTCTCAAATTTGTTGCATTGATCTGGAATTTTTTTTTCCTGTGCCAGAACCAATTTTTAAATGTGTATTTCACAATTTGGCAAGTTATTTATAAACATGTATTATAATAATACATTAATTGTATAGATTGTTTTAAGGTTAATTGGTATCTTCACAACATTTATTTAGAATTTTCAATAATAGGTATATGTTTTTATTTATCATTTTGTATTCTAAGTAGAATTTTAAAACTTTTCTTTGTGCCCATCTCGTACACTTCTAGTGTTAATTTTTAGCTATTTTGTCTCTTCATTGTATCTTCTTACCAGATATTTGCATATAGGAAAGCAATCTATTTTGGGAAATTAATTTTGTAACCACATATTTTGTTGAGTTATTTCCTTGTGTCTAATAGTTTTCTAGTTGTTTTTCTTGGGTTTATGATTATATAACCATATCATTTTCAAATGATGATAATTTTGTCTTTTCTGTTTTTCGTCTCATTTATTTTTCTTGCCTAATGACAGTGGCCAATCATTTTTTACAACAATGTTATCTAATAGAGCATATTTTATTATAATAAATATTTCTTTAAACCATAATTGTCTCATTGTTTTTTTAGATTACAAAGTCATAGTGGTAGAGACTTTTGTTCTTAATGTATAAAAAATGTAAGCATATGATAGGTAATTAACAGTTTAAATTAATCAATGATTTAGGCAGAACAAAATGAACTAGGTTGAGCTAAGATCAGTAGAGAAATATTTCGACTAGGTAAATTAACTTAGGCAACATGCTAATCCTTGAACTTTACAGGGACAGTAAAAGAGTCTCTGAAAGACTGGTGAGTCCCATAGTTCAAACTTGTGATTCTTGATCACCAATACCCTCAAGGAACTGTGTCCTTTAGGCCTATTTAGGACAAGTGAAATAAGAGAACAAGGTGACTAGAGCTTTAGTCTTTTAAAAATACTAATGGAGCAGAATGAAATGCAAAAAAAGTCAACTCATGCATCCACGGGCAACTGATTTTTGACAAAGTTGCTAAGAATATACACTGACGTAAGGACAGTCTTAACAATAAATGATGTTGGAGAATTTAGATAGCTTCATGCAGAAGAATGAAACTAGACTCTTATCTCTCTTCAGCTGCAAAAATCAACTCAAAAAGGATTAAAGACTTAAATATAAGACCTAAAACTGTAAAACTACTAGAATAAATCATGGGGAAAAATGCTTCAGAACATTGGAATGAACAAGGATTTTTGTACAACAGCTCCAAAGTACATGACACAAAAGAAAATACAGACATATGGGTTTTAATCAAACTAAAATGCTCCAGCAAAGCAAAGCAAATAATCGCGAGAGTGAAGAAATACCCCGAAGAGTGGGAGAAAATATTTCAAATTATACATATGACAAGGGCTTAATATTAATTCAGAACACATATGGAACTCCAAAAACTTAAGAGTAAAAAACTATATAACTCAATTAAAAATAAGCAGTAGACCTAAATAGACATTTTTAAAAAGAAGACATATAACTGGTTAAAAAGGATATGAAAAGTGTTCAGTAACAGAGAAATGCAGATCAAAAACACAATGAGATATTATCTCACTCAAGCAATAATGGCTATTACAAAAAAAAAAAAAGATAACAAGTGCTGGTGAAAATGTGGAGAAAAATAAACACTTGCACACACTTGGTTGGTGGGGATGTCAATTAGTGTAGCCATTCTTGGAAACTGTATGGGGATTCCAAAAACATTAAAAACAGAATTACCATATGGTCTCACAATCCCACTCTTGGCTATATATCTAAAGGAAATGAAATCAAAATGTCACAGTGACATCTGTTTTCCCATTTATTGCAGCACTATTCACAGTAGTCAAGCAATGGAAACATCCTAAGTGTCCATCAACTGATGAATGGATAAAAGAAATATAATACATATACATAGTGAAATACTACTCAGCCATAAAAAGAATTAATACTTCCATTTGCAACAACGTGGATGGCACTAGAGGTCATTATATTAAGTGACATAAGCCAGGCTCAGGAAGATAAGTGTCATATGACCTCACTCATATGTGGAATCTAAAAAGTAGCTGATCTCATAGAGATTAAGAATAAAACAGATTTTATCATTAAAATAAGGCTGGGGAGTGTAGGGGGAAAGATGAGGGAAGGTTAATTAATAGGTACTAAATTGTGGTTAGACAGAGTAAGAATTTCTAGTGCACTATTGCAAAGTAGGGTGACTATAATAGCAATTTTTTTTTTTTACTGTACATCTCAAAAAGGTAGAAGAAAGGATTTTGAATGTTTTTGCCATAAAGACGTGATAAGTATTTGAGGAGAGAGATTTTTTTTAAAATTCTTATGCAATACATACAGTATGAAAACATCACATGGTACCCATAATATGTACCATTTCTGTGTTGTTGTTAAAAATAAACAGTTTTTAAAAAGTAAAGTGTGTTTCTGGAGGAGAAACAGGGGACGAGAAGTAGAGGTGTTCTGGGTTTTCTGCAGCCACCCTGCAGCCTCAGAGCAGCAACTAGAAATATCCCCAGCTCCTGGATGAAATGCAACAGTGGTTCTGTGGGTGAACAGAAGATTGGCTCTCCTGTGTATAACAAGCATCAGGAGCCTTTGATGAGTGTGGAGAGGCAGACATACATCAAAGGCAGTTCTGAGAACCCTCTCAGTGAGGCCTGCTAGAACACGGCGAAGGATAAAGCATCAGCACCAGCAGCATGAAAAAGACGGCTGCTGGTTGGAAAGCACCCAGAGTAAGAATTGCAACTGCAATAAATATACCAAAGACACCTGTGTTCTCGAGTTCTGAGCAGGGGCCAAAGTCTCACGATTTAATAGACTCTTAAAAATATGGGCAAACCCGAGACTAAAGGCCTTGGCTTGTGGCCTGATGGACAAGTATCTCTGGCTTGGTAATGGTTCCTGCAACCAAAATATGGTGCTCAAAAATAGTACTCTCCTTTTCAACTCTATTCCAGTAAGTCCTTTATCATGCATCTTTATTTCAGAGAAGATTGCTTCTAACTTTTCCATTATAAAAATGAATATTATGATGGATTTCCTTTTTCCATTGAAGTTAATTGGCCATGGGCAATACTAATAAGCACTGTATCTAGTAGAAAGAAAAGCAGAGGGATGTTCACAAATTGCTATGGGCAAGCAGAGATTGTGGCTCATTTGAGGAACTGAGGCTTCTGATGAGTTGTGTTACTCAAGGCAGTCTCAGAATCCAGCAATTTATTTCCAAATGGAATTCATGCCTTCATTCTTTTTTGTCATTAATCCATTATTTGATTCATGAAACCCTTTGATATAGCATGTGGACAGTACTGTGGATTTGAAAATGAACAGACTTTCGTCCAGCTGGTATGGGAAATGGATCACTTTACTTTCTCTATATAGAACCTTTTAATTTCTTTTGGTCATAAATCTTTATGGAAATACTGAGTAGCAACAGACTCTCTCCCCAGGAAAAGTCATTTGAGCCTGATTTTACTTCATCTAGTTTCAGGGATGCACAGCTATCTGATGGTGCATGTTTGTGAGATATACCACCAGGAAGGCAATCAGCCTCAGGATTGATGATAGAAGGTGGTGAGCTTTATGCATCATAATAGTGAATTTTGTGTCTCTGACTAAAACTTTCTTGGATATTTCATTCTTATAATTCACCTTTCTCTTTTAATTCAAGCTTTTAAATATTTTCCTCTGTAGAATAGTATAGAAAAATTACTGCACAAAGGGATTGGTTGAGAATGGAGATCAAGCATTTTGTAATATTGGCAATTGGCTGAAGGTTTTTCTACAACAGCATTCCATCCCTGGAGAGCTGCAAAACACTTTGGTTGGACTGGTGCTAAGTCTTGCCTAGGATCACAGGCTGGTTAATAGTGGGTTGGGATACAGTGTTCCTGATTTGACTTTTCATACCCTGATTCTGTCTCTAGCTCTATCTTTAGGCTGAAAATTCCAGGAAAGTCTAACACATAACTTTTTCTGAAGAAGCTAAGAATTTGTTTACCAGAATTGTTAGGAAAAAAGAGGGAATTAGTGAGGTGTTTTCCTGCTTAAAATGAATGTGTTAAATATGCACCTGCCTCCACATAACACAATTTTATTTAAAGGTGGATAAAAATTTAAAAGAAGCAATTTATTTGACTTAAGACATAAAAGAAATATTTTGTCCAGAGGAATATGATTTTTATTTTATTTTGTTTTAAGATTCTTTGAACAGAAGTTTTCTTTCCATGATGTTGGGACACTAGCATTGCCCATTTAGGGTTAAAAATTGCTAAAGTCAGGAATTGAAATGCTGACAGCCTCATAACCTCAGAGGCCAAATGGTACCACAACAAGTTCTCACATTTTTTAACTTTAGAAGACCCTAGAGACTACTTTTATTGCATATTTTATGAAGCCATCTGTCTTTTTTTTTTTTTTTACCAGAGCTAGTATATATTCAAAACTTTAAATAAATTTTTTTGTGTGTGTATGTGTGGCAATGGACCAACACTTCACCCTGTGTAGTGGCCAGCAGAAAATTTATAGCAGAAGGAGACTTGGGCGCAGCTGAATCTAGCAGCTGCAGGGGTAGTCATGGCAATTGCAGTAGGTGGGCATTCCATGCTAGGTGCATTTTCCTAACTCAGCCAGGAATGATCAATGCCATCAGTCATCTTAATTGACACATTCTTTTTAGGGATCTTTCTTTGGATTTGCTAACATGCTATCATTTAAAATTCTTCATATTTCAAATGAGACTCCATAAATTGAAAGGCTCCCTTCCAAGCCATATTTTGCTGCCTGGGAGTGAGTGAGGGGCAAGTTATGAAAGATCAGTGTTTTGCTGGTGGAAAAGCACTAGAGTAGCCATGCAAAAAAAGTGGCTTTAGCTTCTATGGAACTTAAATATAACTCCCAACCCAGATGTTTACAATGCAAGTCCTAGCATATTTGAGTATAAGGTACAAAGGGCTTGGTATAGGAAAAGTATTCAGTGCAGTCAGTTATCTACATGTAGGCTACCTCCTACTGCTACTTTACACTTTTAAATTCAATGTAAAAATCATCAATCATAATTTATATCCATGTGAATGGAGATGTTCCAAAGGCCATTTCATATTGATTGTGAAAGATGCTGTAATCTCTAAAAGAATATAGGTCATCCTAGTAAGAATACAAGAATAGAGGAACTTGTCATTTTAATCAAAGCTGCCAGCAGCATTCCCCCCATTTTTTAGGAACATATTAACAGTGCCTTTTGAGAGGATTGTGAATGTTCAGGGTTAAAAGTGAATGTACTTTTTTTGTCAGAAGTTGATATAAAGAAATAAGTTTGGAATAGAACATGTGCTGTTGGTGTTTTGGGATGAGAATGACAGTGCTGGTAGGCAGCAGGAGAATGCCTGGGAATGAGTGGTAAAAGCCTCTCAGAAGTTTAGGTCAGTGGTTGTCAAATCCATGTGCCTAAGAATCACTTGGTGGACTTGTAATAAAAGTAGGGTTCTAATACCTGCTCCCAAGTGTCCCATATTGTGAACCAATGGACACTCCACTCTGACCTTGCCTTGTGTGCTAATATTCCTAGATGCATCTGAATAATAGTAACAACCTACAAAATACACGAATTCTGCAACTTGTTTTTAAGTCACAATATAGGAATACACTTTGTTTCAAAGTAGGCAAAAAACAATACATGAATTATGTTTTAAAAATTTAAATGGCACAGCAGTAGCATGATGATGTAGATTACAATAAACACTTTATTTTTACAGAAAATATAGAAAGTATTTTTATTAAAATTTGATATAAGTGAACAACTGCCCTCTACATAAAAATGATCGATTCTCTAAACATAGCTCATTAGTATCCAATTATTCTTAATTTTCAGGTTATTTATGGGCTACAGCAAGCAATCTCCCTACTTCATATCATCATCTTCTTAACTATATTAGTGTGTATTACAAACCAGCCTCAAAATCAACACCGTTTTATTAAAACATTGAACAAAATACTTTTGATTAATATATACCTTTGATCAATAATAGGCTGACAGAAAAATAAATGTTGTTTTTACATGAAAATCACAGAATATATTGACAGAAAAACTGCTATATTTAATACATTATTTATCTATTACCCCAGACTCCAAAGATGACAAATACCTTCCCTTCCACACAGAGGCAGACATCCTTCTTGATTATCTCTTTCCCCAGTTAAATCAGATGCTACCTCAGAATTCTTCTCAACAAAGACATACACCACCAAGCTCTCAGAGTTGTCATGAGAGTGAAATTGTATTTGTCATACCTGCCCCACCCCAAACAAAAAGCATTCCTCTCTTTTTCTCTTTCTTTCAACTTTTCAGAAACAATGGTCCATATAATTCATATTGAAGTAAAATCTTGGTAGAAGACCCTGTTCTGCCAAATCAAGAGCAAAGTTCCTTGCCCTTGAAAGGAAGAATGAAACCCCAGGTCACTTCTTAGAGATTGTCCCAGTAGGGGCACATTTGTTCATAAATATGCAACAGATATTTTGTATGTGTCCATTGTTAAGAGCACAGTGATCTCAACCCAATGTATCAAGACACTGAAAAGTCAAGGCTTAACATTTCTCTCTGAAGTTCCATTTTGAAATAAACCAACAAACAAAATGTCCCAAATTATTTTAGGAAAGTACCATGTGTCTCAATTTTACTTCTCTTTTTAAGGCTTAGCCAAATTGTATTTTGTCTACTTTTCTATAAATTTATATTTTGTTACATTATGATGTTTGTATTGTACTTTAAATTATAAGATAAAAATAATCTCATCTTAGGAAACTTAACGTACTCAGAAAAAAATATAAAAGTAAGATCACAATGCAAAAAAAAACAGACAAAAATCCCCCAAACCAAAAAACCAACCACTTATAACATTTTTGTATATTTTGATTTATCACCCAAACATACTGATATAAAGTGTCTTTTTTATTTTATTTTTCCCACAATATCTAGTTTGTTTTCGGCATATGGTTTGCATCATGCTTTTTAAACATGAAATATTTCTTGAGCATTTAATTTAAAATTGGAGCATGAAATTAAATTATCTTTTCAAAACATGTTTTTATGTGTCTTAGTCTGGGTCCTCTGAGGAGCAGATTGCAAAATGGGATTAAACCTGCAAAACTTTTATTAGAAGTGCCTGTGTGAGATAAAATAGGATGGTTTGCCTGGCCATCATACTGTCATTTAAATCTAACCAGGAATGGGTCTGCCTTAGGATTTTGTCTCTGGGGTCATCAGCTGGCAGAAGGCTGGGGAGATGTGGCCTTGGCAGAAATGTAATAATGGATTTTAAAGAGCAGCAGCCAGGTGGGCCTTGGTCTAGTTTTATTTTCTGTGGTTGGAGATCTATTTGGTACATTCTCATAGCCATATGTGTTAAGATTTCTGATAGCCCATCAAATGGATATATTTTTTCCAGTTCTTTCCAATAACTATGATGCATCAATGATTATTTTCTTAGGCTTTTAGACACGAAATTGTTGCATCATGGATGAAACCTGTTTCTGAAGATATTATGCAGTAGTATTAATATTGGTATTTCTAAATATTTTTGCCAAAAGAATTTCTATATCAACTATGATTTATTTTTAATCTTTCTAGTTATTTGAAAGGTATGCATCATTCTGCTAGTGGCTCTCTTCAGGGTTTTCAAAGTAAATTTTTCAGTCTGCATTTGATGGTAGTCTACAAAATAGTTATTTACAACATTCTTAAACCCTCCTCCTCTTCAATTTCTTATTTTCATAATTGTCATATAGCATTCAAGATAATGACTATTATTATTATTGTTTTGGTGGAGAGGGTTACCGGGGATTGAACTCAGGGGCATTTGACTACTGAGCCACATCCTCTGCCCTGTCTTGTATTTTATTTAGAGACAGGATCTCACCAAGATGCTTATTGTCTTGCTTTTGCTTAGGCTGGCTTTAAAGTTATGATTCACCTACCTCAGCCTGCACAGCCACTAGGATGACAGGTGTGCACCACCACATTTGGCCAAAACTATTATTATTTAATAACAATCTTATTAAATTAAAAAAAACTTTCAAGCATATATTGTTACATTAATAATTACTATAAAATTGGGAGGAAAAAGAGTACTATCATAAATAAATCCAAGTAAACACAAAGTCCTTTTTTAAAGAGACAGTAAGATTCGGTAGCGGCATTTTAGCATCTTCTTCTATTTGTTGAGATTGAGTCTGTCATAAATATGAAAAAAAATAAAGTGAGAAGGATATGTTTGAACATAACCATTCAGCATCATGATGAAATATGACATGACAGGAAACACCCATATTTTCCTCATAGCTCTTTCACCTTACTCATTAGAGAATGCAAGTCTTTTGTTTCCTGACTTGGAGCCAGATGATCTAAGTTAAAGATCACAATAAAACTTCAGGCTTTGGACAAACCACATTTATTTCTTCGTACTTGAGCTTCCTCATATGTAGAATGTGACAAAACCTTCTCTACTATGACACAGAATTTTTATGATAACCAAAATGCGCTATTTCCATGTATCATGCCAAGACATAGTGTTTGTACATATGCATAATTTGAAAAGGAATCACCTATTAGGATTATCTGAATGTGTCTTTTCATATTTGATTTTATGTTAGCAGCAACATCTCGGGGGAATAGATAGAGCTTACCTTCACTGAAATGGAATTTTCCTTAAAATTGATTTTGACGCAAGGAAATTTGAAGCTGATTTGATTATACTGCCATGTGCTGTGAGTGGACCACCAAAAGCTTCTTCCTTTCACTCATCAATGAAACTCACTACAGGGTGTAAGTTTGCTTTCTGTCTTTAGTCATAGGGTGACACCGTCATTTTAATGAGGGTCAATTTTTAAGTCTCTTACCTCTATGCTGTATAATGTTTCATAGAAGAAATATATGCTTTCTATTATAACATAATTCTTTTGACCATGTCACTTATAAAATGTTGACTCTAGGTTGAAAATGTAATTCCATATCCATCCATCTCTATCGTAAGAAGAAAGTTTTAATCACCTAGTACAAATGTATTAACAGTGAATAGATGATAAATCTATGCCAATTTGAATATTCATTGGGAAATGAACTCTTTCATGAAATATAATTTTTAAATTTAGTTACTGCTGATTTTCATTTCTGTGAGGGAATCTATATGCAAAGTTCAAACCTACAAAATAGTGAAGAAGGGTGGAACAGGGGATCTCAAGGGTGGGGTGGGATGGCAGGTGAGTTGTATCCTGTTAAAGGGATCACAGAATTTCCTGTGAAATATTAACCATCTATAACACCATTTAGTCTGATAAAGGTCAGCCCTGTGAATATTTAACTTTCACCTTGTTTGCTTTTACGATAGTGGATCACGTTCATATAGGAAATATAGCCTATTGCTTATTATTAATTAGACCTTAGTTGATCTTCAGAATTTAATTTTTCAACATTGATATGTGTAATTTCATGGTAATATACATTGAAAATATGAGATTTTTAGGATTCAAAATATCAAAGTCTTGGAAACAATCTTGATCTGCCATCTATCTTACTTATTCAAATTGTCTACTGCAAATCTTTTGCAAACTAGGTCCTGAAGGATTCTGTGAGATATAAAATGCCTTTTATCCTTTAGATACTCAGGCTCCACTCTCAGGGGAAAGTGGAATGACTGTGCAAGTAGATAAGGCAGTGCTGGCTGATAGACGTTGAGCCTCTTTCAAATTCATAGCAGAGAAAGAGCGATGTGGTCAGCAGGCAGAGACCTAACAGAGGAAGAAACAGTTGGAATGGTCCTGGAAGAAGGGTAGGAGTGTGCAGACAGAGGGGCTGGAGAGCCAGGGAACAGGAGGAAGCCAGACAACACCTGCTCTTGAGTATAAGGACTTGGTCAGCAAGTTTGTAGGTCAGCCTGCTTCCCAGCTGGTTCATGCCGTTCCTGACAGTGTGTGAGGTTAAAAGTCCTGAATGCCTTTTCAAAAATGTTGATGGCTGAGGCAGGTGGATACTCTTGGGGGGGGGGTATAGCTTCTTTGATCCAGTGCTTTTTCAAAGACCTCTGTGATGTGAAGCCAGGCTTATCTTCTGTGACTTTCCTGAAAGCACTCCACGTTTTAATCATCAAACACCCTGCTTCCTGTTCCTAGTGGCTCAAGTTTATGAGCTAATATGTGAGTACAGGTGGAAAAGGATAAGCTAGAAAGGGAATCTGAGGGCAGTAAATGACGTAGTGTCTTGACACACTTAAAAGTGAAGACTTTAATCATGAAAGTGTTAGGAAAATATTGATGGACTTTAATCAGGGAAATGACATAATTGCATTTGCATTTTAAACAGATGAATGAGTACAATGGTGGTATCAAATGGTTTTTAAGCACCAGAGTTGTGGGGTCAGACTGTCTGGGGTTGGATTCCTTCCCTTATCTTATAAGTAATGACTTTATTAAATCCTGTAAGCCTCTTTAATCTCACCTATAGGGTGGGGGATAAAAATTATTATCTGTCTTAAAAATTTGTTGTGAGGATTAAATAAGATAATTCAGGTAGTACCCTTAGTCCAGTGCCTGGTACAGAAAAAGAACATTCCGCCCATTGGTTGTTATTATTCCTATTACCTTTCTGGGATAGTATCAAAGATGGACGACTGCTGGCCAAGAGACCAGATAGGAATCCTTTGGAGAGGCATTAAAGCACTGAATCAAGGCAATGGCAAAAGGTTTGAGATGAGAAAATAAAGCTAACATCACGATGGGCATAAACTCTGTGGGTTTTGGAGAGTGAAGTAGAGAGTGGGAGAAGTCACTAATGGTTCTGAGGTTTCTAGCTGTGGGCATCAGGGTTGTTGTTCCCATTGATCAACATGGAGAAGAGTGGAGCAGCTGTTGCTGAACCTCACTGCAACCTGTTGTGTGCAGCTGTAAGGCTGCCCTTCCCAGAGGAGATGAGAAGACAACCGATGTCCTGGCAACAGCCCTCAACCAGTGTTGACAGGAGTTGAGGGTAAACACCTCAGTTCCTTTGCATGTAGGTGGGATAACTCAGTTCCCCAGTAAGACTCGGTGCTCGTTATTGTTTGATAACTCACGTCTTTTTGGATGCCTTCCCTTTCTGGTCTCGCTGCTCCAATCCCCTAGTAGTTTCTCCTGGATCATTTTTCAAATGAATATTTGCACCAGATTTCTTGTCTCAGGACTTTGGTTGAGAAGAAATGAAACTAAGTAAGTAGGGAAGGTAAAAAAAAAAGGAAGAACTGGAAAATAATTTTTATTTTAAGCATTGCAAAGGAAGGGTAACTTTGAAACATTCTAGTAGAGAGAGTCTGGAAGATACTGGAAGAGAGATGCAAAGGTATTAAACAGGAATATAATAAATAGATGGGCTCCAGCATTCTAGACCTCGGAGTAAATTGCAAAAAGGTGTGATAGCTGAACTCTTAGAAGAAGACATTCCCTCAAGGATAGCTTAAAATGTAAGGTTTGCAAAAGTCAAAGAAAGGCATTTAAAGGTTGCAACCTTTAAATGTTATGGAGACAGAATTTTTCGGGAAGGACACTGATTTTTCTTATTAAAGTATAAATCCTTTCAGAGGAGACAACTTTTCATCTTTGTTAGGGGCCGGTATCATCTCACACATAATAATAAACAAATATTTATCGAATGAATATAACTTCTCAACATCCTGCTATAAAGATAAAGCAGCTGAGGTGGTGAAATTAAGAATAAAGGGTAACTTAGTAATTATTCCCATCTTACACCATCTTTTCTGCTCTCTGATTTGTTAAGTCTCTAAATTTGCTATAAATGGACTCAAATTGTGAAGCTATGAGCCCTGCCATCTTCCTTTCATAAGAAGTGGGTAATCTGTATGAATTTATTCCCAATACAACCAATACCAGTTAACTATGGCATAAAGTTAAAGAAAAAAAAAAGTAGAGTCTTGAAAGAAGTAGAAGGAGAAAGGTCAGGGAACCCCATAGACACAGTTCCAATCTTTGCCCAGTCCCTTTTGTCACTTCTGAGCCTCCAAAACTACCTTTTATTACTTTCTTACTGCTTAGGTTGGAATGGAAAGTTGTAGCATGACATCATTATGATGCAATTACTTCCTGGCCCCGGGTTTTGATTTCACTTCATTTTTTTTCCCTTCTCCACAGTTTGAGATAGTTCAGAAAAACCAAAAATTTACATTCTTCTACATTGTGACACATTCCCAACCTGTAATTAGCCCCAAATTCATTTCATTGCATCTAACTAGATAGACTTCCTGAACTTCTTAGAAACTTTGCACTGTTCTTTAGAGGTAAAATGGGATTTAATTTATAGATCCAAGCAGCATTTAGGTTAAGTTTGTGAAGAGAGAGTTATCAAACACTGGTCTCAGTTTTAAGGCCTTTCCTTATTTCTTGATTGCCTTCACACATTGCATCTGGTTTTACAAGTTTGTTCAGAAACACTTGCTTTAAGCTTTTCTAGACTGAAGGGGAAAAAAAAGGCTTCTTGTTGAAAATAGAAAAGATGTACTTAGTTATTTATAATCAGATCAGCCAATTTTATAATATCTGAAAAATCACTGTTGCTTTTAAATACACTTATTACTTCAATAATGATTTCTGATCAACCCTATGCATTTGCTTTCAGTGTTTAGCATTTAGCATCCCAAGATTATACTCAATGCCCTGATGCTTCCAGAAGTATCTTTTTTTTTTTTTACATTGTCTACTGTTGTACTAAGTCAATTACCAAGTTGTCTTTTCTCATTTATATTAAGCCATTAAACCAGTGTCCTGTCCTGTGCAGATACAATAAGCAATCACTGACAGCTTTCCACTTAATTACATGCTTCACTGGGTGCTCCTTGATTGAAAATATTCTATCATAATTTCCTTTGTTTTATGCTCATGATCTCATCCCTGGAACATAAGGAATGATAAAGAAAGATCTGATTTAACAAGATGGCTTCTGTGGGTTAAAGCTGTACCTGCCATTCCGGTGACATAGGAATAACCTTGCTCTTGACCGCCAGGCCAGGATGTTGGAACTGGGTTCTCCCCTGTGGGTGACTGACACTTGCATTTTCTAGAAGAGATTACTCAGCCCTTGTGTTATGACTTCTCCTGAAGATGACCTGTTTTTACTGGCCTTTTCTGATGTTTAGGAGAAGCAAAGTGCTTTGACATTTCTATTGAGTTTTTTTTTTTTTTTTTTCAATTTCCTGACCTCCTTGTCCTTGGGCCAATAATTAAGGAGCTCCTACAACTTCCATGACAGGTCAGAAAGCTCTCAAATAGTTTTTTAAAAAAAATCACAGAAATATCTTTGCTCAACAACAGTGCTATTTATTGGACCCAGAAACAACATTGAACTACAGTTGGATCAAGGGATGCTTGTAAAAAAGGTTTTCTTTGAACTCTTGTTCTTATATGACTGAGTTTTAACCATTGACTTTATTATTATTATTTTTAAACCTGATAGTCATGTTATTACTGTGGAGTGACCTCATCAGTAAGAAATTCTTTCTCTGGAAGAGCTTGCTAAAACGCCATTTACTTTGTTTAATGTGCTAGGTCTGTTAAAATTAAGAAGAAATAACTTAGGACTAATTTATTAATTGCTGATTTATTGCCATCTTGTGTATAGTTCTACCTATGTAAACATTAGAACTTAAAGGAAATTTAGAAAATTATCTTGTTCAATTTTCTTATTTTGCAGACAAAGACAATGAGGCTGAGGGCTGAGATGTTTTCTTCTATGAGAACTGACATCAGATCACAGGTCTCAATAATTTTTGTACAGTATTCCTCTATTATCCTGCTTGACATTAAACAGAGGCACGAGATGGGAGGGAAAGAGAGAGAAAAGTGGAATTGCATGGAAATGGAAAGAGACCCTCATTGTTATAAAAAACTACATAAAAGAGGTTGTGAGGGGAATTGGAAGAAAAATAAGGAGAGAAATGAATTACAGTAGATGGGATAGAAAGAAAAGATGGGGGGAGGGGGATAGTAGAGGATAGGAAAGGTAGCAGAATACATCAGTCACTAGTATGGCATTATGTAAAAATGTGAATGTGTAACCTATGTGATTCTGCAATCTGTATTTGGGGTAAAAATGGGAGTTCATAACTCACTTGAAACTATTGTTCGAAGTATGATATGTCAAGAGCTTTGTAATGTTGTGAACAACCAATAAAAAAAAAAAAAAAAAAAGAAAAAAAGGTTCTAGGAAAGAAAAGTCAGGCTGGCGGGGGGCCAGGGAGTAAAGGAGACTGGGGAAGATAATGCTACGATTATTACTATAATCGTTTTTCTGGGGGCTGAGTCAGTAGGGCAGAATGTTCTTGCTTCCATTTGTAACCTTGGAGGTACTTAATGCTGTCTCAAAAACCTTAAGCTTAAAAGTATTTGGTTGTTTTAAGATGGAGGCATTTTATTTTATTATCTTTTTTTTTTTTTTTACTCAATTGAATATCCAAGATTTGCTGAAAGAATGTTTTTTTTTTTAAAAAAAGATAAAAGGACACTTATTATCTTTTATATCTCTACAGCATAGAAGACTGAACCATATCTCATCAAATAGTGAAACTGGGGTGATCTGGGAATATGGAGTAGCTCTGGATAAAGTCAGAGGTTAGGTTTATTTATAGTAGTCAGTAAATGGAGAGGGACCTGAACTTGTCTTTAAAACCTGAGCAGAGTTTGCATAGACTAAGAAAAGCTGTCAGGATGAGGGTTCTCATTAAAGGACACATGTGGAAATGCGTTCTGGCCCTCACTACTCAGTAGAGTCTTGGGCCTTGACGAATATCCCTTGAAGACGATGAATAGGTTCAATTCCTCAGTAGGTTCCTGAGCTGGGGAGAGGCTTTTCCCAAAGCATATAGGAAATTCATTCTGGTGCCCTAGATAAATTGAAATGAGTGGAAGCAATGTGAGGAGGGTGCTAGAATACCCAAGAGAGGAGGTGATTA
This sequence comes from Ictidomys tridecemlineatus, assembly GCF_052094955.1. Classification (NCBI taxonomy): domain Eukaryota; kingdom Metazoa; phylum Chordata; class Mammalia; order Rodentia; family Sciuridae; genus Ictidomys; species Ictidomys tridecemlineatus. The sequence goes on along the minus strand of NC_135481.1, from coordinate 77,091,899 downwards.
CCTGGCAGTCCCATGAAGAGGAAGAATGAATCTGTGAAACAAAACCAAAGAAGCCTGGATTGTATTAAGACTATGCTGGAGAACTTGAAATCACCACTTTAAGATTTTAAATTTTGGGGAGCAGTCTACAAAGAGTCTTATAAACATTAGACTAGTCAATCGTTAAAAAACAAATACCAAATGACCCCTTTGATATAAGGGGAGTAAACAAGGACAGGGTAAGGACGAAGAGCTTGAGAAGAAGATTTACATTAAACAGGGATGAGAAAAGGGGAGGGGAGGGGAGGGGAGGGGAGGGGGGATAGTAGAGAATAGGACAGACAGCAGAATACATCAGACACTAGAAAGGCAATATGTCAATCAATGGAAGTGTAACTGATGTGAAACAGCAATCTGTATATGGGGTAAAGTTGGGAGTTCATAACCCACTTGAATCAAACTGTGAAAGATGATGTATTAAGAACTGTGTAATGTTTTGAACGACCAACAATAAAAAAAAAATATAGCAGCACTTGGTGAAAAGTTGAAAATCAAAAAGATGAAAGGCACGGAAAAGTAAACTGTCACCACAGTGTGACCCTTTCCAGATTTTGGTGCCCATCATCTATTTATGTGTCATCATTTCTGGTTGGGCTGGAAAAATGTTGGGAGTGAGGATGATTAGGCTCCATTTCTTTGTTTTCAGCACATGTTGCAGAGGCACATATTCGGTGCTTAGTAAAAATAACTAGAACTTGGGTATCGGAGAGAATGTTACTTTTATAAAATTTAAAACATCTGTTTATGGAAATGGCAAGAAGTTCATATATAAATGTCTTAACTGTGGTTGCCAATAGTGGATCTCAAATGATATCAGACCCAATGTGGAGAGTTGTTTGGATGGAATTTAGAGTTGAAATTTTGAGGTTGAACAAAGCCTCTGAGAATGGATAATTAGGGAGAGGAAGGTATAAGGTTTGAATAAAAACTATCAGCTTTTACAAAAGTGCCATCTGAGAAAAAGAAACCATATATAAATACATCGTTCACTATTGAGTTTAGGAACTTCTATTCGCTCAACAATTTTGAGTGATTACTTAATTTATTAAACACTTTTTTTCTTATTTTTTTTCTTGTTAAAGAGCAAAGAATAGCATGTCAAAGAGGTCAACAGGAAGAGGACAAAGGCCAAGAAGCACAATTGCCTTGCTGTCCTCAGTGAAACACATTAACCTTGAAACATCAGTGCTCAGAGGAGGATTTGGAGACTAATGGAAAGATAATGAAAGAGGAAAAAAAAAAAACAAAAACAAAACCTAAGGAAATAAGACAAACTTGCAAAAAGAACCTTCTAAGTCAAAGTAATGTAGAGTTGAACATATGGGAGGGAATTTTTATTACTATTTTTTATTAATAATATATGAGAGAGCAAGGCCAATAGAGAACATGAGAGAGTAGATTATGGAAAAAATGTGATTGGAATGTCTGGAAGATCAAATTATCTCTTCATTACTGCATTTTAAAAAGATGAACATTTCAAAGACTGAAATATGTTCTGTTTTTCTGGGGACTCATATTGTTAAAAGCCTATTATAGCGTTTTTCTTGATATTAATGTACTTGCTAGGCTGGTGAATCATGGCTGAGGACTTTGCAGCACAAATCAAAAAGCATTTAATGAATATTAGAGCTGAGTTGTGCAAGAGGGTAGAAGAGAAATAGCCTTGAGCTGTAAGAATGTCTCAAAACCAGGAACTCTTGATTCACCTGGACCCAGACCTGGTCTTAGCATCCATGGACCCAGACCTGGTCTTAGCATCCATGATTGGGCCAGAGTGAGAAGTGAGGACGGGGTGGGGGGGGTGAGAAATGTGCCTGGAGATTAATACTAACTGGTTTATCTGGCTAAGCCTTGTTTCAGGTGTTGGGACTTTCCATCTGGTAACATTCCATCTGGCTGAATTGTGGTGATTGAATCAGAACAAATATTGGTGGAAGGCAGACAAGTAATGAAGGGAAGAAAACTAAGATTAAGGCCAGGGGATGAAATGAAGAGGGCAGATTTGGAGTTATCTGATGTGAAATAGGAGAGTCAAGAGTGACTTCTACACTCCTCCCAGGTTTTAGCTGCTAGGTGCTGCTCATTGAGAAATGGAATGTAGAGGAAACACCACCTCTGGATGTTAATTTTTTAAATAATAAAATTGTGGTTAAATATACATAACAAAATCTACCATCTTAACCATTTCTTTTTTTTTAATATTAGTTATTGATGGACCTTTATTTTATTCATTTATTTATATGTGGTGCTGAGAATCGAGTCCAGTGCCTCACACATGCTAGGCAAGTGCTCTACCCCTGAGCCACAACCCCAGCCCATCTTAACCATTTCTAAGTGTATAGATCTGTAGTTTAAGTATATCCATGTGGGTTTGCAATCAGTCTCCAGAACTCTTTGTTTTACAAGTCTAAACTCCGCCATTCTGCTGTCTCTGTGAATTTGGATACTCTAAGGAAGCTCAGATAAATATTTGTCTTTTTGTGATTGGTTTATTTCACCTAGCACTATATCCCCAAGGTTTATTCATGTTGCAGCATGTGTCAAAATTTCCTTCCTTTTTAAGACTCAGTAATATCACATTGTATGTGTATACAACATTTTATTTATATATTCATTCATCAATGGACAGTTGGCTTGCTTCCACCTTTTGGCTATTGTGACTAGTAGTGCTATGAACACGAGTATATAAATATGTCTTTGAGACACTGCTTTCAATTCCCAGAAGTGGAATTACTGAATTGTACGGTAATTCTACTTTAACATTTTTTGAGGAACCACCATACCATTTTCCAGTGGCACCAAGTAATAGTCCCACCAACAGTAAACAAACGTTTTATCATTTTTTACATCCTTGTTCTAACACTTGTTATTTTCTTCCTCCCCACCCCTTCCTTTATTTTAAACAGAAGCCATCGTGGTGGAAGGGCATGACAAAAGGAAATTGCCTGCATTGCAAAGGGCATGAGCCATGCCACTGTTACTGGCAGGAATCAGGATCCAGTTCATGTTCCACAGAGTTGAAGAATTAAACCAAGAATACCAAGGTAAGCAAGTGAGCAGGAATTTTGTTAAAAAGAAAAGTGAAAGGAAAAAACTCAGTACTCTTGGCTAGAGTGCCATTTAAGTCTTACTGCATTGTTTCAAAGAAGTATAAGGAGAAGTTGGTAAGCTCCTCCTGATTGGTTCTTCACTGTTACTAGGGATGTGCATTTTGTTGATTGATTCTTTGGTATTTCAATTGTCTTGCACATGAGGCATGGTCCAGATTACACAGTTGCTTCCTGTGAGATGGAAACTTCTGCTCTTTCTGAGAAATCAGAACTGTTTTGTAACATGTCGGGTGTGTTAAAATGCCTATTCTTGTGCTTGCTGTCTTGTCAACCTTTACTGTCCCTCCTCTGCTCTCAACTGCCTATCCTTTTCTATTCACCAGCTGAGACAGCCATGGCAGTCTTTTCTCACCCAGACTTTTGTGATTGCTCCAGAAAAGTTTCAGACATGTCACTCAGAATAATAGAAACAAGTTTATTGAAGGAATAGGAAAAGGGAAAAGGGGACACTCAAGGGAGAGTGTGGGTCCTCTGAGAAAGAAGGATGCCGTGCTCCTCCTGCTTTTCAATTTTATTGGGGATACCAGGGAAGTTTCTATCTAGAGAGTCCCACACAGGCCCACTGTTAGGGTGTGGCGAAACGTCGGAGGAAGAGACCACAAGAGACTGTCTTATGCAACAGCAGGAGGGTTTATTTGGAGACCAGCATGCTGGGACTCAGAGCTCACTTTAGCAAAGAGAGATAGAGCCCTGAGAACAGCTTAAGCAGAGCTTATATACTTTTCTTGGAGAGGGCAGGGAGGGAAGTACATTGACGGGTCAGGGCCAGTGGGCAGTTTGCCTGCAACCGAGTGAGGGAGTGCATTCTGCAGTTTGGCAGTTGGGGACAGCACATTCTGGGAACAAGATTAGCAAACAGTTCTCAGGATTTCAAAAGTGTTTTGTTAAGCATATAGAAAAACGGAGTGACAAGCACCTATTTTATTAACCTTTCACCACCTCTTGACTTTTGACAGACATCAGAAAGACATCAGACTTTCAAGTCCCCACTATGCATGTCAACTCTAGGTCACTTTGACCATGCTGACTGGTTCTAATTGAAACCTATTCTTATAGATTTTATAGTTAGAGAGAATTATTCTTATCTGCCTGAGATCTGGGATCCATTCTGTGTGAGGTCACAAAAGTCACCCTCTTCAGGGCAACTTGCATTTTTCTTATCAGCATTTCACCTGCAGATAGTAGTTTATTTCCTGAGGAATGTAACATATCCTATTGACTTAAGCCAGACAGGGCTGCAGTTAAACTGCTTGCTTTTTTTTTTTTTCTCGAAGAAAGTATGTGTGGTCAGCCCTGTTGGCCAAGTTTGTAGAATTATTTCTTTAACCTCATCTTCCCTGTCATCACCATGGCAACAAGGAAGGGGAGAGAGAGAGAGAGAGAGAGAGAGAGAGAGAGAGAGAGAGAGAGAGAGAGAGAGGTGTGAGAAGGGAGGTGGGGGAAAAGTGCCACAGAAAGAACAACCCTTCCAGGGTACAACCAGTGACCAACCTCATCTGTTATGTCCTACCTGCCTATAGTTACCACCCCCTCAGTCCAAACTAGGATGGACTGATGAGGTTATAGCTCCCATAATCTAATCATTTTACCTCTGAATATTCCTGCATTAACACAGAAGGTTGGGACACCTCATATCCAAACCAAGCAGGAAGGAATTGGATCATCCATTAGAGCCTCCGGGTAAGAATGCAGCTGACAATATTTTGAGTTAGCTTACTGAGAGTCATTTTGGATTCCTTAACTTCAGTATAGTAACACAGTATATGTGTTTTTTTTTAAGCCATGAAATGTGAGGATTTGTCACAGCAGCCATAGAAAACTGATACAGTTAGTTTAGATATAATCTCATCTTCAAAGGATTAATGTTGAATATTTATAGGTTGGTGTTCAAAATCCATTCTACCCTCCATGCAGTGCAGTGGATAAAAAAATTTGGTCCTAGACCATAAGGTCTATATGATCGTTTTGTGTATATGTAAAGTAAAATAAATAAAATAAAAAATAAATTGATTAAAAGGCTTTACTAAACATTTTTCCTTTATGTTATAGTATATCATAATCTATTTTTATTTCCTGGATTCCCTTGATCTAAGAAAAAGTCCTGCCGTAATTGGATTTGGCCAGTCAAGTGCACTTGCATGAAATTAGAGATCATATTTCTGTATTTTTTTCTCTGTTACTTCTGGAAAACTGTAGTGGAGACATCATGTTTATTTTATTTTTTAAAAATTTACTGGTGGAATTCTTGTGTCTAATCACTAGTTTTATAGCTATTGAAAGGTAGTGACTGAGTTCCTGAAGTAAAATTTCCAGTGGCAGCTTCCCAATTGCCTTGTTTCCTAACTGTCAAGGGAAGCAGCTGCCTTCGCAGGGAGGACTTGAAGTGGCTCCATGAGAGTGGTTACTCAAAGCCCCGCCTACAGCTCGACTGTAGCTGTATTAATGATATTGGAAGCTCTTTTTCAAAACTTTCAAGTCTCTTTTTCAAAACTTTCCTTTTGCAAATAGCGTCTCTCTTCTGCAAATCAGCCCTGATTGGATAATATTATAATCCTATAAGTATAGCTATGTAAGAAAATCAAAGGAAATAATTAACAAAAAAGCAACTTGGAGACTGGAAGAAAATATATATCAGATAAGGGTTAAAATCCAAAATATATAAGGAATTCATACCAATCAATAGTAAACAACAATGACAACAAAAACAGAAATAAAAGAAACATAGGCTTTAAAAATGCACAAAGGACCTGATATACGTATCTGTAAGGAAGACATACTAATGACCAACAGATACATAAAAAAAGGTGTTCAACATCATGAATTATCACTAATCATCATCTCACACCTGTTAGGATGAGTATCAAATAAAAAAAAGTGTGTGAGAATGTGGAGAAAAGGGAACCCTGACACACTGTTGGTGTAGTTATTATGGAAACAGTATGGGGGCTCTTCAAGAAATTAAAAATATACTATATAATCTATCAATCCCACTTCTGAGTATATATATAAAGGAAATGAGATCTAGGTTGAAGCAATATCTGCACTTCCATGTTTATTGTGTCCTTATTCACAATAGCCACAGATGGAATCCACCTAAGTGTGCATCAACAGATGATGAATAATACATAAAGAAAATGTGGTGCACACATACAATGAAAATTTTGGCCCTAAAAAAATAAAGAATACTGCCATTTTCAAAAACATGGGTGCAATTAGAGGACATTATGCAAAATTTAAAAATCCAGAAACAGAAAGACAAATACTGCATGATTCCACTGACATAATGGAGTATGAAAAAATTTGAACTCATAAGAACAGAGAGTAAAAAAAAAGGTAGTTACTAGAGGTTAGGGGTAGTGGAGTTGGGGTGATATGGGTCAGAGGATACAAACAGTTATAATATGCATTCTATTGCAGAACTTATATGAATAAGTTCTGGAGTTCTGGAGACATACTGTACAGCATGTTGGCCATAGCTAATAATAATGTAATGTGTAATTGAATTTACTGGAAGAAGAACTTAAGTGTTCCTACTAACACACACACACACACACACACACACACACACACGTCCTTAGAAAACAGAGTTTTAAAAGCATAGATAGCTCTAAGTGAAGAATACATTCATACATAATTTTATATATAGGGTATATCTGAAAAATATTTACTGGTATATGGGGATAATAGATATGCTAATTAGCTTGACTGGAAATTATTTCACATTGTATGCATATATAAAAAGCACATTGTTCACATGGGAAATACTCAATTCTAATTTGTCAATTATATTTTCATAATGTTGAAAAAAATTGCATCTACACATCCTGGATGGTATTGGGCCTGAGGTAACTATCGGCTGTGGTCCTTCTCAGAGATGCAAAATCTTGGACAACTCTGAGTTGACTACAGAGTTTGTGGAGGTAACACTGAACCTTTATTGGTATTTATTCCTTTGTTGAGTATCTAAAACCACAACTTTTAGTTACAAGCTGTTAAAAATGGGTACTCTGTATGATATATTTGTTTGACTATAGTTGGAATATATATTTGCAATTTTGAAGTGATATTCTTTTTTTTTTTTGACTAGAACCTTAAAAAGCAGAGTTTTAAAAGTACAGATGGCTCTAAGTGTAATTTCCTATATAGGGAAAATATGAAAAATATTTAACATCTGGTATGACCCAGGCACTGACTGGAACAGAGAGAATGGATGATGACCATAAATACCCCGGGCAGCCAGGCTGGCACCTCTAAGCTGGCCATCAGCCTATTTTTATTAATGATATGTTGCTTTCTCAGAAAGAATTGTTTGCTTTACAAAAATACAAAAAGGTAAAATAAATATAAATTTAAAAACCTAAAGTATTTTGGATACCTGAAATCAAAAAGTGGGAAAGATAAGATGAAGCCAGGGGGCCAAAGGGCTGTGTGACATGTACATCTAAGGTCTTAGGTACCTTTAAAGGGACAAAGGCAAAGCAGATGCCTTCCATCATCCACCACCAGGGGACATTGAACTTATGATTGTTAACTTCTCTTTTTTTAATTTTTTAAAATTTTTTAGTTGTAGTTGGACACAATACCTTTATTTATTTTTATGTGGTGCTGGGGATCGAACCCAGGATCTCACACTTGCTAAGTGAGTGCTCTACTGCTGAGCCACAACCCCAACCCATTAATTTCTCTTTTTGCTGCATTTCAGGGCACTCCCATTTGTCATTATCCAGACTGACCATCTGTATGTTAACCACGTGTTGGTTAAATAAATACCTTCAATCTTTAGGAAAATTCAGAGCATTTTTCATTTCCTGACACAGAATGTCCCCTGTTCCCTTTCCTTTTCCAGAGGGCAGAGGGAACAATAAGTGAGAAATGGCTCCTATGACAGGAAAAAAATGTGTTTGAGCTTAGCTTCATTATGGCAGATGAGAGCCAAGTCACAGTGACCATTTGACATATCATGCAATTTAGTGATAAAAGCAGGGCCTGTTTTTCAGCTTTGGTCTCTTAATTAGCTGCAAAACAATCTGCAATAATCATCAGGCTCACCACGTCATACATCTTTTTCTTATCAGCCAAGTATACAGATTTGATTTGTGGAGTTGTGTTTAATCTCTACATTCTATAAAATACTTGGCCTGAAATTCTTGCTGAGGGGAAAAAATTTCTAACAATAAGTGAATCAAGCCTTCGTCATCTAATGTTAGTACCTTTGAGTCATCAGCACTGAAAAATGCTTAAACGAGTTAATATATGTATGAAGAACAGTGCCTGGCATATTAGTGAGTGTTATGACAATAGTTTCTACTATGCTGTTAAAAAATGACTATCAGAAACACTTCTCATTCCTCATTTTAGTCTTGAATCCAAGGGCCATGGTTAAAGAGATACAATCCCAGGAAAATCTCCTAAACTTGTTTTTGCTGCTCTTGAAAGAAATATCAAAACCCACTAAGATTTGTCTGTTAACTGCTAATCTCTCAAGTAGTTGAAATAAGAGAATTTGTACAACCTTAGGGTTTAAACCTAAAGAGAGAGATTAATGCCAAATGCTTTTTTTTTTTTTTTTAAATCTAGGTATTTTCCCTGAAGCTAAATCATCAGCCTTGGAGCTGTTAGAAAGCAATTACAATATAGAAAAGTATATTTAAGAGTTTCTCAAATAGAAGAATATAATAAATTTTGATAAATGATTACTTCAACTCCCTTGAGAACATCTGAGTAAAATGACATTCATAAACTGTTTTTACTAAGTGATAGTAACAGTAATAGCAACGGCCAACATTTACTAAACACTTAATTTTGTGTCAGGTGCTATGCTAAGTAATTTAAATCTGTTGTATTATATAAGCCCCACAACTACCTCGTGAGGTAGGGACAGGTTTTATAGGTGACAAAACTAAAAACAGAGAGGTCAAGTAATTAACTAGAAATGTCACTTATGGCATATTGATAGAGCAGGTTTCAAACCCAGGCCATCTGATAGGGTCCCTTAGAATTTCTGTATGTCCCATCTTCCTGCACCCATAGAGATCAAGCAACTCCCTACTCTGGCAGTGTTAGTGACTCAGTGGCTCATATAACTAGATTGTACGTGAAACCTGCATACTAGAATCAGTATTGGTAATTGGTAGGTTAATATCAGAATCCATGGTTAAGGCAGAATCATGGAAAATGATAATACAACCAACCAGATTCTTTTGGTGTCCTTGAGGATGAGTTACACTGGATTTTAAAATTAATCTTTGATCTAGTAAAGTAATAACTATCAGTAGTATAGTTTTTCCTTAAATGTTTTCATAAAATTTAAAGTATTATACTCCTACATATAAATCAAAGAAATTTCAATAATTACTTCTAAAGGAGGTTACAACTTCCTTTATGTTAAATTACCCTAAGCACTTAAAAACATTATTAATAAACTCCTTTTTAAGAATTTTGACAAAACCCTAGTCCTTAAATAACTCTCAAAGCCTAATTAAATAAAACATAAATGTAACAAATTTTAAGTTCTTTCCATACAGCAGTAGTATTCATAAAGTTACATTTTTTACATATTTCTACTAAATATTAGACAGATCAATTAATTGTATATTTTAAAAATTAGAATATTTAAGTAAATCAAGTATTTTTTTTAAAATTATAATCCACAAGATGGAGACTAATAATCTAAATGCAATATTCATATATATATATATACACACTATACACAGATTATTCTCACTGAAGATATCATAACAATATCTAACTTTAACACCTCTGGTCTTAATTCTAAATTTTCCCAATATTAAAAGCACTTATTCAGGGTAAAAAATTTTACCATTCCAAGAATTTAGAATTTTACCTTCTAGAAGGGACTTGGGATTATTTTCTCAGCCAGATGAGGTTCATATTTATCCAAGATTTTGGAGAGCTATAAAATCCAGAGCTAAAGAAACCTAGATGTTTTTGTTTGTTTTGTTTTGTGTGATATGTTTCCAGGTGATCAATACTCTATCAATGCTGGGCAGCAGCAGTGAGCTGTAGCTCCCAGTGAGCCATCTAGTCCCTGGAATAAGCAGCCAACTCTGCAGAGAGACACAGCAGGTGGGTTAGCCTAAAGTATCAAATGCATTTTCTACTTATGATATTTTCCTTTCATTGAGTTTATCATATCATAATCCTATTGTAAGTTAAGGAGCCTTTGTGTAACTATAATCTGAGAAGCCAGACCAAGAAGCCATGAGAAATGAAACCACATAGCAATATGAACACAGGCACAAATATTGTGAATAAATAATTAGGAAACTGAATTTAGCAATATATAAAAGGCTAATCCATCATGGCCAAGTGGATTTATTCTAGGAATTCAGGATTAGTTTACCATCTAAAAAATCACTTAATTTTATACACTATTTTAGAGGACTAAAGGACAAAAAATAAATTTAAAAAAGACATAATGTTCTCAACAAACATAGAAAATGCATTTGATAAAACCCAACAGCATTCATAACAAAAACTCATAATAAGCTAGAATACACAGAATCTTTTAACACTTGATAAAAGGAATTTATCAAAAACCTACAACTACCATCACTTTTTATAGTGAAGAACTTAGACACACAGATTGATAAGGAGAAGGTAAAATAGTCTTTATTACAAGATATTGAGCTACTTCTCTAAGGTGTGGTCTTATATGTACAAATCCTAATGAAGCTGAAAGAAAGCTGCCAGAACTAAGAAATAAGTGTAAAAAGTCCAATAAAAAGTCTAGAACTAATAAACAAGATTAATACACAAAATCAATTATATTTCTGCACTTTAGCAACAAAAATTTCTGAAAATAAAATTAGAAAATTTAATTCATAGTAACATCAAAAAGAATAAAATAATGAGAAGCAAATTACAGTGTAAGTTTTATGTACTGTAAAGTATTATTGTTGCTGATGGGAATTTAAGATCTAAACAAATAGAGAGATACTTCATGTTCCTGTATTAGAAGAATCCTAATTGTTAAGATGGAAATACTTCCTAAATTAATCTAAATATTGAAAGCAATCCTTATCAAAATCCCAACAGTTTTGTTCAAATAAATTAAAAATTTATTTGAAAATGCGAAGTACCTTTGTAATGAAAAACACCTTTGTAAAAGAAGAAAAAAAAGGTGTTGGATTTTAACAACACCTATTTATTTAATACAAATAATTTAACAATTTTAAAACTTACTGTAAAGTTATGTCCATCAGGACAATTTGGTATTATCATAAATATAGACATATGGGGCTGGGGATGTGGCTCAAGCAGTAGCGCACTTGCCTGGCCTGCGTGGGGCGCGCTGGGTTCGATCCTGAGCACCAAATAAAAATAAAATAAAAATATTGTGTCCACCAAAAACTAAAAGTAAATATTAAAAAAATTTCTCTCTCTTAAAAAAAATATATATATATATAGACATATGGATCAATGAAACAAAGTTCAGAAATAAACTCTCACAAGTATAATCTGTTGATTTTTGAAAAAGGTACTGAGCTATTCATGGAGAAACAAGTCTTTTCAGTGAGTGATCTTGGAACACATGGATATCCATATGCAAATGAGAACAATATAATACCGAACCAAAACAAAAAACTCTTAGATCTGTGCTTCACAGCGTAGACAAAAATTAACTCAAAATATATCATTGAGCTAAATATAAAAGTTAGAACAAAAATTTTCTAGAAGAAAACATAGAAGAAAAATCTTTGTGATCTTGGGTTAGGCAAAAAGAATTCTTACATAGAAGAACAACAAAAAAAAGGCAAGATCTATTAAAAGGAAGAAATCGTTCAACTGGATTACATTAAAATAGAACCTCCTAGGCTTCAAAAACTCCCACTAAGAAATTGAAAAGATAAGTCATACCCTGGGAAAAATATTTGCCAATTATATTTCAGATAAAGGGCTTGTAAATAGACTAAATAAAAAACTCTTACAACTCAATAAAAGTAAGATGATTAAATTTACAAATGGTCAAGTTTAGAAGAGGTTGCAGTAAGTGCCATGTAAAGGAGTTGTCATCACCAAGATAGCAATTACCAGGACCAACAGACACTGGTGGGAACACCTCTAGGAGCTTCATAGGGATCTGCTGTTATTGTGAGGAGCCACCAAATGGGGAGTGTCTTGAGAGGTTGGTGGGAGAGGCGGAGTGGCCAATGCACATTATCTTTGGGATCAGCAGCAGTTGAGAAAAGCAGATGGTATTAGCTACACATATGTGCATGCGAATACTTTATTGCTCAGACCACCCCAACCTTCTGTCATCTCCACCATGAGTCATCCACAAGGGAAAAGGGTTATGTGTGGTGTTGTGGAAAGAGGAATGTTGGTATTTTAGTATACATTTCACTGGATGTAAAGAATAGCAACTTCCTGCCTTGATACCAAATATGATTTCAAGCCCAGAACCTCTGAATAGATATATTAAGATATATTAAAACAACAAACTCAGAATGCAAAACCAAAATCCCTACAAATTTATGAGAAAAGTCTAGAATCTGTATAAAATCAGCAAAAAAATTAGAATAAATAAATAAATCCTAATTGTTTTTTTTTATTTCCATTTACTCTTTATAATAATCTTATTGGATAGGTATTATTCTGCAAATTAGAAAATTAAGACTCAAGTGCATAGATTAATGTATCCAGAATTCTACAGGAAGCAAAACAGTAACTCAGACGTGGTTCCCTGACTTCAAATCCATTGCTTCCATGTGTCAAGATCTCATGGTTTTCTGGCAGGTGGGAGTCAAGAAAAGATTTTTATGTTACATAAAAATCGTGCTCTGAATCCTGGTATGACATGCAGTGTCACCTGGTGGGAATGGACCATATGGGACTCTTTACTGTGCACTTAGCTAAGACAGGCTATTTATGTTTTGGACTAGCTTTTTTTCTGGGCACCAACTGTTCATCCTTACCTCTCTCCTAACCCCAGGAGACCTTTGATATTTTTACTGTTTTCATAGTTTTGACTTTCCAGAATATAGTATGGTTGGGATCTACAGTATGCAGCTTTCTCTGACTTCATTCACTTCATAATATACATTTAAGTTTTCTCTGCTTTGTTTTTTTCATGGCCTGATACCTCATTTCTTTTTAGTGGTGAATAATATTCCATTGACTGGGTACACCCTAGTTTGCTTATCTATTTATCTACTGAAGAACATCTTGGCTGTGTCTAAGTTTTGGCAATTATAAATAAAGCTGCCATAAATACCCATGTGTAGATTTTTGTGTGAACATAGGACTTAATTCTTTGGGAAAGGGGTTGAAGTTGTATGTCAGTTGGTAGAGTGCTTGCCTTGCATGCACAAGGCCCTGGGTTCAATACCCAGAACCACCACCACCAAAAAAAAAAAAAAGTTCTTTGGGTAAATATCAAGGAGCTGGATTACTGGGTCTTTTAATAAGCATATGTTTTGGTTTGTGAGAAACCACCAAACTGTCTTCCAAAGCATCTGTGTCAGTTTGCATTCCCACCGACAACCAATGAAAATCCTGTTGCTCTTCAGACTTGCTGGCTTGTGTTGTTTCCTGGGTTCTGTATTTTGGCCCTTCTAATAGGTATGCAGGGCTATCTTACTGTTTTAATTTTCATTTCCATGATGACATGTAGCATGTGGAGCATCTTTTCATGTGTTTATTTGCTATCTGTTTATCTTTGGTGAGACATTTGTCAAGTTTGATATTTTTACTGTTTTCATAGTTTTGACTTTCCATTTTAAATCAGATTGTTTCTATTATTGTTGAGTCATAAGAGTTCTTTGTATATTTTGGACAATAGTCCCTTTTCACAAGAGTCTTTTGAAAAGATGTTCTCCCCGTCTGTGGCTTATCTTGTTGGAGAACTTTTGAGTTCAACAATTTATAGAGTTTTCTTCATTTTAGGACTTCCTAACTCTTCAGACTGTGACTCATAGTGTATTTCACCAGTCTGTGTCTGCTGAGGCTCCCATAACAAAATATGTTAGACAAGGTAATTTACAGCAATAGAAGCTTATTGCTCACAGTTTAGGAGCCTAGAAAGTCCAAACTCAATGCACCAGCAAATGAGTTGTGTGTGGGGGCTACTGTCTGCTTTTAGGATGGCATTTTCCTGCTGCCTATTCACCTGGTAGCTTCATCCCATTTATGAGGGTGGAGACCTTAAGATTTAATTACTTCCCCAAAGGACTCACCTTTTAATACTGTCACTTTGAGTATCAGGTTACAACATGCTAATTTCAGAGAACACCAACATTCAGATCATAGCAACACTTTTTTTCAGAGAAGATCAATGCTGGTAGAACAGAAAAAAAGTTGCTTTGAGAATTAGGAAGTCAATCTTAGAAAATATTCGATATTGGCCTCTCAGCTTCTTTATTTGATAAAGTGAGCCAACCATCCACATAAAATTCCACTGAGGTTGTTGCAGGGTCAAATAGGACCAAGTTTGTAAAAGAATTTAAAATTAGTAGAGATTTATAACTATTTAGGGCATTGCACTTAAATCCCAATAAGCAGTGGGCCACGTGAATCAGGTAGACAATAGCTTTAGTGTTTAGATTTAGAAATTGGTATAGCCAGAAATGAACAGATGTCCCTTAGTTGCTAAGTTGGAATCAAAATATAGCTGTTCTAAATCTTTGCTTATCTGTTATGTTTTGCTTCCTTGGAATGCAAGTATGAACTCCCATAACTTTTCTTCTTTGTGGTTGCAGCAAGGGCTGACATAATTTCTATATTGGCTTCACAACCATGTATTATATAGTAGATGCAGCCATTGTTATATTGTAGCCAGTTCAGCAAAAGTCCCTGAACTTTTGTGGTGAGGAACAGAATGCAAAGTCGGACAGCAGTTTATTGTCACCATCTGGGAGGGAAACCCCTAATTTAGCTCACCACTGTGTTCTGATCTGCTAGACTTAATGTCCCTGAAGGGCAAAGATTTATTCAGATATCCCAGAGCCAGGAGGAAGCCAGCCAGTTTTATTGTCTATCATCATGCCTGGTATGACTGGCTGTGTGTGTGTGTGTGTGTAAGTGTGTCCCCAAATTGTTAATCATTCCTAAGACACAAGAGTTTTAAAGTGTTTTGGTTTTTAGGCTTCAGAAGAGTAAAGCAAGTGACATATTGTGAAGTTAAAAAGTATATAAGTGCCTATTTGAGAATGGACATTGTTGGGTTAAAAAATGAAATACGTGCTCAGGAGGGGGGAATGCTCTTCAGTTCCTTTTCCTTAACAAAAGAGAGATGGCATCTAATCCAAATTGATACAATTTCAGAAATAACCATGGTTACGGAAATGGATGCACTTTATAGTCATCAAGAGAGCATTATGACAACAGTTGCTCTTTTCACAATAGCAAACCTCTTCATGGCAGCTAAAAATGGGAGAGTCAGCCCATGTTTGTAAGCAACAAATTTCAGCCTCAGACTAACCATTTAAATTAAATGACAAGAGAGATGTTGAGATCTGGGGAACACGAGCTTGAATGAGGACACAATCTGATGAAATCGTGTCGTGGTACGGGTGGTCTGAGAAATAGATGACCCACTTTTTGTTAGTGCCTTTACTAGGTCCAAATTGGATTTAAGTAATGGGGCAATAGCACTAATTCCAGTATTGTAAAGATAGTAACAGAAATCTGAAGTTTTATTAACTGAGTTGATATTCACCCTGGCTACAAAATTTTGGTTTTGGAGATGTCCACAAGGCACAAAAACATTTTATGAAAACAGATTGATGTTTAAATTCATTCCACATTTTGGCAATAGGGATGGTTGATTTGTACATTTGTCCTACCTCAGAAGAGGAGTAAATATTCACCACATCATACTTGAGTTTGATATAACTAGAGCGATGTTTCTAGAAGTCATCAGAAACAGAAGACCTGGGTTTTGGAAGCTTATCTGCTATTGACCATATCTTGCTCAAAAATTCATAACCTATCTGCCCATTTTTCTTCAAACACATCACTTTTCTTATAAAATCAGAATGGTTGAAAATCATATATAATATTGACTGTGACTGAAGTGTGAATAAATAAAATAATTCATGTAGCACTCAAATAATTCCTTTCAATAAGATGTAAGTAGCATGCAATGCTTTATTTTTTTTTTTGTCTTTACTTCATAACTTTTCAGCAGATATTTATCAACTACCAACTATGGGCCAGGTAATTTGAAAATCCCTTCCTATTTCCTTTTAGGGAGATCTTTTAACAGATTATAAGTGAATATATTTTGAATAGTGGTCACAATGCATGTGTGTGTGTGTGTGTGTGTGTGTGTGTGTGTGGTACTGGGGATTGAACCCAGGGCCTTGTGCTTATGAGGCAAGCACTCTACCAGCTGAGCTATATCCCCAGTGGAACTGCTGTATTTGGTCATTTTTTATACTATTTTAGCAATTTTATAAGTTTTGGCCATGTACATGTATACATACAATTGAAGCTAAATACAATCTTGCATTTATAGGTATGGCTTTTTTCTACATTTTGTTCATTGCTTACTTCTATTATTTTCATGGTGATATGGAATAATACTGAGTTAGCTATCCCTGTACAGACAATTAGAGAATCTCAGTGACATATAACAATGAGTACCTGCATATGCTCCAGGTGGTCTGGCCTGCTTCATGTGTCTTCCTCTCCTTGGGCAGTAGACTCCCTGATGCATGTTCTTGTCATGGCAGTATTAGAGGAACCAGAGGGCAAACAAAACAGGCAAGGCTTCTTAAGGCCTGGATATGGAGCTGGCACCATATCACTCCAACACCCATTCATTAGCTGAAACAAGCCAGACACAGATACAGAGAGGAAGTAGAGAATGGGGCCAATAACACAACTTACATAATGGCCAAATAGTAGTAAGTAATGTCTTATCTCTATCACTGACGGTTGTCAGAAAAGTGATTTTCTGTGAGGAAAGGGAATCATCATCATTGTTACCATTTCCATAAAATCAAACCCATGTCAAACTTACTACATTCCATACACTCTTCTAAAAGGTTTATATTTGCTTTTTTTTTTGCAATAGCTCTACAAGGTAGTTATTATCACTATGCCTATTTGTGGCTAAAGAAACTAAAACAGAGACTTTAGTTAAAATGTTAATTGATTTATAGGAAATCAAGACTGGCTGGCTGAGCTTCAGACAGATACACTGGCACAGACTCATGTATTGGAGGATGTGGCCTTGAATGATTTCCTATCATGACACTTATGTACCTTCTAAGTCACAGAGAGATGGGAAAAAACTCTACAATGGGTTGATTATTCTAGTGAGGTTCTGCTGGTTACCGCTCCATTTCAGTGCCATGCACTGAGCTGGGTGCCAGTACTGCTGAGGAACAAGACTCAGAGCTTCTCATTTCCAGGGCAGCATTTAGGAATGTAAAGGTTAATTTGAATTGTCAACTTGATTGGATTAAGAGATGCCAAAGATTAAGAGGCTTCTGGGTGTGTTGCTGATGGTGGGTCTAGGAATGATTGGCATGTGGGACAGCCAATTGAATTGGAGACCCTCTTTATGAATGGGCAGCACTGTCTTAATAGGATGGTGACTTGGATGGAATAAAAGTTGAAAAAACAAAGAAACAGCAGCAGATGCAAGCTCCAATCTACTTGACAGGATTCTTGATTGCTGCTGAGATTGCCTTAGTATATTAGACTCTTGCTCCGTTACTCTTCCAAAGCAGACTCTGACAGAGATTATCCAGGGAGTTTCCAGAAGCCTTTGGTCTTGGACTGGTGTAGCATCATTGATCCCTCTTGTTCTGAGACTTTATCCTCTTGGACTGCACAGCTACTGGTTCTTCCAGCTCTCTAGCCTGCAGACAGCTGTTGTGAACTATCCAGCTTCTAATTGTATAAGCCAATCTAATAAATCCCCTTTTTATAATCATATTTCCTATTGATTCAGTTTCTGTAGAGAACCCTCACTAATACAAGGGTTTAACTTGGAAATCTGAGGGAGTACACTGGTCCAGACAGGCCCAGAGCCTAAAGAGTCAGGGAAGAATATTAAAGAGGTTACATTCCTAAAACAAGTATTGCCATTTTAATCTAGGTAAGATGTTCCTATTGTTTTCAGGGTGGATGGCATGGATCCACTTAAAAAGGAAGGCCATAAACCTAGGCATTAGATCAGAGACTCTGCACCTACTAGAAGAAAATGTAGGCCCAACTTTCTATCATGTCAGCTTAGAAACTAAATTCTTCAACAAGACTCCTAAAGCACTCCTAAGTAAATAAAATCAAGAATTAATAAATGGGATGGTATCAAACTAAAAAGCTTCTTCACAGCAAAGGAAACAATCAACAGCATGAAAAGGGAGCCTACAGAATGGGAGAAAATCTTTACCACCAGTATCTCAGATAGAGCATTTATCTCTAGGATATACAAAGAACTCAAAAACAAAAACACCAAAAAACAACCCAATTAATAAGTAGGCAAAAAGAACTGAACAGGGACTTCACAGAAGAAATACAAATAACCAACAAATTCATAAAAAAAATTTTTACTTTCTCTAGCAATTAGAGAAATTTAAATTAAGACCACATTGAGGTTCCATCTCACTCCAATCAGAATGGCAATTATCAAGAATACAAGTAAAATAAATGTCAGCGAGGATGTGGGGGGAAAAGGTTCACTCATACATTATTGGTGGGAAAGCAAATTGGTGCAACCACTATGAAAAGCAATATGGAGATTTCTCAGGAAACTTGAATCACAATTCCATCATTTGACCCAGTAATACCACTCCTCAGTTTACCCAAAGGACTTAAAACCAGCATACTACAGTGATGCAGCCACATTAATGTTTATAGCAGCTAAGCTATGGAACCAATCTAGATGCCCTTCAACATATGAATGGATTAAGAAAATGTGGTATATATACACAATGGAATATTACTCATCTATAAAGAAGAATAAAATTATGGCATTTGCCAGTAAATGGATGGAACTGGAGAATATCATGCTAAGTGAAATAAGCCAATCCTCCAAAACCAAAGGCCGAATGTTCTCTGATATATGGATGCTGACAAACAATAAGGATGTGTGTGTGTGTGTGTGTGTGTGTGTGTGTGTAAAAACACAAGTTCATTGGAGTAGACAAAGGAGAAGGAAGGGAAGGGTAAGGGGATAGGAACTGGAAAGACAGTAGAATGAAATGGACAGAATTTTCCTATGTGCATATATGAATACATGACCAGTGAAACTCCTCATTATGTACAACTGGAAGAATGAATTCTAATTAGAATAATTTATACTCCATGCATGTGTAGTATGTCAAAGTATACTCTACTGTCATGTATATCTGAAAAGAACAAATTAAATTAAAAAATGAAGGCTATGACATTTAGAATAGTCATATAGCTCAAGACCTTTTATATTTTTATTTTTTCAGGCTTTTTCCAAACTATAAAGGTGTACGTCTCTCTAGACATGTTTTTAAAATGCTATGCTGTTGGGAAGTTGTCCCTGTCTAGATTTTTTTTTTCTCTCTCTCAGCTATAACAGTAGTGATATTAACTGAATAACAAGCTAGTGTTTGCTGGGCATGGTGGCACACATCTGTAATCCCAGTGGCTTGGGAAGCTGAGGCAAGTAGATTGTGAGTTCAAAGCCAACTTTAGCAAAAGTGAGGCACTAAGCAATTCAGTGAGAATCTGTCTCTAAATAAAATACAAAATAGGGCTGGGGATGTGGCTTAGTGGTTGAGTGTCCCTGAATTCAATTCCCAGTACCCAAAACAGCAACAATATAGCAACAACAACAAAAACAAGCTTGTGTTTGGCTAGAGGGTGGGGATGGTATCTGCCTCATTCATCAGAGACCACTGACACTTAGCTGG
Organism: Ictidomys tridecemlineatus; assembly: GCF_052094955.1. Lineage (NCBI taxonomy): Eukaryota > Metazoa > Chordata > Mammalia > Rodentia > Sciuridae > Ictidomys > Ictidomys tridecemlineatus. The sequence continues at coordinate 77,071,888 of NC_135481.1, read as the reverse complement.
GGGGTCTGGACAGCAGAAGGAATAAGTAAAAGACTTGAGTGTAGCTGGGTACAACCTACCCTTCTCCTCAGATCTGGTTTGCTTTGGCAGAACATCCACTTTTTAAAAAATCAGAGCTATTTATTGAGCTCCTATTATAGGCTTGGCCATGTTCTAGGTATTGAAGATGAAACAGGGAGAAAAAGGCATGATTTCTGACTTCTTGGAGCTTTTCCTGTGGAGTGAGGAGGAGGGGAAGGCAACTATCACTAGTGAGTAAAGTACACATAAATAAAATAGTTTTTGATTCTGATTTGTGGTGAGGAGAAATTAAAGGGACTGAGAATGGAATCCTGGGCAGGGGAGAATTGAGGGTCATTGTTGCTGGTGATTCCCCGTCAGGAGTCTGTGAATGAGGCCACCTCCTCATCTTCAGATAGGAAATCCTATAAAAGACATGCTTTAAAAAATGATGAATGAAACAATGGATCATGCACAGGGAGGTTCTCCAGGGACCTTGACATTCTTTTCTATCTCCCAGGCAGAGCGCTGGTTTTCCTATGAGGGAGCAATGTATTCTGAGGCCTTGTTGAGCTGACAGAAAGCTTTTCTTCAATTTAAATGAGTTATGGTACAGAGTTAATGCCTTGTGTGGAACTGTTCCTGAAGGTTCAATTATTAAAAGAAAAATTACTTTCAGCTATAACATGTTGTGTTTTTAGTTTTTAATATTGTTTGTGTTTTGTATTAAACCAGTATTACATAGATAACTCTTGTAAGGATCATATAAAAACAGAATTAACATGGTTAATTAATTCTTTTTTCCTAGGGTTATGGGCAAGTTGGTTTAGGTCAACTAGTGTGGTGCTGGATGCAGAGAAAATATTTAAAAATATTTTTTGTTGTTGTTGTTTGCTATGATGCCTGAGGACCTTGAACAATAAAACCAAAGTGCTGTAGCCCAGACACAGCACGGCTGGATGAACCCCTAGTAAGGTACATTTTTACAAATTCTCTAAGAGATTTCTTCAAACAAGCATGTGTGCATTCACATGCTGTTTTTCAGAAATATCTGTATCACTTGAAAAAGCAGAAAATTTAGAGCACAGTTTAAGACTTAAAAAAAAAATAGAAGAGCTGATTTTATAAACTATTTTCTTCTAGAAGGATTTCAGCATTTTCCTTAGAGTGACTGTCACTGGGTTATGCTAATGGATGATCACCTGGTGTCCTGTCTAATGGGAGTGTCCACTGACATTCAGCCTTGCTGACAGGACAGTGCAAGATGGGTCAGGGAGTAGAAACCATACAGTAGATCTACACCCATCCTTCTCTTGCTTTAAAACCAAGGAAGGAAGTGAACAGTCTTAGTAAATTCATAGAGCTTAACCGTCTGGGTGTCTAAACAAGGTAGAGGAATGAGTCTTGCAAGATTTTCCCACAGATCATAAAGCCTGAGCTTCCTCCTCACCTATCTCTTAAGAGGTTCACTGATTGGCTACCTCTCTCCTGCTATTGATCAGCCCAGGGTAGTCTAAAAATGTGTTGGCTTTTCCATAGCTTGAAAAAGGGAAGGATAGCAATGGAGATACAAACCCTGACAAGGGTTTTTATTTTCTTACTCCTACCCTTCTCCTTCCCTCTTTCTCATTTTTTCTCTATTCATTCCTCTCCTCAGTTCTACAAAACTAAGGCTTACCTATCTACTTCTCCCATCACTTGGAATAGGAGAGGCTGTCAATGATGAGACAGCCAATTGGCCTTAGCAACTTGCTTTGATTTTTTTCACCCCACCAACAAGGCAATGTCTTCACTGGTTCTTTTTGAAGGGAGAGCAGTAGGTCCCAGCAGCCAGGCTGCCGGACACCAACCCTCTGGCCAGTCTCAGCTTAAAGCAGCTCTCAGCAAACTGGTCCTGAGTCCATGAACAATTTTATGTTTCTTTGGAAACATAAAGTCAAGGACTGGATATTCTGAAAAATATTTTTTTTTTCCTGAAAATTTTTATTTCTCAAGGGGGTTATTACATAGTAAAGCCTTTCCTATATTATCTAAAGCAACTTTTTCCCAGCCCTTTCCCTGATCAGACATAAAATCCAGGAAATTGTAGGGATATGTTGGCTAATAGTTTCTCAAACTGTAAAGCAGACATGGTACCTGGTGGTGAATATTCCACTTCAGGAAGTCTGCAGTGAGGCCCAAGGTTCTGCAGTTCTAACAAGCTCCACAGTAATGCTGAGGCTACCAGCTCAGGACCACACTCTGAAAACAAGGGACTGTCATATTTGAATACTGACTTGAGAAAAGAATCTGGGTTGTGTATTTCTGTTTTTTAAGGAAGTTTACTTTTGCCAGATCCAATTTGAAAATATGTCCTTAAGTGATGCTGAGTAGGATGCCTAGTAGAGCTTGTGTATTCATTCGAAAGATAACAAACTGAATACAAATGGATAGTCTACTCAGAAGTAAAGTCTTCCTAAGGCTGAAGTGGCTCACTGCCTTGATAAACCTTGCTTCTTTGACACAGTTAAAGCATGTAGAAACATGAGCAAAACAATGACCACAGAAGGTAATTGCAGAGGCCATTCCAATTAACGGGCTACCCAGGGCTGAGAGAAGGAGACACTTCTGGTGTCTGCCAAAGATATTTTGTAAACCTAAACAGCAAATTGACTCATTTCACCTTCAGTTTCTACAGTCATAAATTGTCAATGTGAGAGGATGGTGCTTTTCCAACGTGATTTGAACAATTGGTGAGGTTCTTCATTGAGATTATACAATCAAACATGGAAATTATGGCTTACAAGTAACATTCATTATGGTCATGTTGCAGTTAGACGGATCCAGGCAAAAGTGTAAAAACTGGACCGTGAATAATAATAGTAGTACTTACTATGTGACAAATAATTCACATTCTTATTATGTAGTAATATTTTTACTTTTCCAAACAATACTAGAAGAAAGTATTGTAGTTATCCCCCATTTCATGGTTAGAAAAATAAACATGATAAGTAACTTCCTCCTACATTGAACCAAGCACAGGGACCTTGTGTGGTAGGAGGTTGCAAGTTGGGGACCCGCAGATATGTTTTACTTAAACTCCCTGGAGATTTTTAGAAAGTCAAGTTAGTTTTTAACAAGTATGGCTGTTCCCCCACTTCTTTTGAACAGAAAAACCAGATCAGTCGGGGCTTTAGTCTTGCATTTCCTCATAGCCAGCATGAGCCTGACCAGAATTTCAACCATGCCCTTGGAAGGGATCTAAGCGCTTCATCTCAACAAGGTCCTTTCCCTTATGTTTATTATTTCCTGCATCTTGTAACATTTGAGTTTGACACCCTGTGCCTTATTGTCATCAAGGATATAACTAGAAGCCACCACCCTTAGCCAGTATTTTATTGAATGTTCATAGGACTTGAAAGTGAATGTGCTGGGTTCTGTAGGGCCTCAAGTCTAATGACAAATAGTTCAGCTCTCAAGATTTATTTCTGCTGCCATCACAGGCAGAAATATTTTCAGAGTTTTAGAAGTATGGTATTTACTGTGCATACCATCAAAGAACACGGGAAAGTAACATTACTGGCCAATGCGCAGAGCTCCACACTGCTATGGTGGCAATGGTGCCCTCTCTGGCCTCTCCTTTTCTTCTCAGATTTACCATTTTGTCTGCATCTCGATTTTTGCAATAATTTATGCAAAAATGAGATGCAGACGTGCTGAGTGAATTTCAAGCATAATGTATTTTCAAAGTCTCTGATTCTACATATAGAGAGTGAGATATTCAGGGTTGTTTTACTTTCCAGATGTTTTATGTTTTAAATAAGAACTGGGTTAATTCCTTAAAGAGTTATTTGAATAAAGACATTTTTTTCAAACTCACTTGAGGCATGGCTGACTCTTTCTACAATCTGGGTCATCAAAGATGGGGTTCCTTTAGAGAGAATGCCTGGGGGCCTAGGGACAATCAGGTGTGACTGTGTGAGTGTGTGTGTGTGTGTGTGTGTGTGTGTGTGTGTGTGTAGGATGATCTATTCAGAGAAACTGGGATCTGACTCAAAGGAAAACTTTATTTTTTGGCCTGGGTGAGCAAGAGAGGCCAAGTGAATATGGATAAGGTGGGTGAACATGTTTTTAATTAGCCTGAAACACTAGCTGGCATAGATTTCATCCGCATCCAAGCAATCATGTAAGAATGGGAGCTTAGGAGAAAGCTGGTTATTATTCCTGAGACATCGCAGGGTCCTCAGTCTCTAAGGAGGCGGCATCTGCTATAAATCTTTGTGTTCTCTGACTTCTGTAATCTCTTAGCAAAGCCCTCCTGCTCTCTACTGTGAAACAGTTTCATAGAATGTGATTCTGAACTATCTATCCCCCAAAAGTGTCAAGGCCTTGACCAGTCTGCTCTGCCTCCTCAGGAGCAGGGCAGGATGCTGGGCTTGTCCTGGACACTAATAGCAGAGATGGTGGAAGCATCTACCATTGGCAGACAGCACAGAAGGAATGGAGTGAGAAAGAAGACAGTAGGGTGCTGGTGGGGGAAACGTGGGTGGGGAGATTTGGGGAGAAGTAGTTGAGGCAGAAGAAGTAAGAAAAGGAGGGCTGAGCTAGTCAATAGGGGCTGTGAAGTGTGATAGAGAAAGAAATATGATTATAAGAGCAAACTTGACTGAGATATTACTGCAGGGCAGGTGCTATGATTTACTATTTTTATTCTCATTCTCCAGGGAAGGGAGTATAAAGAAGCCCCGTAAGGTTAAATAATTTGCCTAATGTCACAGTTAGCAATTTGTAGAGCTAGGATTTAAACCCAGGCAGTCTGATTCTACTGCCCACACTTCTAAATTCCTCTCATAGGGTGGTTATAAAACAGCGGGGAATAAAACCACAAGGCTGAGGATGAGCTAGCTGGTAAGAAGAGAGGAAAACTGAGAAGAAAAATGGAGAGGTCACCAGCCTGTTGAATCACACCCCAGGTGTAGGCCCTCTGACACTTGAAGTCACAGAACCTGGGACTCTTTGCTTCTTTGTAGTTAATATGACTTTTGGTCTCAGATTTCTTCTCTACAAAATTTGGGAGATAACCTGACCATGTCCTTGTAAGGATGAAGTGACATCAGTTAGGAAACACTGTGGGCATTATTGGATACTTCTTTTGTGACAGGGCTCCAGCTGTTGAGGCTCATTTTCTATTAACACATCAGGTAGGAAGCTGAATCAGCCATTGAACCTGTGTGCACAGTAAGCCACCTTCCTTCTGCAATGTGATTTCCTTTATGTCCCTACACTGCTGTTGTTGGGAAGAGCTGTCATCTTCTTTATCTGACTCTTGCTTCTCTGTTAATTTTTCCAAGTGTCTAAAGGAACAGCACATTTTCTTCTTCTCACAGGATCAGTGATCTTGGCCTCCTGAGTCTATAATATTGACCTATCTGTTAGTTACTGCCACTGCGAAGCCTTATCAGTGGCAAAGTCACTGCAATGAACCCAACAGCCACTTGAACTCTCAAGGACCACATTTTCTTTATCTTGTCATAGCAGGGTCATTTGCTCAAAATCAAACAGAATTGATTCTTTTATTTTCTTTCCAGTTACTGATATAGCACCTCGGAGTTTAATGATCCTGGTTTTCATTGTCCCTGTTGCTACTTAGATATGCTTTCTAATTGGATGAAGTGGGTAGAGTAGTGTGCTAGTTATCTTTTCTTCTCTGTAACCAAAAAGCTGACAAGAATAAGTTAGAGGAGGAAAAGTTTATTTGGGGATCATTATTTCAGAGGGTCAGTCCATGGTCTGGGCCCAATTTCATTGCTCTGGGTCAGAGTTGAGACAGACTGTTGAGGCAGAAAGTTCTCATAATATAACCATTTCACCTCTGAATATTCTTGAACTGCCTCATGAACTCATACTCAAACCATAATAAGGAGAGTGTATGTGTATAATTGGGGAAAGAGGAGGCAGTAATACTGCCTTCGTACCCATCTTGCCTTTACCTGGGCTACCTCGATACCCTGCTCTCAATAGCCTCCATCCAGAACATGGGTAGCTATAGCACTAATGGCTTAGTGCCTTCTGGTCTTCCCTTTTGGGGACTTTCTCTGCAATTCTCTTCACCCACCTACTCTTATTTCATTCTCTGCAGGTTGTTATTAATCCTTATTTGAAATGTCACTGCTTCTAACAGTGTTTGACTTTTAATAGAAAAATGGTGAAAGAAGCAAAGCCCTGGGATTCCAAGAATACATTTTTTTCTGGAGGTATATTTTTAGGTGTTGGCACAGAAATTCCTAGCATCCCCAATTTCAGATTCTGGGCCTTCTCACTTTTGATTTCTTCTGCTCCCATTGTTCTTCCTCTTGATTGTCCACTAGTTTAGTTTCCACTCTTTGCTCAAGTGTCTGCTCAAATGCCATCTCCCCAGAGAAGTTTCCACTTACCTCTTGTGTAGTCTATCATCCCCAACAAATCTGATCTGGCCTTAATTTTTCATAATACTTATCACTACTCAACACTACAAATACCATGTTTGTTATCTGTCTACACGAAATAGGATGTTAAGAGTAGGATTGTAGAAGCATTGATTATTTCAGTCACCACTGTATCCCCTAAAGAAGTGTCTTATCAGGCTCCATAATTTTTTTCTTCAATCAAGGAGGTCATTTGGAGGGGTTTTCCTGATGTTTTTTTTTATCTTATTGGATATGATGTGCCTTTACCATTTTGTTTATATTTTTTTCATTGATTGACTCAATAACAATTTTTAAATCTACTAAGTTGCAGTTCTTGGACTGGTGTTGAGACTAGAAAGATAAACAAGGCACAGTCCCAGCTTTCAAGCTGCTCACAGTCTAGCAGAGGAGGCAAATGAGTAACAGAAAAGTGCAGCACAGTGAGGGGGCCGGCCAGATAGTCCACATTCTGCTGTATTTTTGTACAGTAATAAAATGAACAAGAACTAACCAGAAGATCTGGGGGTAGGGATGTCTTTCTAGGAAGAGGAGATTGGTTATCATTAAGGTCAGGAAGGTGCAAAGGTTCACGGTAACTTATTTGAGATACAAGTAGCTCAAAATGCCCATCTTGGATGACATGAGCACATATTGAGTGAGGTAAAGCTGGAAATGAGTGAGATAAGGGAGGAAGTTATGAGAAGTACTGAAGCCTATTTTTAAAAGTTTGATCTATTTCCTTAAAGCCACCAAGGAATTTTAAACAAGTGTGAATTATAATTAGATAAGTATTTATCCACTCTGTTTCCTGGAGGATTTTCTCCTATACCTAGAATTAGCATCGGTCACAATAAATGGCAGTGGAGGTGTGAAAAAAAGTCGTATTTATTGACTTTCTATATGGCCAGTCAGTGAAAGAGGAAGGTAATCTGTAGTATACAAACAGTTCTCTAGTTGTGTATCTGTTTTGTGAAATTTTTTAGATGGGAAACTTTTAAGGATATTCCAAATAATCAAACAGTATAAATGACCTCCATGAGCACATCATCCAGCTCCTGAGCTGATTACATTGACCATGAGTAGATCACCCAGCTGCTACTGGCATTCATCATTCTCTGTACCTCTACCAACTTATCACTACTAACCTACCTCAGTTATCATTTTGAATGTTTCTTTTAAAGATATAATTTATATATATTGAAATGCACACATCTGGGCTGTGGAGTTTTGAGTCATGCCTATTCCTCTCAGGAGTTTGATCATCAGCCTTCTAAGAGCAGTAATGGGACACCAGATGACTGCCTGTAAGTAGAAGCAGGGAGGTGGGTAAAATAATGAGAAGGACTAGGGAGGATGGAGGAGTGCTGTAAGCAAATGGTATATTTCCCAACTAAAAGCCACATGGGAAGGATAAAATTAATTCACATCAAAGAGTACCATTTCTTTCTGAATGATGTACCTGGCAACACCTTCTGATATTTCTTAACTGAGAATAGTTTTGCATGTTCTAAAACTTCCTAGAAGTGAAATTGTTCAGTATGTGTTCTTGTGTGTCCAGTGTCCTTGGCAAACATACTGTCTGTGATATTAACTCTTTTGTTACAACAATAGTTCATTCCTTTCTATTGCTGAGTAGTATTCTATCACAAGGATATACCACAATTTGATCAACTATTTTCCTGTTGATGGACAGTTGGGTTTCTAATTTTAGGGCTATTATGAATAAAGCTGCAGTGAACATTTTTTTAATATTTATTTTTTAGTTGTACACAATACCTTTATTTTGTTCATTTATTTTTATGTGTGCTGAGGATCAAACCCAGGGCCTTGCACGTGCTAGGTGAGCGCTTTACCACTTAGCCACAACCCCAATCCTTGCAGTGCACATTTGTATGTAAGTCTTTGTATGGGATATATGTTTTTATTTTTCTTAGTAGATATGAAGTCATGAACTACTAGGTCAAAGGGCAGAGATGCCTTTAACTCTTAAAGATGCTTTCAAATAATTTTACGAATTGATTGTACCATTTTATACTTTTATGTGCAATGTATGTGAGTTCTGGGTTCTCTGCATTTTAGCTTACTTTGATGTTGTAGTCTTTTCTTTTAATCAGTTAAGTGGGTATTCAGTACCATCTCATGAATTTTGATTTTGCCTCTAGATGGCTAATGATGTTGAACATTTCTTCATGTGCTTAATGGTTATTTGTGTATCTTCTTTTTTGAAGTTCCTGTTTAAGTCTGGCTCAACTATTTTCTGTCTCTCTTTAACTGAATTATATAGATTCTTTCTATATTGTTTTTGTAAGTCTTTGTTTCATGATTTATTTTCTTCTAGCGTATAGGAGAGATTTCAATTCATTTTTCCATTCATTTCCTTAATTCTGTCTTTGTATAAGTAGAAGTATACTCTTGATGAAGTCTAATTTTTTAGTTTTCTAAATTATTATTGATTTCTATGTTCTGTCAAAAAATATCATCTTTCAAGATCCTGAGGATATTCTCCAATGTTTTATCTTATACTTGTGGTTTTATATTTAGATCTAATTCCATCCTCAATTATTTTTATGTTTTTTTGTGAATTATAATTCTATATTAAAGTGGGATTCATTGTGGTATTTATAGATGGATATAACATAAATTGCTTAATTATTGAACAGTGTGAGGTAGGGATCAAAGTAGGCTTTTTGAGGTACATCTGGACAATGAGGTTGAGGTGTATGAGGGAATCAAGGACAGTACAATTAGGATCATAAACATAAACTCAGGGATGATTAGCACCTAATTACACAAGCAGTTGTTGACTTAACATTAAACAGGGATCAGACATAGCAATAAGAAAGTAAAGGAATAGAGAGGAGTACTTGGAGTTACTTTCATTTATGGGGTCAATGGAGGAGAAAAGGAAGGAGCTGTTTCCCTCTGCCATGCCCTTCTCCATGATATTCTTCTTCACCTTGATTGAGCCCAGAGCTATGGGGTCAGCTGACCATGGACTGAACTTCTAAAATTGTGAGCCAAAATAAACTTTGGGTCTTTAGGTCACAGTGATAAAAAAGCTGACTAAAACAAGGTCAGTATTAAACACGATTGTTTTTGTTGCAAGTGACAAATCCAACTGACACCGGCTTTGGAATAAGAGGAAAAATTAGTCATGTAGTCCACCAAAAGCAAGGATAAAGGTTGGTCTTTGGAAAATTTTTACCAGAGATGGGAAGCCTCCTGAACTCTTTGTTTCTTATGTAGGCGTCATATTCTTCCGTTGTCATTCAGATAACAGAAGGGATAATACCGTAAACATTTCTTGGCCTAAAATCTTACTGTTTTCATTATAGACTAATCAAACTCTTTCCCACACTCTTTCTCTCATCCCTGGTAAAAACAAAATCTCGGGAAGTCTCCTCTCATTGTCTGGATAAGTGGTATGTGGAGATACCCAAGATGGCATCTCCCATTGGAACTATAGTATAATGCGGTGATTAAGATGAACTCTGAAGCTGCCTTCCTGGGCTCAAATTCCCACTTCCTCACTACTGACTAGATGAGAAAGTGGGAGGTAATTGTCTTCCATGTGAACTAAAGGACTTTAGGAGGATATGGCACCGTGTGTTAATAGTGATTTTCAGTGCAATCGTGAATATGGAACCCATAGAGTTTTTGGTTTGTGGCATGAGTAGAGATGGAGAATAGACAATGAACAAAGATGATTTTAGAAGCTTAGTTAAAATGAGGGAGAGAAGATGAGTGCTTACAATTTTTAAAATCTGGGGCGAAATTTTTAGCATGATTCCTACAGTAAGAGGGCAGAGTTAATAAGTTAATAATAGAGGTGAAATCTGATGGAGCAACAAAAGCAAGGCACATGAGTGAGGGAAGGATATCATTAAGAACTCTGTTTGAAAATATTAGTCTCATGCAAACTATGACTGAAAGAAAGAAAAAAGAAAGGCATGGGTGGGGTAAATATGTAGGTAATGGAAGAACAGCGGTAAAAACCAAACTTCTGGAGAGCAGAGACTGTCCTATCTTTGGATTGCTAGTATTCAAAGATCTCATGCAGTAGACAGGAAGTAAACATTTGTTCAGTTGACTGAGCTCATGTCCAGTGGCCTCTGCTTTCTCCATGAAGTTCAGGTTGGGTCATTGAAGGAATTAAGAAGAATCTAAAGTAAGCAAAAGAAGAAAGAGTAAAGCTATGGACTAGCTTTGTGGTGCATAGAACAGATGCCATTGGCATGCACAAAGATGCTTCTTTTTTATGCACTTTGTAAAATATGTACAATATTGAGAGACGATGGATTCTTTTTCAGTATTTAAAATTTAGAGTATCTACTGAGCTAGCAAACAGGCTGCTTTAGTTTCTGTATCCTTTGTACTTGACATCTTTGGATTCAGTTATAGACAGACCCTTAGAGGTCTGTTGGGGTTCAAAAAGTTTGAAGAGAAGATTTTGGACTTCAACTATGATTTTCTTCTCTACTTTTTCTTTATTTTCTATATCTTACAATATATAATCAATGCATACAGTTCTTCTCTAATCTAACAGTATCACCTTTACCCGAAGTTTTCAGAACTGGCTAAAACTGAAACTTAATGAGCTAGAGGAATTACTTTAAGTGGCATTTTTGTTTTGAAGACTGGAAAAGAAACTGAGATAAAGCACAGGTTTAACTTGAAGCTTGTGAAGCATGATTGAGAGAAGCAAATGGATGACATTCAGTTCAAGAGTTGCCAATGGTCTTTAATGACCTGCTAGATAAAGCAGAAGATTGGGTAAAATGCATGGTTCATCCTGTATATTTGTAATTATTCACCTAAAATTATTCTGAAATGCAATAACCTTTCAGACATATTAATTTGAATATCAAGTATGATATGCAGATGTTCCAGTTATTGCTTTCTGTCATTTTGTATAAAAGAAATGAGGGGAAAAAAGGTCATTAGACTTACCAAGGTTGTTTTATATGTGTTTCTATCACCATCATTCCAACAAAGTTTAAAATTCTTAGGATTCAAAGTTTTACTATAAAAATAGTTTATATTCTTCACATGCTGGTAAATTTTATGGTCTAGAATTTATTTATTAAATACCACACATCAGTCATGAGATAGTGTGATCAATATCCTTAGTGAACTTGTGGATCAGTTAACAACCACCAATTTAAACAATATCTAGTATATGAAGGTTCCCCCAGCCTTAACCAGTTATTGATTTCTTCCTCAATTGGTTCTCATAGCTTCTTGGTCTTATCCATCTTACACAAAATCACATAGTGTTTTATAATTATATTTTTGGTTTTCTGTCTCTCTCTAGATTGATGAAGAATAGAAATCATGTTATTTTCTTTGTTTCTTTTGGGAGATACTTTTCTGTCATTTCTTTTCTGTATCAATTCTGTATGGACTATCTTTCAAGGATGTTATCAAACAACCTTGGAAGATGTGTTATCTAACTATATAACAAAGAATGTAGGCCTTTTTTCCCTCTGATAATAAAACCATCTCCTTTGGAGCAAAGGTTGAGGTTTTCTAATAAACCCTTTTAAAGATAACCTCCCCTAAGCTCCAGATTCCTCTTCTGTGACACAAATCCACTGTCACCCTGGAAGGAAAATGGTAGACATAGAAGATTGGTGTAAACACAAAGCTCAAGCTGCCTGTTGTGAAGGGAACAACCAAGGCCTTTCTTCTGATCCCAGGATCTCATGTCTTCTGCCAATGTCCATGAAATGGGGCAGGATAACTTTTAGTTTTCAAATAGAACAAAATCTCAGATCCTCATGGCTCTTGACAGTACATAGTATGTTGCCTAGAATGATGTAGGGGAAGTACCTAGATTTCTGGTTTTAATTGCAATTTTATTTTAGTTACAGAATGAATATTTTCATCAAATTTTCTCAGTTACTAGACAAAAATATGGTTTAAATGTCTTAATCTGTTTAAATCTCAGTTTCCTTGTGTGTTCAATTGAAAGAATAAAATATATGCCTTATAGGCTTATGGTAGAAATAGAGAAACACGGATCATACCCCTCTTGTAAGAAAGACTAGTTGCTCACAGCAGTCAGCAGCTAACTGACAGCCTCCAGAAGTCTGCCTTTAAGGTCAGGCTCAGCCGTAGAGACACATCACCAACGACTCCACGCTTTTCTGGGAAGTCTGCATCCAGTGACTGCGCAGTGTGTTTGTGTGGGTTGCATAAAGAACTAGCCATTTGGGCCCCCAAACAGACAACTTTGTTGGATGATACTTGTTATTGAGCTTACTGCTAGTTTAGCTGAGGTTTTGTTAAGCCTGCATTGCAATTTGATTGACCTCTACATGTAATTGTGTTTCTTTTTAGAGATCCCTTCCTTTTACATAATTTGATTCCTAATAAATATCTCAATCATCCTCCAAGACCCAAACTCCATTTGAGCATCTGCTCCTTAAGAATTCAACCTGTATCAAGATTATTGTAGGTATTACTAGTAAGGATATGTCAATTACTCGGAGCAGTCATTTCATATAGTTAGTAGGCTTTAAGTACTAGCTTATTGTTGTTATCGACATTTTTATGATAATCATCTGTAAGGAACATCCTGGGAGCATGACCCTTGCAACTCAGGATGTTTGGGTTCTCCTGCAGTGTATCTGGGAAAGAGCAAAAAGGATGTGGAGTTACTAAAAACTGAACCATAAGGCGATTAGTTGAAACACTTAGATATTCAACCTGGAGAATGAAAGCTTTGAAAAGAACTTGGAAATCTGTGTACTAATACTCAAATGGCTTTGATCCCAAAGTTCATTTACAAGGACAAATGTAGATGTCACAAAGAGGCAAAGAAAATAAGGAAAGCTTTTGAATAAAATGGTCCAAGCTCTCACTGGAAGGTCCCTTGTCAGAGACACTGGGGAGGACCCTCAAGGTCTTGGTGAGGATGAGACAGAGAGGGTTATAGATGAGGTAACCTCTGAGATTACTAAAATTTAGAAATCCAGTGGTTCAGCTTTTTTTTTTGAAAACAGGAAACTCATATTTACTTTCTTGAGATTTCCCAAACAAAATACCAGCTTTGTTAGACGTACTGTTGAATCAATGTGAATGAGAAATCAATTCTTAGAAAGATGCTAATTTCTGCTCCACTGCTTTCACTCATTTATTGGAAAATATGTGCTCAATATGAAGCTACATATACACAGCCACATTGTGTAATGGGAATGCCTGGGAAAGCAGAACTTTAAAAATATATGTGTGTATTTAGTGAGAGATGCTGTCATAAAAGTTCCTAGGGTTCAGTGGCTCAGGACACTCCACAGAAACCTTTTTGTTTTTGAAGTCCACTTGAGGAACTCCTTTTGGCAATTCGACATTAGAATGCCATCCATGACTGTTCTAGACCTTTAGTTCCTGTCCCCCATTTAAAAAGTCGCTGGGGAAGGGATGGACGACTTTGCCAAGGAGTTTGATAGTGACCTTGATATTGAGCTGCTAGAGTAAATTAGATTTAGCGGGTGGGGCTTGTGCTGTAGCCCTTGATAATTCGCCTTTAAGCTTGAAAGCTATTGAATTTGGTCAGATGTGCTGGGGAAGTCCTTCTTGGGGGTCTGGTGTATATTGGGGGAAAGGAGAGCAGGCAAAATAAAATTCTTTTACCTTGGGCTAACTTAGTTACACGTTTGTCTTCCTTCAGGCCCTGGGAATGCACTTGAACCCCACAGTCCTAGGGTGATATGCTGTTGTCCACACTTCATTACAGGCTTCTCTCTAGTAATGGGAAGGCTTTGTAGACAACTGCTAGACAGGGTGGTTTCATTTTCTGCAACCTGTTTCAGTTGCTATCAGGGTCAGACGCTTCATGTCAGTGTGGGTGCAGCAGTAATACATAATATAGACGGGAGTTTCTCCCTTTGTGTGTGTGTGTGTGTGTGTGTGTGTGTGTGTGTGTGTGTGTGTGTGTGTGTAGTTCTTTGTCAAAATAAATGTTTTGGTCTGTATCCAAAACTGACTCCTTGAGTCAACATGGGGCCTAATCACGCAGTGCATTTTTAGTTTCTCAACAAATGCATGTATGTTTTCACCTGAAGACACCATGAGCTGAGACCCCAGAAGAATGTGCAGAGCGGGGACCAATTTCAGCCTCCACAAACTGGCTGCACTCTTTTTGGTCATATTAATTTAATAGACATACTTCAGTTTCCCCCTAAAGTCTTGATTTCTCTTGGGCAACCATTGCAAGGCTGTAACCTAAAGGGTTCATTCTCCAGGGAAACATTCCTCCAGTCTCCTCAGGGAGACCAAAGGTGGTTATGAGAGCAAGGAGAGAAACTTTGCCTTTTTTGCTCCTTCCTGAGAAACTACCAGGTTTGGGTGGTAGCCCAGGCACAGGTCACTATAGTATTGCCAGACTCTGATTTTGGCAGCAACCACAGCAAATAAGATTAACCATGATGCATTTCAGGGGATTGTTGAATAAACATCCCTGGTCTTCAGACACTTATGAAAAGAGAGTGAGACACAGGAAAGAAAGACATTTTCCAGATATATAGGAGGTCCTCAAAGCGGGTTCATTTGAGTGTTAAAGAGAATATTACCCTATTTGATGAGATGAGAGATGTCTGTCATGTTGGTTAGGATAAGCTAACTCATGAAAAAGCTACAACCACACATACCTTAACAGACAGAATCCAGTGAGCCTGATTAGATTTCAGTCAAGCTAAATTTCAGATCCAGATTAATATTAACTTCTATATCAGTAATTCTTCGTAGGTTTATAGCTCTTTTGTTAGTTTGGGACTCTCATCCAGGTGATGAGTGTTCCCCTCGGAAGGCAAGACATTCAATCATAAAATCAATAAATTTCAACCAGAAAGGTATTTGTTAAAAACCTCAGCCTAAAAGTCTTCTGGGATGATGGTGAATCAAAAACACAGAACTTTATTTTTATAAGCACTTGTTTAAAAAAAAAAAAACAATGAAGGTCCCCTAGGTACTAATGACATCCCCAATGAGCACTTTAGCTATAAAGGAAGAAAAAATGCGTTAAAATTCATACATCCACAGGGGCTGATCTTGAGACCATTTGTAGAGGAGCTAGAACAGAGAATCCTGCTTAGCTTTACCTGTCAGTGTCTGGCCAGACATTGTACATGCGATTAACTTGACGGGGAAGAGGAAGTTGTGCCATGAGCCTATGTGATAACACACCATTGATCTGATGACCTTATATTTTCTAAAATACACTGTAGTTGAGAGTGTTGCCTCTGCTCTCCTTGGAAGTGGCTGATAGCCATGTCTTTGCCTGAATGCTAAAAGCAGACCCTAGAAACTTCCTATTGTCTGGTACTATTCTGATTACAAGGTAAACTTGCCACAAAAAGTGTCAGAGAAAAAAAAAGTAAAAAAAAAAATTAAAAGAAAAGCAGATTTTTTAAAAAAGGAAAAGGAAAAGGGCATTTCATTTAATTTGATTCAGCTTGTATCAAGGTGTCTCCTTTGAGTTAGATGGTTCCTCTCCCATAGGATGAAACTTTCTTGTCACTGACCCTTAGATAACACAAGTCTGGGGAGCTAGGAAATTGATATAATAATAGACTTGAGTTACTGAATTTTTCACTTAGCCAGTATTAGGGTAGGAAAAGGGCTAGATAAAAACAGTAAAAGAGCTCAGACAGAACATACTCATGAGTCCACGAAGAGAACATAAAGACTTCATGGGAAGAAGCCAGAACACATAAGATTGTTTTCTCACTCTTAAACCAACATTTCAAATACTCTGTAGTGAATTCATTCTATCTTGATGTAGCAAGTATCCATAATTATAAAGTTTCATAGTAGCACTGTTTTTTTTTTTTTAGTAGCAATAGACAGGAAATAACCCAAGTTTCCAGTCAGTGACTGATTACATGCATCAGGGGTCAATAAGTGATGATGGGGGGTGAAATCCAGCCTGAGGCTTGTTTCTGTCATGTTTTATTGCAGTATAGCCGTACCTAGCAGTTATGTATTGTCTATGGCAGAGTGACTGTGACAGAGACCACATAATTTACAAAGCCTACATTTGCCATATGACCCTTCACAGAAAAAATGACCAACCCGACATAAATGGTTGCACCTACATTCATGGAACATTCTTCTACTATTAAAAGAATGCAGAGATGGGTATATGATGACATGGAGAGATCTGATATCAAGAAAAAAAATGACTCAAAATAGTGGGAATATGTGTCTTGGTATTATATTTGCCTAAAGATGAAAGACATACATATACATCAAACTCTTCTGAAAGAGTATATATACATGAATATTTTAGCAGTTATATTTTGTGGTGAGTGAAATTAGGAGGCGAGAATGAGGAGAGGGAGGATGAAGGGAAAGACGGAGAAATATCTATTCCTTCTACATTATTTCAAGTAGAAAAATGTTTATATGGTAAATTTATCATTAAAAATAAATTAGATTTATAGATGCAATGGGCATTGAAAGCATTTTTATTTATAACATGAATTAGGTTAATGTACAATGGTATAATAATAAATGATAATTTCAATTTTCTTATTGATATTTTTGTTGAATGTTCAGATAATGTCTCCTAATTCTTTGACTAGAAAATCAAATGAATGTTGTCTCATGTTTAAATATCTATCTTTAATCTATTTTTAGTGTTTGCTTTAGATGATTACGATTTACCTCTGTTAATTTAGTTAAAAATCGTAAAGCATTTTATCCTAATTAAAATTATATATTTTTAAACATATTTTTACTTTGGCAAATTTTATGTAATACTGTTTTCCACTGTGATTTATAAAGCACTATTTTAAACTCCTCTTAATTTTTTGAAAAATAATTAACTTGGTGTTTCTAATTTGACAGAAAAATGTTCTCTATGTGACAAATTATTTAAATAGTTCCTAATTTTTAAAAATCTGCAAAATAGGAAGAAAATTACTACCTGCCTTACTAAATAAATTTTTCTGTGTTGTGAAGAGTTTTTTAGGGTTCAATAAATTATCACTTACTTCAACTATATTAATTTGGGTCAGTTTGAGTGCCATGAAAATGTGGACAGTCACAAGGAGGATCCTCAATGCTGAGCATGGAGTCAACTGAAAGAGGCAAAGTGCTGGAAGATCTGAAGTCTGGACTCTTAGACCACTAATGATTTTGGGAAAATCATATATAAACTATAAAATTATTTAAAAAATATGGGCCTCAAGGGCAAACAACAGCAAAGTCTCTTTCAGCACAAAGACCCCCCCCTTTTTTTTGAGCCAATGACTGTTTCCTTACCTCTAAAATGGAAATGGTTGGATCTGCTTTTCCAATTTCATAGAATTTTTGTGAAAATTAAGTGAATTAATGCATATTAGAGAAGTATAAATTACAAGCCTCTATACAGGAATTTTTCAAAATGTGGTCTGTGCTACTGTTGGTTTGCAAGATGATTTTTCAGGAGTGGTGAAAATTTTTGTGTTTTTATGATTGTTTATTTTGTGTTTACTTTTTTTATGGTGAGTGATACACTATATTTATAGGAGATTCCTTTGAAATAAATTTATAATAGTAAAACTGAGTCAACCTAAAGAAAGCTATTAAATAACTAATACTATGATGGAATGCAGATAAGACAAAAAATGTAATGATACATGAATGACAACTTCAAGAATCGCTGCATTATGGAGATATGAATTTGACTTGGATTTTCATATGATAGGATTCTCAATTGACATTGTTTAAACTGCTGTGCCTACAAACCTACTGGGATAAAATAAGATATATAGGACCTTTTTGCAGCAAAGGAGGAAAGAAAAGAAGGTGCAGATATCTGAGGATTTGGGGAAAGGAACCCCACTGTGGCTGAACTATTGCCAAGGGTAGTTGTCCATAGTTCTAGGCTGGTGTAGGCTTTGCTGATTGCATTGAAAGAAGAAAAGCAATAGGCAGAGGATTTTAAAGTACAGTTGTTCCTCATTTGGTTCCAGGAACTCCTTGCCCTAAATACTCAAACTGGTGAATGCTTAAATCTCTTATATAAAATTATGTAGTATTTGCAATACAGTCAATGTGCATCCCTATGGATATGTTAAATCATCTATAGATTACTTGTAATAACTGGTACAATGTAAATGCTATGTGAACAGTTGTTATAGTGCATTGTAATGGAATAATGATAAGAAAAAAGTCTGTACATGTTCAGTCTAGATGCAATTAAAAATATATTTTTAATCTGCACTTGGTTGAATCCATGGATGCAGAAACTGTGGATATGGTGGCCAACTCTACACTACTAAAAAGGACTTGAGACATATCTGTGACATTAACTGTAGGCATATTACAGTAAAGAATGTTCTGGAGAAGTGTGGTTCCTACCAGAGAATCCAACTTTATGTCTGATTTACTCCCACAGGGTGGCTAACCTAGCCCTCATTAAAGCTTCTCAAATTTAAGGGCAATAACTAGGAGAAAGAAGTGTTCCTAGGAAACCTACCCCTGTGTTCATCACCTGACACTACCAGAATTCTTCCTGTATATGCTTTCATGACTTCAGATGACAGGTGTACCATAAATAAGCAGGGAGGAAATAAGAGTAGGGCCAGTGGTGCCCATCTTCCTTAGTGACCTGGAAAGCAAAAATGTCACATCACAATAAAATGTGCTAATTTGGGCCTATAGGACAGTATTTTTATTATATGCTAAAAGAGAGCAAACAGAGTTCTGCAAGGTAATCAAAAGCAAATATGCTAATTTGGGCCTATAGGACAGTATTTTAACAGCAGCATGCTCACCTATGTCTGTTCTCCAGGACTTTCCTATCTTGTTCCATAGACTATTTCAGGGACAGAGAGTCCTTCTCCAGGGGCTCTCATATTTTTCCCTCTTCTTCTTAAATGGGTTCAACCTGAGAACATATTTTGTTCCCTCATCTGATTTCATGCCATCAATTTATGAGTGCAAAAGCCAGATACCGCATTGAACATTGAGGAGTTCAATGTTCAATCTTTGCAAAGCCCAGCTGCAGAGCAGTTCCAATCTCTGCACTTCTAGGATACAAGAGCTTCTTAGTCTATAGTACTTGCCTGTAGGACTACCAGTTTTTTTTTACACCTCTGCAGATTCAGATGGCTAAGGAACTGCTTATGCAGCAGTTCAGAAGCAAAATGAAGCATCTCTCTCGATTATTTATTTAAACAATTCTTTGAAGCCTGCCGTTTAACCTTAGTGTGAAGGTTGGGATTTTTCAGCCACACATAGTGATTTTATTCCTCTGGAGCCTTATATGAATTATTAAGCTTTTAAGAAAAGAGAGCAAACAGAGTTCTGCAAGGTAATCAAAAGCAAATATGCTAATTTGGACCTATAGGACAGTATTTTTATCAGAAAGAACATTAAGCTTAGATCAGTTATTCATCTAAATTAAGGAAATCGAGGAAGAGAGCAAGACTAGCAAATTATTTTTGCGGATGGTCAAAGCCAGCCCTATTTTGGCCTCTTTCTTAATCGTGCTTCTTGGTGTAAAACCTAGTTACTAGGATACAGCCGTGTGGCAGCATCTTTATTAGAAATTGTGTGGGAGAAAAAAAAGGTCAGAGGCTCATTTCCAATAACGGTTTGACAAGTGACACAGAGAAAAGGGCAGGAAGGAACTGAGGTTTGTGGTGTTTCCTTATATCAAGATTTTGAGATAATAGGATTGATGTGATTGGGAACTCTCCAGAAATATGTTCTATTAATCTCATAGTTCAAAAAAAATAAGACATGCTATCATATTATCATCAAAATTAAAATCAGGAAGACTAAAAAGATACATAAATATCAGGTAAAGAACAAAAATCCCATCATCTGCCCCTGATGAAAAACTTTTTAATCTTATCTCTGGCTACATCTAAGATCCCTATAAGCAAATAGATAAAAGTCACACTTCTAATTAGCCTGAAAACAATAGCAGAAGGGCTTAAGCATTGAAGAAAACTTTAGATCTAGGTAGCTCTCCTTGAACAAATGTCCACAGAGAGGTCATTTTTCCTCTCTGTATTAGTAAATCATCACTCCAGGGAGGAGTGAGCCGAGGATTGAGAGGAGCTGAAATCCCTCCAAGCGGAAACACTGAAAGAAACACTGGAAGAATCCTCCTTGTCATTATCAAGTGGATGCCTGTGAGTTAGAAAAATGTGGTTTTCCAGCTTAAAACATTTTTATTTCAATCTTTTAAAATTTATATATATATGTATATATATAATATTAAATATAATATATATTGTATATATATTATATATACATACACATATATATACACACACATAAACTTGTAGTAATATCAAAATAGAGCTATATTTGTAAAGTTTACACTAATAAACATTTCTTTGAATTAAACCCTATCTTACCACTATCTCCTAACAAAATTATAGATATACCAGTAAATTAGTACATTTTACTATTCAGAGGTATACTAATTCAGAGGTATACTAATCAGAGTTACCCTAATTATTGACATTCACATAAAGATGCAAAAGTTCTATGGCTTAGAAAAAAGATAAATTATTAATAATACAATTTGCTGAGAGAGAAAGTAACCAAGACAATAAAAATATCTACTATCTGGGGCACTCTGCCTTGTCTTTTCTTCTCTGCACCCTCCCTAACCTCAGTACCCTTATTGCACACACAGTTGTTGTGGGCCAGGACAGAGCTTGTACATTTTGGCTTCCAATAAACCTAGCACTTAAACTCAGATCCACCAATTGATTAGCTGTGTGATACTCAGGGGAATCACAGCTCTTCTTGGGCTCAGTTTCTTCAAAAATAAAAAGGACTTAACTTTCAGGTTTATTGTGATCATTAAGATCTTATATTTAAGCAGCCAGCTATTTAATAAATATTAGCTGCCATTATTATTACTATTACTAGAGTTTTGAGAGGAACCAGTGGAAACACTCCTCTTCCCTACTTGAGAGTGGAACCATCTGAGAAATAGACTTCTATATCTGTACTTCTTCACCTCTAAATGCAGTTTACCCACCCAGCCACTGAACCAGCTAGACTAGAACATAATATTGTACTAGGCAAGGCTGCTTCCAAAGAAAGAGACCAAAGGACTGAGAATACTCCTAAACTCATTTATTATCTCTCCTCTCCTGAGAGGAGTGGACAAGGGGCCCAGAGAAGCTGAACTTCCTCCAAGTGCAAACAATAACAATGGACTTTCTCCTACATATTATTACACTCTTGATGCCTATAATTTTAGAAATTTGATGTTTTTCAGTTTAAAAATTTACTACTTCAATACTTTTAAATTTATATGCACCCACACATGCACAAACATGCACACACACTTGTTTTTTTTCCCCATTCCTTTTCCTTTCATATTTTTGTTTCTACTATGGTAAATTGAACTATTTTGCTCCTACTTAATGTCTTCTTCTCACTAAAGAATCTTACATATTTTTCCTTTGCTACGGATTTTGCAGCACCTTGCCTATTAATGGAGTGTGCTTCTCTGTCCCACTGACTTTGGTCATGGTGTGGGACATGCTTTGGTCAATGGCTGTGCATGGGAGGTGAGCTGCAACTCAGCAGAAGCTTTCAGTGAGCTTGCGTGATTGGTTTCTGCCTGTTCTTGAAGATTACCATCCACCATGGAACAACATGCACAGGCTACATGGAATTCCCCGCAAGGGCCTAGTACAGGCTATAGAAACACATAACCTGGCCACCTGTGTAAGCAAAATACCCTCAGCTGACCTGAGGCAGTTTTAGAGTTGTTAGTTCCACAACACAGTTGACTACACAGTATGTTGCTGCTGCCGTTGCTGCTGCTTGTTTACAGTGCTGGGAACTGAACCCAGGGGTGCTCCACCACTGAAATATATCCACTCTTTTTTATTTATTTTGTATTTTGAGACAGGGTCTTGCTAAATTGCCAGGGCTTGCCTTGAACTTGTGATCTTCCTTCCTCAACCTCCCAAGCCACTGAGATTATAGGTGTGTACCACTATACCCAGTTACTAATTGTCCTTACAAGAGTCTTGACCAGTCATCTTGTAGGGGTATTATCTTAGATGAGAGGAAAAGACAGCAGTGAAAGCTCAGGATGAACAAAAGCTGTGGAATTGTGCTGGGTTAGCCTGAAACCTGTTTACCTGGTACTAACATAAAGGTTTCTCACTGAAACTTAGTACAACAGGGTAAGGTCTGCCACTGGCCAGGTGCCTAAGTGTTAACATGTACTGCCAGAGTCAGAATCATCCACATGGGAAGACCCTAGATCTCCCTATCTATAGGTCCTGTGCATTCAGGAGTCTTCCTGTGTGGGGTGTGGGTGTGGGTGTGTGTGTGTGTGTGTGTGTGTG
The DNA here is from genome assembly GCF_052094955.1 of Ictidomys tridecemlineatus. NCBI lineage: Eukaryota > Metazoa > Chordata > Mammalia > Rodentia > Sciuridae > Ictidomys > Ictidomys tridecemlineatus. Next base: position 77,049,138 of record NC_135481.1, on the reverse strand, counting down.
TGTGTGTGTGTGTGTTTTCCTGTGCTGGGAATCAAACACAAGGCTTCACACATGTTAGGTGGGCATTCAACCACTGAGCCGCATCCTCAGGTCTCAGAATGATTGTTTTCTTAGAGCAAATTTTGCTTTATGACCTATTAAATGAATGCTGGGCCAGACTGTATTAAATTGCCTTAGGACTCTTTGCATAGTATAACGTGTGGACATTCTCAATGTGCAAGGGAAACTGAAAGTGGATTATGGCAAATAGATCAAATCTTGTTAAAATAAAGTGTTTTAAAATGGAGTGTTTATGACTGAAAAGATTTCCAAAATATATGAATGGCAATTTATTTTGATAAATAGTAAAATAAATTGTGATGCTTTGCTTTGTATATGGAATTTAACTTAGAATTTTTTTTTCTTTTCGGGACATTGTACTGCAGAGTTGACTAAAGGCAAAGGCTTTTAATGACCTAATAAGACTCATTTCAAAGCTACTCATGTCTTACCTTTCTTTTTTCTTTCTCTCTCTCTCTCTCTCTCTCTCTCTCTCTCTCTCTCTCTCTCTCTCTCTCTCTCACTCTCTCTTTGTAGTACTGATGATGAAACTTAGGGCCCATGTGCTGGGTGTTATGGTTTGGATATGAGACACCCCCAAAGCTCCTGGGTTAATGCAGAGGTATTCAGAAATGAAATGATTGGATTGTAAGAGCTGTGACCTAATCAGTCCATCCTGCATTGATTGCACTGGGTGGTAACTGTAGGTAAGTGGGGTGTAGCTAGAAGAGGTGGGTCATTGGAGGTGTGCTCTGGAAGGGTGTGTATTCCCCCCCTCCCCCTCCCCTGCTTCCTAGCCACAATGAGGTGAGCAGTACTTCTCTTCCACACCCTTCATCCATGATGTGCTGCTTTAGCTTGGCACCAGAGCACGGAGTCAGCCTACCATAGACTAAATCTCTGAAACCAAGAGCCCAAATAACTTTCCCTCCTCTAAATTTTTCTTGTCAGCTATTCTGGTTACAGCAACCAAAATCTACTAACACATTGGGTAAGTGCTCTATCAGTGAGCTACACCACAATGCTCTTCATGTCCTACCTTTATATTCTTGAGTAAGCCACTTCCACCCTTCATATCAGGGTTGCAATAAGAATTCAATGATTTTTTTTTTTTATTTTAAGCACTTAGCCCAATGCTGTAATGCTGTAAGCACTTGAATTTTTTTTTTTGGACATATTTTTACTGTCAGTCTTGGCATAAACAACTATGTGTAAAGTACAAGCACTATTTGCTATTTTTAAAAGTGTCAGCTTTAGCTACTTGCACATGATTAAAATGTGCATTAAATTTCATCAACAACCAGAATCCTACTTATCATGACAGAGCAGGAAAAAGAAGAAAAAAGAACTTCTGTTTTGTTTAGACAAAAAGAAAAGCAATAATTTCCATATATATTCAATAACTAACATCAAATATTTGAACATTTCAAAATGTCACTGCACTTTTGTAATAATTATACTGTATGTAATTATACTGTTTGTATTGTATAATGCATATTCTTTTCAAGGTACTTTGCCAGCTGTTTTCTTTAATCCTTACAGCTATATTATCATAGTTATTTTTTGTATTTCAGATTCATACAATTCTTTTCTACCAAAGTCTATGACATTTCTTTACATACTGAATAGTGAAAATTTCTATGTCAAATATTCTCAAGGCATTATTTTTTTTTCTGTATAGCTACTTCACTTCTTTCTAGAAGTTAAGTCCTTTCACAATACCAACCCAGGTTTATAGACTGAGTCATTTCTTTAAAGCCTTTTGAAATGAATTTTCAAACACAGAAAGGTAAATATAAAATATTAAAATGAATATTCAAGAATTTACACCCAAACTTTTCATTCTTTTAAAATAAAACATTACAGATAGTGATAAAGCTGAAGTTCTGTGTAGAATTTTCCTTTTTTCCCCTCCCCATTCTCCAAATATGCCTACTATTCCTGAATATGCTAGTACTTTTGCATCTTTTAAATTGTATGAAAATGTTGCATATTGCAATAATGATGGTACAATTTTTACTTTTTCTCACTATATTTTCTAATACACTGAAATACATCCATAGATCTACAGCAGTCATTTGAACTGTTGTATAATATTTCCATGGGCACATACAACATATCCGTTTTCAGGTTCACATTTATAACTTAACTGTTTGCTATTTAGCTGATGCTATCATTTTTGCTCTTACACCCTAAAAACTCACTTCTCTAAGCTTGAGGAGGCTTTCTGTGGACAACATGTGACTCTGTACTGGAGGGTTTTTGTTCTGGGATTCTCTGGGTCCATATATAGTGCAAATCAAAATGCTGGTGAGCCTGAAACATCTTCATTTGGGGTTGGTGGGTAAGTGCCCCAGTTACATCTCTTGTAAGAGAACGCTAAGTTCTGTTTGCCACCAGTGGTTGCCTCTGATTCCATGGTGGTAATTTGTTGATCATGCCCCTGGGGCTTCCTGCCTTTCCCTGTCTAACTTCTTCATTTTTCCACTCCTCTCATTGAGATGAACTACATGCATTCAGATCTTTGTTTCAGAATTCATTCTTGGGAATCCAACTGATGCTGCTGTGAAAAAGATGCCTCAATGACCATATTGCAGGTGCAACTTTCTTCTTATTCACATTAAACTGAATTTTTCTGGGGCAGAGTCAACAAACTTTGGAGCCCAGGGGTCCAGACCCCATCTTCCATTTGTTTTATATAGCCATTGAACTGAGAATGAATTTTAAAAAATTGAAAAACAAATCAAGACTAGTATTTCATGAAACATAAAATTGCATGAAATTCAAATTTTACTGTCCATAAATAAAGTTTTGTTGGAATACAGACATGGTCATTTGCTTACTTATTGTCTATGTTCATTTTTGCACTGCCACACCACATGTATCCTGCTCTAGGGTATATACTTATAAGAAGAATTTCTATGCTTAAGATGTTTATAAATAAATAAACATTTAAAAATTAAATATATAATCTGTAAACAATTATGTCTATTTATATTACATTAATTAGTACTATAATATGTGTATTATGTACTTACATACATATATAGTAAACATTATCAAATCACTCTCCAAAATACTCATTTCAACTTATAGTCCCACCTATCAAGCATACCTATGAATGTTTATATTTTTCTATATTCTCAGCAGTATATATTTTAACACATTTTCAATACAGGCCAAAGAAATGTTAGGCTTTATTCAGAAAATTTTTGTTTCAGGAATGTTGATTTGCATAGTTAGGTGACAGACAATGTTGTTTCTTCATTTATAAGACTGATATAAAATTTCCTTTCAAGATTTTTGAGGAAAAGAAATAAGTTGATTAAAAGGAAAACTTTAAGTATGTGAGGGTGAAGTGATATATATACATGGCAAGTTCATAGACCTGGGTTCCAAATGACTGAAATTTGTGAATCAGCAAGATAGTAGGAACTTGTAATCTGTTTTAATCCCAGTTCTATGTTCTTGACCAAATTATTTATCCTCTGTAGGTCAGGATTGCTAAGACTTTCTTACTTTTCTCATGGTATGATTTTAAAGATCATAAATTAACTGGTAGTGAGCGTGCAGATAAAAGTATGATGCTGCTGTGTTGCGCTGTCTTTGTGCATTACCTGTATCACAGCCTAACTTGAGTTTCTGCTGTCTCCCCCAAAATGATGGTCAGAATACACTTTTGGTGCTTAATTTTTGCTTTCATTGATAACTCTGTCAATAGTACCAACTCCATGCCATCTATTGCTATTGGTAAAAATTCTATTTTGACCATACATTTGCCTTTTTCTATTAATTTTTTTCCTAGATTTCATTCCTTCTTGTCATCTTACATATCATTCTCTAGTAAATCTCTGTTATTTAGAGATTTCCTTTCTCAACCTGAAATATATTTCACTGTCCATTAGTTGGACTGCTTATGTATCTTGGACATAGATGTGATAGTCCTTTGGCATCTTCAGAACATAGCATGGGTCCTTGCACATGATATTAGCAAATCAAAATATATTATTGACTTTTGTTTCTTTTATAAGCATCCCTATTACCTCCTTTAAAAGTATGTTTGGCTCAATTTTCTCTTCATGGCCAAAATATAAACCCCTTAGATGGTGTTATGAGCCCTGTGTTGTGAGCCTTTTCCTAATTCAGATTCATTCTGTAATAACCTGTCCTTACTCTGTCTGCTTCAGCCACACTGACCTCCAGCCTCTAGAGAGTCCTTTGCATACATTATTCTGAGTATGTAGATTGATATCCTTTTTCCCTTTACTTGAAAATTTTTACTCATTTCTCAGATTTGATTTCAATTGTCTCTGCTCCAGAGAAGCCCTGACTTATTTCCTGGACGCTGCTGAATTTTTTTTTTTTGTGTGTGTGTGTGTGTGTGTGTACCCTGATAGCACAATAGATTTTCATTGGCAGCATTTATCATGGTGACAATATTACATTTATTCATGTGATTATCTGATTAATGTCATTCTTACTCATTAAGCCTTAAACATCCTGAAGACATGGGATTATTTGTTTTCCTTTGCCATTGTATCTCTAGCATCTAATACAATGCTGGGTACATTGTAAATGCTCAATGGATATTTGTTGGATGCCTGGCTGAATGAATAAAATATTATTCTGTTGCCTGAAAATCAAATCAAACATATTGTCCTCCCTTGCTCCCATCTTCCATGATAGCAAGGAGATACATATGAGCAAGGACATAAACTGTGCCAGCTGAGTAGTCTGGGAAAACTTCCAGGGTGTCAAGACACCAACCATTGGTTCCAGGACTCATAGGTTTCCTGCAGCAGTGCTTAGGGACATGTTATTGCTGACCTCCTGTCCTTTGAAAGCTCTATCTTACCCAATCAAATGCCATAACGCTGTCTGTGATAGTTGGACTCCAGCTGTAAGCCACTCTAAATATACCCAGGTGCATTTTTACTTTAAATTCATATCTAAAAATAATCAGGTTGTTGAACCAAGAAGAATAATATACAATTTAAATTCAGGTGCCAAGTGGTACATTTATGTTTAAGAATTGGCAATCTCACATTTGGCTTCTGACATTAAAAGACCTGTCTTGCTGTGAGGCATGACTTACAGAAAACCTTATGATATCACATACCAAACTTGAGGAGTCCCCATATAGATTAACATATGTGTGTAATTATTTAACTCTTATTTATAAAGTTTATTGAATGGCTCATAAAACTAGACTTTTCACCATTTATTGGTTTTAATAACATGACAATAGATTATCACAAAAAGAATTTTTAAAAGTACTTATATTTTTGCCACTTCAGTAAAGTTCTTCTAACTTTGCCTGTTCCCCTCACCCTCACCCCACTCCTCTCTCTTTTTTTTTTCTCTCTCTCTTTTTCCCTTTATCACTCTCTTTTAGAATTTTCAAAATGATCCAGGTTGTGTTTGAGTGAAGATAGGATGTATTGACTCCAGGGTGCAGTGTTTGCATATCTTTATTTTAAATGTCCTCACAGTATAGCTCTGACAAGGACATGGTCTGTGAACACATGTCAGCAGTTGGCAGGACATATTCAATGGCACCACTTCTCATGTTGTAACTGGGCCAAGGCCTTTTTCAGCAGCATTATCAACTGTCTCTCCACAATCCCCTTATCACACTGTGTTACTTAGGGCTACACAATTGACCACGGGGAATTGTCTTTTCCTAGATTTCAGTGTGGACTGAGCATTACTTGTCTTGATCTAAGTTTCTCTTTAACTTTTAGAGCCTGAGAGTGAAAGAATAAATGATCACTATTAACCAGAGGAAATGATGATAGCAAATGGCCCGAATAATATGGTGATGAGCACTTGTTTAGCCATTTACTTAATCAGGGAGTGAAATTATTGCAGAAAATGTTAATATGTAGTCCTGGATTTTCTAAATTAATGAAGACTCTCATTTCCATTTTCAGAGCGCTGTTGGGTATCATTCCTGTTTAATGCCACAGCACTGCTGGATTGAGAGTGGATTGGCACTAAAATGGTTTGGAGAAAAAGTGCCAGTCAATTCCAGAGTGGCCCAGGAAGAACAAATGCCAGTAGAACATCTGGGTTAAAGATACAGCTGCTCTGGGGAAGGCTGTTATCTTTGTAGATTGGGTGATAAAATTTGTGAGTCAGAACTTATATTGTGGTGTATTTCATAATAACTTTCTAGCTCAGTGTTCGAGGAAGGGGTGCCAGGATTGCTGTTTACAGTGGGGAACATTTGTGTTCCATTTGAGTTAGTTTGATTTTTCCATTGCGTTGTGATGAAACTTGTGCAGAAGTTTTGATAAAGAAGATACTTTAACATTTTTAATAGTGAACCTTAAGACTGATATTGAAAACTGAGTCACTGAGGCAATGTAAAACCTGTGTTATGATTTTGCTTAGAGGAATAAATAAGCATTGATGTGAAAAGGAGTTTTTAACTAGAAAATGATAGAATCCTTTGTCAACAGTGGTTATTTCTGGCTGAAGAATTTGGGGTGATTTAAAAATCCTTTTGTCTGTCTATATTTTCCAAGTGCTTTGTAATATAAAAGTTGCAAACATACATGCAGATACACATCTGTGTGCATGTATGAATATATACATATGTTTGCCTTTGAGTAGATACATCATTAGGCAGGGCTGTTATTTCAAAGAGGCATGATATTTTCATTCTTCAAGATTTTTTTCAGAAGTAAGTGCACATGAGGTAGGAGAAATAAAAAGGAAGATGAGAAGGAGTGGGATAGAGAAAAGGGAGAAACTTCATCTCTTGTCTGGAGCTGCTGTCTGGAGGTGGGTTTTTATCTTCCCATTTTCCTTCTAGGTCACATGTGGCTTGATTCTAGAAACATCACTTTCACATAGATTTGCAACCATGAAACTGAGAACAGGAGAAATTAATTACTTGCGATTCTAGTGACTTTCTGGAGCCATGTGCTCCATGGCTGGAGACTTCTGTAAGAGACTTCCAATAGAGAATACCAGGAATTTTCTGGGTGTTGTGGCATTGTCCTTTGTTCAGTTCCTGTATTTCACCTGCTTTCTTGCTGTGAAACCTAGTGTTTGATCGAGTATTGGGTGGCCTTATGTTTTACAGGTTCTTCTCTGACTGTGAGAGGTGGGGATCGTGCAGGTTTTCTAGTCCAAGACAGTTGTGGCTAGCCTGTCCTCTTACCATTGATTGGTGTGAGGCGAATATGTGACACTAGGATGGCCAATTAAGTAGAAGTGAGAGGTCATGAGGGGACTCTTTGGAAAATTTTTCTTAATCGTAAAAAGAGGGATAGGTAAAACAGTGACTTGTGTTTTTCTTCTTGATTCAATTGTTGTGTGAGGAAGAGAACAATGGAACTGCTGCAGGCATCTTGTTACCAGGGCAGAACAAAGGGCCAAGTGGACTGCCGAGCAGGGCATGTGAGTTGAGAAACCCCTGGGTTTTGATATGGCCCTGCTTCTGAAACCTTCTACCTCTGAATTTCTTTCTTTCTTTTCTTCTTTTTTTTGGGGGGGGGTACTAGGAATTGAACCCAGGGGCACTTAAACACTGAGCTACATCCCCAGCCCTTTTCAATTTTTACATTTAGAGACAGGATCTTGCTGAGTTCCTTAGGGCCTCGCCAAGTTGCTGAGGGTGGCTTTGAACTTGTGTTCCTCCTGCCTCCTGAGCCACTGGGATTACCATGCGTAGCTACCTCTTGATTTTCTTGTTGTCAGGCAATGAATTCCCTAAATGTTTTGTGTGCTTTGCTGTTGTTGTTGGATTTTTTTATAGCAAAAATCACCCAAACGTGTTCAACCTATAATCAGATTTCAGAATGAGGGATTTTCCCCCCTCCTTTGTAGGAAATAAATAACTCAGAAAAGTAATGACTATGCTACAGAGAAAAATATAATTTGGGTACTACCCACCCCATATAATGTTTCATTTTCAGGGAGGGGATAAACAAAGACACTGCCAAATACTTTAAAATAGTATAGTTCTTTGCTCAGATTTGAATTAAGACTGTGGAATCAATTTAAATATCTACAAATATAGGAATAGTTGAATATGGTATGTAATAGATAATAGAATGCTAGATAATGGTTAAAAGGTGGTGCATTTATATGGATTTAAATGGGGAAATCTTCAATATATTTTTTTTTGTGAAAAAGCAAACAAACCAAAGAGTCTACCTACATATACAATATGTTATTTCACATTGTGCATACATATAAGTGTATAGATGTATATAAATAGCATTTTCTTTTATAAATTGATTAATATATATGATATTTTTAATTACCTGTATAGATGTATATAAATAGCATTTTCTTTTATAAATTGATTAATATATATGATATTTTTAATTACCTAGATTTTTTAATAGATAGAGAAATTCAACAAATATATGGTGGTGGTCACCTTTGGGAAAGAGATCAAGATTGGGAATGTAAAGGGGCATTTTTAATTTTTATTCTATGTACTTAAATAAAATTCGACTTTTTACTTAAAGAATTTATTCAGCTGGTTACCTATATAATGAAAACAAAATTCAAGGTCGTGTTAAAATATTTATAATTGCTTTGAACCTTGTGATGATCACTTCCCACCTAATGCATTAAACAAACATATTAATACATAATTTGCTTTCTTATATTAATATTTTGAACAATATATAATCTGCTGCTCCTGGTTTTCCTTTTTTGCTGCTGAGCATGCACCACAACCCTGTACCTCTCCCTCCTGTGAAACTTTGCTGGTGTGTAGAATCTAGGAATGATGTGTGTTCCCTGACTTCCACTCCCACATCTGGTCTCTAATCTGAGGGTCTGGATTCCTGGCTCAGCCAGGAGTGAGAGGTTCTGGGACTCTTATGTGATTGATTGTGTGGAAAAGAGTGTTCTGGGGTCAGATTGGTTACAGAGCAGGTCTCAAGGACCAGATTTTTCCTGTGACAGGATATGGATTCTGCTTGTGTTGTGCAGACCCAAGACTTCTTTGTGTTTTTACCTGCTCTTCAAGCTTGATCCTATGAAACCCCTGAATATACTTCCAAATTATTCCCTTTTTTGCTTTTCATAGCTGACTGCTTACTGTCAGGGACTGACTGATACAACTAATATTAACTAAAATAGGCATGTCTTTTTTTTCTACATAAGATGATCAATAATCACTAGGACCATCCTATGAGAAATGGCTATGGAATATGAATGTCCACAACAAAGTTTTAATTTGTGATTTCCACAGCAGCAAAGTCAGCTCTGGGCTTTTCTCTATTTAATCATGATAATGATGATGCATTGTCCTTTTTATGTCCTTCAGGCTGCTTTCAATTTTGATTACATGGAGAAAGAACAGAATTCCTAGAGATGAATGAATTGAAGTAATTTTGACCTTGTCAAATAAAAGACTTTATTTGTAATTTTCTTTACAAATATATTATGAGCCTATAAAATGATTGTTATTGAATATAGTCCCTGAAGGGAATTCAGTAATTATGTGAGATCATACTCTCATTTTATATCTAAGGCACGAAAAGTATAAACAAGAGACTTTAAGTCACATAGCTGTTTAAAGCGAGAATTGGGCTTAAAATTCAAGACTTCTGAATCCTAGTTAAAAGTTCTTTCCAGTCCAAAGATTTCATAACTGAGAAAGGGAAAGATGTAGGATTAACAACAACAAAAAACCCTTTGTTTTAAAAAAATTGCAAACAAAATCACAATAACACTTCTTAGATTATGGCTAAATATCATCTCAGTATTTGCCTCACTTGCTACCTATGATTTCCTTAGTTTTATTTCATTTTAATTAACAAATAATAATTATATGTATCTATTTGTATACAATGTTATGGCAGGAACATCTGAAAACCTCTTCTTTGGCTGTTTTGAAATATGCAATACATTATTATTAACTATAATAACCTTGCTGTATGATAGAATACTGGACTTTATACCTTCTATCTAACTATAACTTTTTACCCATTGACCAGCATTTCCCTTTTCCCCATCCATTACCTCAACTCAGTCTCTGGTAACCACCATTCTACTCTCTATTTTTAATTTAACTTTTTTATTTCCACAAATCATTGAGACCGAATGATATTTGTCTCTCCATTTCTGGATTATTTCACTTAACGTAACATCCTCTAGGTTATACACTAGGTGTATACACTACATTTTAAAAAATCCACTTATCTGTTGATGGAGACAGGTTGTTTACAGGTCTTGATTATCATGACTAATGCTGCAACAGCATGATATTGCAGATATCTCTTTAGTATATACTGATTTCAACTCCTTTGGGTATGTATCCAGTAGTGTGATTGCTACATTGTGTTAATTCTATTTTTAGTTTTTTGAAGCACCTCCATACTGTTTTTCAAAATGGCTGTACTAGTACATAATGCCACCAACAGTATGTATGTGTTCTCTTTTCTCTACATACCCCTAACACTTATCTTTCATAGTTTCCTTAATGGCCATTCTAACAGGTGTGAGGGGATATCTCAATATAGTTGTAATTTGCGCTTTTCTGATGATTAATAATGTTGAACACTTTTTTCATATCCCTGTTGGTTATTTGTATGTCTTCTTTTGAGAAATATTTATTCAAGTTCTCTGTCCATTTTTATATAATTATTGGATTTCTTGTTATTGAGTAGTATGAGTTTCTTGCATATTTTGGATATTAGTCCCTTATCTGACATATATAATTTGCAAGCATTTTCTCCTACTTCATGGGTTATCGCCTCACTCTGTTGTTTACTTTCCTGTGCAAAAGCTTTTTAACTTGATGAAATTCCATTATGTATCTTTGCTTTGGTTGTCTACACTTTAGAGGTTGTATCCAGGAAATCTTTGCCCAAATCAAAGTTATGGAGTTTTCTCTGTTTTCGTTTAATCATTTATATTTTCAGGTTTTATGTTAAAATTTTTAGCTCATTTTGGGTTGATTCTTGTATAAGGACTGACATAATGATCCATTGTCATCCTTCTGTATGTGGATATCTAGTTTTCTCAATACCGTTTACTGAAGAGACTATCCTTTCTCCATTGTGTGTTCTTGGCATATCGATAAGAAAAACAATCAACCAACTATAGATGTATGGCCTTATTTCTGGGGACTCTATCTTATTCTACTGATAGATGTGTCTGTTTTTATGCCAGAGCCAGCCTATTTAGATTACCATATCTTTGTAATACATTTTGAAATCTAGTATTATACCTACAGCTTTGTTCTGTTTAAGATTACTTTGCTATTTGGGATCTTTTTGTGGTTCCCTACAAATTTTATAATTACTTTTTCTAATTTTGTGAAAAATGCAACTGAAATTTACATAGGAGTTACATTAAATCTGTAAATTGTTTTGGGTAGTGTGGATATTTCAACAATATTAATTCTCCCAGTCCACAGCATAGGTTTTATGATTTGGATATGAGGTATTCTCCCATCAAAAGCTTGTGTATTAATGTAGGAGGAAAAATGATTTGATTATGAGAGCTATAACCTAATCAGTGGATTAATTCATATGATGGATTAATAATTTTAATGGATTACTAGGTAATAATTGTAGGGAGGTGGAACAACATGACTAGAGGAAATGAGTTGCTGAGGGCATGCCTTGGGGATTATATATCTTATCCCTGGATACTTGTGTTATTTGGCTGCCAGAAGCGGCATATCTTTCCTTCACCACATCCTACTACTACAATATTCTGCCCCACTTGGACCCAGAGTAATGATGTTGCCCGACCATGGACTGAGATCTCTGAAACCATTATTAGCTCAACACAAACTTTTTCTCCTGTAAGTTGTTCTCGTCAGGTATTTTGATCATAGTAAGAGAAAGCTAACACAACAGGTATCTTTCCATTAATTTGTGTCATCTGCAATTTTTTTCAGCAATGTTTTGTGTTTATTATATAAATCTATCACTCTCTTGACTAAATTTACCCCTACAGATTTTATTTTATTTTATTTTATTTTATTGCTATATTAAATAGACTGTCTTCTTAATTTCTTTTTTCATACAATTTATTTTTAGTGTATAGAAATGCCATTGATTTTTTTTAAATGATGGCTTGTATCCTGCAAATTTACAGAATTCATTATCAATTCTAATAGGGTTTTTTTTTGGTAGAATATTTAGGGTTTTCTATATATAAGATTATATCATCTGAAAACAGAGACAATTTTACTTCATATTTTCCTGTTTGGATGCTTTTTCTTTATCTTGTATAGTTACCATAGCTAGGACGTCCAGTACTGTGTTGAATAGAAGTGGTATAGGTGTGCATCTTTGTCTTGTTTCTGGTCTTGGAGGAAAAACATTCAACTTTTCACCACTAAGCATGATGCTAGCAGAGGGCTTGTCCTACATGGTGCTTATCTTGTTGAGTTACATTCCTTCCATATCTGATTTGCTGAGAGGCATTTTTTTATCATAATAGGATGTTAAATTTGTCTAATACTTTTTTTCATCTATTGATAATACAGGAGACAACAAAACTATGGTGAACATGTAAATACTATAAAAATTGGAGGAATGTAAGAACTAGAAAAGAAAAAAAATGTGACATAGTAAGGAGGGAGTAGAGAGTTTTTAAAAGGGTTCAAAATAGGCCTCTTGAGAAAATGAGATTTGAGCACAGAATTTAAAAAAAGTGAAGGAGTTACTATACAGAGAAAGAGCATTCCAGGAAGACACAAAAAGTTCTTTAAAAAGCATAAAAATGACATATTGACTGAAATGTAGGCATGAGAGGTAGTGTGGTTAGAGGTAAGTTCAAGTTGAATGGCATCTTTTAGTATTTAGGTAGGATTTTGGCTTTTATTATAAGTGAAATGATGAATCACTAGAGGGATTTGAGCAGAGGTGTTACATGATTTGATTGACACTTAAGAGGATTTCTCTGTTGACTGTGCTGTATAGAGAAATATTAGAGTGGAGGGAGGAGAGGTGGCTAGATCTGGTATAAGGGAGCAAGGGAAAAGAGGGAGGGAATGTGGAAGGAAGGACTGGGGACCAGAGGTACACTTCCAAGGAACCAGTCTTTTCAAATAGGCCCCTCTTCCTGAGTTTCCATCACCTCCCAATAGTCCATCAAATTATGACTCCATCAGTGGATTAACCCATTGATGAGGTTAGAGCCCTCATGATCCATTCACCTTTGAAAGGCCTTCCTTTGAGTGTTGCTGCCTTGGTGGGCCAAGCCTTTGGCACATGAACTTTTGGGGGATAATTTAGATCCAAATCAATACCAACTGAAATGTAGATGGGGTTGACATCCTCAATGTTGCATGCAGTATCTTTTGTTTTTGTATTCAGGACTTAATAATTCAACTGAATGTCACTACTGAGTCATGGCATTGATCTCTAAGCCAGTTCAGTTCCTTCTTTCCCTGAATAATGTTGGGTAGGAATGACACGCACCAGAATCTAGTGGAAGAAAACCTCTGGGGACTATACTCTTAGAAAATTCCACCTATTAGAAAGCTAAGCATCCCTTGAGGTTGTGTTTTAAAACTATGTTCCTCAAAGGTAGAGGTGAGTGAATGACAGGAAGCAGAGAAGGGAAAGTGTTTTAAAATACAGCCACATCCCTAAAACAGAACAATATAAAATATATTCATTTTTTTTCATACTCCAGAACAGGACAATATTTGTTTTAATAAGTGACCAATGCATTAATTGTCTTCCAAAAGATAAAACTGACCCTTCTGTAAAGTAGAACTTTTGTAATCTGGACATGGAATCTTACTTTAAACAATAGAACAAGATCACTATCAGGTAAGGAAGACAATCTGCAGACTACTGACCACCTCTTTTCTAAACAACTAGGAAACCAGAACAAATACATGCAACAACTGTTTTTAAACATCTGCCATCAGGCAGTGTAGTCCCTTGATCCCTAAGAGAAGGGAGACAGATGAAGTGAGCTATTAGCTTTCTACCCGGAGGCATTTCTGGATCACAGTACAGATAAGGGACCCAGTGAGAATACAGTGGTCTCAGTTTGTTGAGAAAAGATTAGAGTAGAAGGAGGATGAGGTGGCTAGATTTGGCAGGATACATAGCAGAAAAATAACTCTAGAAATTTGTTCAGTGATTTTATTTCTGTTCTATTAAGCCACAAATGAGGCTGAAAAGGAAAAACAAAAATGTGGAAGAATTCTCATAGCTCATGCCAGCCAGCTTGAGAGACATTCAGATTTCAACCAACCAGAGTGAAGAGGCCTGTCCTCACTAAATATTCAGGGCATTCAAAAGAGACTCAGTAAGGGTCATGTCATAGTCATAGGTCTCAACAAGAACCACCCTAGCAGAACTTAAAAACAAACTTCAAAATGATCAAGGTGATTTGAAAGTCATTTAACTACCAGACAGAAAAATGTTCAGCACTTTTTAGGGAACAAAATAAAACCTGGAACTCAACTACAAAAAATTCAAAATATGTAGAATATGATTTATAAAAACCCATAAATACAAGGAAGCAAGAAAATGTGACCCACTACCAGGAGAAAAAAGTAAGCTACTACAAATAGTCACATAAATAACAGAGATGGAAAATTAAAAGACTAAGACTTTGTAGGTAGATGGACTCAAGGCTTTGAAGGAAAATGTGAAATAATGATGGGAAAATGGTAAAAAGACCCAAATGGAAGATATAGAGCTAAAAAGTACAGTGTCAGAAATAAAAAAAAAAATATCACTGGATGGAATTAATGTAAGAGAGTCTGGCAGGAAAATAAGACCAGTGAACTTGATGATTTAGCGATATATATTATCCAAAATGAAGCACAGAGGCCAAAACCAACTTAAAAACAATAGCAGAATCTCAGTGACCTATGGAACAATATTTATTTTAAAAACCCTAAAATAGGGCTGGGGATGTGGCAGTCTGGCTGGGCACAATTCAGGAGCCACTTGTCAAAAGAAACTAACTTTATTTTTAGAACCACACACGCCAAACAAAACAGCTCCTCAGGAAAAAACCCTCAGAGCCCAACCGCCACCACCGGCTTCCCACAAGCCTCTCACCCCAACATAAACCTCACCACCTCCCAATATCCTCCTGCTCTTGAGGCGGATCGGCTGGGTCGCGTGGGCAGAGCCAAAGAAGTCCCCCAATGAGCAACTCCGTGGTCTGAAAGGGCAGGGAAACAGCCCAAAGAGCATCACTGCAGAGGAGCTAATCAGCTAGATGTTGCTGGGGCCGCTGTGAGCCAATCATCAGCCGGCAGCTGGAAGTTTGCTGGCAGCTGGAAGTTTGCTGGGGCCCCTTTGGCTGTGGCTCTCAACACTCAAGCAGTAATGTGCTCGCCTGGCATGCGCAGGGTGCTGGGTTCGATCACCATAAAATAAAATGAAGATGTTGGTCCACCAAAAACTGAAAAGTAAATATTAAAAAATTCTCTCTCTCTCTTTAAAAAAAATAAATAAAACCCCTAAAATATGTCAGTAGAGTCACAGAAGGAAAGGAGAGAGAGGAAAAATTAAAACCTCTGAATAAGCAAAAACTTAAAATTTTCTAAGTTGGATGCAAATTATAAAAAGAGCCAGTAAACCCAATGAACTACAAAGAGGATGATCACAAAGAGACTCACACTAAGGCATGTGGAAATCAGATGGTTGAAAATCAGGATGGAAGATAAGGAAACAAAAACAAAAACACACATTAAGTTCAGAAAACAATGAATTTCTGTCAACTTTTCACCAGAAATAATGTACACCACAGGAAACTAGTATGACTTCTTTAAAATTTAACAGTAAAATTTGCTCAATCTAGAACTCTACACACAGAAGAGATCTTTAGGTAATATTGTATTCAGATGAAAGTTGAAATAAGTTGGTCCCCAACAGATCTGTTTGAAAACACAATGTTGTGGGTTTGAATATGAAGTATCCTCCCAAAGCTCTTGTGTTAATGCAGAAGTGGAATGATTGGATTATGAGAGCTATGACCTAATTAGTGGGTGGGTCAAAAATTTGAATGGACTGGACTACTGGGTGGTAACTGTTGGTAGGTGGAGTGTGGCTGGAGGAAGTAGGTCACTGGGGGGTATGCCTTTGGAGTTTATATTTTATCTCTCTTTCTGCTGCCATCACAGAGGAGCTTCCCTTATCCACATGTGCCCTGATGCTCCACTTCATCTCAGGATAGAGCCATAGAATTGGCCAAACTATGAACTGAACCTCTGGAAATGTGAACTCAAAATAAACTTCTCCTCCTTTAAGTTGTTCTGGTATTTTGGTCACAACAATAAATACCCAATTAACACAGAATGGTAGAAAAAATTCTCAGGCAGTGCATGTAAAGAAGTGATTATAATGATTGGTTATGGAATATAAATTGAGTAAGGGGAGAAAGAAGATATCAAAGGACCAGAATAAAAGTGGAAGGATCAATAGATTGTCTAGATGGTATTATGGGAATGTTGAAATTGAGGCTTTAAGAGGGAATAAGGTGGAAAAATAGGGTTGTCAGAAAACGATGCATGAAACTAAGACTATTGAAGGATTAGTAGTTATTAGTAATGATGATGTCCATCGTAAGGACCACAGGAGCAAAATTTCCATTATAAATGGGTAATTACAGAAATGATACATAACTGAGAGCCATATATCCACAAACATGAAATTTTGACTATCATCAGAGAAGAGGTACCAAATACCCCTTTTCACCTACATGACTGCTGATGATCTTACAGGTGCTTCTTTCTGACAGTGATTCCAATTTGACTTCTACTTTCTGTCTTAGCCTCCAGGTCAGCGGTGGGCCATCTTCCAGTTTTGACTTCCTTGTAATGATTTTCTCATGAGTGATGATCTTGAGAAAGAAATGTAAGAACAGAATTCTACCAACAAAAATTTTAACTGAGGTATTGGTAAAATAACATTATTTTCAGAAAGAGAAAAGACAGAAATGGAGGCAGCTTTTGAAAGCTCTTTGGGGGCAATCAGCTCCAATTAGATCCACAGGCTCTCACCCCAACAAACATGTAGCCAACCATTCAAACACTGTTTCACCAAGGACATGCACATCATTTTGGCTAAGTGGCACAGAGTGATTCCTCTCCAACTGCAGGTCACTGTGACTTTTTGTCTGAGAAATTGATGGATTGCTAACATCAGCTGAAACGGGCAAACGCTGGTGTCACGTACACCTTTGTCAAGCGTTGCTGACATTCTCCACTTTCGGAATTTTTATCCTTAGATTTCCTCAGAATGTGTGTGTGTGTGTGTGTGTGTGTGTGTGTGTGTGTATGTGTGTGTATGCTAAGTGAAATGACAACATAATATGATGGAATCCTATGACAGGATGAGAAGAGAGCAGAATTAATTTACTTGAGAATTTAACAAAGAATGGATTTCAAATTAATTGAGGTAATCCATGTCCTAAAGATTATGATTTTATTGCCTCTAAAAAATTTTTCTTTTTTCTTTTTGGTAATCCACCAACATAGTGTAAGCTGAATAAAGTGACAGATGGGCCTCTTTTTAGTAGCCTATGGGTAGTTTCTTCAAATGTGAACCATATAAAGCCTAATTCCCTTATGAAATTGCTTAAATTTAATGTTCTCAGTGAATCCTTCTGTGCCTATTCCAGTTTTCAGTGTTCTCTCATCTGAGCATCAATAATGCTGTCACACAGTTATTTTGAGTTTCATTCTACATTGCTTTTTATCTGTCTAGTTTTTAAACTTGCACTCTAGTTGTTTTAGTTTTATATCTCTAACTTGAAGCTGGTCTCCCTAAAGTCACAGCAGGTTCTAATTTGAGCTGGACACAAGATTGCAATTCAAAATGTATTTAATTCACTGATTAGAAATCTAAGACTGAATTCTACATCATGTACAATCAGAAGAATGAGAAGTTATACTCCATTTATGTATGATGTGTCAAAATGCATTACCTGTCATGTATAATCATTTAGAACAAGTAAAAATGTTTTTTAAAAAAGTTATCTCATAGAAGTTGAGAATAGAATAGTAGTTACCAGCAGCGGAGGAGAGTAGGAGGTTAGGGAGAGATGGAGAGAGAGGCTGATCAGTATGTACTAAATTACAGCTAGAAACAAGAAGGTCTGGTGTGATATTCACTGTAGGGTGATTATAGATAACAATATTGTATTGCATATTTCAAAAAGCCAGAAGAAAGAATTTTGGAAGATTTTTACCACAAAGAAATTATGAGTTTGAAACAGACGCTTAACATGATTTAAACATTATGCAGTGTATACACGTATCAAAACATTTCATGTTATCCTGTTAATGTGGAAAATTTTACATTTTATGTTCAGTTAAAAACAAATTTTTAAAAATATATCCTTTTTTTCTTCCAGCCACATATATTCACCACTTGACTTTATATCATGAAGTAATTTTTAAGATATCATTCCCCCATCCTGTAACTACATGAAGGCAAAGTGTTTATCTGTTTTATTCATCCCTACATGTACGCATCTAAAATGCTGCATAAATAATTCTTTATGCTTACTGAGTGAAAAAAAGAAATATATGACAGAAATTTGGCATTTGATCTAAGTAATAGTTAACAATCGTGAATTCTTTTAGGAAAAAATGCTATGACTTACATAATTATTGACTGGTAAGCTGTCATTGTTCCTCGTGTGTTGTCAATTTTATTTTTTCTTTTTTTTTTCTTTTTTTTAAATTTTTTTTTATTGTTGGTCGTTCAAAACCTTACACAGTTCTTAATACATCATATTTCACAGTTTGATTCAAGCGGGTTATGAACTCCCAACTTTACCCCGTATACAGATTGCTGTATCACATCAGTTACCCTTCCATTGATTGACATATTGCCTTTCTAGTGTCTGATGTATTCTGCTGTCAGTCCTATTCTCTACTATCCCCCCTCCCCTCCCCTCCCCTCCCCTTTTCTCTCTCTACCCCTTCTACTGTAAATCATTTCTTCCATTTGTATTATCTTGTCTTACCCCTCCATTACATAGTTCTTGATATATCATATTTCACATTTTGATTCAAGTGGGTTATGAACTCCCATTTTACCCCATATACAGCTTGCAGAATCACATCAGTTACATTTCCATTGATTTACATATTGCCATCCTAGTGTCTGTTGTATTCTGCTGCCTTTCCTATCCTCTACTATCCCCCCTCCCCTCCCCTCCCCTCCCCTCTTCTCTCTCTACCCCCACTACTATAATTCATTCCTCCCCCTTGTATTATTTTTCCCTTTCCCCTCACTTCCTCTTGTATGTAATTTTGTATAACCCTGAGGGTCTTGTTCCATTTCCATGCAATTTCCCTTCTCTCTCCCTTTTGTTGTCAATTTTAAACAGATCTTTAGTTGTCAGGTTCTATATGAGGCACTTGTATATGATGGTTTATGATACATAATCCTAACCTCAAGGACGCTCTGGCCTGGAGGGAGAGATCAGCAGATGAAGAAGGAATTTAGAGTGTGATGTGTGTTAAAGCATAGGATGTTCTGGGAACCCAGAAGAGATATAGACCTGGTCTGGAACTCAAGAAAAACCTCTGGAGGATATGACAATTTGAGCTGGCTGAGACCTGAAGATCGAGTAGGAGTTTAGAAGGAACAGAGTTGAAGAGGAAAGAGTATGTGCAAAACTCCCAGGTTTGAACAGAACTGCTTTCTTTCTTCTTCCACTTGGAGGTGACTTTTCCATGGTGGGAACTTAGAGTAAGAGAAAAAAAAGTCAAGAACTGGGGAAACTAGAAGGGCTGTGTATGTTGTGCACATTATGTTGGATTTTATCCTGAACATATGAAGAATAATTTGAAAAACCTCAAACAAGAAAAATTGTAATATGATCCTATTATAGAAAGAATATTCTAAATGCAATGTGGATGGACTGGAAATGGACAGGAATAGGTGCAGGAAAAATAGGAGGGTGAAAGTTACTACACTGCATTAAGTTTACCTCCCCTCAACACACACATACATTTTATTATTTGGGAAGTCTAGATTCATACAAAGAGTATCATATAACACAGGTTAACTGATAGCATTTTTTTTTTCTTTCCAGTGATTCAAAACCTAATAGTGCAGTTTACAAAGAATGGAAACTTAGATTCTAGTCCACAAAGTCAGGAATGATTATATCCTTAATTACAATAGTAGCTGAAGAGAAGTGTTGAGAAGTAGATGTGAAGTCAAAATGTACTCTGGAGGTAGTCATCAGAATCTGATGACATAGAATTTGGAATATGAGTTTGAGGAAAATGATGATCCCTGTTTTTCTTTATGGTTTTTTTTTTCATTTTGACAGCTGGCAGTGTGGTGGTTCCATTCACTGATATAACAACTCTATAGAGGATATATATATATATTATTATATATAGAATAGAGGTTCTGTAGAGGCGAGGAGGGGAAGGTATGGGGTGGTAGGGAAGATAAAGAGTGCAGTTCTACATGGCTTGGGGAACCATTCAGTGTAGAACTCTGTAACAATAATTATTTCAACACCTCTCTTTATGAAAGAAATTTAAGGAGAGATGCAGGCTCTTCACAGATATTTCTTGACCAAGCCCATAAAGTACTTGGCTTGGGCTGCCAGGGAGAAATTTTCATTCAAAGGATACTCTATTTTTAGGACTCATTTCTGTCATATTAGAACTCTAATATTGAACCTTTCATCCCCTTCAGGCCTGGTAGATTTCCCTTAAGAAAAGAATAATCTTCTCTTTTCTGGATCCCATATGTATTCTAGATTGTGTTTATTTGAAGAGTAATCTCACCATATTGTGAGATATACTCATCCTATTTGGGTTCCAGAATCCAGATTTAAGAGAAATCAGCTGCAAAGCCTTACCTTAAAAACTTCAAAGATGAGGATGGAGTTATATGATTGCCTGCAGGAATAGTGGAAAGATAAGACCAAGAGTAAAACATTCTCATCAACATCCTGTCAACTCTCTCCATAAAATTCTCCTGCGGCAACAGCATTAGACACCTGCTGATCAGGCATGGCTGGCCCTCATTTCCATGTACTGGGTCTCAGATCTTCTGAAGGTGTTGTAGGGATGCATACACATGCTCAGTGGAGTGATGCCAAGGAGGCTCTGAGCTGGTGTCCTAGGTTTTGAGGGCTTAATGACTTTGCAGTGAAGATTGGAAAATATGACATGGTATTTAATGCTGAGAGCCACAGCCGAGTCGAAATGGCCCCTGGCATTTTGCCAATAGTATTGGTGGAGAGGCAAGCCATTGAGATGATGCTGGATTGATTCGGTTGTACATTAGACATTTACTGTCCACCTTGGTCTGCTACTTTGGCGTTCTCTTGGGGATTCCCGGAGAGTTCCCATTGGTTGGGGAAGTGCTGGAGGAGGGATTTCCAGTTGGTGGTTGCTGGAGGAGCCGCGTGGCGTTCTGGAGGGTTTCCAGAGAGCGTGTGTGGAGTGTGCTGGTGGAGTTCAGAAATAAAGTTTATTCCTGCTTCAGTGGCCCGTGATTTTTGCCCAGCCAGACTGCAGCAGTTTAAGTCAACTTTTCACTGCTGTGACTAAATGACCTGTTCAGCACAATTATACAGGAAGAAGAGTTTATTTGAGGGTTCACAGTTTCTGAGGTCTTAGTCCATAGAAGGTAGGCTCCATTCCTCTGGGCTTTGGGTGAGGGAGAACATCATAGTGGAGTATGTGGCAGAGGGAAATAGCTTACATCATGGTGATCAAGAAGCAGAGAGAGAAACTCTTCCAGCCACACCCTACCGTTTCAGTTAATCCCACCAGGGATTAACTTGCTGGTTAGGCTAAGGCTATAACCCAATAATTTCTCCTCCAAACCTTCTTGCATACTCTCACAGGTGAGCTTTAGGGGACATCACATCTAAACCATAACACACAGCTATAATAATTGCTGAGAGCCATAGCCAAGTAGGAATGACGCATGGCATTTTTGGTTGAAAGGTGATGCCAACAAGCCATTGACATGATAATGATTATGTTTTTTTTTTTTTTTTTTTTTTATTTTTTTTTTTTTATTATTTTTTTTTTTATTGTTGGTCGTTCAAAACATTACACAGTTCTTAATACATCATCTTTCACAGTTTGATTCAAGTGGGTTATGAACTCCCAACTTCAATCTGTATACGGGGTAAAGTTGGGAGTTCATAACCCACTTGAATCAAACTGTGAAAGATAATGATTATGTTAAGATCTGCATTCAATTGGATATTAGACCCCTGCTCTCCCCCTAGGCCTGCTACTTTGAAGCTCTAGCGACTCCCGGAGAGTTCCCATTGGTTGGGGAAGTGCAGTAGGAGGGATTTCCGGAGGAGGGATTTCCTGTAGTATGTCCCAGGAGAAGGCTACGTGTGTGGCATTCGTGGGAGTTTTGGAAATAAAGTTTGTTCCTGCTTGAGTGGCTCGTGATTTTGTGCCCAGCCAGACTGCGGCAATAATAAAGTGTTACTATTTTATTTATACTCATTTGGCATTTGTTTCATCAGAAGTTTTCTCATACATTGTCTTATTTGTTTTTCATAAGTACTATTCAATAGGTTGGGTATTATTATGCCATTATTTCTCACCAAGGACCTTGAGTTTCAGAAGAGGGCGAGTTCAAAGACAGACATGGATCCAACAATATTAGAACTTGATTTGCTAAATCTTCTTTTCACTAAACCAGAGAGGCTACTGAAATGGGAAAGGTTTTTTTTTCTTTCTTTCTTAATGCTAATACATTCTGTTTTTTTTTTTAATTAATGATGCATTATAATTATACATAACAGTGGGATTTATTAAGGCATATTTATACATGCATCTTCCCTTGTACCTTCCCTTTGAGATGGGAAAGATTTCTTAAGGTGTTCTAAGATATCTTAGCTGATGTGGAATGGAATTTCTGAGATTGGCGTAAAATCTAGGGGTATCCCAGAAGCCCATGACTATTTTTACAAGCCCCAACACACCTTAAATTAGTGATAATACTGAGGGCACTAGCTTTAGCCACTATTTAACTCAGTCCAATAGAGCAGGAAGGTCTTCAGGAGAAGTCTGTGGAGGTTCTTGGAAGGTGAGAAACCATGCACAGAGATTAATTCGTTCCCAGAAGCTAGCAAATTTACCTTGTGGTTTGTCCCTTTGGTTTCCAGCCTAGCACGTGGTTTGCCCATTCTTTCCTAGGTTCAGAAAAATATCCAGCTGAAAGAAGAACAGTATTACACATTAACCCTGTGCATTATATATTAAGTGGTCTGGTCCTCAAGAACTGTAACTCCAAGGTGCCAAGATTTCAGATCTGGAGTTTTGAGCAGAGAGCATGTTGAGTCCCTTATTATGGTCGTTCTGTGGTGTGAGATCACAGAGTTCAAGGGTGGAATATGTTAGAAAAGGAAACACTTTCTGGTGTGTAGAAACATGCCCTTCAGCAAATCTGTTAACTTCATTTTAACCTGGACCCTGTTCTTCTTGAATGTAATAAAACCTTCGAAATGACTCCACTTGGTGAGAGGGTCTCTTCTGTCACTTACAGAGGTGGAAAATTCACAGAGTAAGTGAATTACTTCGGTTTTCAATAAAAATGTTAATATTTCCCTTAGATGTGAACAGAGGACACTGACTGTCAATGAGATGATCAAATCCACAGAGGCTGAGCAGAACTGTGTGGAGCTGCTGCCACTGAGTGAGAGAAGGAGCAGGGGGGAAAAAGAGAGAGGGAGAGAGGGAGAGAGAAAGGGGGAGAGAGAAGGAGAGAGAAAATGAATATGAATAGAGGGAAGCAAGACTTGGGGATATGCAGCACTTTAGAGGAATTCGAAGTATGCAAAACGGGATTAAGAAGCCAACAAGTCAACAATAACAGGTAATGATGTGCTAGTAGTTTTCTCCCCAGGAGTAAGATGTGGCTGTCAGGCAGTTTTCTTTGTGATTTAGATACATGTTCCTCTTTGGCCCTTCTCTCAGTCATGATGAGAGGAATTTTAGAAAAATCACTTTATTTTTCCAATTACATAAAATACAGGTAGCCTTTAGAGAAGAGCAGTGTAATTTTAACATGTAGAGAACTGTTCACACTTATCAGCGTTCTATTATTTTGTGTTTCAAGACTCAAAATGCCCACCACCAAAACCCACAAAAGATGATATATATCACTAATAAGAAGCACAGAGACTTGTCTGTACAGGATTCAGACTGAATTACTTTTTTCAATAGATTGTTATTAACGATCTGATTTAACGAACACTTGGTAGGAACAAGGCACAGAGTTAAAAACGGTTGCCTGCATTCTCTCTTTAACTTTGAACAACTTTATAGGTTGTGGAATTACCCCTATTTTACAGATGTGTAAATTGAGAGTCCAAAAAATTAAGTAACTTACTCAAAGTCAAAAGACTATTGGAGACCAGTGGAAATTTTATCTCAGGTGGTGTGAAGAGGAATCTATGGAGTAAAGACACATTAAATGACATTTTCAGGAAGCATGCTTCCATTTGTTCAAGGTCCAGGAATAAGCAATCTTATTACTTAAATTCTACTTAAGGATTATTTTTATTTATTTATTTATTTATTTAGGTACCAGGGGTTAAACTCAGAGGCATTCGACCACTGAGCCACAGCCACAGCCCTATTTTCTATTTTATTTAGAGACAGGGTCTCACTGAGTTGCTTAGCACCTTGCTTTTGCTGAAGCTGTCTTTGAAATTGTGTGACTTCTGTCTCAGCCTCATGAGCTGCTGGGATTACAGACATGTACCACCATGTCTGGCTTTAAGGATTATTTTATTTTAAAATAACCCTGCAGCTGATGTGTTAGCTGTGTCTTGGAGTTTCACTCAAATGTCAACTTCTAAGTAGTGCATTCATTGTTTTGTGAAAGGGATGGATCTGAATAACTGAATTGTAATCTGCATTCATAAAGAGTCTTCAGATTGCAGATGTAGGGTCTTTAAATATTTCTTTCTGCTGGGAATGTGATTCAGTGGTAGAGCACTTGCCTAGCAGCATGAGGCCCTGGGTTCAATTCCCAGCACTGGCCCTCCCCCCCCCCCCCAAAAAAAAAGGAAAACAAACAAACCCACCTATGGAAATGGTCTCATTTGTTGAAATCTATGTGTATTTTCTTATCTCTGTAGTTCTCAAGGGAACCTATGTAGTATTGTAGTATTTAAATTATGCTTATAAATATATACAAATTATTAGCCAATCCATAATAATTTCCCATAGAAAGTGTGACTTTTAAAAATGGTGAAATTAATCATTATTTTTTAAAGCAATTTAAAAGCAAAATCTGATACTTATTCTGGGAAGGTGACTAATGAGGTACTTCAAGGTTCAGTTGAATTTGATAATTCTAATCTCTCCCAAATAAATTCAGTGACTGCAGAAAGGATATCTCTGGGGTGACTGCAGAGGAAATGAGGAAGAGATAAGGAGATTCAGCCTCCTGTAAGCACCTGTGCCCCTGGATCTTATCTCTCTGACCTGCTTCTAAACAGGTAGCTACCATCTTCTTGAATGTCAGGATCTGAAGAAGTAATATTTAAAACAAAACAACAACAACAAGAATTTCTCTGAGGTTTATATCCAAATGTCAGATTTGAATTTTGATAGAAAATAGATAGTTTCTGGAAGTATGGCCTGTGTGTGTGTGTGTGTGTGTGTGTGTGTGTATGTTTGAAAAATGTTCCTGGTAATTTAGGTTAGAATGCAAAAATCAAATCAGGTGATGGAACTTATTAGGTGGTCATCTAAGTATTTCTCATTTATAAAAGCATTTTACTTATTTATCCCTAACCACCAAGTAGCATCTCAACCAATACCACCCCCTGTAACCTTGGCCAGACATTGATGTTGCCCATATCTGGAAGCACTTCATGTTAATTATTTAATTTTAACCTTTAGAGCTTCTCCAGTGGGCAATAATTCTCACTTTCCTGCCAGATCGCTTTGATGGTGTTATGGTTTGGATGTGAGGTGTACTCCAAAAGCTCACATGTGAGACTATGCAAGAAGGTTCAGAAGGGAAATGATTGGGTTGTAAGAGTCTTTACCCAATCAGTGAATTAATACCCTGATAGGGATTAACTGAGTGGTAACTGAATGGGTAGGGTATGGTTGGAGGAGGTGGGAATTATGATGTGGCCTTAGGTAAATATTTATATTTAATAAGTTGAGTTTCTCTCTCTGCTTCTTGATCACCATGTAAGCTGCTTCCCTCTGCCACACACTCCACCATGATGTTCAGCCTCATTTTAAACCCTGAGAAATGGAGTTGGCCTTCTATGGACTAAGACCTCTGAAACCATGCACCCTCAAATAAACTTTTCCTCCTCTATAGTTGTTCTGGTTAGATCCTTTAGTGACAGCAGCAAAAAAGATGATTAAAACAGATGGATACTGTGGCAGATAAACCCTATGTGACCCCAGTGAGTCATGCCCTGGATACTTCTTTCCCTCCCCTGTGGGACAGACCTGTAGTTGCTTTCAGGTAATAGAATAAGGCAAGAAATGAGATGTCATTCCTTTGATTAGGTTTCATGCAAAATATGACAGAAGTGATGGGATTGCCCTCCTATGGTATTGTGATGTCCTCTACGGCTCCTCCTAAGCAGGAAGAGTGAGTTAGTGTCCAGGTGACCTGGAAGAAGTAGAATATGGTGGAATGGAGGGGGTCATGTGGCAAGAACCTGAGCATCCTCTAGGTCTACAGCAGAGATGTAAGAGGGAGTTGTGGGTTATGACTATTCCTGGATAAAATTGAGAACCACAGTTTAATGTGAAGACCTCTTTGATTTTCTGCTTGCTGCAGTTTCTTAAAATAACTACTTTGTTTTATAATTAAAAATTAATATATTCCCAAGGTAATCATGTCAAGCCATACAAAAATATAGAATAAACGATTTTCCTCTGACTTCTGGTCTTGGACCCTTTTCCCATGGACAACCACTATCGATGGTTTCTTTGAATTCTATAGGAAAGTTGAGCATTTAGATCCTCTGATATCATCTTAAATCTTTATGTGAACACAAACCTTTTTGGACACTCAGTTCTTTATCTTGCCTTTTATTCCTTATCTTACTTTTTAAATGTAATAATATATTCTAGAGATATTTCCATGTTAACAATAGACTTTTACTCCTTTAAAATAATTTCAAATATTACAGAAGGGTATATATCCATATATGTAGATGCATATTAAGTATATATGATGTACATTGTGTTGCCTCATTTCTTAATAAACTTGTGGATAGATACTTCTTTAGACCTGCTTTCCAGATGCAGATGATGAAGTTCAGAGAGTTAGAGGGGCTTGTTCAGGGTTGCAGAGCTAGTAAGTGCTGGAATAACCTAGTACAGGGCTCCTCTTAACCCTCTATATTGATACTTGGGTTGCTCCCAGTGGGTATGCATGTATGTGCAAACTATGCTTTAAAACATTTTTTTTTGTACATTCACAGTTGCACATGTGATTCTATCTGTAGGATATATTTCTCAAGATTAAATTCTGAGTTGGAGGATATGAACATTTTTAGTTTTCATAGATACTGTCAAATTGCCTTTCAAAGAAGTTGTCACAATGTGTAGAGTCAATGCCAATATGTGATAGTTTCGTTTTCCTCACAACCTTGTCAAGACTGTATATTATCAGACTATCAAATTTGACAACTAAAAAATGCTATCTTTATTTTCCTTTAATTTTTGTTTATTTATGAGAAGGATTGGGCATTCTTCCACGTAAGCCATATGTGCTTATATTTTCCTGTGAAATGCCTATAATATTTTTTTCTAAAAGGTTTGAATATTTTTCTTATTGATTTTAGGAAGAGTTTTATATTTTAAAGAAAATTGCCTTTTACTGCAGTCTGTGTTGCAAATATTCTCCTCTTATAAAATTTTAGCATTGTTTTTACTTTACTATTTGGTTTTAAAAACACAAGTTTTAAATGTTAATGGAGAATTATCGTCATTTTCATTGCTTCTGGAACTTCTGGTTTTCGTTTAAAAAGCTGTTCCATTTCAGGATTTCAAATATTGATACATAATCTTTATTACGTTTATAGTTTCATTATTACTTCTTTAGAGTTTAATTCATTAGAATTTATTTGGGTGTAAAGAGGAAGGGTCTAAGAATTCAGCTTCAGTTTTAGTTTAGATGGATAACTGATTGTATCATCAAAGTTTATTGAATAATTTCTCCTACCCCCTCCCTTTTTCATATGTGAAGTTCTTGTATCTACTTGTAAATATTTCTAGACTGTAGTTATCCCATATCCTGGACATCAAGGCCTCTCTCTGCTCCTCCTCTTCCATTTCTATTCTGCTTCAGAATTTTCTGAAAAGTATATTCTCATGTATTTGTTTTTCTAAGAACATTTAAAAAATTAGTTTGTCTCCTAAAAGTTTGTGATTCATAAAATATCTCACTAAGTATTTGGGTTAGTATATGGGAAACTGAAATATTATTATGAATATTCTTAAGCAAGAAAAAGCCATGCATTTCTATGAATTTATATTTTTCACATGCTAAGAAGTATGAGCTTGTTCTTCCTACGATTTCTCATTTATCATGTGTTTGTGTGTGTATTTCTGTGTTGATATTAGTAAATAGGACTTTTTCTTATGTTATTTTGAATTGGTTATGGTCTTTGTATAGAAAAGCTACTAGATTTTAGGGTACCAATTTTATAACAGCTGGATGGTTAAATTATTTTATGGTTTCTTCTTTGGCTGATTTCCCAGGGTTTTTCCATTGCACAATCATATCATCTATAGACAAATTGGCCAACTTTTTTCCTCTAAAACTCTTTATTTTTTTCTCTTAGATAAATGAATTGATTGGCACTTCCAGAACAATATTGATAAAAACTTTTTTTAAAAAAAAAAAATCTTTTTCTCGTTCTTGACTTTAATGGGTAAGCTGTTAAAGTTTAATCATTAAGAATGTTTGGCTGGGTGCAGTGGCACACACCTGTAATCCCAGCGGCTTGGGAGACTGAGGCTCGAGTTCAAAGCCAGCCTCAGCAATGGCCATGCACTAAGCAACTTAATGAGACCCTGTCTCTAAATGAAATATAAAATAGGACTGGGGATGTGGCTCAGTGTTCAAGTGCTCCTGAGTTCAATCCCAGGTACCTCACCCAAAAAAGAATGTTTGTGGTAGACTTTTATTAAACATCCTTTATCAAACATATACCAATAGAGGATATCTTCCACAGTCAAGAACTTTTAAATTTTACTAGATGACATTTTATCACCTTCTTCTTTTAAAAAAAATGTTTTAATTAGTTATAGGAAAATGTACTATGATACAATATACATAAATGCAGTGTAATTTCTCATTTTTCTGGTTGAACATGATGTAGAATCCCACTGGTCATGTAGTTGTATATGTACATAGGCTAATAATATCTGATTCATTCTACTACCCTTCCTACCCCCATAATCACTCCCAACCCTTTACTCCTCTCTACCTAATTTAAAGTAACTCTTTCCTTCCCTAGCCTCTCTCCCCACCCCTAC
Organism: Ictidomys tridecemlineatus; assembly: GCF_052094955.1. Taxonomy (NCBI): domain Eukaryota; kingdom Metazoa; phylum Chordata; class Mammalia; order Rodentia; family Sciuridae; genus Ictidomys; species Ictidomys tridecemlineatus. The sequence goes on along the minus strand of NC_135481.1, from coordinate 77,019,638 downwards.
CCTATTCCTTCCTTATTGTGCCTTAGCATCTGCAAATCAGAGAAAACATTCAGCCTTTGGTATTTTGGGATTGGTTTACTTCACTTAGTATGATATTCTCCAGCTCCATCCATTGAACAGCAAATGACATAATTTTATTCTTTTTTTAAGGCTGAGTAATATATATACCATAATTTCTTTATCCATTCTAGATGACATTCTTATCTGCAGAAGTGATAACTTTTTGTGTTCTCTCCCCATTATTATTGTGAGTTATGCTAATTGATTTCCTATTATTGGTTTCTATAGAACATGCTTCTATTTATAAATGAACTTGACTCTTGTATGTTTAAGTGTGCTACTGAAATGTATTTATAAGCTTTTCTTAGAAATTTTTGTTGTTCTTCATTATAAATGACATTGGTCTGTAGTCTTTTTTATGGGCTCTTTGTTGACTGTAAATATCACGCTGCTCTAAGAAGTCAGAGGCTCTCTCTTCCTGTGAATGTTCTAGAACAATGTCAGCTATCACTGAGATGATCATTCCATCTGCAGATATATTCAACTTTTTAATTTTAAGGATATTCTGGGATTTCTTCATTAAAAGGCAAGTCCTTATCAAATTCTTATCAAATTTGACCAGATTCTTAAGTATAACTTGATGATTTTAGATTTCTGGGAGCAACTTTAGTAGTATCTTTTCTCAAAATATCATGTACTTCATCCATATATTTCAGACTTATATGAAAAGCTTTATTAATTTTTGATTATTATTAATTTATTATTATTCTTCCACTTATTATTTCTAATTAGAAATTAATTATTTCTAGTGTTTCCAATTTTTGACAATTTATTTTTGTGTGTGCTTCTCCATTGGCTCAAAGAACCCTTCCTGTCTTTGTTCATTCATTCTACTTTATGAAAAATCCTTTATTTTATAAATAAAATAGTTTCTTCTTTTCTTTTCATATGATTCTTGCTTTGCATTCACCTTTCCCCACTTTATTCATTTATTTTAAGTGTTTATTGTTGAATAACAGGCAATAAACTTATGCTAAGACTTGTTTTAGCTATACTATATTCAAAAAATATGATTTATACTGATTAATAATTGCATTAGCTTTCTACATAATTTGAGGATATTAACTCTTCCCTGATCCTCCATATTTTTATGGTTTTACTTTTTCTGGGATATATTCATACTTCAAATATCCCTAAGTTCCTATCACTTTATTTCTCATGCTTAGAAGCTATTGAACTTCCCCATGAAAGATGAGGAAATTTCACTTTTTTCTGTCTTCCAGATCACTTCCTAAATTCTATTAAAGTATATTTAAAATTTTTTTTGCATGACACTGATGTTATCTGTAATTTATTTAACAATATATCTGTTTTTCAAAGGAATTCAATGTCTTCTATCACTTATTTTTAAATGGCTTCTCCAATTTCTTCTTACATTGTCGAATTTTAAAATTCTACTTTAAAAAATGTCTATTGCATTTAAATCAAACTATTTTATTCATAACATTTTCACTTATCTAAAGCTTTCTTTCCTTTAGAGTGTACTCTACTGTCTTCCTCTTATTTATTTTTTATGCTTTTGATGTTTTATTTTTAATAACATTTTATCACAACGAAACAATTCATATGTTACAGAAAATTAAAAAATAAAGAGGCAAAAAACAAAATCAAAAGATCAAAATCTTACCCCAAAAGATCACAAGTACAATACTACTAAAAGGCTGCAGTACATATACCTTAGATATTTCCTGTGTATTATAAATACACATGCACATACATTATATTTTCATCTAAAATATGAAGGCCTCTATTAATAACCCCAGACCAGCTATTTATATTCTTTGTTAGGCAGCTCTCTTTTTGACCTGGGTGGGAGTACATTCTCCAACTTGAAGGCTATGATTTTACCAAATTGTGTTATATCTTTAGTCATTCTATATGGATTTTCCACCAGGACATGTGTGCTCTTCTACTTTGCAGTATGTTGAATATCAGTGTTCTGATATTCAGTTAAAAATTCAGCAGTTTCTAGGCTTCAAATATATCCTTAAACTGTCTCGGATCATAGGAGGAGGACATACTGAGAACCTCTATAGTGCCATTTCAGAACATATGCACAGGCTAGCTCCGTCTCTGCATTCATAGAATCCATGGAATTTCCTTTATTGGTAGTGTTACAACTATTTTCATGGTTGAGAAGAACTATCAATTCTTATTCAGTTCTGTTCATTTATTTTAAGAGTCATTTCCAGTTCTGAAATTCCCTTTTCACCTCACAAATTCTACCATAAACTTTAATTGCTACATACTAATTTGTGATAGATTTTTGTTGTTGTTTTAGTTCAAATTGTTTCCCCTCTTGTCTTTTCATATTGATCTTTGTTTCTCACTCTTTCTTCCTTTTCTTTCTCTCTCTTCATGCATGCATACACAAAAACATGGACATGCACATAGACATTCATACACATGTATGCATGTACACACACATAAACTTTCAACTTTCCATTATTTATGTCATGAGTGATGAGCTATTTTGAGACTAAATACCATTGTATAAGTTACTGCAGCCAAAATTGATCTAAAGCTAATTTTTCCTCTTGAAAACTGAGCTTTCTAGACTTAGTGGTATTTTCTCTGACTTGAAAAATACACTTTCATGTAATTTTTAACAAAATGTAACAAAAAGGTGTTTGTGAGTTAAATGGGGGTTTGGGTTTCTGTTGGAATTTCCCAGGAGAATAAAGTGAAGGGTCAAATATAATCCATCATGTGTAACAATATTCCAAAAACAGTTTTAGGTTTTTCTTCTTCCCTTTTCTCATAAGATTTCAAGACAATCATGGAATGCTTGTGACAACATGAGGATGGATATATGACAGAGGGTGGAGGAAATGGATTAAAGCAAGCAAAACTGGTTTTATAACCTAACTGTCCTTAGAAAACCAGGCTAATGAAATGCATTTTTCCCCTAATGGCTTTCATTTCAGGGTACTGTGTGGTTTTCCCTGAAAATGTGATGAATTCTTGCTGTATAAATCATTTTGATTTCCTCTTGCTGTCACACTCTGTCTAATTTTGCTGAGTTACTGGCAGCACACTGCATACAGTGATGGAGAGTTATCACCACCAGTATTACCAGGGATCAGATTTTCTGATTTTATGACTTTAAATCACACCTTTCACTAAGAATTCTATGACTTAATTTTCCTGCTGCTTAATTGATAAGAAAAACAGGAAATGATGTGCTGCTGTATAATACCATAGGCTTGACTATAATAAAATGCCTCGTATAGAATCGGCTCAGGGCAGGGGCTCAGTAATTACCGATTTGTTATTGAATGAATAAATGATGGATAAGCAGAAGAAAGTGATTTATAGAATAATCATAAGGGTTTGGGCTCATTAAAATGGACAATTTATGACTAAAATGATTTTATAATTTCTTCCCTGATAAACCTCTGCTACTGAATGAGCAATTCTGAGTCCAAAGGAGAAATCGATTTTGGACAAAGGAACACACACTCACACACCACAAACACAGTCATTTGCACGTACTCATTCACACCCAGTGCAAAGTCGTGCAGCTTAAATAAGTGTTGCTCTTGATACGATAACAGTTTTCAGAGTTAATAATTGAGAAATGGATCAGCTTTCCATTGCATTGTTTGTTGTTGGCTGACCCCAGCTGAAAACTGGAAAGATGAGCTCTCAGGCAGTCTCTTCAAAGTGTGGAGAGTTATTCAGGATTTATTCAGGATAAGCATCTGGAAGATTGGATGCTTATCTGTACTATTCAGTTCCATCCAACCCAAAATGTGGTTAGAAATATAACAAGATTAGAACTTCCCCATGAGAGCAAGTTGGACCTATCTCTTGTCAGCAAAATGAGAATTATTGGATTTTAAAAAAAAATTACAGCAATTTTACGGCTTCTGGTAATCCAGCCATGTCCAGAAAGTGACAGTTATAATCAAGTGCAGCTTATATGGAGTTTTATTCTCCAAAGCTCTCTTTTGGAAATCAGGAATGATGGAGATTTTTGAGTAATTTTTCATTCAAAATAAATTTAAATGTGATTGAATTGGTTTTTTGGGAGAGAGGGAATTGAATATCTTGAACTTACCTCTTTTGAAACGGACTTTTTATTCTATCAATTTGTTTGACATCATAGAAACTCTCAGTATATTGCTTAGATTAGAATCATTTTGGTTCTTTCAAGGAGAGATATATAAATGGTTTGAGTAGTATTTTCCAGAATGGAGATATACTTATTTTGATAAACAGAAAGATGAACATAGGGTGGCTTGACATCTCCCACAGCCATGTGTATCAGCTGGTCCTAATCCAAGTAATATAGTTTTGATAATTCATATACAAAATTCATCAAGGAGGAGATGTTAATGTAGGTTCATTATAAAAGCTCAATCACCTGTGAATCAGTCACTATTATTTAGGGATTATCCCTCTCTTCATGAAGATCATATATTTTAGTATAATAAAAACTCGAGATAATCAATTATGGTGATTTTCTTAAAGTTTTAGTGTTCAACTTTGAAATTCTCCAACACATTAAAGAGAATGGAAAATAACAATAACATATAATCACTAGCAAAATTAAGCACATCGTAACTTTATGCTACTTCTGCTTCAGATTTTTCTTTTTTAAAAATCAAAAATTCAGTTCCTCATACCCTTATTCCATATCCTAATCTTTATGCTTACTTTTTTTCCTCAGAAGTAATCTTGACTGTGAAATGCATGCAGGTTTTTTTTTCTTTTCCACAAATATATTTATTTGATAATACTAAATGATTTTGTTTTAAGATTTACATAAATGAAATCATAAATATCAATTTTCAAATTACTTTCTTATTCATTATTATTATTTTTCTTTGTTAGTAGGGATTTATGATTACATATAATAGTTGGGTTCTTCCCAACTCATACATGCATAGAAATCGATTTCAGTTCATGACCCTCCTTCTACTCATTATTGATTACCTATTAGTAAATGTAGACCTAGCTCTTTTATTTTTATTTTTTTTTATTTTGAGAGAGAGAAAGAGAGAGAGAGAGAGAGAGAATTTTTTAATATTTATTTTTTAGTTTTCGGCAGACACAACATCTTTGTTTGTATGTGGTGCTGAGGATTGAACCCGGGCTGCACGCATGCCAGGTGAGCCCGCTACCGCTTGAGCCACATCCCCAGCCCTAGTTCTTTTATTTTAACTGTTATATGTTTTCCCATTGTATGAATTAACTACATTTTGAGAGATGGTAGCTTCCATGTTCTCATTATTTTAAATAGTACTGTTGTGAGCATTCTTCTTCATGTCTCCTTATGTACCTATCCCTGTGATTCTCCTTGAAGTGGAATTACTGGATCATACACTATTTACGTCTTTGTTTTATTGGCTTGTTTTACTCTCATGTATAAATTTACACACCAGTAACTGCTACCTGATTAAGAGTTTGTGCTCCTCTCAGACTTTATTATGGTTATTATTATTATTATTATTATTATTATTATTGCTAATTTGATGAGTGGGATATTGTATCTCATTTCATTTTATATTTTTGTGTCTTTTTAGGAAATTCTCACCTTCATCAGGTTCATGAAATACATATTCTCCTGGAAAATTTTCATTGCTATTTTTTCTTCTTTACTTCTTTAATTCATTTGTATAGTATTTTTGTAAATGGCAAATAGTCAATTTTCCAGAAATATATTAAGTAGTTTACCTACAACTCTTGGCCAAACGTAGTCACGTGGTTCCATCTGAATAGGAAAGGGTCAGGAAGTATCTAAAGCTGAGCATATTGATGAACAGCAATCATAATGACTATAATAATTACAATTATAATGGGTGTGCAGTTTTAAAATATGTTTATAGATTCTTTGATTCTCCTCTTTTCAAAAGATAGTCTCCTGTCTCTTCTAAAGTGTCAGGTGGACTTGGTGATTAATTTCTAAGAGCAAAAGTGCTAGTGTGTGACTCCCAGGAAGACATCGTAAAAGGCACCATGGCTTTCTCCTTGCTTTCCTTTTGGGTCCAGCTCTCTGGGGGAAGCCAGTTGTCAGGTTATGAGGACACTCAGGCAGCCCTGTGGCAAAACATGTGGTAAGGAACTGAGGTTTTTCTTCAAGAGACTACATTAACTTGCTGATTATGCAAATGAGCCACCTGAAAGCTGTGGTGGAGCCTGAATAAGATGTAGCCTTGGCCACTGGGATCCTGACTGCAAACTGATAAGAAGTCCTGAGCCAGAACCGCTCAGCGAAGATGTTTGTGGATTCCTGATCCACTAAAATCACAAGATAATAAATGTTCATTTTTATTCCAAACTAATATGTTTTGGAGTAATTTGTTAAAAACAGTAGAGAATTAATAAATTGTTTCATCAAATGTGAAGGTTATGTTTGATTCAGTATGGTATAAAATATAACCTACATGGCATAAACTGTATCTAATTTGATGGTCCCATGAGATCGCCTCAAAGAAACTGTTATCTCCCAAAACAGATTCACTGATGGACAAATGGAAGCCCAGAAAGACATCTATGCCTCTTAAAATGCCCCCTATAGGAAAATAGAACAAAAAAGTGATCACTGATAAGAATCTCAAATAGAAAGTTTTAACTGTGAGTACTCCAAATTAAAGTGGCTTATTGCTGTTCATCTGATTCTTTCATGGGTCATGCTTCTGATTCAGCAGAGATTTACTTATTTATTTAATGTCATATAATATTGAGGAACAAGACAAGGCTCCAGGTAGAATTTAGCATAGAAATATCATTAGCCTCCATATTTCATAATTTTGGAAAAGTCAGAGTAAATAATTTGAGAAAAGATTTTAGGAGCACAAAAGACCTCTGTAAATATATCAGTGGGATTATGTATCAGTCACTGAAGTTTTTGCTATGGTAATGGAAACTCCAAAATCTTAAGGGCTCACAATCTCAAAATTTTGTATTTTGCTTATGTTAGTTGGATATGGGTTGGCTGTGGCTCTGTTGTGTCATCTTCTCACTGAGAACCACAAGGCAGGGTAACCTGTAGCTGGAGCAGTGACACTTGTGGTTATAGAGGAGAGTCATGGAGTACTTCTGGAAATGAAGTACTAATGTGTCAAGGATCCTCAACATCACCCCTGGTGTTAGTGATTGGCAAGATGGGCTCACAGAAATTAACAGCATAGAGTCACACCCTGATGATTCATTATAACAAAAGGATACAAAGCAAAATCACTGAAAGGAAAAGGCAAGGTCTGGAGGAAACCAGGTGCAGGTTTCCAAGAGTCCTCTTCAAGCAGAGTTACACAGGATGTGCTTGATTCCTTTAATATCAAATTGTGACAACATGTGTGAAGTGTTACCAGGAAAACTCATAAGACAATCAGTGCCCAGGGTTTTTAATTGGTCACATAGGCCTTTCTGTCTAGTGTGTACCAAAATTCTGGACTCCCAGAAAGGAAGTGTGTGCTCAGCTCAGTAGAAGTCACATTGTTTGCACAGTTTAGGTACTGTGAACCTTTCTTCTATAACTCTAAGCTCACTAATGCCAGCTGAGGGCCAGCCTTGCACAAAGGCCTTTGGAAGGCTGGAAGCCTCAAGCCTGCTGTGCCAACTCCTTTCTGCACAGACACAGAGCACTTTTGCTCATGCCTCATAGAGGAGAGCAGGCTGCATGGCCAAAGCTGACATCAAAGCCCTGAGAGAATATAATCCCGCTGCAGGGAGTGGCAGCCCATAGTTTTGAACTTATAATAAAATCTACTACAGATTAGTACTTATAGATCCTCTGCATGAAAAAAAAGTCAAAGGAAAGGGAGAAAGAAGGAATCAATACCTTCTATACAAGTGTATATGTCTCTCTTCTACATTTAAATTGTTTTATCAAAATGAACTGAATGACATATTGACATGAAATACAGCCCCAAGCACTAGACAGACATTGAGTATGGATTAATAAAAAAGTAATGATCATTTTTTTTACATTATAATTACTTTTTGCACATCAAGTGGGTCTCTAACTCCTTTTTGGAGGCAATAGATTTCATTCTGCTTTAGACTTTCTCTAAAGCAGTGCTGTATTTGTTAAAGCTCTAATCCTCTCAGGCACTTGTGATTAGACCCCTGAAGAGCTGTTTCATGGCCTTTGCTATGTTTTCTTATCACTGTACCTTTTAAGCTTTCAACTGTATTTCAAGTTCTGGCCTGCTTATGGCCCTTGGCATAAATTCCATCTGCAAAGTGGTTTGCTTCATTGCTTTCCCCATCTCTCTCAATTGTTTTTATGCTTCTTTTTTATTATCTTTCCTCAGTTCTTTGACCTTTTTATTCATTAGCTCAAACTTCATGGCATACATTTTGGGGCTAAAGGTTAAATCAGAAAAATGGGAAAGGTGGTTGGCGTCTTTGCATGTATACTTACATATTGACGTTTCTATTTTTGTATTTCTTGCATAGCTCCCCCTCCTTTAAAAATAAACTCACTCCCCCCCCAAAATGCCCAAAGTTAATTGCTTAAAATAGAAATAAAAATCTTTTCTCTGTAAAAATATCAGCTTTTAACCTCTACTTTACCCACCAAAAGATAGTTATTTAGTAGGAATTTGCAATGTACAGGACAGAACTATATTTGTAGCACAGTTTTAGCAGATAATATCTCCATTTTCAATGTAGGGAGGACTTTACATGGATTCTTATGATTACATGGCAGAATGTTTTATTGGTATTTATAAAAGCCTGCATTAAAAGAATGCAATATTGTTTCTTTCAGAGTAGGATCTATTTGTAAAACTAATTATCTCCAAATGGCTGCAAATTTTCAAGAATCTGTCAAGAAGATAAATCAGGAATACCATCTAAATGACTTATTGCCATAAGGAACACTTTGGAGCTCTTGAGACTTCCCCCAACAGTTATTTAAAACCATAGTCACTTAATGCTAGCTCCCTTCCTCCCCTCCTCCCCTTCAATCTCTGACCAGAGTTCATATTTCACATAATAATAATAATAATAATAATAATAATAATAATAATAATAACCATGGAGGGAGAACTGGGACCTTTCTTGCCTTGCCCATACCTTGAACTGCTTTCACAGCTTACCAATGCCCTTTCCTTCCACCTCAATGGAGGATCTTGCTCTGCTCCATCCCAGACTGGTCTGCAAGGTTCTCCTTCAGGCACTTTTCCTTCCCCTGCAGAGGGACTCCTCCTTCATTGACTCCTTCCTTTCAGTCTTTAGATCTAATCAAGTTTCTTCAGTCTATACTATAGCAATAGCAACACCAGAGACACTTACTCCAGCTTCTCTCTCTCTTTTTCTTATAATTCAAATGCCACTTACTGCAAAGCTCTCTCACACATGGTACCCATCTAAGTGAGATGTCTTGCTGCAACCCCAGTGCAACAGGGATAGGGCCTCCATTTTCCGGGGACCTCTTCTTCTTACTTTGCACTCATTCTCCATCTAGTAAAATGTTTAACATGGGTCTTTTGAGTTTTTTCCTTTCCTTTCTCTTTTCTCTTTCTTCTGGTAAACACCTCTGTAAGTGCCTAAAAGGCAAAGAAATGCTCATATGACTTTTTCCCAAAGAAGTGATCCGATAACATGTACTGAGATCTTAACTGTACATCCCCATTCAACAGATAACTTGCTGTTGAGGAACTGGCTCAAGCTACACAACAAACAGGAGGTATTGCCTATTACTACTTTGTCAAGACTCCAATAGCATCTGTCTTTGGGGGCAGCAGAGTTCATACCTAGGATTCCAGCCTTCAGCTTACAGGGGTGTCCATTCTCTGCAGGCTCCTGAGGCCAATGAGATAATTCATCTGCTCTCATGTGGTTCTGTTCATTCTCTTATCATAGTGGTTTTCAATCTAGGCTGATTGAAATCATGCCTGGTCCCCATCCTGACCATCTGGATCACAATCTCAGGGTTGGACTATGGGCACCTGCATTTTTAATCTCCCTGAGTGATTCTGATGTACCATTTCTCTCTTCCCTCTAACATCCTACTGCTTTTCTTCTGAAAAGCATTATTTCATTTTGAATTAATGAAATAAATAGTTGATAGTTTCTTATGGATAGTGTTACTGAGAAAAATTCTTAAAATTGTATTTAATTTTTTTATTGAAAGGTAGGTACAGCTCATACTTGATTGAATAAATACTTAGGGAATTTTGAGACGATTTTTAAGGGCACCTTATTCCTGTGAACACTAGAAAAAAAAAACATGAATTAAATGTCTTCAAAATGTTCTAGTCAAATGTTCACCTGAGTCTTGGAAGCATGCAGTGAACCATTGTTAGAACCTCTTAGTTTCTCTACTAATAACCATAGTTTTTTGTTGTGTATTCTGCAAAATAGGCAGTTTAACAGAAGAATTATGAATTTACTTGGTGTCTTTAACACATTGTTTATTGACTTCAATTTCCTTTTTTATCTATAAAGTGTGTTTGAAATCACCCAAGTTCCTGAAAGTGCTATTTTGCAAAAAGGTAGAAAAGGATTTTGAATGGTTTCTCTCTCATTTTCAATTTAATTAATATATGCTGAGAAACTAAATGCCCAAACTAATTTTGGGGATATATAAATTCTTCTAAAAGTATCTCTCGATTTGCTAATGTTAAGAGTAATAGACAATCTGTGGTTCATTCCTGAAGACCTTTACTTTTTTCCCCTCCCCTGGTGGGGTTAACTATCAGTAAAAATTACTCTACTGCTTTCTGAATATCAGGTTTCATCCTCAGAAAAAATGTAGTGTTTCTAAGATTTATGACAGTAATGGGAGTCCCTGGCAGCCGTGTGATCCATTTTGCTGATATACAGGAAGCAGGCACAACTCCAATCTCCTGTTGCATAAACCTAAAACCTGAAGAAACCAACATCTTAATTAGCATAGAAATGAGAGATGTGGAAGCCTTCAGTCCCTGAATGAACTAAGTCCTGTAATAGAATCATATATTAAAGAATTAGGCTTGATCATGCTTTAAAAAAAGATTGAAACAAACATTGGTCATTTATGTGCAACATCACTTTATCAAAGGGCATTGGAAAATAAATCTGATTGGGATTTTAAAGGGCAACTTCATTTTGTAAGATAAAGTTTGTGACCTGAGAAATAAACATAGTTATAGATTTAGCCTTAGGAAGAAATAATCCATACTTTAAAAAATATAACTCTGAAATATGAGTCTTTCAAAATTAAAGAGCACAGGGCTCAAATCAAATTGAATTTCAATCCCAGTTTTCCCATTAACTAACTGTGTGAACTTGGACCAATTACTTGATCTTTCAGGGCTTTGCTTTTTTGCTAGACTAGATAATCCCCAAAGACTTTTCCAAGTAAATCATTTTATGATTTCATTAGGTTTTCCACAGTCAAAGGAATAAGTAAGTTGGAATTGTAAAAAATAGTCTCTTCTATTTGAGTGAAAGAACCTCATTGGGAATCAACAATTGCATTCCACTCCTGCCTCACCACCTAAAATCCATGTTGGAATCAACCTAGATGCCCATCAGTTGATGAATGGATTAAAAAAATGTAGTCTATATACACAATGGAATATTATTCATCATTAAAAGAGAATAAAATCATGGCATCTGCAGGTAAATGGATGGAGCCAGAGAAGATAATGCTAAGTGAAGTTTGCCAACCCCTCCACCCCAAAACAAATGCCAAATGTTTTCTCTAATATAAGGATGCTGATTCATAATGGAGTTGGGAGGGGGACATGGGAGGATTAGAGAAACTCTAGATAGAGCAAAGGGGAGGGAGAGGAAGGGAGAGGGCATGGGGGTAAGAAAGACAATGGAATGAGATGAACATCATTACCCTAAGTACCTATATGAAGACACCAATGGTGTGATTCTACTTTGTGTACAACCAGAGATATGAAATATTATGCTGTCTCTCTATATAATATGAATTGTAATGCATTCTGTCATATAGTAACAAATTAGAATTTTTAAAAAAAGATTAAAAAATCCATGTCATCTGAATAAGTTCTTAGTGCTTTTATTTCCTTGTCTGTAGATTGGAAATAGTGGTACCTCCCTGCAGTGATGTAGAATGTGTATTAGTTTACTTGGAGTGCTATAACAAACTACTATAGACTGTATAGATTAAATGAAAGTTTCTTCTTATAATTCTGAAAATTAGGTGGTCCAAATCAAGTTCTGTTGGTTTTTCTGGTTAGGGGTCTTTTCTTGGCTTGGAAATAGCCCTCCTTTCTCTGTGTTCTCACATAAGGGGAAAACGGAGAACTCCTTTCTCTTTCTGCTCCTCTCTTCTCTTATCCTT